>NC_133547.1:25197003-25797003 GCF_048773025.1 Camelus bactrianus | reverse complement strand
ACACAGCGTGTGCCCCAGCCCTGGGAATTAACGACCGCTCTCCCAAGAGGTCGTAGTACACCATTCTCCCCAGAGTTTTGTCATCACCTAAATGTTCCTCCAACATGAATTACTAAGGTGGAAGAAAGGTCATAATTTTATGTTGAGTTTAGCAATTAATATGAAGCAAAAGGAATTTTTTCATACTCTTTAATTTCTTTTCTTCATTTTTATTTTTGCTTCAGGAAACTGGAGAGGAGAAAGAAAACCATTCATAGTAAACCTCACTGCTTATTTAATTTTTAAGCACAGAGTAATGGAGAGAGGTCCCACTCCAAGTCCTGTAACCGTCGTTCGTAACTCTACTCAGATGCTTTCCCCAGGCGACTGCGAGCTCGCCGCTGGGAGGTGGAACTGGGGAGCCTAACAACAGAGCCACACCAACCATCGAGAACCACGGCACCAAAGCGCTCGCGCTGTCCCTCTGAGTCCCACACTGAAAAGGGCGCCACCCCTTGCAGGAGCCAGCCCTGGGATGCAGCCAGCTCGCACCTCTGCCAGCCTCCTCTGCCGAGTTGCATGAATTCATCTGAAAATGAAGCGCAGCTGTGACTCAGCAGAGTCCCTCTTTTATGAGGGACGGCCCTTGTCTCCCTTAGCAACTTCTCTCCTCTCAGATTCTTGTCTTTTGAGCTGTACCTTGCCAGAGACTTAAAAGGTTCAACACTAGAATCTTTTAATTTTTCACTCAAGAATATTGACAAATATGAGTTTAAAAAATTAAGTTTCTACACTGAAAAATATTTTTGAGGCTGAAATGAAATATTTGAAAATCTCAAAATAGTTTATCTTCAAAATCAATGAATGCCTAAGTAACAATTATGAGATAGTCATACAAAAGCTATTTAAAAATAAAGACTGTATGGTTAAGATGCAACAGCTGGTTCTTACAGACCTAAGCACAGAACATGTTAAATATTGCTGTTAAAAATATTGGGGGACATGGGAAATCAGAACACAGATTGGGTAGTAAATAACCTTAGGGTCAACAGTTTAGTTGCACTGCCAAGTTAATTTTGCCAGTGACGTGTGATACATCTCTCTTAATGCCCCAGAGGATACTCCCAGAATGCGAGGAGTGCGGGTGCTGGCGGTACCATCCGGTCGGGATCTGAGCTCAGCAGTGAGCTGAATGGGCTTGAGCCGTTCCTTTACCTATAAAGCGGGGTTAGCAATGGCGACCAATTCCTAGGGTCATTGTTGTGAGGATTAAATGAAATAAGCCAGTTAGCATAGTGCCTGACATAGTAAGCACTCAATGTATGTTTTCATTATTACTCTTAACAGACTTTTGTCGGTTATTCATTTAGGGAAAAAACTAATTCTGATATAAATGGCTATCAGAGATCTGATGCATTCCTTTTTCCCTACATTTCCATATTAAGTCACTTAAAAAAAAAGTTTAGGACGGCATCTAAATTTCAGAGTCACTGCATGAAGATACATAAATACAGCAAATTCTATTACCACGGCAATAAGAAAAAGTGATGTTTTGATTAAATGAATATTCTAATTAATACACAGTTGACAATTTCCAAGGAATTGAGATATTATATGCAGGCAATACAAAAACTACACTGCTATCTAATTTGTCCCTTTTGATATTTCAAAAAAAAAATACTTCATGGACTTTATTTAAAGTTAAAAACTTTTGCTCTTTGGAAAACACCATTAAGAAAATAAAAAGACAACCCACAGATTGGGAGACAATATTTACAAAGCACACATCTGACAAAGGACTTGTATCTAGAATATGTAAGTAACTCTTACAATGCAGTAATAAGAAGAGAACCTAATTTTCTTAAATGAGCAACGTATTTCAACAGATGTATCATAAAGTAAGACCTGCAAATGGCCAAAAGCTCATGAGAAGGTGCTCAACACCATTAGTCACCAGGAAAATGCAAATCAAAGCCGTAATCATATACTATTATGCCTCCGGTAGAACGGCTAAAATTAGCAGGACTAACAAGTCATGTATGGGCGAAAATATAGAGTAGCTGGAATGCTGCCACACTGCTGGTAGGAACGTTAAAATGGTCCAACCACTTTGGGAAAGTTTGCAGTTCTTTTAAAGTTCATATCCAGAAAAGTGAAAACATGTCTACACTAGGACTTCTACACAAATGCAAATAGCATCTTTATTCATAATATCCAAAAACTGGAGGCACTTTTTCATCAACAAGTGAGTAGATAAGCAGACTGCGGTACAGCTGTGCAATGAAACACTATGCAGCAATCCAAAGAAAGGAACGTGTGACGCAGGCAACTGTGCGGATGAATCTCAAAAACACCATGCTAAGTGAGAGAAGCCAGGCTCCAGAAGTACGTAATTCCACCCAGATAAAATGATAGAAAGTGTGAACTAACCCATAGTAACAGAAAGAGCAACAGTTGCGTGGAGCCAGGGGGCTGGGTGGAGCAGGAGGAAGGTTTTTAAGGCCACGAAAATCTTCCACAGCTTGATCGTGGTATCAGGTACACGGGTGGATACTTTTGTCAAAGTTCAAGGAATTATACACTTTCAATGAGTTCAGTTTATTGTGTATAAAATATATTTCAGTAAAGTTAATTTTAAAAATAAGCAATAATACAGTTTAAAAATAATCAGAGAGCTGTTAAGATGTTGTTGCAGAATTAATTATAATTGCAAAGAATAGAAAGTAACTAAATATTCATTGACAGATACTTAGTAAAAATTAGTTATAATGAAACGATACCATAGAACACTGTGTAGCCATTTAAAAAGTTGAGGCAGTTCTATTTTTGATGTGAATGTTTATGACACAAAAAGTGAAAAGGTAGTTTTGCACAGTATGATCTGCTTTACATAAAAAACGTCTATGTACAGGTGTATATTTAATGCATGAACGTTCCCCAGGAATCTACGCTGGGCTATTGAGTGTTTAACAAGGGGGTCAACTACGGGGTGAGACTTTTACAAAGGGATTTTCCTCTTTCTCATTTTTCAGTGTTGAATCTTTTTAGTAAGCTAGTTTTACACGCACTATCAGCAGAAACAACAGTGATATCCCATTGGGAAAAGCAAAAGGCACTGGGCAATGGACTGGAACCTTCCAGGCATCATTACGAACACCAATCATTTTGTCCTTTCCAAGCGGGGAAATGCTGACTAACAGGGATTCTAGTTAACTGGACATGGAGAAGCATGGGCTTAGTGTGTGTCGGGAAGGAAAACATTCTGCTCAGTTCTTCCCCCAACAGGCTAAAGCAAGCATGTCACTGAATCTGTGGAAGGGAAAACGTGATGACCAAACTTGGCAAGGTAGAAGGTTTCCATTCCCTATCTTTCCTATCTTTCCAAAAGAATCTGTCAACATCTTTTAGTGTGGCAACAAACTCTGGGGGCATCCGCCCCTGGTCCTTCAGGATGACTCGCTCTGAGATGAAAACTGATAAAGATCAGAGCACCCAGCACGGCTTTCTGTACATAGCCTTGGAATCTTCTTGAGGAAATAAACATTTTGACAACCTTAAATGCTCAGACAAAACACCCAAGATTCCCCTTACATAACAGACAATGTCAGGGCAATCCCGAAAAACCCAGCTCAGCGTACCCTTGTTCTCAGAAGAGACTTGCACAATCCTGCCGTCTTCCTGTGTCTTCTCAACTCTGCAATTAAATATTCTCTGACTGCTCCCCATAGCTCCCCAAGTCCAGACACTATAATTATCAGGACAGTTTCTCCAGTGTCCTAATGAGCAGAGAACGAAAAGCCCTGGGTGAAGAAAGCCGGATCCCCAGGACTTGGATCCGGCAGTTGTATCTGCCACCGCCAGCGAGGGAACTAGCCAAATCGCCCTTCACTTCCCCGTCTCCCCCTGCTTGCCCTTCCTGGATTCTTCTCAAAAGAGCATATCAAACCTGCTTCTACTTTCCCTGCTCCCCTCTGTAATCCTTCCACCCTACGGGGCTCTGCACCTTCTGCAGAATTCAGCAGACTGTCTCTGCCTGATCGAGATTTTCCACGTTGCAGTGTGCTTTGGAAAATTTGTCTTTGTGAATACTGTATGAATTTTATTTTCAGTATGTGTTAGGACATTTTTACTTGACCACTTAAATGTGACCAACCTTAGCCTACTCACACAGGGCCCTGATGTCTGGTCTGGGACAGAAGGCCTGCGAAAGAGGTGTCCCTTGCCTCCTGTGTTTTAAGGACTCGTGTGCTGAGCACAACAGCAAACCACTGCCCTTGGTCCAGTGCCCGCCCAAAGCCACCCACCTCTGCACTAAGTCTGGGAGCTCCCAGGGTGCCCAGACGCAGCTCTGCCCAAGGTGGGGACCACATTTCACACAAAGGGCCTGATACTTACCAGCAGCTACAGAATGTTTAGCTGTGAGTCGAAATTCCCCAGAGTTCGGTTCTGTGGGCCGAACCGCCCAGCCCTTCTGGGGAACTCACACCCAGTATCTCATTACTTCTGCCCACTCACTGCCACCTCACTTATCAACTCTGAGTTTTAAAAATTTCCTGTCTACTTTTCTCTCTTTGTCTTAAAAGGAACATGGAGACATTAGTGGTGAAAAGGAGGCCACCCGCAGAGGGGAGGAGGGGCACCGAGCAAGTAGGAGGGGAGGGTTCGCCTGCTCCCTGTCACTCATGTTGCACACAGACACACAGACACACGCACGCACCCAGAGCCTTGTGGGGCCCGGGCGACAGGACTCCTGGCCGGCTACCCCGGACACCGCTTCACTCCGGGGAGCAAGAGATTCTGGCCCCTGGCACTTCCCACCTGTTCCGTGTTCCCTGTCACTCTTCTCTTTTAGATCAATGGCTAGCCTTCCCGAGAAGCTAAATGGGTCAAAATGGCTTGAGTTTGTTCCTTTCTGATAATAATACCATTAGTCTGATGTGTTTACAAAGCCCTTTCACCTACACATTTTCCTGTTGAAGCCTCACCACGACCCTGGGAAACAGGTTTATTATTATCCTCTACTTACGGATGAGGAAATCTGAGTGTCGCTGGTCAAGCAAATTACCATGTGGTGACATTGAACTCGGTCTGAATGCAAGTCCCAGGACTGTGTTGCCTAACACCTGCTGCCAGTGTGAACTGCCCCGTCCACAGACCCCTGGGTCAGGACAGTCACGTCAGGCTGGCGTCTGCGCATCAGTGAGCACTGAACGGACTGAGGCGGCACCTGGCCTGTGGCAGCCTGTCCGTGAGCTGCCTAACGGCTCATGACAATGCCTTTGGCAAAGAACACTGCCAAAGGGGCGATGTCAGTGCACAAAGTCATTTGGACTAGCTCTTTCTGGTGTTTGGATTGAGGAAATGGCTTGTTGATAAGGAGAGGAAAATAGAGCAGCCACATCTGGAAAGAGAGGCAGAGGGAGATCACGGAGGGAGACGGCACCGACCACGAGAGACAAGAGGAACGGCCAGTTCCCGCAGCAGCCTCGACCCCCGACCGGCTTTCTGGTTCCAGTTTTACATACGTGATAAATCCTCTTTTTCCAAGTTGGCCTCCATGTTTCTCTGCTCCTTGAAACCAAGGAAGCCTTTCTGCTTTGCACCCTGCTCTGATTGTGGTGGACTTACCCCAAAGTAGTGACCCCGTCAGGTGCTCAAAAGGAGGAGAGGCGGGGCAAGCAGGTGTCTCAAATCCCACGTGGGAGGTGGCTGGTCTTACCTCCAGATTCTCTGCTGCTCGCCTCGCCCCTCTGTCAAGCCCAGGGTCCGGCCAAGCCAACCGAGTCAGTCCACTGCCTTCTCTCCGGCTCAGCTGGCGAGGCAGACAGCATACACAACACCCCTGAACCCAGAAGAGTCTGGTTCCTTGAAGATCAGCTTTACAAGGGCCACCATTTCTGAATCAGAGAAAGCACTCTGCGATACGGTCAATGCGCAGCTTTGACTTACAAACCCCGGATTGTGTTCCGGGGGCAACGAAAGGGGCAGGTTCTTTCCAGTAAGAAAATACTTTGAAATCACACTGCAGAGGACGTATGATCGCCTCAGGACGTCTGCCTCGTAAACATGTCCCTGTGACTAGACGATGTGACATGCGGGCAAAGGGAGGAATCCTCGATCCTAAAGAAAGACTTCCCTCAGGAGGAAGCGCCTCCCCGTGCAGACCTCACGGAAGGCGCTGCTGAAGGCACGCCACTGAGACCGGGTTCGTGCCCTTGTCTTTTTTGCTCTTCGTGTTTTCTTTTTCTATTTTTCCTTCAGCCACGCTTTTAAAAAAGTTAATCCACGTCATTTTTATTGTGTTCAGACTTTGGGGTGGAGCCACTCCCTGAATACTTCTCACCTGTTTTAACGTGGAGTCTAGGCTGCCGGACCCCCAGGTGTTCAAATCAAGGCGTTTCAAAAGGCAGCTGGCCCTGCCGTGCTGAGCACCAAAAGTTAAACAAATGTGATTCAGCTTGAATTACAGCTTAAGTGCATCGCACGGATGTTGGTAGCAGATAAAGGCAGCAGGAGGAAAAACACCTGAAACACTTCAGAGTGAGACGCTCAGCAGCCTCTCAGAACAGTCACGTCGGCAGAAGCAGCGCCTTCGTGGCAGCTTGACGTGGACCGTAGAGGGCCAGGCCCTTTCTTCTGGATTCCACATCCCGGGCAAGCGGCTTTCCTCCCCAAGCTCACCAGGTGGCTGCTGGGCTTCCGGTGCATTCCTCGCCATCCAAGGCAAGAAGGAAGAAAGGGGCCGATCTGTCCCTTTAAAGATGTTCTTCCGGAAAGCCTGCCCAGTATCGTCCGCTTATTGGCCAGAACGGGGCCACATGCCCAACCATTCCAGCAAGGGGGTCTGGGTAAACACGGTTTTGTTTCCTGCCTTTTTTATGACAGCTGTAAGGAAAAAGGCTTTTGCTAATCCAACCCCCAGCGATGCCACAGACAGAACAGCAGGGGAAGGGAAGTGCCCCGACGTCACCCACTGAGACGGGAAGCTCCCAGCTCGTCCCCTCCAAGGTCAGTGTCCCGTTCGAGGCAGGGCAGCGTGGAGAAGGCTCTTCGCTTAGTGCCCGGCCTTCGATCTGAACACCGTGTTTATGCCCAACAGAGAATATGCCTTCAGACAAAGACTCTCCGGGGCAGAAGGCACTACCTGAGCTGGAGATGGGCTGACTGGGGACGGCTTTGCACACCTCTGCCCGGCTGAATGTTGCCTGATTCTTTAAGCCTCAGTAAGGACAGCCGTTCCCCACAGGCCTGCCCTGGTTTCTTATACTGGATCAAATGCCTTTGCTAAATGCTTCCAGGTAGCCTTGAAGTTCTCTCTCACAAGATCCCTTTCTCTCATTTGTCAGCCTTGCTTAGTGTCTGCTTTTCCCACTGGACATGGGAGTTCGAAGAGGACGAAGTCCGTGTCTGCCGTGTTCACCGCTGTTTCCCGAGCACCCAGCACTTCGGCAAAGAACAGGTGCTCAGCGAGTCTTTACTGCATGGAACTAAGCTGAAAGGCTCTCCTGCTAAGATGCCGTGCTCCTTCATACGCTGTCACAGTTATAATTATACAGGTTTTGTGTGATTGTTTGTATAAAGTTTGTTTTTCCCACTTACCTGTCGGCCCTGTGAGAGCAGGGGTAAGTCAGTGTGAGTCGCTGACACAGCCCCGCACCCTCGGAGTTGCCGGGTGTGCGGGCGCGGGCTTGTCCACAGGCACTTGTGGAATGAGTGATTAGTGAAGACGCGTAACCTCTCTGGTCCCCGGCGTCCTGGTCGGCGACGATAACCCCCGTATGTTACCCTGGTGATTAAACGCCTGGCACGTGGGGAACTCGAAGACAACCGTTCCTTTCCTCCCTGCCGCCAGCCCACAGACTGGGTCTCTGGGGTTTGCTCTCAGGACAAAAAAGGAGAGCAGGGAATTCTAGGAGTTCATCTGGGATTTGGGCCCCAGAACTGTAATCTGCAGGAGGCTGAAGGCAGGAGTAAGGGACTGCAATCGTTTGCCAGGCCGCCTACCACAGGGTGACTGACTCAAAGGCAGGAATCGATGTTCGCACAGTTCTAGAGGCTAGAAGTCCAAGGTCAAGGTGTCAGCAGCGATGGCTTCTTCTGAGGCTTCCCTCCTTGCCTTGCAGGTGGCCGTCTTCTCTCTGTGTCTTCACGTGGTCTCTCTGTGCGTGTCTGCAATCTAACCTCCTTTTCTTGTAAGGACACCAATCATATTAAATGAGGGCCCACCCCAATGACCTCAATGACCACGTCAAAGACCCTACCTACAAACTCATTCACATTCTCAGGTATTAGAGGTTCAGGCTTCAGCCCTTAACAGGGGACACTTGAAAACCTGCCATCACCCTCAATTCAAAAAATATCTTATGCACAATCCTCTGGTGGAGGTTAGTAAATTTTAAAATGCAGGCAGCCTACTAAGAGGATGGTCCATTGGCCTTTTACACCTTAATATGAGTTGCTTCGTTAAGTGGAATGGTTTCCTACCAACCATACAGAATCGGTGACGCATGTGAGAGAGGAGGGGCCAGAAATGAGAAATAAGCAGCTTTTGGCTCACAGGTTGCTGCCAGGAAGGGCAGAGCTGGGTAGGCCTAAGCATAATAGCAAATAAACTCTGTTAGACATCTACCGCGTGTCATGCAGAGAATGAATGACTGTAGCCCGCTTCCTGTATTTACTCATTCAGTCTGACATTAACTCTCCGAGGCAGGTAGGTTATCATCGTCCTCACTTCACAAGAAAGGCAGTGTGGCTGCAGAACCATTAGGTCAGAGCAGGGATCCGAATCAGGGTCTGTCTGAGGTCAAAACCCACACTTCTGCCTGCAGACTGTTTGGGGACAGTATACAACATGGGGACGTTGGGAACGCGAGCATGGGAGTGTCATAAAGAGGAAGGAGGACTGCAAAAACAAAGGTCTCCTGCTCTACAATTTTCCAAAAATTATAAAAATTATAATTGTGTGCATCAATTTGGACACTGTGCTGGAGGCTGCCAGGCGAGGAATATGGCGGTCCAGTGCCCTGTGACTCGCCTCCCCGTCCGGGCACAGCAGCCCAGCTCTGCAGGCGCAGCCCTTACCTCTGCGGGGGGGGGGGGGGGAGGGGGCTGGCCTCAGCCCCGGTGCGCCCCGTTTTGGGCAGCCTGCGGGAACATCCTATTCTTAAACTGCTCCGTGAGTCAGGGCTATCTCCAGGGCAATGGTTTTCCACCCTACCAGACCCAGTACTCTTTTCTTACAACGAATGTTTTGTAACCTGTCCTTTGTGGTCATGGAATTAAATTCTTATATAATAAAACACACCTACTCATAATTTCAGGGAAAAAAAATGACACTATCTAGGGTGACCAACTGTCCTGATTTGCCTAAGACGGGGGTTTTCTGGGACACGGGATTTTCAGCCCTAATCCTTGATTATCATATGTAGGAAAAATGAAAGGTGAGTAATTGAGAATAAAGTTACATGCATTAGAAGACTTTGCTTGGACCACGTTATATCAGAAGACACACTGCAGTCGTCAGTTGCACTTACTTACTTACAATGAGTGCGTTAAGAAACGAACGCATTTTATGTGCCTCCGTTGGCTTAGAAATGCTGGATCTGAAGTCTATGGAAAGGAATGTCAAATCTCCTATGTGACATATTTGCACATGACAGCTACAAAGGCAGACTGACACAGTTGTGTCATTCTGGTGACTCACATACCATAAGCAGCAAGCTTTGCAGTAGGATTTGTGATCTTCTGAAACGGTGAACATTTCTTGATAAAATTCCAAATAAAACAGAATATGACCTTCCCTCCCTTTAGTTGGTAATTGCATTCCCAACTGCTTCTCCCACACCAACCAGTTCTCCAGCACCACCTGGGTACCTGCAACTCAGTGCAATTCTGACACCACCTGAAGTTAACACAGACCCGCAGGTTAAGGGCTCAGCCCCACAACCCCGCCCCCGCCCCACGTGGGGTGCCACCTGCAAGTAGTGGGGCCTGAGGTTACCCACACTGCTGTCCAACTTGGCTGCAAACCAGAGGTTCTCAGGATGCCCTCCTGGGGCTACATCACCTGCTAGAACAGTTCACAGAACTCAGGGAAACTGGTTTACTTTATAATAAAGGAAGTGATGAAGGAAGTAGACGAACAGGCAGATGAAGAGATACACGGGGCGAGCTACCTGGGAATGGGTGTGGCGTTTCCACGCCCCCTCTGGGCCGCCCCCCACTCTACACGGCACCCCCACATGTTTACCAGTGCAGAAGCTCTCCAACTCCCCCACTTTGGGGATTTTTATGGAGGCTTCACCACATGTGCATGGTCAATCACTAA
This sequence comes from Camelus bactrianus, assembly GCF_048773025.1. Taxonomy (NCBI): domain Eukaryota; kingdom Metazoa; phylum Chordata; class Mammalia; order Artiodactyla; family Camelidae; genus Camelus; species Camelus bactrianus. Next base: position 25,786,697 of record NC_133547.1, on the reverse strand, counting down.
CTCAATCCCCAGCCCCTCTCCCCTTTGCAGAGGATGGAGGATGTGAGTGAAGTTTCCAAGATTCTAATATGGCTTGACCTTTCTGGTGACCAGCCCATCCTGAAGCAACACGGGAGTCCACCATGAGGCACCTCATTAGAACAAAAGCCACATCTACCACCCAGAAAATCCCAAGTGTTTAAGGAACTCTGTGCCAGGAACTGGGAGCCGAAACCAACACACATGGTTTCTATTATTTCATAGCTTCGTATGTGTATACAAATGGAATTAGGTCTCAGGTTATAAACAAACAGATTTTTCACCTGCTTGGACTTTGAATGGTGGGACACTCGAGAATCACACATGATGAGGGACCATTCTTTGTTGTGTGGGCCCTCTTTCTTACTGAAGCATCTTACTTACTTACTTAAGACCTGACCACATCAAATCCACCCCCAGGCAGCTGAGCCCAAGAGGAGCAGTAAATAACTGCTCGCGTTTTCAGTCTGAATACCCAGGAGCATGACGCTGTCCATTCCTTCCAGGGATCTGCGCAATTAATTTACAGAGAAGTGAAACAGGCACAGAAATAGAGCCAAGGTTAAGAAGTTGGTACCCAGTCCGTGGTAGTGCAAACAAAGTGTGAAAAGGCTGCCAGGAAAGTGCAGAGGCCAGAGGTGCCCATCGGGAGGCCCAGCCAGATCCCTGAGCCCGCCTGGCAGCCAGCAGCTGTGCAAGCCTCGTTTGTCTGCTGCTGACTTTGACAAAGGGCCTGGAGAAGTGAAATTTAGGAACAAATACATACCGGGCACTTTCTATATGTGAATCCAAAAAATGGAAATTAAATAACCATTTCTGGCTGCTTTCACGCCTTCAGTCCTGGATTTACCCCGAGGAGTTTGGAGGGCCCTGTTCTTTCGTGATGATAGGGTCTCGATCTTTGCAGACTCTGGACCACAAAAAGGCTACACCTCAGAGGGAAAAGTCCAACCAAACAGGGTGAGGATGCCTTAATCCTCTCCAACTGGTTTTGTTTGTTTGTTTGTTTTGTTTTTTCCCTCAAGGACTGAGAGGCAGGTAATATCACTGTGGGAAAAGGCACTAGAAAGAGCAAGAAGTTTGGAGTCGGGTGGACACACATTTGAAACCCACCCACCAACGACTGCTCACTAAAGCCTTAGACGATGTCCGTAGCCTGTCCGTGCCCACTTTCCCTCTGTTAGCCTGGAGTTAATAATCCTTCTGCTACGGGGCTCAGATAAGGACTAAGTAAAATCGCAATGTACATAAAATGCTCGGCGTACCTCTCAGGGGCTGCACGCCAAGGGTTTCTTTCCTCACCATTCAGTGGGAGGGTGACGATTACCTCTAAGTGGGGGCACGTGGTGAAGGAAAGCTTCCCACAGCTCGGGTTCCCGGAGGACATAGAAAAGCGAAGACAGGGGGAGGATGCAGAGGTGACTAACACAGGAAGAGGTCACAGCTGAGTTATCAAGGAAGCTAAAATTACCTTGGTTCCCAGTCAGTAACCGGAGGCCCCAGCACAGCTTTGTGACTCCACTTGGGTTTTATATTCAGAAAACCCGGCTTCCTGTCCCAGCTCTGCTGCTTGCCCGTGAGCTGGGGCAAGTCACGTCCCTTCTCAGTTCTCATAGGTCAAACGCAGTCAACAATACCTGGCTTTCAGGGCTGTTGTGAAAATGCACTGGGATGCAAGATGGAGGGTGCCTGGCTCCCAGCGAGACTCACACGCACAGGAGCTCTTCTTCACCAGTGGAGAGCAGCTGAGGCAGCATCTGACCAAGCAGGACTGGCGAGCCTGAACCACAGCCACCTGGCAGCATTTCAGCCAGCAGAGGTTAGATTATGCTGTAGTTATGGGTAACGCTGCATTTTCCGTGACTTAAATTGGAAGATTTCTTTCATAGGCACCCTACGCTCGACCACTGTTGGATGGAGGCTCTACTCACACCATCGTCCTCCTCACTCCAGGCCCCAGGCCCCAGGCCAATGGAGCAGCCACCAGCAGGAGCACTGCTGGCTGCCAGGACAGGGAAACAGATAGACGGTGAAGGATCCTGACTTTCAAGGCTCCCACTCACTTCGTTGGCCAAAGCAAGTCGCGTGGTGACACCTTCCCGTGGGGGGGAAGTACAGCCCACCACGTGCCGGCAGGGAAAGAGAACAAGTGGGCTTGTGAGCCGAGCAGCCCCAGCGCTGCCGTGGTGAGGGAGCAGAGACTCCAGAGAGACCCAGTGACCTCTTTTCCCGAAGAAAGACTTGCCACGAGTCAGCTTGTTGAGAGCTGGCACATTACCAAAATATGTTTTTCTTCTCCTGATGAAAATAAATTATTAGCAAATAGTCTTGCCCAGTCATTGCGCTTCTTGCAAAATTTTCAGTCGCTCTGCTGAGTTTATCCGCCCTCAGTTAACTTCTTCAGTCTTCTTCTTTACGGGCAAGAAGACTGCCTTCTCTCCACCAGTGGCTCTCTTCTCTCCCATGTAATAAATATGTACTTCCTTTATACTCTTCCTAATCACCTTTTGAAACTCCGAATTTCTGATGGCACCAAAACCATGGAACACTTTGTCAGTAACCATAAGTTTGAAATGGCCAATGCTCGACGGCGCCTTTCCCACTAAGAGTTCACTCTCTTTTATTGTGACCCAGAAGCGCAGGAAAATATTGCTTCTTTTCCAGTTTTTCCCAGGAAACGCCTGCAAATTTCTTCAGCAGGGAGCCTGTATGTCTTCTGTAGGGAGGCCCCCTAAAACTCAGGGGCGTGTCAGTCCCCCACTGCTGCACAGCAGACTGCCCCAGTGCTTAGTGGCATCAGAGAGTGACAGATAACGCCTACTTCTCATCATGTTTGTGGGCCCGAATCCCTAGAGCAGCTCAGTTGGCAGTCCGGGCTCGAGCCTCTCACAAGGCCGCCGTCACGATGTCAGCCGAGGCTGCAGTGCCCTGAAGGCCTGACAGAGGGTCTGGTCCTGGGACAGCACCAAAGACCCAGTTCTGAGTTACCTCCAAGGCTCACTCACACGGCTGCAAAGTTGTGCTGGCTATCGGCAGGAGGCCTCAGCTCCTCCCTACGCACGGCCCCTCCACGAGGCTCCCCCGTGTGAGTGACCCAAGGGAGGCAAACACAGAGGCTGCAATGCTTTTCATGAGTGAAGCTGAAAGTCACACACCGTCCCTTCCGCGGTGTCCTACGGGCCCGCAGGGCAGCAGAGGGGGCCTTACCCACGTGTCTGCTGGCAGGAGGCAAGCATCGCTGGAGGCTGCCTTGGAGGCTGGCTGCCACAGGAAGCAGGCAAGAATTCTCTCAGTTCCCTTGAAGTCCACTCCAAATACAAAAATAAAATTACAAGATAATTGCTGTGAAGGCAAGGATTGTTTTTCCTGTTTCTTATGATTACTCTTCAGAGAGAGAATCTCTAACATGAGAGACTCTCAGTGAATGCTTGCGCAGTGAATAGATAAGAAGAAAGGCCAGGAAAACCTTCTTTTAAAGTGTCTCATAAACATTACCAGCACTGTGTTTTTTCAGTTTCAGGTAAGGCAGGCAAATGCCTTGCCTACGTGGAACACAGTGTCATGTTACAATGTCGCTGCCAAACATTGGGAAAATAAGAAAACCCAAGTCGGCTCCAAGTTGGCTCAAACTCCCAGCTTTCAGAAGCCCGATTTCATCGGAGAGCCACGCAGCACCGTGAGCAGACTCTGGGTTAGATCCCGGGAGCTCGGGTCTTGAGCGGCTCCCGCCACCAGCTAGCTCGGTGAGCTCTCCCTGGGAAAAGTGGTGCGTCTGCTGTTGGTGTTGGACAAGTCACTCTGCCCATGTTCTCCGTTCCCTTCCCTTCCCGGAGGCGAGCCTTCTGCCCCACCCTTTCTGGGACGGCCAGAATCTGCAAACCCTCCAACACACACACACACCCGTCCAAAAAGGCGAAACAACACCCTCGCTCCCGACACAGGATCCTGAAGGCCCTGATGCCACGGCTGCAGTGGCTCCCTGCCCGCCCCACCTCACCGCGCCATCTTCTCTTGGTTGTGGTGGTCCAGGGCTTGACATCCCCCTTCCCACTGTCTCCAGCTGCCCGTCAGATCCGTCTGAAGCAGCTCAGAGACCTCTGGGACCAGCCTCCCTCTCCTGTTTCACGCTTCCTGCTGCTGCGTCTGTCCAGATCCACATCGTCTCGGGGCGAACTAACTGGACTCTTGTGGCAGTGTCTTCTCCAGCCTGACGGAGTGGCAGCGAGCTGTCTCTTCATGGTTGTCGTCCCCAGCAGGTTCTGGGGTCACTGAGGTCACCAAGTTCAGAGACCAAAAAGGATTCATTTCCCTAGAACTGGATTGGAGTCTGCCGTCGGAAGGGGTTAAACGAGCACTCGCGGGGGGAACAGTGTGGTGTCTGCGCAGCGTTTACAAATCCTGTAAGAAAAGCCTTTGTAACAACAACAACAACAACAACAACAACAACGATCAAGTGTCACGTGACCCAGGTGTCCCAGGAATCCCTTCTATCCTGCTGTGTGCGTGACCTTTGCCAGCAGTTGAGGGGGGATCATGGCAAAGTAAGCATGTTGTCCCCTATTTTAGGGAGGCGCCTGCTGGCCTGCAAACTTCTCTTTATCTTAATCACGAGGGAGAGTCTGGCCCTGTGTCCTCTGAGACCCACCTCCACCAGGGCCCACCAGGCAATCGGGAAGTTTGTTGTCTTTCTCAAAACGTCCACACCCACTTCCCTGAATCCAAACACCTTCCAAACATGGATGAAGGAGTAACCAGAAAAGTTCGGTTACTATTGCAAAATCACTCCTAGTAGAAGGACTGGTAGTCATAGCCCTGTCTTAGTAACCTGCTCCCTACCACCCATGGGGAAAGGAGGGGTGGGCAGACGGGACCAGGACTCACAATCCAGGCCTTCAGGAGCTACCCCAAATGGATGCTACCTGGCTCTCAATTCTCTCCCTCAGGCTCCTGCTGTCTTTCCCTTGGAGTCTCCCCCCAAGTTCCCTAGGGAACGTCCCCATCCCTTGGCCGCAGAAAACTGCCCCATTCTGCCCTGTTCTGAACAAGAGCAAGTGGTCCCCAGTTGCTGCTGACTCTACCTGTTAGGTGCAAAAATTAAGGCCTTGAGCTTCAGCTGGATGTCAATGGAAGATTCCTCTGCCCGCCTGCAGCTCGCTCTGAAGTGGGGGGAGCGTGGGCTGGTTTTGTGGCGGGACACGGCGTGTACCTTAAGTGCATCTCACTCCCAGGCAGTGAAGGCTGCTGGCGGGGGCGAGTCTCTTCCTGCCTTACCTAAGGGCCGATGTCCCCCAGGTCAGAATAACTCTTCTTCCAAAGACAATGTGGGTCAGTAATACAGGAGCAAATTATTTCTCAGCATTTTAAGACATTTTTCGCCTGACTCTATTATTAAACTTCTGGCATTACTGGGATAAAGGCATGTTTGTTTCCTTCATTAGAAACTTCCCTCATTAGTTGAGAATGTTTGTTCGCTTCCTGTTGGTCCCCAAAGCGCTCCCCAGATGGAGTGGGGGTGGGGAGGATCTCTGCTCATCCTGCCACAGCAGTAAATAGTGACTCAGAAGTTCACATGCACAATCAGCAAGATAATTGCAAATGGAATGTTTATGGATTCAGGGCCTTGATCTGTAAAGGGTTCTTAACAAACTGGCGGCTTCAGTTTCAAAGGAAATAGTGAGGTTCCTGACCGACATGTGTCTTTTTGCCTAGGAGCTAGACTCCCATCTCCTCCCCCTCCACTTCCAACTCACTATCTGCAAGATGAAAGAAACCAATCTAGGATTTCTAGAAGATGCTTGAAATCCAAATGCAATTCAGTTAACATCTGCGAGCGTCTACATCTTCTCTGTGCAGCACTGGGCAGCGAAACGCAGTTCTGTGTCACCCAGGGAGAAATTCCCGTGGTTTCCGCAATCTCGCTTTGAGAAACGATGCTAGTACAAAGCTTGACCCAGAGTGTTAATTCTGCCACGTCAGCCTGGCAGCAAAGGGAGAAGACACCTTCCAGAACGATTGGTCCCAGAAGCCTGAGCCGCGCCGGGACCTCCATGGGGCAGGTCGCTGGGGCCACAGCTCACAGAAAAGATCCCAGATTCCGCTGCTCTTCCCTTCAGTGCTGGCTCCACTCAGCCCCAACAGGGACAAGAAGCCAGTTCAGGGGAAGGCAACTCTGAGAGGCAAGACAGGGCTTGAGCGACACTTCAGCCTTAATCGTTCCTTCAGCTGGAAACATGAGCATATTAACGGCATCAGAGAAACCTGTTAGAGGCTCAACTGGAAAAAAAAAAATCTATCTTTTTCTTTGACTCTTTCAAATGACAGAAGTCACTCATGGGAATCCAAAAGGGAACAGTCTCTGAGGGCGAAACACCACTGTTTTACTAGTGGGGCTTCAGAAATATCCTGACTTCCTATCCATCCCTGCCCTAGGAAATCATCTCCTTCCACTGCAAAATTCCAGACTTGGGCAAAGGCGTCTTCAGCTTGCAGCATAATGTAGACGCTGCTTGTCAGAGAGCGTCCGTCACTCGCCACAAGTGCCAGGTCTCCCCCTCCTTCTCCTCCTCCCCCCCCTCCTCCGAGTGATCCGTTACCCAGTGATTCTGAACTCTGAGGTGCATTTGCCCTCTGCCTTCATCCTGAGTCCGGCCTGAATGCAATGTGCAACAGCACGCACTCTAACAGGCGCTGTAGGCATGAGAGCCATCCATCTCCCAGAAACACAAGTTTTGGGGGGTTTGGGTCTCACATCCCAGGAAACGATGTCACCTGCTACTTGTTGATCCAGACGTAAACCTAGTTGGCACCCTTGATTTCTCTCTCCCGCCGCTGCGGTATCCGACCCATTGTGTGTCTTACTGGCTCTGCCATTAGGTCACAATCAGGCTTTCCCTCCTCTCTGTGGCCACTGGTCCAAGCCGCCAGCTCCTTGCACGAGGACTGCTACTCCGGCCTCCCCAGGCCTCTACTCCTTCCCCTCTTGCTTCTCTGAAATTCATTCTTCTCACAGCCAGGTTGATCTTCAAGAGCTTGAATCTGATCGTGTTGCTCCTCACCCCTTGAAGTCTTCCAGGGTCTTCCGTCACGCTGAGACAGAGCGCAGACTGCAGGCCTTTTGGCCGCATGGCTTGCCTGCTTCTTTGCTCTCATCCTAAGCCCTCGTCCCTCACTCACTGCTCCCAGCGTCAATGAAACGGTGTCTATAGCCCAAATCTCAAACCTCTTCTCACCTCGGCACTTACGCGATCACTGTTTCCTCTTCCTGGAACTCTAGGCTCTGACGTGCCCCTCTCTAGCCAACAAGTGCTCACGGACTCCCAGCAGAAGTATCACTTGAGACCTCGTAAGAAATGCAGAGTTTGGGGAAAATGCCTCAGCCACTAAATCAGAACCTGCATTTAAACAAGACCGCCGGGTAATTCGTATGCCAGCCACAGTCTGAGGAGGTCTAGCTTAGCTGCGAGATCCTTAGATCTCAGTCTAACCTAGCCCTGAGTCTAACCCAGCCCCCAAATCATTCTCTCTTGCACCGTGTATCTGATTTTTCTCACAGCAATTAACTTTAGATGAAAATACCCCACTTGTTAACTAATTTCTTTCCTGTGTTTCCCCACTGGCGTGTAGGCTGTATGAAGGCAGGGACGTGTTCACATTACCCACTACTGTGTTACCACCTAGCCCGCTCCATCAATAGATACTTGATAGACGAACGAATATTAAAACACACATTTCATCTTAATGTTCAAAGCAATGGTGGAACAGAACAAGTTTTTGATTTCTGTTTATCTGACTTTTTCTGACCTAATTACCAGCCAGAAATACTATGAGTCATATCAGTGTTTTGGTACAAATCACTTGTGACACCCTAATTGGATTTAAGGAAGGAAGGAAGGAAGGAAAGAGAGAAGGCTGGCCTTGAAAGATGACACGGTCATGAATGCAGCGGCCCCGCAAAGGACAGGCACGCAGCGGCAAGAGACAGAAGATCCTGGCCGGCTCCCCAGCGTGGTGCGAATTACGCCAGCCTCTCCCTTCCTAGAGCTTGTAACACTCTGAGCGTCGAACCTTTGTGTTTCCTGTCTCGCTGCCTGGGGCGCATTACCAATTAGCAGCTGCTGAGAAGGCAAAAGTTGGGATTAACAGATACACACTGCTAAATATATATATTAACCATATTAACAGTACACATTACTATGTATTTCTTGTAATAGCATATAATGGAAAATCTGAAAAAAATGTATCTATATGTACAATCGAATCTCTGCTGTACACCTGAAGTTAACATTGTAAATAAACTACACTTCAATACAAAATTTTAAAAAATACAATAAAATAAGAAGGGAGAAGTGTTTCAGCGGCATCTGTGTGGTGAAAACCGCGGTCCTGGTCTCCCCTTCACACTCACGCACGTGACCTCTGACACCAGACGCGTGAGCTTTGCTGTTGCCGCTGCGTTTCCGTCCCGAGTCCCCTGGGTGTCCTGCCACCTAACTCAGTTCTGACACTGTCACCTGGAGGCCGCGTCAGATTCCAGAGCTTAGAGGCTCGGTCCCAGGAGACGGCTCCCTGCTGCAAGTACCCGCTGCCGGTGGGGGGCCCCCGGGTCACCCACAGCTTCTGTTCCAGCTACAGACCGGAGGTTCCCGCGACGGCCTCCGCCTCCTTGGATTTGATTATTCGCTAGAACAGCTCACAGAACCCAGGGAAATACTACGCTTACCAGTTTATTAGGAGATATGACAAAGGATACAGATAAACACTCAGATGAAGAGGTACACAGGCGAGGTCTGGGAGGGTCCTGAGCGTAGGTGCTTCTGTCCCCATGGAGAGGGAGTGCATCACACTCCCCCATAAGTGGATGTGTTGGTCCACCTGGGAGCTCCCCAGACCCCACACTCTGGGGACTTTATGGGGCTTCCTCACGTAGGCAGGATCAGTAACTAGCTCCGCTGCCAGCCTCTGTCTCCTCCCTGGGGCATGTCAGGCGGGGAAACCATGGCTTGGCCTTTCTGGTAACCAGCCCCACCATGGAGCCCACCCAGAGTCCCCTCACCAGATCAAAAGATGCCCTTAGTGCTCTTATGGCTCAAGAATTTACAAGCGCCTTAGGAGCCCAGGGGCAGAGACCAATATGTATCTTTTCTGTTACCTCACAACATCCAGTTAAGAAAAATAATCATGTGACAACTTGATGCAACGCAAGATCCTTGACTAGATCCTGGTTCAAGAAAATAAAGACTATTTTGGGGATGTTTGGAGAAAGTTTGAATACAAATTGTGTATTAATTATTGTGTAACAAATCATTCAAAACTGAAATGGCTTAAGAGACTAGTAATCATTTAATTTCTCACAGTTTCTTTGCTTAGGAGGCTGGGAGTGGCTGGGCTGGGCAGTTCCGGCTCGCAGGCTGGCTGGGGCTGCAGCCGTCTGAAGGTTCAGCTCGGGCTGCAGCTTCCACTTCTAAGGGGAGTCACTCCAGTGTCTGTTAGGTCTGTGCTGGCGCGATGGCTCCTCTTCACGGGGCTGCCTGGACATCCTCAACCCACGGCAGCTGGCTTCCCCCGAGGGAGCAATCTGGGGGCCACGGTGGGAACGGTAACGCCCCTCGGGATCTAGACTTAGAAGTCACAAACCAGCACCTCCACCCTGTTTTATTCCGTTCTTTAGAGGGACCAACCCTGATTCGACGTGGGAGGGAACCGCATAAAGGTGTGACTATCGTGGGCCGATGACTGGTGCCATCTCGGGGGCTGGCTGGCTCAGATGTTACGTTAGAGAGCACTTTCTATTAATTTAGATTCCCTGAGTGTGATCGCTATGACGTCCTTGTTCTTAGGAGAAACGTGCTAAGGTGTTTAGGGTGAAATGTCAGAATGTCCACAGTTTACTCTCAAAGGGTTGAACAAAAACAACCACAAACAAAAACAGCTTAAACACCATGTGTGTTTTTTACATCGTTAACATGCATATGTAACTATTAAATATATTGTTGAACTGTCGGTAGCTTGAAATCAGCCACGGCGGGGGCATCTGCACACCGCGGACGACAGCAAACGCTCCCGACCAGGCCTCCTGCTCCCCACCTCGGCCCCGGGGCCTGTTGGTACAGTGACCAGCACATCGCTATGTGCACACGTGCGCACACACACACATACATACACTTACACACACACATATATTTATGCACATAGAGGGAGGAAGCAAATGAGGCAAATGTTAAAAATGCGGCAACTGAGGTGAAGAATACATGGGTATTCTTACACTATTCTTGCAACTTTTCTACTGATGTGAAATTTTTCCAAATAAAACTTCGGGGAAAAAGTAAAAACGTAATCAGGAGAAATTTGCAGAAGAATGAAAAACACATTAACCAGCAGTTGATGCAGTTAAGTCAGACGAGGCGCTCTTAGGGTTTATTATAGTATTTTTCTCCTTTGACATATTCTTGCAAGCTTCCGTAATGAAAAGCAGGCACACACAAGACAAGTTAACATACAAAGGCAGCTAACTAGAAAGGAACACCTTGTTGAAGTATGACAGATGTTAAGGACAAGATGCTCATTGAAGTTCATTAATTACGCTCAGGCAAGTCCCACCCGGCACACCCTGGAGATGGGTATTTGCACGAAAATCTGAACCTGCAGGGACCATAGGGGTAGGTGGCCTCTGTTTTTATGACGTCTGAAACGTAACAGCTGACTCTATTTGACGTCTACTGAACAATTAAATATCGAGAATTTGCACTTTGCACACAGCAGGTGAATCCATACTCTGCGCCGACTGAAGGGAGAGAACAGATCCTGTCCGCTCACCTTGGGGGCGGTGGCTCCACACACCAGCGCTCGCCCTCCTGGCCACGGGGGGCGGCTGCGTGCTGAGAGCGATGGAGAGCATGGTTGGAGGGGCGTGTGCACAGCCCTGGGGGCAAGCTGTCCCTCCCCCTGGGGCAAGGAGCAAGAGCAGGGCCTGCTTTAAGACAGCGAGAGCTGTCCGGTCAGGCCACACTTGATTTAATGCTTTGCTGTTACCATTCTGGAACTTTAAGTCATTGTATCTTTGAAGTTGGATTTTACAAGCTGCGCTGGTGGGACAGGAGCACGCGGTGGGCCGAGGCGGCGGGTATCACGTGAGCGTCTGCTCCTTCTTGCTGTTCCGCTTGCAGGTGCCATTCCGGGTCCCATGGGCACAGAACTCCCACGGATCCCAGGATGCCTGGGAGTCCAGTGAGACTCGAGGCAAGAATGAGGCAGGTGAGTTCCAGCTCCTGGGAGGGAGGAACGGGGAGGGGCACTCACAGACCGGAGAGGACTTGCTCTGTGAACCAGAACCTGAATTGAATGCTGAAAGAAGGGATGGCGCTCTAAATGCCAGTGTTATTCCACCGTTGACTAAAGAACCCATTAGACCCTGCCTGACCCATGTCACTCCCCTGAATCAGCCAACCGCTTACCTCAAAAATGACGACGCAGGAAGAAAGGGAAAGGTGGCAACCCAAAGGTTCCTTTCCCTGCAAGTCTTTGCTTCCTCGTCAGCAAACCACAGGTAGAGTGATGGGAGAACGCGTGCGCCAACACCTGAAGTAAAGCAGCTGAGCTAGTTCTGTGCAGCGTTTCCACTGTTCTGGTAAGAACCAAATCGTGTGCATGTCTGAGCTGCAATATACAAACTGTGTCTTTTCACTGCTCCGCATACACATCTAATGCTCTTAGAGCTGCATTGAAAATGGACATAGCACAACATAGAGATGAATGGTAAAATTGATGCTAATTGTCTACATTTTAAAATTTTCTTTACTTAGAATGACGTTCAATAGCAAATAAAAACGCCGTGACAAGTGGAAAGAATGAGGCAGAAAGTATAAAACTTTCTATCTTAAAAATGACTTCTCTCACCTCCAACTTGCTTCTCGCACCAGTCTGCAAGCAGTCTCTCAAGGGGATTTTCTGAAAGTTGGCAAGCCTTGCTCTCCACCCTCGAAAAGCATCCCAGCCTTTTTTGAATGTGCAGAGTTGAGTACTTGCTCCGTCCAGTATCATTCCCTCGTAATGTTACGATTTACCCATTACCTGGACCTTCTCTGGGTGGGATTGCCACTCAAAGCTTGAGAGGAGACTGCTGTCTGCTCCCGACAGGCTCAAACCAAGGCTCATCCAGACCAGGACAACCTGGCAACCACTGGTTAGAAACACGACTTTAAGTCTGACTTGACACCAACAGTGCCTGCAGTCCAGGGCAGGGTCCATAAAGACAGGTCCCGACACCCTTCCCTTTCAGGGTCTTGATGGCTCTGGATCATCCAGGCCTTTAAGTTCTGGCCTCTGTGGGGGAGGTTTCAGAGAGATAACGTTGCTTCTCTTGGCCGCATGCCTGTAGTCAGCTGGGTAACCAAAATGACCTACTCTGCAGAGCTCCCCGTGCATGAAGCCCTGGGGAGGGAAATGCAAGAAGCAGGAGGTGCGTTTCACCTGCAGGGCTGCACGGTGGTGGGTAGAGAGCCTGGGACGTGAAGTCAGAAGCTCTCTTTCTGAGGGGAGGGTGCAGCTCAGTGGTAGAGTGTGTGCTTAGTATGCACGAGGTCCTGGGTTCAATCCCCAGAATCTCCATTTAAAAATAAATAAATAAACCTAATTACCTCCCCTCCGCCCACCCCCCCCCCCAAAAAAGAGCAAATTATTTAAACAAAAATAAAGGAAGCTCTCTCCTTGTCAGCTGCGTGTCCCTGGGCGCGCTGCCAGTGCCCGCCTGCCTCACGAGGTTGTGTGAAAGGTGCACTGGGACCATTTTACGGGAAAGTGCTCTTGCACAGTAAAAGCGTGACCGACGTTGTAAACATATTACATACGCAGGATTCTGGGAGACATTTTCAAATGAACGCTTGTTGTTACTTAACAAATCTTTATTGCGTGTCCCCCATTCCAGCCTCTGTCCCAGGAGACGGAGATACATCTGTGAGCACACGCTTCTCAGGCAGAATCGGTCATTTGTTGGCCAAGGGTAGTAAGTGTCAAAGCCAGCAAGGGCGGAGTGTAATTGTAGATAGGACCGTGGGGCGGGCTGTCACCAAGATGACCCGGGCGAAGCGTGCTGCGCTGGGCCCGCAGCCCCTTGCACTGGGCTCTGCTTTTCCTGACTTGCTTGTCGGGGCCCAGGCCCGGAGGAGCCTTGACGCTTCCGTCTTGCCCCTTTGAAACGTCCATGCTGCTGTGTGAGGGGCCTGGCCCAGGCTGTAAAAGAACAAGACGCCCCACGAAGAGAGATGCCCTGTGGTCAGCAGCCCCGGGGCCCAGCCACGAGGTGAGGCGGCTCGCCCGCTCCCGCCTCGGCAGAGCAGACAGATGGCCGCAGCCCAGAGTGACCCCAGCGAGGCCAGTGGGCTCACAGGCTGAGAGAAATAACAAGTCAGTGTTCTTAAGAAGAGGCCAGAGAGCCTCGCCGAGAGGGCGATGTGTAACCAGGAGCAGCGGAAGGAAGCGGCTATGGCCCAGGTGTCTGTGTCCTCCCCAGGTTCACGTGTGAGGCCCTCACCTTGAAAGGCTGGATCTGAAGGTGGGGCCTCTAAGGAAGAGACTGAGGCTACGTGAGGCCATGAGGCAGCACTGAGGAAAGGCAGGTGGGGACAGAGCAAGAGGAGGTTGACTGCAAGGCAGGAAGAGAGTTCTCCCCAGAAACCAAGCTGGCGAGAACCTCGCTCTGCACTTCTGCCCCCAGCACCGTGAGAAACCGGGGCCCGCTGGTGAAGCCGCCCAGTCTGCGGCATCTGGCTCTGGCAGCCCGAGCGGACCCGGACAGGAGCCACGCGGCATCCGGGGAGAGCATGGCGCGGAAGAGGCCCTGAAGTGCAGGCCCGCGGGAAACGAGGCCGATGGGAGGACGGCGATCAGAGGGGAGGGGGCGCGCACACCAGCGGGCTGCGGCAGAGCTTTGCCTTTTATGGAGAGTTAAAAGCAAACCACAGTCAGTGCAGTGCTGAGGGGCGGAGTGGTATGTTTTCAAGGGCATGCATTTCTGTAATATTTGACTTTTATGTAACGGTGAGCATGTGCTGCTTCTGTAATCAGGACACTTAGACTAAAGGGTAAGCGAACAGCGCAAGCCGCGTCCTTTAGGGCCAGCACACGGGACAAGAGGCGCGAGGGGAGGGGAGGAGACCGCAGGGCAGGGCGAGACCACAGCTGGCTGCACGTGGCGTCACGCTCTGCCTCTGCCCTGGGATTCCGAGGACCTGTCCTGTCCTCTGACTGTCCTGCTGCGGCAGTCGCACGCCTGCGGAACGGCACCGGGTGAGAGGCAGGGCAGGGCCAGCACAGAAGACAAAACCCAGACTGAACTCTTGCTGGGTAGGATCAAGGACATCTGATCCACCGCGGCATTTAGCCCACTGCCCAGCTTGCGCGGGGAGGGGGCTGGACTGTTCCTTGAAGAAATGAATGAACTGGCCTGAGCAGTCTCCCTAACTTACTCTGCACCCCACATTCCCTGTCCTCACCCCCTTCCTTGTTGGTTCAACTGAATTCCAAAGGGGATCTTTGAAACAAAGAGTGCGTGTGGTGGAGGGTTGGTGTTTGACGTAATAAAGCCGTGAAACCTGCTGTGTTCAAGCCCGGCACATGGCTGTCTCGAGTTTAAAACGCAGTAAGTGGAGCTGAACCTTCAAGTCGGGCTGAGGCCTCACGGGCTCTCAGACGGCCCTTTACGCAGAATCATCATTTGTGCCTACGTGTGGACGGGGACCCGCAGCGTTAAATGTGCCGTGGAAAGGCTGCCTGAGTTGTGTTATCTTGCAAAAGCTCCCCTCACTCTTTCTTCTTCTCTAGTTAACAAAGTGACAGAAGAATAACCAGAGATGCTTAGTGCAAGCCTGGACGGTGAGAACTTTGAAGGACGTACACACCCAGGAAACCACCACCACAGTCAGGACAGCTACCACCTCCGTCCCTCCCCAGGAGGTGCAGGTGTGAATGCCGTCTATCCCTTCCCACCTCCTTTTCCCCCCGGGCGACAGTAAGTTTGTTCTCCATGCCTCTGAGTCTGTTTCTATTTTGTAGATAAGTTCATTTGTGTCCTCTTTTTAGATTCCACATATAAGCGATATCGTACGGCACTATTCTTTCTCTTTCTGGCTTACTTCACTTAGAGTGATGCTCTCCAGGTCCATCCATGTCGGCAAGTCCTTTTTAAATGAGCATTCTGTTCAAAGTGCAAGTGTGCTTTGCTATAACCAGCAGGTGCATTTCCCAAACGGCGTGGTTAGCCTCTTTTTTTGTGAGTTTCAGAGGCGCTAACCTTGATAAATGGCAGGAAAGGCTCTTTGTGCTTCTTGAGTGATCGCCCCCTTAGCCATCTGTTCTATAGACTTGGCATTTGGAGATCAGGTATTTTAAAAATAGGGTACACACAATATGTCTCAGATGAATTATTTAAAGGAATCGATGACCAGCTATTTGTGATCACAAAAGTGACTTTTCACCCGCCTGAGTGGACTAGAAAGCGTTGAACACATTCAGCCCCGGCGGCCAGTCTGAGTACAAGTTTCAAGCTAACCGAAAAGAAGTGCAAAACACTGCCCAGCTCAGCGAAGTGGAGCAGAGTACGTCTCCCCCAGATGTGCTACTTTGGCGTGAGGGTTATTTTGAGCTAAAGGCAACTGAGAAGCAGCAGATACAAGAAACGCTCTCCGCCCTCCCCCCATTTGCCCGTAAGCAGGACACACGTTTGCAAGTTTCCTGTCTCTCCTCTCCACCAGAAAGCACAGAAGTTCATCGCTGGAGACGACGCTGGACCCTTCTCGGCTAGAGATGGCCCCAGAGGACCTACACAACTTGCTTGGCTGAAACCAGCCCTTCCCTGCCTTCTGTTCCCCACTCCTTTGCCTCCCCACAATTTGCCGTCCCTGGAAGCTCAGAGTCCTTTTCCTCTGTTTTGTCAGTTCCCTGTGGTTTGTTGTGGTGGTTATAATGCTGCGTAAGCCCAGGTCCTGACCACTCCTTTGAGTTACTCGCCTCTGGGGGTAAGCGCGATGCGCTTGTTAATAACACAACGCCTGCTTGATTTTCTCTCGTTAATGTCTTGTCTGTCTCATTTACAGGGCTCCGCCAGTGAGCCTAAGATGGGTAGAGAGAAAACAATTTTTTCCCTTTGCTGTACCAGCCATCAATCCCTTATCCCCTGTGCAACTAAAATAGTGAACATGCCTTATGAGGACCCGATAAATTAGCCCAAGACAGAGTTCCTTGCAGCTGTCTTTGGAAACCGGTCTTCAGGCTTTTGGCCAGATGGGTCACTGGGTCTGACCCAAGTTGAGAGAACTACTTAGAAACATTCATAACCAACCAAAGAGGCTTCTTAATAATACAAAGTCTGGTTTCTCTGATTTGCTAAGTGAAATAAACAGATTAATAAATGTATGAAAAGCTGCTTGTGAGACACTAAGTCCCCAGCGACTCGTCTTTGCTGGCTTTTGAAAGGAGAGAAGAGCACAGCTAGGTCCTACTCAGGCCGCGTCCACTCGCGGGGCTCTGGCTACCACAGCACTGCATCCAGATAGCTTGGCCTCCCGGTGTGCGTGTGTGTGCGCGCGCGCGCTTGCTTCCGGACAGATCTTCCAAATATTTTAGAAACATTTTATTTCATCATCAATGAAAACCATTAAAATACACCAAGCACGCAGCGTGCTAGACATTGCCCCGAGTGCTTCGTGCGCGCTGACTCACTGAGTCCACACAGCAGTGCTGTAAGGTCGACACTCATTAACCCCACTTCACAGACGCGGATGCAAAGGCACACCGGTGGGAAACGAGCTGCCCGTGAGACGGTTCCAGCAGCGTGAACTCTGGCCACCAGACTAGACTGCAGCTTCTCAGGTCCAGTGACAGAGAGCAGGCAGCGGAGATGTTGGTACGGGGCTCTGTTTACACACAGGAAGTTAATTTGATTTCACACAATTAGATTTTAGCAGCTAAGGCTCAGCATGAGTAGCGTTAACTTACTCCCCCAAAACAAATGCCATCGGTCTGATTCACTGCCACGGAGCACACGTGTTACTTACTGTGTCCTCAGCTCTGGCTGGTGGGAGAGCTGAGGCCATACTTGGTGTGTATCCTTGCGCTAATGTCATCCTGTAAACAGAATAACTGATTACAATATTTCAGAGCATGTCTACCTTTCCCAGGCTGAGTCTGAGTTCCTTCTTACTGCTCCAGCCACAGACTTTCTCGGGCACCACTGGCTTGAACTGTGGTCGTGGGGGGCGAGGAGATTCCTGGGCTTGATTGTCCACGAGTTGCGTTGGCTCATAAAAGCTCTACGTACTTTACAAGGGGTCAAAGGTATAAAATACACATACAGGCTTTCAAATGGCAGTTCATGTCTTGGTTAAAATTCGCTCCACCAAACTGAGCTCACATTGGGTAAGATATTAGAACAAATCTGAATGGGAAGGAAGGAAGGAAGGAAGGAAGGCCAAACAAAACACCAGAATACAAGTCTGGAGGGGAGGGGGCGTGCAGAGGCGCCCGCAGGGCTGGGAACGTTAGTTTCTTTAACTTCCTTCATCCTTCCTTTCTTCTAAGCAGCTTCTTCCCTGTCAAAGTGGGTTCCTTCTCTCCACGGACCACAAATACCTGACTCGTCCCAGCCCAGACGGTGGAGTACAGGGGCCTGCCAGCAGCGGAAGAAAGAGGCCCAGCGAAAACAAAGGTCAGGGCGACGCAGGCACCGGAGCCACCTGGGCTGGCAGCCGCGCGCGAGTCATGTCTGAAACGTCGCGCTGGAAAGTCACACCTGCCCGGAGGGCCCGGCAGACGTGACCGTGCCCGGGTGCACCCGCCTTTCTGGACCTGGCGCATGTCACTCTCCACCACATCTAGTCTGCGTCACGTGACCCAGACAGAGCTTTCTCATCTCCGAGTAAACGACCGTGAGCCAGGACGGCCGCGCCGCCGCCGCGAACAGCCGGCGAGGGGAAGTAATTCCCTCACCTCGGGGCCTGGCCCTTTCACCGCCGCCAGGCAGCCTCACGGAGGAAGCAAGTCGGAACGCTGAGGGCAGATGCAGAGAAACGTCAAACCCTTTCTCTAACACTAAGCAACGAAGGAGGATCCTAGCTTGGGGCAGATTTATGTCACTGGATGTCAACACGTTGCAAAACCTCCTTTGGAACTGCTGACAGGGCACCAGACGCCTGCCGTGGGGTTTGGGGGACGAGCCGAGCTGAGCTCTGGTTTTAGGCACGCCTGAGTCTGTGACTAGTGTCTGCGCCCTGTGAAGTGGAACCAGAGGCAAGTTAGCCTCTCTGAGTCACGGTTTGTTCATCTCTTAAATGGGGGCAATGCCTTTCTCGTAGAGGTCTTATGAGGACCAAATGAGATCAGACATGCACGCTGTCTGATTTCGTAGCGTACCTGTCACCTGCTGGCTAGGTGACCTTGGGCAGGTTGCCTAACTTCAGGTTCTTCATCTCTAAAACGGGGATAATTCTCACTTCCCAGGTCTGCTGTGGCCAGTCAGCCAGAG
Source organism: Camelus bactrianus (assembly GCF_048773025.1). Classification (NCBI taxonomy): domain Eukaryota; kingdom Metazoa; phylum Chordata; class Mammalia; order Artiodactyla; family Camelidae; genus Camelus; species Camelus bactrianus. The sequence continues at coordinate 25,768,168 of NC_133547.1, read as the reverse complement.
TCAGCCAAGTGTTCATCTAGCAGAGAGTCGAGCTACTATGGTGACTACTTCCGTCGTCCAGTCCTCCAGCCCACTTCCCAATGTCTTCTTCCACCTGAGGAAATGGAAACTTGAGAGACAGAACCCCCTCAAGAGCAGCAGATGCTGAGAGCTGATAAGTGGAAGGTGCAGGCCAGAGATGAAAATGTTGTCTTCAGAGGAATTTCCTGCCTACCATGCTGATGAATTCAGAGCAAACTGTATTGAGGCATCGTTAATCTCTAGGGAGCTGCAGGCACCGCGCTGCCACAGTCTGCACAACGTCCTGGGGAAGAGGGCAGGGGGGTTCAATCACCGTCTTCAGCAAGATGGAGGGTTATCATCTGGAGGGGTACCAGCTGCTTCCACCACAACCAACGCCAGATACAGAGCCAGCAGGCCTAACCTGCAGGGAAGAGTTGAGTTAAACCCTTGGGGATACATCTTAAAGAGGTCTTCATCCAGGCAGGACTTGATTTCAAAGAACTGTGTGTAAAGTAAAATGTGTCCCAGCCCTCCTTGGGCCTAGATGTGGCCAAGTGACCAAATTCTAGCCAGAAAGGTGGGAATGAAAGCGAAGCGTGCGGTTTCTGGAGCAGCCCGCAAGGAGACTGGGACATGTTTTGCTTTATTTTATTTTATTTTACACACATTTTATGTGGCTACTATGTATAGTTTTCCAGGGGCAAAGTGAAGGTCACGTTTCTTTACAGCAGGTACACGATTTGCCTTAACACCTGGGTGATCCCTTTGGGCAGGTCTCCCCGGAAACTACTCCAGCCGCTCCTCACAGCAAGCTGTTTGCAGTTCCCCGGGGGCGTCCTGACAAGGCTCAGAGTGAGCAGGTCGCCCGGGCTGGGTGACCTCGAGCCGCTACCCCAGGCCTCGCCTGGAGGCTGGATGGTGCAGTGGGTCTGTCGAGCTGCCTGGGCTCGCGGAGGCCGTCCGCGGCTGAGCACCAGTGCGCACGTCATAGAGCAGCGGTAGGAACTTCAGGACCTTCAGGACCTCCAGGACCTTCAGGACCTCAGCCTCCTGTGAGGATGACGTGTAACTGGCTATAATCCCATCAGCCTCCCTTCCTGGGGCTGCTGTGGTGACACCCATGGCACGGCCGCCAGCGGAAGCAAGCGGGGGGCGTGGAAGTTGGTATAAACCATCAGCACCACCAAAACCCCGATTCCTTCCCAGCTAGAGCCCCGCAGGGGCTGACGGCAGAGGCAGAAGCCGGCGGTGGTAGAACCTTTGGTCGCCAGCACCCTCCTCTTCCCAGCTGCTACTGAGGACAATCCTGCCCACATCTGTACGTGCCTGTAAGTCGCTCGGATATCCTTGTGTTATGTTTCCTTGTTATGTTTCTTCGGGGGGAGGAATTAGATTTATCCATTTATCTGTCTATGTATTCAATGAAGGTGCTGGAGATTGAACCCAAGAGTGCTGAGCATGCCCTCCCCCTCTGAGCTGTACCGCCCGGGTACCATCCTGTTAAAATGTAGATTCTGACTTGGTAGGTCTTTAGGTCCTGCCGCACGTGCCAGAGCCCCATTGGCAGAGGTTCAGACAAAGCAGAGCTGATTCCTCCTTTCTGCAGCCCTGCTTCTCGGAGTTGCCGGGGCCCGGGCTTCTCCTGCCCTGCGGCTCGGACGTGGCCGGTTTGCTGTCCTGCTCGGGACAGCCTTTCCTGGACGCGGCTCTGTCCCCGCGGGTTAACCAGCAGGCCTGGGGGAGGGGGAGGCCCGCCCATCTCCTTACGGGCCGCTCCAGAAATTGCACGCTTCACTTTCATTCCCACTTTTTTGGCTAGAATTTAGTCACTTGGCCACATCTAGACCCAAGGAAGGTTGGGACATATTTTATTTTACACACATTTTATTCTGTGTTCCCAGGTGTCCACTGAAAACCCCATGGCCCAGGAAGAGAGAATGCGTTAGGGGAGGAGAAGTCTCTGCCAGCTGGGGACGGAATAACAGCGGGCTGTTACTGAGCGCTCACTCCTGCCAGGCTCAGTGCCTTAAATCATCCCCCAAAATGCCATTGGTAGGCACTGCTATTATCCCCATTTACAGATAAAGAAACTGAGGCTTAGAGAGATTAAGTCACTCGCTATGGTCGTGAGACTGAGGCAGAGGCAGGATTCAAGTTGCGGCACTCACTCCAGAGCCTGAAGTCTTAGGATAAAGAAAGAACTGATGGTACAGTCAGCAGGCAGGACAGGAGCAGCTTCCAGCATCAGGGGTCCCACAGCAGCAGGGCGGTGGGTCACGGGTCAGAAACGAAACCTGCAGGGTGGACCGAGCTAGACACCTTACACATTTCCACGAGCAAGTCCACGCTTACCTGGGACGATTTATACGTGATGTTCCCAGAGGCAGAGGGGTGCAGGCAGGACAGCTGTCCTCTGGCGTTTTAAGGTTGGCAAGTTAAGGGGCTTATTCCACTGCTGTTGTTGGCATGACCGTCCCCCCAGGCTGGGCCAGACTTGGGGGGCGATGGCTGTGGCCTGCTGTCCTGCTGCCTCCTCCCCCTGCCACCTGCTCGCGGCAAACACCGCTCTGAATACCTGGTGCACGTGTCCCAGAAGAGCCACCGCCGGCCACGACCCGACGGGGCCACTTCTTTGTGTCCCAGTCACAAGTTAGAGGACACTTGAAAACTGTTTTCCAGGGTACTTTTCTTACCCTTCTTTTCATGAAAGGGGCTTTTTGTTAGCGCAGCCTTTGAGGATTCAGTTGATAAAGGGACCATTTTACTGAAACGAATTACTGACGTAAGTGCTGCCAGACGTCTTCGTGGGAGGACAGCCCTCTGGCTTCTGTTCAGCAAGGTGAATGGGACGGCCAGTGGGCGCTGGCGTCAAGGGCACTTCAGAGTCTGCTCCAACAGCAACTTAAGAGTTTAGTTGCTGGTTGAAGCCGAGCCCAGGGGAGGCAGTCAGAGAAAGTACTAGCAAAGCTGTTAATAAAACGTGACGTTCTCCTCAGTGGATGAAAAGCCTCAAGTATCTGCACTGCTCTCCAGGACCTACGGAGAACGAGCTCTTCCTACCTCTTATTAAACTGCTAAATCTCCTCTGCTGAGAGTGAGGGCCCAGGAGCAATCTCAGCTCATCTTTCTGAACCTGTGAAAAAGCCGATCGATCATCTCTGCTGAGCCAGCTGAGTGTTGGTGGGAAAAAAGTCAGCCAAAAGTGAGCTAGCTGGTTCTCTCTGACTTTGTGGGACTCGCACAGACGTGGAGCATTTAAAGACACTTTAAAATAACTGTCTTCAAATGGTGCTCAAGGGAGTTTAGAAAAAAGAAATGAAAATGCTAGCAAGCCAAACTTGCACACTCCGACTTGTGTTTCCATGTCTCGAGCGTGTAGTGCCGACATAAACCTGTGAAGGCACGTGGGTTGGCAGTGCATTTGGGCCCATATTTCATCTGCTGTTTTGTGGAGACTCCAAGACCCGGGTATTTAAAATCTGTTAGATGAGTCAGCATTTCTTGGGAAGCTTCTTTTAAAACAGGGCTGTTTGCAAGCAGTGGCAAGGAATGTAGCCTTTGAACCAACTGACCGTGACCTCTGAAGGGTTCAAGGAAACCATCAAAGGCTGGTAAAGTCCACAGAAGTCTGGGTAAGAGCAACGCCACCCTGGTGCTATCTGATGGCACGCAGCACCGATCAGGTCTAGGTGACCGAGCCCCGAGTACTGATAAGGAAACAGGTGCCGGGGCGGCTGCGGTGAGGCTGTGGGCCAGACACTGGCTCCCACAGGCCTCCCCTCTGGCAACAAGGCGGGTCGTGGGTGTGCTGACACTCGTGCCCGTCAACAACAACACGCACCTGTTTTAAGGAAAGAAGCAAGCTTCCTAGTCCACAAAACCAGGATCCTAAGATCTGGCCTGTCTTTCTCACAAGCAAGACACTGTGCCATCCTTCCACAAAGGCTGTGCTGATTTCTGGTGGTGGCGTCGCTGGGCAGGGAGAACGGTGCTCGGTGTGGCTGGTGGGGCGGAGACATGCCAGAGCGTTTACACGCAGAGCTCCTAAGTGCAGGGCCTCCCTGACGCTCCGCCTTAACTAGACGTATCCCCCCTCCCCAGCCATGATTCGCGCACGGATTCTGTACACCTTCTCTGCCACAATCATTTGTATTTTTTGCCTAATTGATATTCTCTCCCACACTGTGTGGTAAACCGCCTTGTAGTCAGCGGCTGTGACTTACTGCAACAGAGAATCAATCCCCCGTCCCCTGAAGTAGTGAGGCACACAGCAGGTGCAACATCAATGCCAGCGGATGTATCCGTGGGTGCGGAGGGAAACGGGAGAGGCGTACACGGGAGAGAACTGGCCGACACCGAACACCTGCCACTGTCCTCCGACTTCCTACGCCCGGGCTTCTATGAGCTGGTCTTCTTTCTACCTCACGTCTTTTAGGAGGAGAGGGCGTGGCCAGGACTCTGGAGCTGGGTGAGTCCCTAACTCAGCCGCAGTGGCCGCAGCCCTTCCCGTCAGTGACAACACCTCTGGAGGCGCTCAGGGGCCCTAGGGCAGGCAGCCCCCCACCTACTGCCGGCCAGCAGCCCCAGGGGTCAGCCTGGGGGGGAGGAGCAAGGATGCGAGCTCATCTCTTCGCGTTCTCCTTCAAGCTATGCTAAGATGTGGCGAGAGACCGCCCAGTGCTTCACTGAATGAGTCCAGTCTTGTAAGGAGAGGATACCACCTTCTCAACCAGAGGGCCAGACAGTCTCTTCTCCTGAAAAAGGCACTCCTGTAGAAAGGCCTATAAGTACCTGCCAACCAACACCCGAACCGATGGAAGGGAAGTTTTTGATTTTCTGAAATGGATTTAGACACTTTGTCAGCTAAAGAAGGAAAAAGCATCATCTAAAAAGCACATTCTGCCCGCGTTTTCCTGGGCACGCCCCCTCCCCACTGCAGGCACGCACAGCAAGTACAGCCTGCCACTAAAATGAGCAGAGGTAGTCTGGTTTTCAACTCACTGAACTACGAGTCCTACTTTCTGTCCGCGACAGTGAAGAGGGCAAGTGATGCAGTGACACTTGCTTTGACGTTGCGTTGCCTTCCACACGGCGATACACTGGGAGGATGCTAATCATTAAGGCATTAAAATTTTTATTTTGGTTGTAATTAAATTTATTTTAAAATAACATTTTCTATTTATTGGCAACCCTACAGTGTTGACAGAAAGATGTATCATATAATCACAACTCCAGACTATGGGAAAACAGCTATTAGTTAGGAGAGCATTATTTTATTTTTTCTTGTTATTTATTCTTAAAAAACAAACAAACAAAACTCCCTCAATGATCTACACACCTTAACTGCATTCCAGGCCTTCAAGAGTGTAAAATCTGTAAAATGGGATTCTCAGAAGCAGTAGCACCAGTTAAATATGCTAAGAAGTGCTTGTTTGAGGTGCTTTAAATTAGAACAAAAAATAAATCGACATTTCAGCAAACCTAAATTTACACGATTGGACCTGATGTGTCGTCAGTGGTCTGAATTAAAGCAATATTGCACCAATTAAGCAAAGTAAATCAAGACACCTCAAAAAAAAAAAAGTGGCAGAGTAAGAAAATGTCAATTTAATCATGTACTTTAGCAGGCAAGCAATTTGTAAACATTTAGTAGCGGCAGCATCCAAGTTACAAACAATTTAAAAAGAAACCAAGATTAGTGATTACAATTTTTCCTTCCCTTTCCCCAAAAGAAAAAAAAAGAGAGCGAGAAAAGATTTGGAAGTGAACACCTTAAAACACTACAAACATTGAACATTCAGTGACGTCTTCTACCAGCTTCTATGCATCCTCTCTGCGTTTTACGTTCAAAGATGCACCTACTCCTAAAACGCATGTCTTGCGGTAACTGGCACATGAGCGCCTGCAGTCCAGGAAGCTGCTCCCGCACGCGGGAGCGCGTGCGTCGTCTCGGGTTAAATCCCGTTTGCAAAGGGAACGTTTATGTCTTGATTCAATGCTTCTTTGACTTCCAGGGGCAGGGTGTCAAAAAGGTGATCTTCCACAACAAGCCCGCTTTTCTTGAGCAGGCGGCACTGGCCCAGCTGGGCTGGCAGGCGGTCCAAGCAGTTCCCCTTCAGCTCCAGCTGCGTGAGCTGGGAGAGCTGCCCGATCTTCTCTGGGAGGGACGTGATGCAGTTCTGCCCCAGGTTCAAAGTCCTCAACTTGACGCATTTGAACAACTGCTTTGGCAGAACGTCCACTTTGTTCCCCGTGACATGCAAATGCTGCAGGTTCTGAAGCAACCCTATTTCTACAGGAATCATGGAAATGTTGTTGTAGCTTACATCTAAACATCGGAGTTTCTGTAAACTGAACACTGCCACGGGTAATGACTCGAGCTTGTTGTTAGAGAAATAAAGTGACTCGAGGTTTTTGACGTGGGTGATGGAGGGAGGAATGGTGACAATTTTATTATGCCATAATTTCAAGCAAGTCAGTCGTTTCAAATGCTGGAAACTGATGATTTCCTCAATTGTGCGGATGTTGTTTGACTTTAAATCTAGTTCCTGTAAGTTGGAGAGGCTGAAAATCGCATGTGGAATCCTCTCGAGCTCACAGCTCTGGAGTTCGAGCTCGGCCACGTTCATCATTTTCTTAAGGCTGTTCAGTACCAAGAGTTTCGTGCCGTCATTATGGATGACCAGCTTGGTAAGGTGTGGGGCCACGTCGGTAATGTTGGAGGGAACTTTGGTCAAGTTGCTCTTCACGTGGAGGATCTTCAGGTGCCGCAGCTCCCGGAGGGATTCAAGCCCGATCATCTTGTTGTTTTCGGAGTTCAAGTTGCCGATCAAGTACAACTCCCGGAGGTTTTTGAGCAGATACACCCAGGCGGGGATTTCAGCCACATCCGTGAACTTCACGTGAAGGCATCGCAAGTGATCGCGCAGAAAGCTGAAAGCAGTCTGCTCCACTTTTGCAGGGCAGTGGCAGAGGTGAAGCTCTTGGAGGTTAGTCATCTGAGAAATCTTCGCAGGGATTTTAGCCTCTGGAATCAGCTCAAGCTTCAGCACGTCCAGGTCCGTGAGGTCAAAGACGGCGTCGGGCACCCCCGACAGCATGAACAGGTGCAGCTCCTGCTTGTCCTGTGCATTGCGCGACACGTGCTGCCTCAGCTTCTCGAAGGTCCACTCGTGGTTCAAGCTAATCTCCCTAAGTTTATTTTCACTGACTTCCGACAGGAACACCCCGAAACGCTTGGAGTAGAGCTGGTCGTACTGGTCCACCATGTGCAGGAGGAACGCGAAGTCATTCTTGACATCGGGGATGTCACTGAAACTGCTCTCCTCTCGGACCTTCTCAAAGGAGTACTCCTTTAGAGGGATCCGGAACAGCCAGAAGAGAGTGTAGAGGCAGATGGAGCCGTAGACGCAGATGATGGAGATGTAGCTGACGAGCAGCTTCTTCAGCATGTAGGCCATGTTGTGGGTGCACTCGAACTCCTCGTAGCCTGTCAGGTGCTCTACTTCGGGCTTGCAGACGTGCTCGAAGCTGATGGCGTTGACGAAGTTCGCGGTGTAGCACAGGATGAAGATGAACTTGGCCGTTTTGACAACGGTCTGGACCACGTAGAGTTTATAGATCAAGTCGCTGTCTTCCACGTGCGCGCGGAACTTCCTCACTTTCTCAAACAGGGCTTTGGCCTGTTCCCCGTCCTTTTTATCCAGGATGGTCATGCTGGGGACTTCGATCACCGGCTTCTCGGCTGAAAACTTCAAGCCCGCCTTGCTGATCATCGGGGTGCTGGCGCTGGGGCTCCCCTCGTCGCTGCTGGTAGACACGTGCTTGGGCAGAGTCTGGGCACCTGCCATCCTCTGCTTGTTCTCCTCCGAGTCTTCGCACGCTGTCTCTGACAGCGCTTTGGTCGTCCAGGGAGATTCGAAGCACTTGCCTAGTATTGAAACAAAATGTTCCACTTTCGAGCATGTTTTGGGATACTTGAACCAGAAGTTGCTGCTGACCATGAGAATGATCGTGTGGATGAGGGCAAGGTACGGGAAGTACTTGGAGTACCAGGGCAGCGCCAGGTGGTAGCACATCTGGTTAATGAACACGTACTGCTGGAAGTCCAGGTTTGTTTTTCGGCCTGCGGGGTCCTTCTTCTCTTTCTTCGCCTCCTGACCGGGAGCTGTGGCGTCTGCGTGAGGGTGCGTGGCTCGGAGAGGCATGTCGGGTGTCACAGCAGCTGCGCCAAAGGAAATCTCCTTCGCCGTGCGCCCGTCTCGGCCTTGCTCTGTGGCAGATTCCGCCCTCGGGATGTGGGTGGTGACGTCGGCACTTCCCGGGGGCGTGTGTGCCTTTGAATTTATAGGAGACGGCAGTACCGGCAAGCAGACCACCTGATCTTTGGTAAGCTGCATGGTTCCCGCAAAGATGGCTACCATCAGCATGACGACAGCCAGGTAATCCATAAACACATCCCACCATGGTTTCAGGATCCGGTAAGTCGGCTGGATGTCATTGAGCGAAGCAACCTCCGCAAGGGTAAACATTCCTAGAAAACGAGGAAACGAAAGACATTATTACAGAGATGCAAGCGAAAACACCAGATGAGGAAATGCTTTCTTCTTCTGGCTGCTTCTTCCAGTTTCTCCAGCCAACACGGTTTCCTCTACCTGGAGCACTTCCTCCCCACCGGCCTTCACCAGGCCATCGGGCATCTGCTGCCTTTCCCAGGAAGCGCACCCTGAGTCTGGGTGAGGTGCCTCTCTGATGGGTTCCCACAGGACTCTGCCCTTATCACGCCGTGGGAGAGCGGCTGTTCACTCGTCTGCTCCCTCGTGGGGTTATAAATTCCATGGGAACAGCGACCCTGCCCCTCTTCCTTACTGCGACACAGCCAAGGCCTGGCACAACACTGACACTCAGTCAGTGGAAGACCATGTGGGCTGCTGAGCACCATCGTCGTCATCGTCACCATCAAAACTCCTCACGCACGTTTACTCACTGCCCACACGGGGTGCCGGGCAGAAGAGCATCTTAGTAAACTTAATTGCCACCACAAAGCATTTGGGCCCATGCAAAAATAAAAACTCTAAGCCAGCCCTCTCCATAAAAACAAATAGCTAAGGCCCACACGGCCAAGAACCTGTGGGATCCTCGTAACCAACGGCAGCTTCAGTGGTGGCTGTCACGCACCCTGTGCTCGGGACGGGCTTGGATCCCAGGAGAGAGGAGAGGGGGCTGGCTGCTCTCCTCGGGGAGTGAGCAAAGTTCAGAGGTAGGGGGTGGAGAACACAGCATTCACTCTGAGCCTGCACGGCAACCAGCTCGGCCTTGCCCCTCCCGGCAACGCCAGCACGCAACGACCCCAGCCTCGGATGGCTCTGCCCACAGCATGCCATCCACACTGCCCATCCAGGGCTCTGTGCGCCTGCCGTGTCCTCCAGCTCATTACCTTTTCTTTCTTTCTGTCGCTGCCCTGGGAATGCGCTGGGACACCACACTGAGGCTTGGCCTCAGCACTGTCCCAAGGCACATCCAGGCTGGGGTCACAGGCCAGGGAAATCCTAACCGTCCTCACCTCTCACCTCTGCCTGCTCCATCTCCCCAGCCTGAGAGAAGCGGCACGCTCTCCCTGGGGTAGAGGACTGAGTCTGCCACGGAAAAGAGAGTGCAGAGGTATGAGCACACAGGGTGCAGTGGCTCTGGCCAGCCACAGCAGGGCGTACACAGATGGAACACGGCCCGGGCTCCATCGCCCTTCACAGCCTTGCCCGAAGCGCTACTGCGTCCCCCGGACAAGTAACGAAACTGGCTCGCGGGAGCTGAGTTGTGTTAGTCAAAGGAACAGCGGTGGAGCCTGGGTTTAAAATCTCGCCCAAGGCCAAGCCGCGTGTTCTTCCTACCGGATTCCACCGCCACTCTCCTTTCCTTCTGGTGCTGGCTTTACAGTCTGCAGACTGCTTTTCTATAGAACATCTGCACTGACTCTCACCGTAACCCAGGAAGCCAGGCAGTACTGTCGTCCAGGGACGAGTGAGGAAACTGAGGCACAAGAAACGTAAGTGACCTTCCTGAGCTAGTCAGGGGAGAGCGCTAACAGAACCTTTCATCTTCAAGTCTCCTTCTCCATCACGCTGTCATCCAAGGGCTGGCTGCTGAAGAAGGGGCCTTCTCACCATTGTCCTTGGCTTTGATGAGAGGAATGAAATTATGGAACCACCACCGTCCCTAAAACAACCTCTCGTGACATTCGCTCAGCATTCAAGAAAGCCAGGAGCCAGGTGCCACGGAGGGGAGTACAGGAACGGTGCAACCTGGCCCTTGCCCTCAAGGAGCTCCTGGTCTGCGTGGAACAATAAGCGATAAGTGTGCTATTACAACACGGAAGAAAATGGCTCTGATGGGGGAAACGCACGCCTGCATTTGGTAGGTGAGAGGACATCACAGAGAGGAGGTTTTTAAGATGAGACTGGAAGGAAGGGGGCCGTCACGGGATGGTGTGGAGTGGAAGCAGTTCCAGCAGAAGAAATAGGACGTCAAAGGCACAGAGGCATGGAGAAACGGTGTTACAGAAACTACAAGTGATTATTAAAAGTTACCCCATTGTCTGTCCATCATGCCCCGTACAGACACCACACTTGATGGCTAAGTCACAAGACGGATGCCAAGGCGTTGATGGTTTAACTCGGTTTTCAGGACGTGCCTGGGCCGCGAGGCAGGAAACCAGCACTGCCCTGGCAAGCTCTGGCCTCAAACATGGGACGTCCATGAACTGCCTGACAGAGTGTCCTTTACCACCTGCTGGGGCTCGTCCTAGAGCAGCTACTCACAGAGAGAATGTACTTCGAAGCCAAGGAACACAACCCCAAGTACGTACTGCAGGCCTGAAGTAAACATCGCAGGGAACGGCAGAGACGTGCTAATGCACGGTGGTCGGCACTCTTGCCTCTTCCTTTAGCTCTTTATTTTTTTAATTAATTAATTAATTTTGGGGAGGCAGGTAATTAGAGGGACCAGGGAACGCACCCAGGACCTGTGTATGCTAAGCAGGGGCTCCACCGCGTGAGCTATGCCCCCCGCCCCCGCTTAGCGCTCAGTTCTGAAAGTCAGGGCCCACGTGTGGGAGCCGGACACGAGGCCTCACTCGTGGAACGGCATGGAAAGGCCTCTAAATCGCCGGCTCCGCATTTTGTCCCACACAGCATCAGAGGTCCTTCTACAGGTTAATGCTACGTTCCCCTGACCAGGAGCTCAGGCCAACGGAACTGCAGAAACGCTTCAGTCCCTACAGGCCTCACTCAGTGTACCCTCTACTGCGAACTGCACTTCATTCAACAAATAGTTACAGGGTGAGTAAACTCCGTGCACTGGACAGAGCGTCTAGAGATAAAAACAGGAACAACAACAACAACATGAGTCGCTGTCCCTCCCGAGAAGGCCGCCTGGAGGAAACAGACAGGAATAGGTCCTGGGCAAAGGGCCTGAGTAGCCCTGACAGAGAGCCCCGGCCGGGAGACCTCGATGAAGGACCCGGAGAAGGCCCTCCCGAGCTGGTGCCGTGCGTGAGGACCGCATGGTTCCGAGGCCTTTACAGCCGTAGCTTCATCCAGTTCACCAGTGGGGTTTCTAAGGGGAGCTCTGCTTGTATTTCTAAGTTCCCTGCTTCTTTCCATTTGCGAGATAGATGTCTTCGACCCAAACTGAGCGTTTCCCTCTTAGCCCTGCTTCCGGGGAGTGCCACTGGCACACGCCTGTAAGTGGGCAAAGGGAAGTGAGGAGGGGCCCCCCGCCACCCCGAGCAGCTTTCCAAGGTCCGGGACGTTCGCCACGATCTCCTCCAGCTGCCTCTGGGACAGAAGGCCCCTCTGGCCCCAAGCCCACGGGCATCGGCTCTGGGCTTGGGCAGCTGGGAGCCCGCCCGTTTTTATTTCTGGTTTGGTAAAAACTGCTAGAAAGTACTTGAGTACCTTGCCCTGGGGCCATCTTACTAACCCTCAAAACACGTCTCGAAGTTAGGAAAAGACACTCACATACTGACACAGCACACCTTGAGTAGGGAGCGTATTTAGTAAAAAAAAAAAAAAACAAACAACAACTTGGCAGTTTATCAGGAAACCTTGGCCGTCAGGACTAACAGCGAATGCAGAGCCAGACAGCGGCCACTCAGGGCCCGTCTCACCGTGAGCTCCACCTGTCTGTCTGTCTCCTTTTCTCCCTCCACCTGGGTCTGAATCCCCAACCTAAAGGGAGAGGAGTTCCTGTTGCCTGCATGTCCCCCGGGCAGGGCCCAGTTCAGGCACCGAATGACGGTCTGTGACTGAATGAACCACACAGGCCTGCGACAGCATTCTAGGAGACGGCTCAGAAGGCCCTGTACCTGGGAGCCAAGTGCTGTCGCTGCCAATTACAGTGACATACAAGGTCACTACTAACTACGCCAAAGGCAAATGGTCAGCTCTGACAGGCGTTCTTCAGTGTCCAGATGGGCAGCCCTACACAGTCCTTTGAACAGGTTACCCTGAAGGTAACTCATTCTGATAGGCCATCTGCATGCCAGTTCAGCTGGTAATTAAACATTCCACAGGAAAACAAAAAGGCAAAGACAAACACGGGCATCCCCTCACCAGGACAGAAGACCCAGGTGTGATCCCCGAGGGAGAGCAGGTGACAAGCCAGCGTGACCCCCAGGGCCGAGGCAGGCGAACGTCAGTCTGGCCCACAGCCAGGGGCCGTAGGAGGCCGGGAGGCCGGAGCGCCCAGGGGCAGGCTCGCGGACGCGGGAAGCTGCCAGGGCCTCGGGTCTTCCTTCTCCCTGTCCGCACGGGGGTTTGCTACCTGTCCCCACAGGCAACGGACGCAGAAGTCCTGACTGCATCTAACTGCGTGTGCACCGCTTACCGGAGTCAATGAACACTTAAGTCAGAATGCCGTGTCCAAACGAGGAGTGAGTGCCCAGAACGTGGGAAGTGCTTGATACAAGTAGCCACTGTTATTATTCACCGTGTTGCATAAGGTGTCTCAGTAGAGAACGCTGCAGAAAGACATCTTTACCCCCAGGTGCAGACAGAGGTCCGTCTTTCATGACGACTGATGCTGAGCACTGTGGGGTCCGATGCTCTCCACTGAGCGGCGGATTCCAAGAAACTCAGCTGCATTTTACATACACATTATAAGCATTAACTTGTAGCCTGAATCTTCATTTAATCACTCACTCGCTCATCCTTCCATCCATGAAATACAGGCTGCGTCGTCAAATGTCACCACGAGGCACACCCCTGGAGAAACCTTGCTGAGCAAATTCAGACCCACTTCCTTCCCCACGGAGAGAAGCGTCCGTGTCACCAGGCAGATAAAACGGCCAGCTGAGGACAGCGACCTGGAGAGGAGAGGCAGCGGCAGGCCCGCCGTGCAGGCACAACCCCAGCTTCAGGAACCCACCCCACCCCCAGGCCCTTTACAGGGCCCTGCACCTCTGTTTGTATCTCTAACTTTGTGTTCTTTTTCTTAAAGAGCCCCCTCCACTCCCGGCTCCATTTCAGATTCCAGAAAACCTGGACCTTCCCTGCTTGCCTGGAATCATGAAGGCGGATTAACAGGGATTTTCCTCCAGGTGGCAAGATCGAGGAGGAAGTTGTGACTGAAGTGAGGGGTGAAGAACAAGTGCAGGGCGGGCTGGACCAGAACGTGCAAAGGCCCCGTGGAGAGAGAGCAGGAGAGCAGAAAACATCAGAGCAACTGGAAGAAGCTAGAGCCTGGAGCTCAGGGCGTGAGAGCAGGGCGTGGGTGGAGATGACGCCACGGGAGCCATTCTGGCGGCTCCCACCTCAGGGCAGGCGGACGCCTCTGATGCGCTTTTAGCTGGAGGTGGGTGACATCAGACTCGTGTCTCTTAAAAGGTCACTGCAGGCCTAGGGTGCCAGTTAGTGAGGGGCGACGTGAGATGAGGAAGGCAGCTGTCCGGGCAAAGGATGGAGGGAAAGACGGGGCTGTGACTGGTGGAGAACTGAGAGGGAAAAATGCGCGGATGTATGCGCTGGCAGGCCAAAGAAGCAACAACAGGACTTAATGACTGCAGGGGAGGGTGAAGGAGAGCAAGGCGTCCAGGATGGCTCTCAGATTTCTTCAATCCTCCACTTCACTGCTCCATACCCTTCTTCTTTCATATCCATTTACATGATTTTATTGCACCTGGATTTTTTTCATAAGCCCTTCAAGTCCTTTTTTCCCCTCACACACCTTCCAGAATCCTTTATTTTATTTTTTCAAGTCCTTTGAAAAAGTAGGCAGATTACATGTAATAAATACATATTTATTTATATAAGCCCTCACATGGTTGGGCATGAAATCTATAAGCTTAGTCTGAAAACCATTGCTTTAGTGCTATCAACATACAGATGACGGACGGCTGTCTTTGCATAACACTTCTGGAGTGAAGCACAATTTTAAAGCCAAAAACAGCCTGTCCTCATCTGTCTCTGGAGACCACACGCACACGATGTGTCGCACAGTGATGTATATGCCGCGCACTCAGAAGGGAGCCGGCTGTAAGAATCCAACAGCCTAAGCCTCTGCTAACAAAATCTGGTTTCTGGGATGAACTAAAGGAGAGAACAGTAAAAAAAAAAAACAAAACCAGGGAAAGGAAGCGTAGTCTCACCATTCACTGAGTTCTCTTTAGGTCAGTATTAAAGTGAGTTTACATTTTATAGGTGAACAACAGCCAAACGGCGGGGCAGCAGTAAAGGGGGGGCAAAGATACAAGGGGTAACGGAGTGGGAAAAAGAAAACCAAATACTTTAAACCTGTACAAAGATAACCGAGAAATGGCGTAACCTACGCACACATCATCTCCAGTCGCCTTTTACTGAGCTGACCATTTGAACTAGAATTCAGTTCTTGAAACGTCAGTCACGTACTGGATAGGAACGCGGCTTAAGGCGTGAGGCTGCCTGAGATTTCACCCATCTCCACCTCCTACCGATTCACCTGTGAAACGGGGACACAGATAACGTCTCACATGACTCACCATGAAAACCTGGGCCTTTGTTTTCCTTATCAGTGAAATGGGGATAAAACACCACTGTGACAAGATACACGCGTCACCCTCTGTAATGTCAAGCCCACAGGTGTGCTCACCGGGCGCTCCCACCCCAAGTACTCTCCAAGATTGGCCCTGGGTGTCCAAAACACTGGGGGAGGGGGAGCGCCTGAGGAAAACCCAGGATTGAAATGTGGTGGAAGCAGAGAGGAAAGACGACCGTGAAGGCTTTGCGGGTGAAAAAAAAAATGAAGAAAAAAGAAGAGAAAAGAAAATCAAGAAAACGAAGACAAGGAGTTGACGTCAAAGAGAACAAAGGTATGAATCAGACAAATGCCGCAGAGATGAAGGGCAATCGCAACTCCTGAAGACCGTTAACGCCTCTGACAACACGGCTGACCACAGTGGGACGCGACGCATCGTGAACGCCAGAAACCACCTCAGGGTTGACTGAAAACCCGCAAAGGGCTAGCCTTTCAGCGGAACACAACCAGAGCCTTCGTCTGGGATTAGCCGTGGGAGATCGGCAGACCTGGCAGAGCCGCACCGTTGTCCTGCTTCACGGGAAAGCGCTGTGCGTACTGTTCACTCAGTCTTGTTTCTCAGGACTTAGCGTCTCTTTGTGCAGCTCTTGTGAAAACTGCAAATGATGTTTAGAAAAGCAGGTCTGATAGGACGTTCAGCGGGAAGCCCTTCACCAGCCACGGTGCGCGTGGCGTTCGCGTGCTTCTCCTCTTCCCTAAATTACAGCGGACCAGCGGAGATGTGACAGACAGCCACCGTCACCATGGTATAATTTATCACATTTCCTCCAGTTATGAAGAATTACTGGGGCTGTAAACCTGGACCACGGCTGGGCAGCCCACAGTCTGTAAAAATCCCTAAACCCTTTCGTACTGGGGAGGCACACGATTACTTTGCTTGTACGTAATCACTTCAGTTATAAAAAAGTAAAATTTCTAATTCGGTACTCTGTGACTTATTTCAGATGAGCTGCTGTTTTGAAGATTACACGAAGATCTTTGACTTTGGAGATTTTTGGATATTTACTTTCCGCTAAAGTATGGCATCTATGTGACTCTGAAAACAACGGCCCAAGATGACACTTCTGAAACAACGTGTGAACACTTGGGTGCCAGCGGGGCAGCACGTTTGTTTACGCCTCTGCTGTCCCGCTTGCAGAGGTCGCCATGGTGCTTCCCGGCCCCGTTCGGGTCGTGGCCCACAGAGGAGGGGGCGTCTGGACACGCCCTGGGAGAAGAAAGCCGGTGAGCCAGGCAGGCCCAGGCCTTCGGCTCCGCCCACGTGAACTGGTGCCGCGGCCACCTGGTGCCCATTCCTGGCGCTGTCGTTGGGAATTCCAGAAAAAAGTATCAGATACTGGATGTAAACCAAGGTCTACATCTTCTAAGTGACAGGATTTATTAGGCGGGAGCAAAGATGGCGGAGCAGAGACTCACGGCTCATCCCCGCCCACAAATACAACAGAATTACGTCTAGACTTCATCCTGCAGCGTGATCATTTGGGAGTGATTAAATATCACCTTCCTTTCTTCCTCACGAGAGCCCCAAACAGTAAAAACAGATCTTTACAACCAAGAAACCAGTGGCTCATTTGTGCCGTTTTACATGCAGCGCAGGAGAACTGTAGCAGTGACGCCCCCGCCTCGCTGGGCCGGCACCGTCGGGCAGAGGCCGCTAACGCAGAGGCCGCGAGTAGCTGCCCAACGCTCAAACACGCACACTTGGCGGCAGGGGGGGCCTGAGGCGAAGACAGCTCACCTCGCCCGTCAGAGGCTTCAGGAGACCTGTGCTGTCCCGAGGCCATCAATCCCACACCGTTCCATTTTCACCACGTATTTGGCTGAGGTGATGTGACAGCGCTGAGAATGTGCACGTAACAGAGCAGCGGGGGTAGTCCTTCCACCCCCGGAGCTCAGGCCCTGCCCACGCCTGCCTTCAGTGCTCTGGAAAAGTGCTTCTGAAGCGCGCACCACCGCGCCATCCTGCCCAGGACTACTTCGGGTGAGTGGTCCTGAAGCAGCCTACCCCGAAGCGAGGGCAGAGCAAGTGTATGACCGCCAAGAAAGCTGCGACAGTGGGACCAGCAACGGGCAAGGGACGCAGACGCGATTCACCTTCTCAACTGGAAACCTGTTCACAGCGACAGACTCCAGACAAGGGGAGGTGCCAGGAGGAGGCGTCACTGGGACGCTCCCAGGAAAGCCAGAGCTGCTGTCGCCCGAAGCGCAGGCTAGAAATATCCTTCACCGTTCCGTGAGGCTGTCTAGATGCTCCTCAGGCAGCTCACCTGCAGACGCACCCTGGCTTAGGTGCCTCCCGCCGCAGTCAGTGCAGAGCAGCCTCAGGACCGTCTTTACTCCTTCGCGAATGGGGACTGGCCTTTTATCACGGAAGCATGTTACACAGTGTAATTATTTTTTAGCAAGAAATCTAGAATTAAAAAATTCTAGAAACAGACATCTGAACAGCATTTCTCACCCTTGCGCCCATCAGCATGTAGGCGGGAAATAATGGTCTTTGTACAAAACGGAAAGCTGCTGAAGCTAGTCCCAGCGGGAGTGCCCTGCACGTGGGCTAAGACGCTTTGTATTTCGGCACACGGGTACTTACGCTGTGACCTGCGGGCCACAGCCCTGAGAAACCGACCCAAATTATGCAACGCCCCAACAGGTGAAGTTTATTTTCACATCTGAGAGTGAAGAACACAAGATGGCAGGAGGAATGGCAACTCCACTTAGAAAGCGAATATGTCAACACCGCCTTTCAGAGAATGTTCTGAAGATGGTGATAAAATGCTTCCAAGAGTTGTGCCGAACGTGAGCCCATGAACAGTGTGGCAGAGAAGCAGAGGGAAGCTCCACGCCGCGAGCGCTAACCTGCGCATGCGCTCACACATCAGGTGCCACCGATTGTCACCACAAAAGCCTGAGCTGAGGGTAAGAGCTACAAGCTGCCCTTTGTGTTTATACACCCTTAACCCTGGGTGACGTGCCTTTTTTGGGAGCGGAAGGAAAAAAAGCATTGAATCCTATGACCTACGTGTTGCAACTGCCGAAACCTTCCAGAGTAGGTCCAGATGAGCTAAAAAAACCCACTCATTTTCTCCCAGCTTGACTTTCCAGTCAACATAGTTCTTTGTTCCCGTGATAAGGACAACCAAGTCCTTCCCAGAAGTCACTCTCCCGCCTACGTCCTGGCCACAGCAGTCAGCTGAGCTGGTGCCCCGCTGCCCAGCCAGAGAGAATACTGCGCAGCCTCATCTTCCAGTGACGGCTCGTGACCACGCTGAGCGAACGGGTGTGAGCAGTGGCCGCCCGCTTCCTGGCCACCTCCAGGAGGACCAGGCTACCCTGCCCGCCCTCCTGCCCCCTCTCCTGCCGGCTAGAAGCAGGCAAGCGGGCACAGCCGTGGGAACCATGGGCTCAAGGCAGAGCCGTCCTGCCAGCCCCCGGCTGCTCTCACTGGGCTGTTACATGAGAAGGAAGTATCTGTCCTGTTTAAACCGCTCCACCCGGGGTCTCTGTTACAGCAACTTAGCATGTGCCATCATTTAAAACCTTTTTGAATCACTAAAAAAGTGCCTCTTAAATAAAAGCATCTAGAAATAGAAAGATTAGGGCAGACTGACCTGTGAGTGCTCCGGGTGCCTTCCCAGGACACACAGGGGAGGGCTCCCTGCCAGCAGGGCTCAGGGGACGGCAACACCATCAGGTCTAAGTTACAGAGGCAGCAAGGAGTCCCCACAGGGCCTGAACAGGGCCGGCCACGAGGCCAGCACGCCAGCTCAGAAAGGGTTCTCCCCGGAGTACAGAAGGCGGGCTGGAGGGAGGCGAGACTGGAGGATGGGAAACGAATGAGAAAGCTTTGTTTATCAAGATGATTTCCAAGTAAATTCAATTTTTCAGCTTAAGGAGCCAGAACTGGTACAAAAAATTTAAGTGGGGATGTCCAGCAGTCAGTCGCCCTGCATCTCAAGAGAAGGACCTGGGGTGGAATTACATGTTGTGGCTCATCCGTCCACGGAGGATGAGACCACCCACAGGAGTCGACAGAGAGAAAGGTCAAAGGGCCCAGGGGTCACTACCACTCAGGGGACGTGGAGGAAAAGAGGGCTCAGCACCGTAGGGAGAAGACAGGGTCAGAAGGAGGAAGAGAACTTCGTACTGGAAGCCAAACGAGGCGGCACTTCAAGGAGCGAATGGAAAGCAGCATCACTTACCCGGGGGAGGGAGCTGAGGAGTAAAGCCGGAGTGCCCCTCGGCCACGCAGGCCCCGGAAGAAGCCCGGCCACCGCGGGCGGGAGCAAGTGGGAAAGGGAATGTTGGCGTCTCGGAAGTTGGCTGGGGAGAAAAACCAAACCTGGGAAAGCAGTGAGAGGGGAGGCTGGGTTGCTGGATGGAAAAGAGCAGGGAGTTGGAAGATAAAAATAACAGCATGAGGAAGCACGGAGATGGTTTTCATACGCTGTCTCTTATTCGGAGCATAAAGGTAAATTGTGCACCATAAACACATCTCTACGGGGCGGTCTGACTCCAGGAGGGAGCATGCTGTCCTGACTACGTGACGGTGTCAAGATTAAGGAATTCATAATTTGATGGAAATTCTTCAACAGAGTCTGGCTGTATCTTGTTTGCTTTTCCCTTCGGTGAGCTGGTAAACATTAACCTTGCCAACCACTGTGTTACCTAGCCAGTCGTAAAACTTTAGAAGGTCCTTTTTGGGGAAAGTCTAAAGGCAAAAAAAAAAAAGGTGCCTTGCAAAAATAATTGCACAACTCATATAAGTTTGAAAAGAAAACACAGCGCGTGGTCATATGACTGAGGAGCTCTGTACGCGTTCCCGCGATCCATACGGGGTCAGGATTTCTCACCCACTGAAACTCCCTTTGAAGGTTGAGCATTAAAAGAACTCAAGTCAGATTATACTGAAAGGAAGAAGGTGGGAACAGAAATATTTATTATTCCTACGGAGGGTGTTAGTGACCTAAAGCGGCTTCATTCTCTGCCCGTTTCCCTGGCCGCAGCACGGAGGGCAGAGGAGGTGAAGGAGAGCTGCTGTGTGTTGAGCCGCCATCCTTGGCCACATCACTGAGACTTCCTCAGGCGCACAGAAGGAGACAGAGCTCCAGGCCTACCGAGTGACCACGTGCTCACACACCTGACCTTGTTCCACCGCCCCATCCTCCCTGAGCAGGAGTGTCACTGTCCTAGTTCTGGAGAAAAAGTGCAGCCAAGATCACAGAGCTAAAGTATCGCTAACCAGGGTCCAAACCCAGATCTGACTGACCCTCCCAAGCCCACACCTGCCCCTGTCAGCTGGTTTTAAATCAGAGATTAGCTCAAATTAAATTAAATCCCCCCTACCCCTCAAATTTACAAGCTATTAGACAGAAATCTGAAGTGGAGGAGACGAAACCCTGGGGTTCAAAGGCTGCCTCGGGACACAAGGAGCAAAGTTTGAAAAGTGAAATTACAATTTACAGCTCGAGCTCCATTGAACGAGAGGCTCCCTTCACGTCTTTACCACCTCAGGTTTTAAAGGCGCTGGCTTGGATTCCAACTAACCTGATCCTCACAAGCTACTGAGAGACAAAGGAACAGCGTCAGCTTCATTTCTTGGCTGAGAAACTGCGGCAACGAGGCAGCGGCGCCGCGGGGCTGAGGCCCGGAGCACACGCAGCCGTGGGCACCGCACAGCCTCCACCCGGCGTCGGCCTCACCGCGCTTGCCTTCAGAAGGCGCTGCTAGCAAAGCCAGACCGCGCACCCTGTGTAAGCTTGTCTGAGTTACGGACATTCCCTTTTTATTCTGAATTCATCCAACATAAACTGCAACTATAATTCTATAAGAGTAACGAAGTCACCTGGCCGGGCAGTCCTTCAAGGCAGCATGTCCTGGGTCCCACTGAGAGCGGCCCACCGCCACAGCTGTGCCTTAGGGCCAGTGGGGGGCCGGCCAAGGGCTGCGATCAGAGCTGAGACTCCCTCCGCGAGCGGACGGGCTGTGCTCGCTGTCTGCCTCTATTCTGCTTTGCCAGATGAACCTCCTTCAGTACTTCTGAGAAGAGAACTGCTGGGGTCTCCACACACATTCTCTGCCTCTCAAATCAGGCAATAAAAAATGCCATTAGAGAACATCTTCCCACCCATTGCTTTTAGTTGTGGAGTCACTGGCTCCACAGCCGAAGCCACCAAGCTGCATCCTGGTGATCTACACCTCCCGGCTGCCTTCCATAAACTGGCGGCATGTGAGGAAGCGGTGTGCTTGCTAAATGACTCAGGCCTTTACTCACTAATAACACAACCACAAGGAGAAGCAAGACCAGGCCTGAATGGCACAAGCTAACTGAGAGACAGTAACACACCACGTGCGTCAATCACAGGCCTCCGCTCAGTCAGACCGTTATCAACCTCACAGGGCTCCTGCCTGGTGAAATCTGCCTTCATTGGTTTCCTTTCTGTTGTTGTTGTTGAAAAACAGAAAGTGAGCCAGCCCAGGGCATCATGGGGATTTCAGACACAGACAGACAGACAGACAGACAGACACACACCCCTTAAAGCCCAAGTGAGGACAAAAAGTTTTTAAGAAGACACTAACAAGGAACAGGTTGAGGGTATTTTCCACTGGTTTAAAAATAAAGCATTCTACCCTACAAAAAAATAAATCTCAGAATTCTAGAAACAGGAAGCAGCAGCTGGATTTATCACCCTTCATTTCCTGAGAGCTGCAGCGAGGAACTCCCCATCAAGGTCAAAGCAATGGCGGGGGCCGCCTCCTCCCGCTGGACGCCCCACCCTGCGTGGCTGCTGCTGACAGTGCTGGCTGGCCTCTTCCAAACCACCCTGCTCACTTGGTCTTACAAAGCCTTCTGTGCCCAGGCCCTGCCTCTTGAGAAAGTGAAACATCAGACTGGAATCTAAACACACATCTGTAACCGTCCAGGTCCTAGGAGAGCCCTGCATCCGCCTCTCCTGGGCTGTCTCCCCGAGCTCTAGGACACCACCTCGCCCGGGGGCCTCTGCGCCTCGCGCTGACTGGTGGCTGCGCTGCAAGGGCAAGGGGGCGGGGTGCCAGCTCCCGTCAGCCACTTGTGTTTGTGGCTGAAGGACTTCAACTTTCTCAGCCTCACCCTCTCGCGGGTGAATCGCCAAGGAGACACCATCTATTTCACCAAAGTACAGTGAACAGTAAAGGGACCAGGAGATTGAAAACACTTTGTAAATCACACTTAAATAACAACAGACTAGAACAGTGACACACATCCTCCGGAAGGGGCTTTGCCGGTTCCAAAGCTTTCAGGAACATCATTTCGTTTCGTCCTCCAGATGACACCCTGGGATCCGTAGCAATGGTGGCGGCGGCACCGCCATTATCACTGTCTGATAAATGAGCCAGTCTAGGACACGTAACAGGAAAGCTGTGTCCCCGCTCCTTCAGCAAAGCATCCAAATCATCTGAAAACACTTCTGGCAGCGCATGAGTGGTGAAGTATAAGACTGGGAGTCACGCAAGCCGATCTGGTTTCAGGTCTGCTACTCTGGGCAAGTCCCTCCGGGCAATGATTCATCCATCTGTCACCAGGCCAGTGGGAGACAAAAGTAAATTAGACCTGGTCCCAGCACTTGAAGAAGTCACTCAGAGGCAAGGGTAGGAGGTGGAAAGAAGTGACATATAAACAGATTAATTACAAAATAGTATTTACTTAAAATACAGAGAATGAACAAAGTGCCTTGGGATCGCAAAGCAGGAAGTGACTAACTCTGTCTGGGGGACTCGTGGGGGAACCCGCTCCTCTGTGACTGGGAAACGAAGGGCATCAGACTGCGTACTTATCAACGTCCCTTTTGTGGCTAAACTCTGAGAAAATTAGGCCTAGAGAGATCGCCAGCAATGTTAACACACAGCACCACTCCTCTTCCACGTCCACTCAGAGCCAACACAGCATTTAAGATAACCAAGATACCTCAAGTGATAGACAACTGTATTTCAGAAAATGATGAAAAATAAGATTTTGCAGAATATGACTGAAATACAAATCATGCTTGTATGTCCGTGGAAGCTCGTGGGAGCTGGGTCTACAGTCACCCTGATGTGCAGCAACTATGACACTAGATCCTAGGGCCAGACGGTCTGGGTCAAACTCTTGACTCTACTGGTTACTAGTTTTGCTACTAGGCAAGTTATTTGATCTCTCTGTGCTTTAGTTATCTCACCTGTGAAATGGTAGTGGTGGCAGGAGTAGTGTGCTGGGGGGAGAGGAGGAGAAAGAGGAGGAGGAGGAGGAATGAGGATGGTGATGATGGGGAAGATGGGGAAGATGGTGAGGATGGTGAGGATGGTGATGGTGGTGAAGATGATGGTGGTGAAGATGGTGCCACCGCCTCCCTCAGAGGGCTGCTGTGAGAATTAAACGAGCTAATATACACAAGCACTTAGAACAGTTCTCGGCACAAAGTAAAGGCCACGTGAATCAGCTGCTGTTGTGATTTGCCAAAGTGCAGTAACTAGCGTTTTTGGTTGCTCCTCTGAAAGTACCCCCGTAAGCCTGGAAGTTTCTAATTTGGTCTCAATCTGCAATTTCCACTTTGCAGAACTGTACGGGAAGTTCAGTGAATCCAGGACGAAGTGTAGGTTGTCTGCTGCAGAACGACACTTAAGCAGAATTTGGGGGAATGTAACACAGTAAGTATGACTTTGAATGATATTTTGGAAATTACAGAGAAGCAGAAGTAAAGGAGGAATGATGCCCATAACCCCGCAAAGTTTCCTTTTTTCCTACTGTTTTCATTTTATATTTAAAATACAATTTATAGTCCTTTAAAATGATAAGCAATCAAGGGAATATTAAAGATGCAAACTTAGCCACCCACTGAAAAATATAAGCATTTAAATAACCGTTATTTTTGTTTTTCTCATTGACTTCACACAGAATTTTAGGAAATTATCTGGGCTGTTAACGGTATTTCATTATTCCTATATAGTAACTATCAGGTGAAATGGATTGTATCCAGATAAAATTAAACTTCTGTAAATCAAACTGGATGTTTTCATTGGCAGCATTAGCAACACTCACCAAACCAAAAGATTCTGCCTTTAATATTTAATATACTAAGCATCATTCATCCAATGGCTCTCAACCAACATCAATACTTACAGACTCTTGAGGCCTGTGGTTTTTATCTTAGTCAATAATGCTTAGGAGGTTCAGGCCTTAAAATTAAACATTAAAACTTGCTGCTGCAAAAAATGTTCACCAGAACTCCAAAAGAGTAGAGAGGCTGGATATTTATCATATTCTTATTATGTTCTGAAAAGAATGGGCTAATTTTTCTCAATAAAAAACAGGGTTGCTCTGCGATTCTTACTGCTCTGTAGCACAGTCATAGGAAGTGAAGCCAAGTCATTCAAGCTACAATTCACTGAGATTCAAGTGTATGCTGGGCACACTGGGGCACGGATTTTACAAAGACTATTTCATTTAATTAATGCAAGTTCTCGAGGCAAATTATTTCTCTAATTTTACAGGTGAAAAAAAAGATAAAGCTTGGAAATGTTAGGTAGCATTCTCATAAAGTTACAGAGCTAAAGACTGACAGACCAGGAGGTAAAACTAAACACACACACACACACAGTCTTGCAGGTTGGCCATCACTTTAGAGAAATATAAGGAAGGAAAGAATTCAAATGATTCCTGGTGAGGGTAGATAAGTCTATTTAATTCTACTCATCAGGAATTATAAATGATATGATAAAACAAACTTATAAGAGCTTTGTGGATATATGACCAAAAATTTGGGAAAAAACCTTACAGAGACAGAAATTTTAGGCACCTCTGTAAGGTCAAAAAGGCTACTGTAATGCTTATCCAACCAATCCTTATAATCAGAATTAATCAAAAACAAAAAGGAGTATGGTGGTATTTTAGTAATTTTATAGAAAAGGTTTATTTCAGGTAGGATTCAACATTTAGAAAATCCGTGCCATTTACTGTTTCTGATACATTTGGTGCAATGACTTACAGCTCCTAGATCCCTGGGGGCCACAGACTATTCCAGCTAGCAAGTTTCCAGACAGCCCTGTCTTCTACTGTTTTTGTAATGAAATGCTAAAGCAATGCAGCCAGCCCGTGTAGCAGGAGGGCTGTTACCTCAGACTCATACAAAACAGTTAATCAGTCCTTCTAAGGCAGCTGTAGGATCAATACGACTCTTAGAAGCGACAGGCTGTTCCAGGAGAAACTACATTCAAAGTGGACCCCATTTTCCCAAAACAATGATTTCCTTGGTTACCTCAAGTCCTGTTTCTAGTGGAACTCAGGCCTGATAGGGACTGGCTACTGGACCCTAGCAACGGCAGTTAAATCTCTAGGTCTCCAGTTCCTGGTCTGTGAAACAAGAAGACTGTATTAGATCGTTTCTTCCTTCCGGATGTAAAATTCCAAGAGCCAGTTCACACTTAAAACCCAAACTCAATTGCATCCTTCAGGGAAAGCCATTTGCCTCCTATCCACACCCCAAGCAGAGCTGGCTACTCGGAAGAGCCGAGTCTACTTCATTCACAGTCGTTAGCGCCACCATTAGGATACAGTGACTTGTTTACCCAGCGGTCTGTGAGTTACTCTGGGGGAGAGGCTGTGTCTCACTGATCATTGTGTATTTGTCACCTAACAGTTAGATCTTAGTCGCCTGGTATACAAAAGACACGCAGCAACCCTTTTCAGAAGGTACTCTTCAAATTGCCCTATCAAGCACGCATTGGGTACTTTTCTGTTTGTGTCCCAGACCACATCCTGGCGATGCGTCAAGGCACCTACCTTAAAGCATCCGCAGTTTAGAAACAGGGCAGTCACATGTGATGATGAATAATAACCCAAGTTTAGTGCTTTTAACTCAAAAGCTGAAGCCAGTTCTATGGGAAAAGATGTGCTCTTGGAGTTTAAGAGCGAAGATCTTTGATGACTTAACATTTTGTGACCCGCCTTGCAAGGCTTTACCGCTTTGCCGCTATTCCCCTTCTACTTTAGGAGCATGAATCTGCATTGTGATTGTTTTTAATGATTCAATTATTTGGGAGAAAAAGTGACCTCAAAAGAGAAAGACTGATTCAGAGGTGGAAATGACTAAAACACTTGAAGATAAGCAAAAGAAAAAGTTTAGAAAAGGTTAACAAAAACTTTCCCTGGGGTAGTGTAAGTTAAGAGTGAGGTTACATCAGGCCGGGGCAGGGAAAAGAAAAGAAGAAAAGATATATGATTTTTGGCCTGACACTGTTTAGCTTTCAAGTTCCAAGGAAAAATTTCATGGAGTACTTGTCTGTCCTTTGGTATTTATTTTTCTTGTTCATGCACATCCCTTGTGATTAGGAACAAAAGGGAGTGCAGGCTGCTGGCACCTGTGCACAAAGGCCCAGTGGGAGGCAGGCAGCCCAGCACCCGCAGGACGGCTGGGAAGCCCTCTGGGATCCTTGTGCTGGGAACGTGACCAGTCACAGCAGCCCCTCTGCATGAGTCAACGCAGAAAGGTTCGTCTGGAGGAGCTTGCGTTACCCACTCTTTTGTGTTTCTTCCAAAGTTAACACCTGAATCAAGATGAGCTGGGGGTACATACTCTAAATTCAGATTCCTGGGCTCCACCCGGACCTACCCTTTTCACAGGAGCCTCCACTGATCTGCAAAAGAGCCCTTGCAGGCTGGAACGCCCCTGCCAGCCAGGCGGAGCTGAGATGACTCAGCAGGTTAGAGCCGTGACCCGTTCCTTCCGGAGTCCTCATTCTGGTTCTCATCCAGTGGCTACTGCAAATGCACACGCACGGGTCGGCCTTACTCCAGAGCCCATCCGAGAGCATCGCGGAGTGGCCACCGCAGCGGGCACCACCCACGGCAGGCGTTCCCGCGGAAAGCCAGCCCAGGTCCTGGCTGACCACCAGCTGAGCACGCCCACCAAAAAGCCCTGGCCCACCCTACGGTCTGCAAAGCTCTGTTCTTTAGAAAGAAGCTGAGGAGAGAGAAGCTGCGTGGGGGGTGGGACTGCGGGGTCCTGTTCAGTTCAGCTCTACAAATTCAATTCCAAAGCTCGGAAGCTAACCATGCTGAGGATAATAAGAATGAATTCCCTTCAGGGATGACAGTGACTTCTTTTTTCTGTCCTTGGGCAGCTGCAATGCACTTGCTTCCGTTTGAGCCCAGCGCTGTCATGCAAGGTACTCCGCCTCCCACGCACATTACAGGGGACGGTCACATCAGGATGCATCGTGTGCGCCGCCAGGTGGCCAGAGGGCACGTCACGAAGAGGAACTGTTCCTCCCATCGTTTTTCAGTCAAGTAAGGATGAACTTTTTTTTTAGCCTAAAAGAGGTGCTTGAAAGAACCGTCAGACGTCGGGAGAAGGCCAGTTAAAATGCCAGAAATGGCAGCCACAAAAAAGTGCTCCTCCTCCACTTTTAAAGCTTCAGCTTCAGCAAAGGAGCGCGACCTCGGGCTCAGACCGGCTGCGCAGATGCCACAGCGCCCTTCCCTGCCGACGTCCCGGGAGAGGGGCCCGGACTGAGCATCCTCTGAGGGCCCCACTGCGGTGCTACGGGGGGCTTTTATTCCCTCTCCTCATGCCGTTACCCGGAGAGAACTGCCCCCAGTGACAGACCTGGCCTCCCCCCCAGCTCCTCCGTCCCCTTTCCTTTGGGACCTGCCTGCCTGCAGAAGTAGTGAATTCGGGACTCTTCTCCAGCTGGTGAGGCTTTCCCTGCTGGTTGCCGACTTCCGCTGCCCTGCTGTGCCAGGGAAAAGGGTGGGTAAATCATCTAACTCAAGGATGAAACTTCAGAAGGCCCACTTGGCTGCAGACCCAAAGCCACATTCTCCAAAAAGCATTTTCAGCAATAAGGACGGTGCTTTGCTGTCCATTCACTTGGCTCCTTTATCTCTCTCGCCTGCTTTTTAATTCATGGAGGAGGGGCCCTTATGGGCCCTCCTCAGACCTCCAGAGTGGGCAGCCTCCTTGCCTCATGCACCTCACAGGTTTTGGCAACTACTGACTGAAGGCACATGTGCAGACACGTGGCGGGAAGGACAACCAGACAATCTGCGTGGCCTTTCTGCTCGTGGCGGCTCTGGGACCACACCCCGTCCCACCGGCACCGGGGAGATGGTCCAAACGTGGCATCGGCGTCTGCGTGAGCTCTTAGGGGGGAACTGCTCACCTAAAGATACACCCGGCGGAGAACCAGCCCTAAACAGCGCTGGTGGCTCAGGCACGGACCTGGCTCTGAGCGCCGAGGAGTGCTAACCGTGTGGGGACTTTCCTCCAAAAGCCGTGCAAGCCAGAGTGGCCCAGGAGAAACTCACCCCACGGTCGCCGTCCTGGCACGTGCGGAGCTAGGCCTGACGGCCCACAGAGCGTCCTCCCAAGTGCTTCCTCGTTTTCACAGCCAGATACTTTACACTCTGTCAGTCCCCCATTGAAGGGTTATTTAAACCCTTCAAGTGAAGTGCTTCCATGTAAAAGTTCGTGTAGCCAGCCACCCTCCTGCAACTGCAACAGTCTCCACAGGCAGAAACCTAACAGCACGGATACGGGGCGGCTGACAATGTGACTCTAACGTGTCATCTTCTTCAGTCGTCCTCAGGCCACCCTGTGAAATAAATGCTCTTATCAACCTCAAACCAGGGAGAAAACTGTGTTTGAGGCCTTCAACCCCTTGCCCAGATTACTCGGCTAATTAACAGTCATGGCACCGGGACTCAAACCTGGGTTTTCTGGTAACAGGACAGAAGTGCTTTCCACGAAGTCTCGATTATGCAACAGGGATTCTAAGGGGGCCACATCCTTCCCTGCAGCCTGGCAGAGCCCTGGGCACGGCAGGAGTGGTAAACAGAGCTCCAGGCAGAGCACGCCTGCAAAATCAGAAGCAGCAGCTCTGCACAGAGGGAAGAGCCAGCCAGTTCCTGAGTTCAGGCCCCTCTTTGTGTCGCTGCAGAGTCCTTTTAAGGAAGAAGAGTGAGTGAACTCATTTCATCTCCTTCCTTCCCCCGGGCCTGACCCACAAAGACACAGTCCAGTAGGCAGCTGGTGGCTCTAAAAACAGGTTCTCACAGATGCTCCATTAACTCCAAAGGGAACCTGAAAGTCCGACTCTCTGGAACTCCCCAGTGGTCAGACGGTCACTCGCAGGCACGATGCACACCTGAGGCTGGGGACTCCTGACGGAGCCAACCCAGCTAAGGGTGAAGTGCCTTCGGCTTTGCTCCAAGTATGGGGCAGGGAGAGGGATCCTCCCAGGGTGCTCAGAAAGGCACGGCTGTTGCTGAGTTTTCATCCTGTCTCCTCACTTCAATCCTTCGGCCCCACGTTCTCTGGTTTGTCCCTGGAGTAACAGCCCCAGGCTTGAGTCCTGAGTTGGGGGCAGGTGTGCGGTTTCGGGCTGAACTGGGGATTCCGTAAGGATCATTAAGCTCAGGGGCAAGAACAGAGAGTAACCAGGCCCTCCAGAGCCACTAACCATTAAATAAGGTGACAGGTGGGTGTTAGATGCCAGAGCTATTAAGAGAATCTTAAAGATCTATTTCTGGTTTGGGAGAAATCAATTCAAAGCTAACTATAAAGCTGCTGGGCTCACCTTGAGACATCAAATTAGTCTTAAGAACTCCATTCAAGGGAAGTAGCTGCCGGAGAAGTTTATAAGAGATTCCTGCTATGAACCATGGGTATCAGCACAGTTACCACCAAAGCCAATGTGGTAAAGAAGCAGAGGGAACAATGTTGGACTTTCTGAAGGAAACCCTCCTCCTTAAAACAAAGGAATCGACACCTCCAGAATCCTGAAAAGACACATCGCACTGCGTGTCACTGTGTTTCTTGTCGAGCGGGGGACAAGACACCTGACCGCGCGCTCTCTGGCCAACCTGCTGTTCTCCTCAGTGGGGAGAACGGTGTCGCCTGAGCGGGAACTACGCTCAGCAATGTGATACTGGGCCCCTCACTGAGAAGGCACCCCCATCAAACAACTCTTATTTTGACCAAATAGTGGGTTAAAAAAAAAGATAAAGAGAATTGAAATTAAAGAGAAAAGGCAGCCTAGCATATTCAACAGGAAGCACTTCCTGGAATTTCCTCTGGCTTCACCACTCAGACCACTTCCATCTTGATGGGAAGACACTAAGAGCGGGCTCTTCCTCTCCTCAAAGTGCTGCTCCCTGGCCCACGCTCCCCCCAGCCTGCGGCCGCCCACCTCCTCCTCCTCTGAACCCGCAGTGCGACGTCATGGCTGAGAAGGGGCTCGGGCATCTCATGGCTCTGCCACCTGCCAGCTGCGGGACCTTCAGGCAGGTGCTTAACACCCGCGTCCTTCCCTGTGCACATCAGGAAGACAGAAAACTGGCGCTCACCTCGCAGGCTGCGGTGAGGAGTCACTGGATCCGCACGTGCCCTGCCCCGAGCACCGGGCCCCGGCACGCGCTATGGCTCAGCACGTCTGCCTCTGATGATGACAATGACATGGGCTTACACAGGCTGCGGCGAAGTAGGGGCTGGGGGCCACTCAGGGCCTCTGCAAAAGCCGAGTGTTCTCCTGGCAACGCACAGAGTCGGCTAGAAAAAAGCCCTCCGACCCTGCGGGACTCAGCGTGGCTGCTCTTCTCAGTGGCTCCAGCAGCGGATCGGAAGGGACAGCCTCAGAGGACCAGAGCCAGGGCCGGAGAGAGGCGGAAACAGAGACGGAGAAGCCTGGGTCTGGGGGAAGCTGACTGGGGCAGTCTGAGAATGGGTCGCAGCCAAGAGTCCACAATCACGGGATTTCAAACTTAGAAATAAAGTAACAAGCCCTTCAGATTGCCTCTCTTGTTACCACGGAAAGCTCTCCACCATTTTCCCTTCAAGGCCCCTCTGGCAGGGAGCATCGTCTAGAGACGGCTCTGCCGCCAAGCTTCTGTAGCAGCCCTTCCAACACGTATGGGTGCCTGCAGCGTTGAGTTGTTCTGGGGAATAACGTGTCTCAACGAGATTAAAACCTCTGGAGGTGGGCGAGTGTGTCTTGCAGTCTTGAGTCCCTCTTCCCGGCCCACCTCTGTCCCAGGGCCTAACACCCACCGTGGACATGTGCAACCAGAAAGCACACCATGACGTGGGAGGCTCTGAGCAGCCGATGCTGCAGACACATGCTGCCGCACACAGTGAGCGCATGCGGCTGGCACAGAGGGCGCAGAGCGATGCGAGGTGCTCCCCGACCTCCCCGAGGCTTCGGTGCGAAGCCGGAGTCCAAGGAGTGCAGAGCTGGCCGGTTACACCTTCAGCAGCCCCAAGTGCTGAACGGATTTTAGTGCTCCTCCACATAAAAATAAAATAACACACCATGAAGAAAGACTAAGGAAGTCCAGCGAAAGTCTGTGTTCTTCCCCATGATGACTGCTCTGATTTTTTTTTAAGCAGTGTATACCAAAGTCTTCTTAAAACATTTTCTAGTGGTGCCTTTGCTTTGCAGGTGCCCCGAACACACGTCTAGTCTGCCTGTCTGCTAATCTAGCCCTGCCTGTGCACCAAAGGGTTCCCTCCAGATACAGAGGCGGGCGTGAAGGAAGGGAGCCAGGCAGGCGGCGGGGAGAGGGAGGGAGGCGGGGGAGCTGCGGGGGGGCCGCGACGAGAGGGCTGGGGGATGGGGCCCAGATGGAGAGGGTGGGGTGCAGCAGTGAGCCAGGGAGCGCCTTCTGCTCCTGCCAGCTTCGGTCTAGACAGAACTTCAGAGTCTACCTAAACCCAACCTGCTCCTTCACAGGAGAGGAGTTACAACCCACCGATGGCTCAGTCAAGGCCAAAGCTGCTGGTCTGAGGCCAGAACTGGAATCTGGGTCTCAGGGCCGCCTGCTCGGAGCTCTTTCTACTCGGCGCATCCCTGCTTTACGCTCCCTGGGCCAGGGCACTCGGGCTCGGCAAATGGCTCAGAACTCAGGCAGCCCCGAGAAAGCCTTGCAGTCTCCCCCACCTCAGCACCACACGCTGAGAGGCAACAGAAGAGGCAGGAGAGATCAGGCTCCTGGCTGTCACGTGGCTTCTGATGACACCATTTGGCACCGATAGGATGCACTGAACTAGAAACGTCCGTCCCTCGGCCAGGAGGAAGTCTGGCTGGACCAGGCTCCGGCCTGATGGTCTGCGGCACGAGGAAAGCATACAGCACAAGGAAGCCGCACCCCTCACACTGCCGGCCCACTGCTGCCTCCACTGGCGGCTGCAGAAGCAAGGAGATCACCACTGGGGAGCGGCTTTGTGATTTCTTGATTCCTAAGAGAGCACCACTGTGGAGGACGCGGGAAGGTGAGACACACCGTCTGACGGAGGCAGCTGCTTTAAGGACACCCCTGAAGGGATGCGCTGTGGTTCTGCTGGCTGTAGAGCTGGGGCAGACACAGGAAATTCCTGGGCGGCTCAACGGAAGCCCGTTCTCAGTGCTCTGCGTGGTCTGGGGACCATCTCTGGGTTTAATTACCTAAAGTGTTAAACGTATACTGCACCCGACCTGGGCAAAGCACTCCTTTAACCACGAGGTTGTGATGATGCGTGTAAATCACTCAGACTCACTCCTATTCCACGTCCCATAAACCCGCACAGAGTCAGGCAAGTGAAGAGGAAAACAGACGATCATTTGAACCTGTATGTCTTGCTTTCCTCCTTTGAACCCTCATCCGTGCACCCCACCCAGTGACAAGTCACTTCTCCCAAGGGAAACGCGTGAGGACTGAACACAACCCCATCGGCATCAGCAGCACGGCAGCCCTCCTCCGTGCTCTCACCTACGTCCTCTGCCCCCTCTTTCTCTGGTTCTCCTTGCTAACCTCCCCTTTGTCTTCCATCAGCACCCGTGGGAAGCCTTTCCTGAGATCTCCACGCCGACAGCTCAGTCCTTCTGAC
This sequence comes from Camelus bactrianus, assembly GCF_048773025.1. Lineage (NCBI taxonomy): Eukaryota > Metazoa > Chordata > Mammalia > Artiodactyla > Camelidae > Camelus > Camelus bactrianus. Next base: position 25,735,226 of record NC_133547.1, on the reverse strand, counting down.
CCTTCCTTGATGCTCCCGGAGCATCCTAGACATTTCTGACCCACCACAGCCTTCCACAACGACCTGGTTTTGAGTGTATCTCCTTCACTAAGCTGGAAGGTTCTCCGGGGCAGGAATCAAAACTTGCTCATGCTGGTTTCCGCAGGGAGCTGTGCAGCGCTTGGCACACAGCAGGAGCGCAGCCCGACAAGTTGTCAGGCGTGATCACACGCATTAGAGGAACACTTAGGCCGGAACCGTTAGCCTCATTTTACAAAGAGATCAAGGCTCAGAGAGGTCTCAAGGTTCCCCAAGGCCACCAGTTTTGATGCTTTCTGGCTCCCAGGCCAGATTATCATGGGACCACATTACAATCAGTTTAACTGTTCAAGTCAAAGCACTGATGCTCCGATGCAGGCACACATGCAGTGACCCGCACAACTGAAGAAAAGATGCACAGAAACTTGGAAATACGGGTGAACTCACTGTTCGGAAAGCTGGAGCGCTGGCCAGGGGTGGAGACAGAGTTACCACGAACTCCTCTCTCAAGGGCCTTTCCATCCTGCAGAAATGAGGACTGAGGGCACGACTGAGATACAGACAAGAGTTCTGCTGGCTGAAAGGTCATGAGACAGACTGTCTGGGGTTAAACTGTCAGCACTGCCTTGGACGTCTTGGAGGAGCTGCACAGGGGGCAGCGGCAGCTGTTGTGAGACCAGAAGCAACTCGAATGTGGCTGATTCACCACTGGGCGCAGAGAAGCAACAACAGGCAGGAACTGGGGGCAGCTGGCAGGACAGGGCTGGTTTGGGGCTTTGACCCTTTGTGACCCTCTGGGAACACCCCACCAAGGAAGGCAGCTTCCAGCACAGCTGCCGCTAACGCTAACGGGGGTCAGATGCTGGGCCCCACCCCGGAGGTGCTGACTTAGCTGCCCTGGGGCGTGGTCTTCAGATCTGCATCTGAAGTGTTTAAAACTTCCTCTGTGATTCTGGTGTGCGGCCAACACTGTGACAAGCACAAACTGGAGCAAATCCTGGGCCCCTTCATTCCTGTGTAGCCACCGAAGTTTAGAACACTGAGGTGGGAAGCTGCTCAGTGCTCCAGGGGTATTGAAACCACATGTAACAGACTTAAAACCAGCTTTTCTAGAGATAGAAGCGGGACCTTCCTCTTCCTGTATCCTCGTCTGAAAGACGCCCGGCCTCTTCTACTTAAGCAGCTCCAACGACAGGAAACCTGCTGCCTTACAGGCGCTTTGGAATTGTATGCTTAGAGCAGGCGAGTGTTACAGTTTATAAATTACGTCTCAGCAAAGCCGTCGTGAGTGTGCTTTCATGGCACCGCGTTTTATTTGGGGAAGGAACAGTGTTTGTTACAGGAAAGTGCTTTTGGATTAAGCTGTGAAATTAGCCTCACTACGTCATAACCGCGGGTTCTGGCTTTGCTACGGGCCACTCAGCCTGAAGGCTAACTCCTCTTCCACTGGGCTTTGCATTCGGGGACAACAGGGCTTGGGTCCATTTACTAGCTAAGTACCCACAGCAAATGCTCTCTCTCAGCTTCATTTCCTGACCCACAGGGAGCGGGCGTGTTTCCTCTGCGGGGCTGCTAGGACTGGATCACCGTAAGATGCTCAGGGAAGAACCCTTCCTTCCCTTCCCCATAAAAGTGGCCTGCCGGTCTTCCCCCAAGTTCTCCTTCCTCAGGCTGAACACCCACGAGGCTCAGCAACGCACAGGCACTCGGTGATTCCTCACGGGCACGTGGTTTCCCTCCTCACCACCCCAGTTCTCCTCCTCGGCACTCGTTAGATCTGACAGCATCTGCGGCGGCCTCTCTCCCGCAGCACCAGCGGAGTCCGGCACGGTGAGCTGCTGCTCACCGGCTGCTGTTAAATGTTCTCCGAGCCCAGTATCAGTTCCTTCTCGGTATCAGTTGCCTGTGGGCACCACACCACCCACAGAGGTCCAGCCGCATTTCAGAGGCAGGGAGTCATCACGCGTCAGCGCCGCAGGGGGAAGCGTGAGAGCTGCTGGGGCTCCTTCCGTCACCTGCTGCGCAGGAGGGCCTCCGTGCTGCTCCTCTGCCCTATGCCCTCAGGGCCGGGCACACGCCGCGCTGCGCCTTACCCCATCCCTGACCTCGGCACGTGTGCCCAGCCCTTTCTTACCTACGATTCTGACTTGGCAGCGTAAAACTGCAGAAATCAGAGACCTGGCAAAGGCAGACAGCGTCAAAGCACCGCGCGCTCTCTCAGGGCAAGCCGCGTGATTGCGGGCACGGCATTAACGCTCTGAGTATCAGCGTCCTCCTCTGTGAAAATGGGAACACGGCACCTTCCTGCCAGGGTTACGACGAAATCAAACGTTACCTCAGACGCACAAGCCAACGCCCAGTGCGTGCTCGCTGTCCTGAAGGCAGAAGTTACAAGCGCCACCGTCACCGCTGCGGGTGGCAGTTTCCCCCTCAGGCCGGCCTCTGTCCTGAACGCTGATCTGCTCCACGAGGAGCCTGACCTACCTGCCCCGTTCCTGCCACCTCCGTCCTCCAGGAAAGGTAAAACCCCGCCCTGGGGCCGGGGCTTCCCCCGCCCGGCCCTTCCTCACTGCCTCCCTCCCTCCAAGCCCCGGGCTGTGGGCTTCCCGTCAGCACCTGCCTGAAGCGAGCTGCCATTCAGACCTGGGTTCTAGGTCCTGCTTGGCCACCCGCCATGTGACCTTGGGCCAGCCACACGGACCTTTCGGATCTCTGTTCCCCTTCTAATGACGGCCTCAGACAACACAACCTAAACTGCACAGTTCAGACCTGTTCACGTCAAACTAAACTAAAAGAAACTACAGACAAGCTGGAGAAACAGCAGGTGCGTCTTCGTGTGAAAGCCCTTCGCGTCAGCACAGACGCCACTCAGGAGATGCGTGCGCCGTACAGAGAAAAGGGTCTGCGGAGCACACACGTTCACACGGCTTTCAGAGCTCGCCCAGACTCAAGTTGCCTTTGAAACTTAAGCAGATACTTGGGGCAAGATTACCTAGCTGTGAATTCTTCTAAGCTGTTCGCTTGTTTGAGAAAACATACCAAGCCTGTCAAGTGTGTAAATGCAGAGAGATTCAGAACTCCTGTCAAGTAAGAAAAACAAACAAATGTGAACGCCTTCTAACAAAGCTCTCGCTTTCCATTGCGCGCCCCTGAAAAGGCTTGGGAAACAGCTTCCGTCGCCTCATTTACGCCAAGTCCGCAGTCATCAGGTCTTCAGTTTACAAACCAAGTGCACGCTTCAAGGCAGTGTTTCACACTAGCTATTAACGCATCCAAAACAATAACCCATTATAGTACAGATGGCTTTCTACTTAGGACGCATCACCGTATCCAGCCTGGGGAGAGGCGCGCACTGGGAACAACAGGAGTGTTCTTACCAACCCTCGAGCATCCAGAACTTCCAATATTTTCTTTTGTTTTCAGATGAGATTTTGTTCCTGGGGAAATGTGCTAGTTCTCTGCCTGCAATTCTGTTCCAACTTTTTTTCTAGTATCTGAGAAACAATGTCAAATTTTAAGTATAAAATTAGACAATTTCTAGAATAAAAAGCAACAAGTATCTCTGTCAAGTAACTGGAAGTTACAGCCATGTTCCAGCTGACTGGCCACCCTTCTGGTCTTTGAACATGTTAAACTCACATGCCTCAGGCCCTTTGGACTTGCACTTCCCTCTGCAGGACTGTTCCTCCCCCGATCTTCTCATACCTCCTTCGTCGTATCATTCAGACCCTAGCTCCACTATCAGCTCTTCACTGAGGCCTTTCCTGATTAGTCACCACCCTACTTTGCATCTTCATAGCTTCTAAAATTATTTGAAACATGCTCTCATTTACATTTTTGTTTGCCTATAAGCCAGGAACTCATGTATTTTGTTCACACTATACACTTGGAACAGTGTCCGTCATATAGTAGATGTTCAATAAGATTAATGAATGAATGAGTGAGAGAAAAAATTACACAGATGTCAGTGAAAGGTCACAAAGAACATGTAATTTTAAATCAGCTTTGTCTCGTCGAATCTCACTGTTCTGCGCCGTGGTAAAGAATACCAGAGACAGTCCACCTTATTTTCAGAAAAGTCTTCCACTGCATCTGAAGAGTGCTGATCAGCGTCAGGAGCCTTCCTGGTGTGCTTGGTCCTGGCTTATCTCACACTGTCATCAATCATTTGGAGGGAGAAAGAAAATGTATAGATTGCACTAAGCTGAAAAGATAGCAAACGGGCTAGAGAACAGAATTAGGTCCCGGAAAGATCTCCGTTGTTGAAAAGACAGGCTAAACAAACAAGATGGTATTTAATAGGGATCAGTCTAAAGCCTAGAACTTAACTGAAAAATTCAAGAGTAGAGAGATGGCGTTCGGGACACCTAGCTTAAGAGCTACAGCAGCTGTGAAAAAGCCCAGTTTTGATCTTTGGCTGTGAGCTTTATATGGGGCAGGAACATGGCCTGGCTATCGAAGAGCCACGATCAGCAAGTGAAACAGAACAACGTGGCACGATCAGGAGGGATGAACCAGGGTTACAGAGACTCTAAAACCAAATTATTTCGTTCACATTTCTGAGCACTTATGACGTGACTGGCATTACACACAGAAGTGGAGATACAGGGGTAAGAGACCACAGGTCTAGTGCGGGAGAGAGAAAACCCGGAATGACCACAGAGGGCGGGAAGGACGATGGCAGAAGGGCAGACTGTAAGTTACAGGAGCAAAGAGTTACTCAGTCCACACAGATAGGCTGCAGAAGGTTCCGCAGAAAAGAAAACTCTTGGGGACAAAGTACCTAATTCAGTGGCTGCTGTGAAAGCAAGTGAAACCCAGAGCTCAGCGCAGCGCCAGGCACGCGGCACGTCGCAGCAACAACGCCGGGCACTGCTGCTGCCATCGCCTGGTAACTGCTGCGGGCCAGAATCGCTGACGGACCTACAACTGGCGGGCAAAAGTATGACGAGAAACGGGGTATTTGCGTGGTCTCAAAGTATCACTGAGATGCCTGTTACAGAAGGAAAAGTAGTAACTTTACAGTAGGGAAACCTGGCAGACACCACCCTGACCAAGAGGTCGAAGTTCACATCCCCAGTGATGAGACAATCAACACCACGTGCCCTGTGCCATGACGGACTGGGAAGGGCACACCCCTTCTGTGACACTCCTGCCAAAAATACACAACCGTGCTCTAAACATGAGAAAACAGTCAAAACTCCAATTCAAGGACAGTGTGTAAAATAACCGGTCGATACGCTTTAAGTGCCATGAAAGACAAAAAGAAAAACGGAGGCGCTATCACAGAATGGGGGTGACGGATCTGGGGCTGGATCCAAAACAAAAAAAGGACATTCACAGAACAACTGGTGTATCAGTAATTACCTTAAATGTAAATGGATTAAACACTCCACCCAACAGACACAGACTGGCTGAATGGATACAAAAACAAGTAAATATGCTGTCTGCAAGAGACCCACTCCAGAGCTGAAGACACATGCAGGCTCAACGTGAGGGGACGGGAAAAATATTCCACGCAAACGGAAAGCAAAAGAAAGCTGGAGCAGCAGTTCTTAAATCAGACAAAACTGTCTTTAAAATAAAGACTGTTATAAAAGACAAGGGACACTACGTAGCACTCAAGGGATCAATCCAAGAAAAGCTGGCAACATTCAAATAAGGTCTGCAGCTTAATCGTACTGTGAGTGTTAATTTCCGGGTTTCTGTCATTGTGCTATGTTAGGTAAGACACTGGCATTGGGGGAAGCTGGGCACAGAGTATTTGAGAACTTTCCGAGTCAATTTTTGTGACTTTTCCTTGAAAGTCTAAAAATATTTCAAAATAAAATGTTAAGAAAAAGTGGATGTACCTGAGCCCGGAGCCAGAGACTCTGCCAGGAGACAAAAAGGAATGAGGAGGGACCTGAATCTTGAATCCTGGGACTCCCAGGCCAAACGACGTCAGGAAGATGGAACGGAGGACAGAGCACATACAGAGCCTGGGGCTAGAAATACCAAAAAGCCGGCCCTGAGCAGGAGAATGCGGAGAGAGCCGCTCTGCGTTAAGTGGAACACGGGGAAGAGCTGGACCTGTTCTGGGTGACTCAGCTCCAACACGAACTTCAGCCGGCACAGCTCGGTGGCAGGGAGGCCCGCGGGCTCCTGGGGTGTGGTGTGCAAGGAACCCTGCGATGCTTCTGAGGTCCTGGTACCTTCTTCCCCCTTCAGCCTTTTACTCTGAAACGGTTTCAGATTCACAGGAAAGCCGTGAGACCGCTGCCGAGAGTCAGAGCAGCCCTCACGCCTGGCTTTCCCGGCTATTAGCGCCTTGCCTTGGCGTCACGTTTGCCACAATTAACGATCCAATGCCAGTACATTGTCATTCATTAAAGTTTATGCTTTTTGCGGATTTCCTGCCGTTTGCGTCGCGTCCTCCTCCTGTCCCAGGACCTCGCACTACGTTTAGCAGTTCTGGCTCCTCAGGCTCCTCTGGGCTGCGACCGTGGCTCAGACCGTCCCTGTGTTTTGATGACCCTGACAGTGGGAGGAGTGCTGGTCAGGTGCGTACAGCGCGTCCCCCAGCTGAGATTTGTCTCATGCTTTTCTCATGATTAGTCTGAATTACGGGTTTGGGGGAGGAAGACCCCAGAGGTAAAGTGCCGTTTTCATTACGTCGTATGGCGGAAAAGTACTGCCATTCGTCCCTGTGTTGGCGTGGACCGTGCCCAGCTGGCCGAGGTGGTTACTGTGAGCTCTGCCTGCTTTTCGTGCTGTTCTCCTTGGAGGGCAGTCACTGTGCAAATCCCACACCTGGGGGTGGAAATTACGCTCCACCTCCTCAGGGGCAGAGGGTCTGGTTAAACCATTTGCGATCTTCCTGCACAGATCTGTTTATGCTCCCTGTTTATTCAGTCACTTCCTTACCCAGGATGGATTCATGAGTATTTATCTTATACTTTGGGTCATAACTCATTACTACTTTTTTTGTTGCTCAAATTGTTTCATCTTTGGCCACTGGACCTGTTTCAATTAACTCCTGTGCACCTTTGGCGAAACCCCACCATTGTGGGTTTCGTGAGCACTTCTTTACTTCCCAGGGCACCAAGGAGCTCTGGGTTCTGCTGATTCCCTGCCCCAGCCCTGAAGCCTGCCGTTCTGCAGAGGGCCCGGTTCCTTTCGCTAGAGAAAGGCATGAGAAGCCACAGTCCGGGTGCAAGGTGTGCTCTCGCTCCGGGGAGTCGCTGCCGCCAGGCCCTCAGCTGACAGAGCAAAGAACACGTTGCTACAGTAACGCATCCTGCACACTTGTCGACACATACTCCCGTACAGCTTTATCTGTAGTTTAGCTTAATGCTGTGTTACGTGAATCCCCACTGATGGCTCCAACTGTAACCCATTTCCGCGTGGACCACACGGACCACTCCTCTCACTTACCTCACCTCCCACCCCTGGCTCCACCGCCCACTCTCCAGTTACTTCATTTTTCTAGTCTAGTATATATACAGTAGCTCCAGACTCATTAACCTGAACGCTCACCCGCATGGGAAGTGACTTTTCAAACAGGCTTGATGAAGCGCTTGTGTGCAGCTCCTTCGCTTTAGTCTTGCCGTCTCCACTCTCTCCTGAGTGATGCAGGTCAGCAGCCTTCTCACCCGCGCCCTTCAGTGGGTGTATTTCATACGTTTGTAACACAGATTCCTCAGTCACAGTCTGAATTCCATCCTGAGATCCTCCAAACCCCTAAATGTCACGTGTCCCTTGGGCCTCATCCTTCTGTCTCCTCCAGAAGCATCAGACCATCATCTCAGGCTATGGTCAGTCCACTCATCCCTAAGAATTCTTTCCCTCGTCAACTTGTGGCTCCTAATCTGTCATTAGCCAAACAAACAAACAAACAAACCCCACCAAATAGATGCGTTCTGCTAGCATTATAAATAAAACAAGAATAAGCAGGTAGTGCACGAGGGCCTGAGATGTTCCTCTACGCCAGCCTACGGGGGGTCCTGGCACGCCACTGCTCAGGGCTCTCTGTCCTGTCCCACTTCTTAAGTCAATGATGTTGTTGCAGAAGAAGTTTGGATTGCATTAAGCCTAAGAGGATAGCGAATGGTACAGAAAAAGAATTGGGAGTAAAAACATATCAGCAGTCTGGGAGGTGGGCCAAAAGAGGTTAGACTCAGCAGGGATCAAGTTAAATAATTTAGTTCAAACAGTTCAAGAGCACAGATCGGGTAAGGAAACCGGCTTGCCAACTGCACCTATGAGAAAGACGTCGACGTTTTCATAGACTGAGGGCTCAGCGTGAAGCAAAGATGAGATGTGGCCACCGAACAAACATCACCAGGAGGACAGTGACCGGGACGGGGAGGAGACAGTCCCCCTCATCCCTGCGCTCTTCAGATCACGCCTGCCGCGCCGCGTCCCGCCAACACAACTGCTAGATGAACCAGCGTCGTGAAGGGCCTGGGGACACTAACCCACCAAGCATTCAGTGAGTATCGTGACCTATTCAAGGTGTTGCAAAATGTGCTAGAATCCAGGCGTGGTAGTGACGACAATAACAACAAAGAAAATAACCAGCTTACCACGTCCCACGTGTTGCTCGGAGCACTTTCTATACGTTAATTAATTTAACCAGGTAACTTACTTTGCTTCTTGGCAAGTTGTCCAGGTATCTGAGGCTCCCACGTTTCTGCCCACGAGGGAACAGTCACTATACTCAACAGGCTGTATTTAATCAACTATTCTACAGTTTATGCCACGTGCTTTTCCCCCTGTTTTTCTTTTTTCAAAATGTTTAAGTAATTAAACACCAAATTGGTACACACCTGTCATTACCTGGCATAACTTTTTAAAAGTGACTTTTTGATTACAAAGTTAGTAACACTCAACAAAGAGAAACCGGAGAATTCAGACACAGAGAGGGAAGAGGAAGAAACGAAACAAAGCAGGTAATCTTCCGACCGCTGCATCCATCTGCGGTGTTTCGCCTCCACTTTTTGCTGTGAATACACGCGTGGGTTCCGTCTCACAGTGAAGCTATCGTAACTGCATACACGCATTTGTACTCGACCTGGTTAACCTGACGAGCATTTTCCCCTTGTACTAAATGAGCTGTGTTGCTGTCGGTTTGTGGGCTGTGAATATGCCGTATGTTTCAAGACAACACCAAGGAAGATGCTTCCTCCTCCGCCCGTTTTGAATCACTTGTTACCAGCCGATCGCTGTAAGGATTCTAAAAAGACGCTGCTGTCTCTGTAAGTGAACGCAGCCTTTTAATCGTCGCCATGATTTAAGGAGCACTTACCTCATTGAATAAGGAGAAGTTTTACTGGGTGAGCTAGCCCAGCGCTACCAGAGCCCCCCGCCCCACATCGTGCACCTTTAAGAAGAAACTCAGACAAAAAAGGAGACCCTGACTCTGACGGCCGCGCCCTCGGCAGCTACAGAGGCCAGCGGCCCAGGCCTCTTGAGGAAGGGCTGTCCCTCCCACTCTTCGGAGAAGAAATGAATTGGCAAGAAGAGAGGATCCTGGGACGTTTGAGATGCTCCCACCTGCCGGCGGTGGGGCATCAGGCTCCAGAAGGTGGGAGAGAACTCGAAAGATGAACGAAATTCATTGGGGGGAGTGCGACACAGAACAGACCTCCCCACTAACGTCCCTCTCAGCTTGTCCTCCGAGGCAGAGGGACGGAGGGAAGGACGAAGTCAGCGAGGCCACGCATCCCAACAATCAGCGTGATTTCAGCCGTGAGGACCAAGCAACACCGCATCTGTCCACATGTCCAAGAAGCCCCTGGCGACGCCTGAAGGAGAGTGACGGGACGGAGCCCGAGGAGGGGACTCCAGCGCCTCCTGCCTGTTCCGCCTCCACAGCCCGTGGTCCGAAGCCTTGGTCTGAGGAGCTGCGGTCCCCAGCAGAGACAGACGGTGCCCTGCCCTCACGCCTAAGCAGGATGCATTTATTCCACAGAGAGACAGTGAATCCAGCAACAGCAAAGGAAGGATTCTCTGAGGGGTCTAGAAAAACGCTTCCTAGCGCACGTCAGCTGGAAACTCTTTGCCTCCTGCCCTTCCAAATCCCCTTCCTCTGCAGTCTGACGCCCTGGTACCCCCCTCGCCGGGCGGCAGTGACCCCCAGGAAAGAGACGCATCCCAGCACTGTCAGAAGAGCGACCATCAAGGCAGAGACGAGACGGGAGGCGGAGAGATGTGTGCCAAGACAGAAAGTTCCTCCTCAAGCTTTAGACGAAAGGTGTGTTTCTGGGCCCTCGTGTTTCTTTCATGACCACAGACACACACACGTACACGTGCACCTTAGAACATAAACAACGCTGTGCGGAGACCAGCACGCGCAAGGGCGCGGAGGCGACGCTGAGCCCGCTGGACGCCTGAGGTCAAGACGCCTGGTGTGACTGCAGCAAACAACTTGTACTGCGCGTCACACAAAATAAAGGCAAAGGTTAAGGGTTGGCTAGATTTCCGAGGACGACACTGGATTCCAGAGTTTGGTTTTACTCAGGAGGCAACAGAGAGCAGTACAAATTCACAGGAACATGAAATTGGCCTTTAGAAGGCAGTCGCACCATGCGCGTGACCACCTGGGCCTGGGGAGGGCGACGCAGAGCGGGCGGTGGGCAGAGGGGAGGGGGTCAAGGACTGGCCGGGAGGGGGCTGCCGCGCCTCAGCTGGGAGAGGCCGAGCGCAGTGAGCACGGTATCAGCAGACGGAGGCAGAGAGCGTAGGCCTCTCGGCCCACGAGGAGACCGGGAGTCGGGGGTACAGCTCCGTGGTAGAGCGTGTGCTCGGCGTGCACGAGGGCCTGGGTTCAATCCTCTAGGCCTCCATCAAGGGGGGAAAATTTTTAAAATAAATAAACAAACAAAAAAAGGAGACCCTTGGTGGGAACTGTGACGGCCTGACGCAGGGAACGCAGGGAAGGGAAGCTCAGCGACGCCAGGATCCGACAGCACAGGCCTCAGTGAGGGAGCCGCGCCAGCGATCGTGAGCCGCCTGGCCTCGCTGGTTCAGGCCGTGTCTGCAGGTCGCGAGCCCAGTTTCTCCCGTTACCACACCAGCTCTGAGAGGGACTGTCTGGGGCGCTCCAGGACTCGCTGACGGTCACCCAGATGAAAGGGCTGGGATTTGAACCCATGTCTGTCCAACCCCGTGCTGTTGCCTCCCCGGCATCAAGGCCTGAGCAACAGAGCAGCCGCTCGTCACCACAAACTCTTACCTAAGCCAACACCGTCCCCTGGACACCTGTACCCACGCCGCTCTCCGCAGTCTGCAGCAGAGCATCGTGCCTGTGACTTCTGGGACGTGGATGTGCAGACTGACGGCACCTGGGGCTCTGGGAGCTGAGCAGATGGCAGGGCTTATTTTCACTGTCCCGTGGGCGTCTTCCTTCAGTGACTAACGTCAGGAAGCAGGAAGGGCTCCGCACAGAGTCCCTCGCCCCAGCCCGCCCCGAAGACGAGCCCGCGAGGCTCACGGTGAGGTCAGTCTCCTCTCCACCAAAACACACGGGGCGAGCTGTGTCTGTCCACGCGTCTGGGATTCCTGCCGAAGGCCCGTCCGCAGCTTCAGGTACAGCCTGCAGGCCGACCAGATGCGTTCACGCAGCACGCCCTGCTTTCTTCAGCAAGGACAAAGCAAGAAAGGTCGACCTGGAGCACACTCTAACTAGCTGGCCTGCTTTCCCACACACTTTACCTCCAACGTATTAGCAATGACGAGTAAGCAAGAAATGGACCGAAGCAGCCACGCCCCGGCCAGGCCCGGGCGCCCTCGCTGAGCCGGATGCTGGCGGGGTGGCAGCCGGCTTTCTGAAGGCACCTGGCTTTTCTAAAGCCCTCGTGTCTCCGCTGACAGGTTCACAGGCGGCCAGTGCCAAACGGGCCCTGAGGCGTTAGCTGACAGAGGGTAACGCGCCCGGGCGCACCTCCTGCGCGGCTCGGTGTCCCCGTCACAGCGCTGGTACAAGTCAGATGTGGAGCAGACGAGGAGAGCAGCGTCAGCCCCTTCCGGTTCTCCTTGCCTGTCCCCTTGCCCAGCTGAAACCTCTCGCTCAGCTGTTTGAACAGTGGCCTCGAGGCCCAGAACGCGCAGCCTCGGCCAGCTCCACCGCGAGCACCTCCCTCCAGCAGGGCCCTGCTCACGGGCCCTGCCCTGCGCTGAGCAGGCCCCCAGATCGCCCTCTCTCACCGTCTCAGAGTGACCGCGCTCCTCAGAAGCACCCCCCTTCTCCTACTGGTCCCCCAACCTCCAGTCGTGCTCCCCACCCAGTTTAAAAAATAAAGCTCTTATATGTCAGTAAACTGGGGGGAAAATACCTATTTTTGATCCTGTAACGCTTCCAATCTACCATCACACTGCATCAAAGGTAGGTTCTGAAGGCACCCTCTGGAACAGCCCTTTAAAAGCTCTGCTGCTTACTAGGTAAAGTCTAAACTCCCCTGCCAGCATCGAAGCCCCTCCACTATCCGCCTCCGCCCTTCCTCAGCTCCCCACGCTCCCCACACGCCCGGGGCTCAGCACCGGACACAACCCCACGGTGGGCTGGGCTCTGTGAGTGGCTCGGGCCACCTCCTCCCTTCTTGTGTGGGACTGCCACCTATTGTCCCAGGCCTGGCGCAGATGTCGCGTCTTCATGATTCAACCAACATTTGTTCAGGACCTGGGCACCAGGGACTCTGCCGGGAACACAAAGACACTTGGAGTCCGAGATACAAACGATCAGCGAACCATTTAAACAGCGGCGGGTGCTTCTGGAGGTACAGGACCGTGGCCTCCTCCCCACCCCGACCCCCGAGTAGGGCAGGGGCTGAGCCCCTTTCCTCAGCGTCCTCCTCATCACTGAACGCCCCTGTGGACTCTCAAGCTATCTCAGTTCATCTCAGTAAACACAACGGTCACTTGCCTGCTTCCCCTGGAGCAGGCTGACATTCATCTCTCCACACTCCCAACAGCCAGCCCGGTGCGCGGCATGCCGCGGTCAGTCAGTCGAGGGACGAATGCGAGGAAGGAGAGAAGCAAGAAGCAACCAGCACGACAGCGGGGACGCTTGCCTCGTCGCCTTGTGTCCCCGGGCGCAGGACAGGGTTTGGCCCATCATGGGAACACAACAAACACGGAGCAAGTAACTACGGCCACTTGAGGAACCCGTCTCTCAACCGACTGGCGGGTTTCTCGTCTCTCTCAGCGCAGCCGGAGGAACCTTTGCGGGCAGGCTGAGGATGAGACTCCCCAGTGCTCCTCCCCTCCTCAGCCCGGCCTCCCCTCCCGGCAGCTGCTGGGCAGAGCGGAGCCCCCGGCTCCCAAGACGCCACCCCAGCACCCGGACAGGGCGCGGACGGAGCCTCGTGAACAGCTCACAGGAAGGCATAAAGTGACCACCAGGGCCAGTTCACGGCCAGAGGTACCCTCCCCGGGCCTGGCCGCTCTGGACCGAGGACCACTGGGCCAAGGACCACTGAGCTCGTTACCAATTTGGAAATTAAAAGCAGAAGCTAAAAATAAAGTTCACTGAAACTGTTCAAGGTTAATGGGACGGAAACCACAAAGAACTGGGCCTGAGGGCAAGGCCCCCGGGTGGGGAGGCGCGCTGACTCAGCAGGAGGCCGCAGCCCTGTGCCTCTCAGAGCTGCCCTGTGTGTGGGGGCCACGCCGCACAACTCAGCACTTCACCTGCCTCCACCTCATGAGGCTTCAGATTCTTTCTTGAATAAGACAAGATACAGATGAAGTTTCATGGAGGTAAGTTTTATCTCCCCGACAGAAAGGAAAACCCTCAAGGGAAAAGGCGGTGGCCTGGAGGCCTGGATGCAACTGCCGCCGTGGTTGGTTGAGAACAAAAGTCGTCAGCTCCACGAGCTGGGAGACTGCGCGTTAAAATCCTGACTCTCGTTTTTCTGAAACTGAAAGTTCACGCAGCCCGGACCCTCACCCCCACAGTAATGACAGCCACAGCGGAGCTGCCCCCTTCAGAAGACCCACGCCTGCCCGACTCGCAGCCCCCGCCCACTCTGTATTTCTGACACTCTTACCTGCCTGGCCTGTGAGCTCGGGGACCGTATTTATTGAGCCAACCCAAGCTGTGCCCTGGCAGCATCCCCGACTTCTCTCTCCCCCGCTCCCTGCGTCGAATCAATCAGAAAGTTCTACTGACCTTCGAAACATCCCTGAAGCGCTTACTCTCCCCAGTCACTGCCTCGATGCTCGTCTCACAACCCGCCGAGGGCACCGGACTGCACCCCAGGGATCCTCTGCTTTCCACTGCCACTCAGCCCCTCATGCCCTCACTCCACGTGCCTCCGCTCGTGAACACCTCCTTCCTTCCCATCCACCTGTGCTCCCCTCGCCCCTCCTTCTTTCTTCATCCTGCTCATCGGACAAACCGCAGTTCTGGTTAGAAAGCCGATCTCCGCTTACCCCGCACCCGTGCCGGGGCTGCCGGACCCACGGGGACCCCACGATCCGCTGTCACCTGTGACCGCTCATCTCGGGTGGGTCCTCGGGTCGGCCTTGGCAACCCTACTGCACACCCCTCGTCCACCACCCTGCCCCTTGCCTGGACGTCTCTTTCGCACGCTGCCCTCTCTTTACAAATCTCCTCCCGACCTGCAGTGCAGAACTGTGCGCTTGTGTTTCACTGAGAAACAGAAGTGATAGGAGAGCTTCCACACACGGCCGCTTCCACCTTCGCTAGCCTTCCCGCGTTCATACCTGCACTCTCGGCCCCGTTTCTGTGGAGGGACCATCTGCCCCCTCACAGCCACTCCTGCACCTGCACCCTCCATCCCACCTCTAGCCTCTGCTCCATCACTCCTCCAGCAGCCGTCTCCTCCTCTCCTCCGTTACCCTGCTTCCCCTTGCCACGGGTCCTACCTGTCAGCAAATGCACACTATGACTTGCCTATCTTAAAAAAATAAAAAACAAAAAACCCGCCTTCACCTCACTTCCTCCTCCAGGTCCTATTCTGCTCCCTGTGTCCTCGGGGAGCTTGTGGTCTGGAAATGGTGATATGTACACAGCTGTGAGTATCACCGGGCGACTAAAATCGGCGTGCAACACCCTCTTACCTACCTGTGCGTTCTCACCGCCTGGCAGTGCATCACCATCATCAGTTGCTCAGTAAACATTGGCTGAATAGATGACTCACAAGAGATTATAAAGAGCAATAAAGGAAGGAGAAATCCACTGGGACCAGCAGGGTCAGGGACAGAGACGGAGAAGGAAATGAGAAAAGCCGTCAGGTGGGCAGGTGAGAAGGTGAGGTTAACGCTGGAACAGCTGGAGCCCGTAGGACCCCGCCTGTCATCCTGTGGGCTGCGGCGCTGCTGAAGATCTTCAAACAGGGAAGGAACATCACACATATTACAACTTGGAAACGTTAATCTGACACTCTACCTTGCGGCTAGCGAGTGCGGAAAGCGGTTCAGAGATACTGCCACAGTCCATGCAGGAAAAACTACGGAGCTGCTCCAGGAGGCTGGCGGGGGTGGGGGTACATTCAGGGTGTCTGGCTGCTACTTAGATTCAGCTGGAATTAGGTTCTTCCCACGTGTATATGCCACCGAGACCGGGACTGTCACGTGCTCAAGGGGCAGTATTTTTGCCCCTCAAGTTACGAGTGAAGAGACTGTCTCCTCAGCAAGTAAGTGGTAGGAAAAAAAAAAAAATCAAAGTCAGGTCTCTTAGCTATGGCGCTCTTCTTGGTTTGTGACAAACGTTCGGCCTAATGAGATTTCTGTGTATGACGATCCAGAACTGGAGTCTAAATCTCGTCTCGCCAACGCCAGTGCAGTTCGCTTTGTCTCTGATGGTCCTAGAAGTGGCTCTGGAGAGTAAACTTCCTCATTCGGATCAGATCATGTGACGGCAGTAAACCTTTCCCGTCTGTTACCCAGCTCCCCGTCCCCACACACCCACGCCAGCGACTCAACACTCCCCCCGTACAGACCCTAAGTAAACTCCCTCCTGGCCCTTAACCAGTTTCCCCGTCTGCAGAACGAGGGCGACAGCACCAAACCACACAGAGACGTGCGAAGCACACAGACGCTGCCTCACAGACAGCAGACACCAAATCCACGTTGGCTAACTGCACCTGTCCCTTCCAACCTTCCCCTTCTTGTAAAGCCCAGGCCACGTCGACGCCACGGACTGCTCCAGGAAGAGCTGAATGGCTTCCTCTTCATTTTATTTGTAACCTGATTTTAACATTTTTTTCATAGTCTCATTGATGTTCTGGCTAAAGTACACGTCTCTTGCTCCAATTAGAATGCAAAAGCAGTGTTTCATTTATACTCTACCCTCCATGACGTTAGCACAGTGTGATGGGTATAGTTGGTCCCAAATAAGTAACTGCTGAATTCACTGCCGAACACTCTCGCTGTCAATCGCTAATTAATTTTAAAATAAATTTGCAGGGAAGATGATTGTACACACACATCAGTAGAACAAACACATCTGTTAGTGCTACATTAGTTAGTCTCACTCAACTATGACTTAGGAAAAAAGAAATAATTCCTTGAACATAACACTGTAAATAAGGTAACACCATGGATTTAATAAAAAAGGGTTTGTTATGACATCTGTGAAGCACACTCTATCACGGCCCACAACGCCGTGCCATCAGCTTCCCGTCCACTCCCACCTCCCCAGCGGAGCCGCCTGACCGAGTGCGCCCACGGTCTGTGACAGCGGACTGCCGGCCAGCCCTGCTGCTTAGCAAGTGCTCCCTATGCTGAGTTTAAATCGGTCTTCTCATAACTTCTACTCATTCGTTCTAGCTCTTCAATTTATATTAATAAGGCTTGTGCCCCAAGGAAATCTATAACTGGAACTAGAGTCTTCTAAATTGCAAGCTGCATCCTCTCTCTACATTCAAACAGGAAGAGAGGAGAAACCATCGAATTCAGAGCAGGAGAGAAGTTCGCATTGCTTCCTTTCTCTCAGCTGAAGCGCTGGAAACGGGTGTCGCTGGGCCGTAGGCAGATGTGCGGGAAGGGCAGGAGATGAAGTCCAGCCGGCAGTGATGACCAGAGCAGTGAGACGCACCGACGTGCACGGAAAAACAGGCCTGTCGCCCAGCAGCTGTGCCTCCTGGACAGCCCGATCCCCCACGGGCTCATCCCGCCAGACCGCCACACGTCCACGTCCTCCCTCCGTGCAGCTTCAGGCTGCACACGGCTTCAAGCTAGAGGATGCTAACAGTTGACCACGTGTAAAACGAGCCCGCGAAAACTCTCAGCGGGTTCAGTGTAAGTCAGATGCACTCAAACACAAACCAGAATCTGGAAACAAAAAACAAGCAGAACACTCCGGACCAAAGGACGGACTTGCAAGTGAAGCAGCCCCCACCGTCTGGGCCAGCTTTCTACCTACAGGATTTGCTCACCAAGGGGTGTTGCAACACGGTCCTATAGATCAAAAAGGCAGCCTTGGAGAGCAACTGCTGGGCACAGGAGATCTGCTGGGCACCCTGTCGTCCCATCCTTGGAGGACAGATCTAAGGACTGGAAAGGACTTACATTGTGACTGTCTCGGAAAACCTAGAAGTAGATTTTCAAGAGGCCACGTTCGTTAAAGTCAATATTGTGCGGCTGCGACAGGGGCAGCTCTGGGTTACCGGCAGACGCCACCGAAGACGAGAAGGCTAACACATCATCACTCAGTTTCAAACCCTATAGCGACACCGTTCAGAATATTTTCACTTCTGGATTTCTGTTACTGTTATCATTTACCAAATTGCAACTCCCACCCCCCAGTACGTTCCTGCCAGCCCTGCTCACGCCTCCATAAAAGGGAAGACGTCAAGCTTACTCACGTTAGGAGGCTCTGATAAGATGGAAACATACTTCCTTTCAAACATCACTAGGGCTTCTTCAGCTCAGGAAGGAGCGCGAGCGCTAGGAGATGCCTGGCCCCTAATCACACACGCCCAGTTCACTGTGGAGTCTCTGCGGAGCAACGTGGCCGTCCACCAGCGTCCACAGTGACCGGCAGGAGGCCGCAGACGACACGTCACATGCTGAACCCAACTGGGTGAGCTGCCGTGAGCCTGCATGGAGGGGGACAGAGCACAGCCTCCAAGTTCAGGACAGACGGCCTGAGCCAGGCCAGCACAATGTCATCCTGACACTCAGAATCCGGGCTCCTTAAACACAAAAAGGAGGGGAGTCAGTAACAAGGACCACAAAAAAATTATGAAATAATGGCAAGAGCAGGAAACACTCAGCATTCTTTTACTATACACAAGGCACTGCTCAAGCACTTCAACTCTCACTATCCACGTCGTACAAACGATGACACTGAGGCGGGGAGAAGCTAAGTAACCTGACCAAGCTCAGAAAGCCAGTAAGTGGCAGGGGAGGGCCCTGCGCAGGTGACGCGTAAGGACCACGATGGGGCAAACGCAGAGCTCTTCCAGAATGCAGGCCTTCCGGACGCTCCCTGCTCCAGTCTCCCTCTTCTCGGCGGCCCTGTCAGTAAACATTTAGCTGACAGCCCACAGCCAGCTCCAGTCTGGAACCCTGGCCCTCACTGGTCCTGCACAATCTGGGACAGTAGCCAGGAGCCAAATGTGGCTACTTAAATTTGAATTAACTTTTAATATTAAATTAAAGCTAAATGAAATGAAAACTTCAGTAACTCAGTCACATTACCCACTCTTCAGGTGTTTGATACCCAAACTTCAGTTCCAGTGGTGACCCCACTGGCGAGCAGAGAGAAGCAGCATTTCTCTCTCTGGAGGAAGCTCCCCCGGCTAGCCCAGCTTCCTGACAAGCCTTCTCTGTAAAGGGCCAGTCAGTACCTTAGGCTTTGCAGGCTGTATGGGGCTTTGCAGCCGCCACTCCACCCACCCTTGCAGAGCCAGGCGCAGACAAATGAACACGGGTGTGCGCCCCCAGAGCGGGCAGCTGGCCCACGGGCCGCAGGGACCGACCCGCACTCCAGGAGAGCAGAGCTCCCAGGTGCACACCCCCATCTCTGCCCTCACAGCCCTGCGCCTTCTCCTCCTGAAGCAGCACAGCAAAGAGCTGTGGTCGGACTACAGAACCTCCCTGAGCTCTCCGACGAGAGAAACTCGCGTCCCCTAAGTCCCTCCTTACTTCATCTCTTCCCCTCACGCGCGGCAAGTGTGCACCCCCAGCCCAGTTGTTCTTCATAAGCTGAGAATACAGAAGGGGAGCCCCCCCTGCCAAGACTGAGTGGGTCTAAGGTGGAGCCCAGGGCCCTGCACGGTCCAGGAGCCCCCACGCGGTGTGAATCCTGGTGGTCTGTGGACCGCAGTCCGAAGAACAAACACCATCAGCCTCTGAAACGCCTGGTGGGAGGAGGGACGAAGAACTGGCGGGTAAATCCGTCTCCCCAAGCTGTGATCCCCAAACCACAGACAGAAAGCCGTCACCTCACCACAGCGGGCCCAGGGAAGCCCAGGCGGCGGCTGAGCAGGTGAGAGGGCAGAGGCGGCGAGAGAGCCCGGGGGAGGAGGCCTGGGGAAGAAGGCAGGGGACAAAGACGCTTTTCACAAGGACCTCAGGAGCCGACAGGCCCCGCGCCACCCCGCTCCCAGCCGGTGCAGACCCACCCTGCCTGCTGTTCCTGGAGCCCAGAGGCGGCACAAAGAGTCTTCACGCACCTACCTTTCCTCACACTAGTTTCCCTCCCTTTAGCAGTGGGTTCGTTCATCGTTAGCTGTGGCCTTGTGTAAGCTCCTGGACATCTTAGTGCCTCAGTTTCCTCGCAAGACCAGACAAAGCGTACAAAAGTAGTTCTTGTGAAAATCGAATTAATATTTGCAAAACCCTTAGAACACTGCTTGGCATAGAGTAAAAGCTTTCTTAAGTGTTAAAGAGATAAAATGCCATTTAACATCTAACAACCACCTCCTACGCATCAGGTACAGTGTTAGATGTAAAGACACAAACATAAAGAGCAGCTCAGAGGAGACGGAAGCGGAAACACTGTCCTCCGCGATGTGTACACGGAACAGAGAGCTCCGGGGACTTGAGAGAGGACGGCCTAGAGAGCCGCTCCCCCGTAGCTCCTGCCACCGCCCCGTGCACTTGGTTAGGACGGCAAGTCCATGCTACGTGCTTTTCACCACAACAATAAAGAATTCACAAGTGAAAGTGAAGGGGAGGGTGTGTGGAGACGGGAAGGAAAGCTGACTGGTTGATCTGGGGCAGGGCAGAGGCTGGAGGAGGCGGTGTAGAGGGAGACCCAGCCTCTAAGTGGGAGACTGGATTCCGCACGCTGGGGAGGGGGCGCGGAGATGCGACGGCTGGCCTGACGCTGTGCATCGTGCGCTGTTCAGTCTCCAGCGACTGTGGGGGGAAACCCACCAAAACCTCCCCCAAACCAAAACACAGTCTTATTGTGACAGCCGCATACACGTGAAACTGCAACTATGGCTAATGAACAGTATTGTGTATTTGAAACTTGAGAGATCTTAAAAGTTCTCATCGTAAGAAAGCAGTTGTAACTGTGTGTGTGACGAATGTTAACTAGGCTTGCTGAGGTAATCACTCTGCAATATGTACAAACATCGAATCAGTGTTTTATACCTGACACCAATACAGTGTTGCATGTCCATTATACCGCATTATACAAAGTATCACTCAGTAAACAGCTTTTTTTTTCCTTAAAAAGGAAACTGACTATTTGGCTCCCTGAATTTGCTTCCATGATAAGATGGTTTCAAGAACAGTCTTGAGTGACAACTTTCCGTGTGCATTTATGCGGTTGGTATGTTTTGTGATACGTGGTGGTATCTTCCTAGGAACGAGAATCTGTCATCCTATTGAAAAATCAAAAAAATTATCACTGTTCTAACAAACCAACCAACAACAACAAAACCTACATGCTGAGAGCGTGCCCGGTGGCCCAGGCCCCAGGCCGATGCCCACGCCTGCTCCCTCCTCTGGGTCTCCTCTGCTCTGCCCCGCGCGCTCTCGGCTCAGCCAGGGTGCCCGCCTTCAGCCGCATCTTCACTCGTGTTTCCTCCAACCAGAATGTTCCTGATACCCCCCCCCCCACCTGGGCCTTCACTTCCTCCAGGCCTCTGCTCAAGCTTCGCCAGTCAGAAAGGCCCCCCTGACCAGCACACACCCCCTCCCTCGGCTCCGGCTCCGCGTCCTGCCTGACTTCTCTGATGAACACTTGTCACAGGAGGGCCCGGGGAGCTCCACGGAGCGTGCGCTTCCCAGCCCCGCCCACCGCGCGGTCTCTCCGGGAGGATCGGGACTGTGTCGTAGCACTACCTTCCTCCAACTCCCAAAGCAGAGTCTGGTGCTCAGCAAGTGATCAAAACCTACTTATGGCACGAGGTAGCAGGACGTGAAGAAACCTAAGGGACCCTTCTTGCCCTGTGAGACGTCTGTAAAAGCCAGGTGGTCGAGTGTTTTGGAGCCTCTCACTTTTAATCATATGCATATTTTAAAACTTAGAATCTAGTAGGCCCCTTCCTTATTAAACAAGTCAAATGGTCGCCCTAAGTGTGGCAGGAGGTCTGGAGTCTGAACCAGATGCAGAAGACTCTCTGTGGTTCCTCAGGGCGAACGCAGTGTGAGCTTGCAGCTTCAACCAGGGGCGTCGCCATCCTCACGGTGCTCTGGAGGGACCAGGACGGGATGAATGCTTCCCCACTTAGCAGTGAGAAAATGGCCCAGAGAAGGCGCCTGCCACACACCCGCTCAGCAACAGAGCCAGAAACAGGGACGCCTTCTCCCTCTCTCAGGCCCTGCTGAGTCATTGGGGCCGGATGATTCAAATCCCACTTAGGAGGAAACTTCATCATGGAAACGACTGAAACGACAGTCACGGCAAAGTCCAGTGGAACCAAGAACTAAGTGGCTACAGAACAAATACGCTCGTTAGCGACTCCGCCAGCCTCCTCTTCTACCAGCCTCTTAGCATCCTCAGCCTGCTTCTCAGGGCACTGCCCCTGCCTCTGTCCACGGACGTCACTGCGAGACGACCCCAACACCGTCTCACACGCGCTGCGTGGAGGGAGAGGCGGGTCCACAAACGACTGTTAGACAGAGAAGGCGGCCCCGTCCTCACTGCCCGAGGGCGTGTTTGCAGCAGCGCAACAACAATCCTCGCCCCCCGCGACGTCACCAGGCCCCTCCCCAGCACAGTGCCCCTCCTCAACAGACAGAGAGCGCTCCACGCCTCTGAAGGACAACGAAGGAAGCAGATTTGTCACCTGAGGTCATACAGCCCAACTCCACCTTGTTACAGATGAGAAAACCGAAACACAAATAAGTTAAAAGACTCGCCTACAGCCACACAGCTGGTTTCTGAGGGCCAGAGCGGAAGCCCCAGCGTCCTGCCTGCTGGCCCGGGTCCCACATTTACAAGGGAGCTCATCCCTATCAGCTGCACTCTTTCCTCCTCCGTTTCCCTTTAACGATCTTCTAGGTTCTGCGTGAAGGAGAATCAGTCATTAGACTAAGTGCCCCCAGACCTTCTGACCATTAAGTGCCCCATAAATACTTGAGTGGACTGAGCCAAATCTGCATATGACTTACCCCCGTAAGACGCAGAATGCCTTATACGTAAGGCCATCCCATTTGTGATTTTTGGTTTCCATAGTGATTAATAACATTTACTGCTCCATGTGGTCTGGCTTACATCTATGAACAAGCATTTCCTGATGAATGGCAACTCCCACAAGATATAATTTCCCAAATACTTCAGACAGCTGATGAGGAAAAAACACTCCCCACAGAAAAGATTAATAACCCGTCAGGTCATTCACAGCACTGAGAGGCGCTCTCAGTCTGCCACGGGATAGCTGATGCTCTGCCTTATAAATCTGTTTCAGGAACATAAGGGTAACATTTGGGTTTTATTAACAAACTTAATGGACAGGATTATACAATTTAGGATTGTCAGAACCACACCATAAATCTGATACAGTAGTTTTCAATCCTACACAACGACAAAGCTGTATTTCACATTTTAATTCTTCAATTATTAGTTTTAGGTTTGCAGAGGGCCCTGTTCAGTGTGTGAGAGACACCCCTCCCCCGCTACACCCAGCACACTGGAGCCTAACAGCGCTGTCGTCCTCTGGGTGGAGACACGGGGCGAGGTGCAAAGCAGAAGCCACGGAAAGAGCCACGAGCTCCGGGAGCCAGCCAGCCCCCCACCGCCTCCAGCTGCCTTTCCGCGGGGGAGGGGGGGGCTCAGTTCTTCCGCAGGAACCGAACTTACCAAAAATGCTCAAGATACTAGGTCATAAAAAATACAAGAGGAACCTAAGAAGGGTATACATAATTATGTTTTCAGAAATATGTATTTTTTCTGCTAGCCTCCTCTTCCCGAAAGGTTAAAACATAGGAACTAATTTTGATTTCTTTCCTATTTTGCAACTTCGTGCTGACAGCCTGAAGGATTGTTGAGTTAAGAGGGAAAGGGTCAAATATTTTTCAAAGAGGACAGGCTGAATTAGTATCTTGATGTTCCCTGGATCTCCGTGGTCTCCTCTGCACGGCTGCAGAAGCCTGTACACGCCGTTTCTAAGAACATTCCAACAAAATTGCCTCTGGTGGGAACAAGACAGCTGTTCACATCCTGGACAGAGTACGCGCGTCCTCTGCCCTGGGAGCCCGGTTTCAGCCTAAAACCATCCTTATTCCTCTTGGGTCACAGACAACTCCCACCTAAAACCCCCAGGATTCCACCCCAATTTCAGCTCTACTCCAGCCCTCTCCCAACTGGGGGAAATTAGGGAAAATACCGTTAGTTAAGAGGTAAACCTCCTGAAGTTTTCATTCACGTATGCTCTGAATGAGCCTCACAAGCACCTGCTACGTGCCCGGCTCAGTGCTGGTGGCGGGGAGCCCTCAGCGACGCACACTCCTCTGGGCGGGGGGCGACGCTGGGGAAGGCAACAGAACACACGCCTTCGCGTCGGTGAAATGCAGCTGTGCTGAGTGAGCAGCCAGAACCCGGGGGCAGCTGAAGAGCTACATACAGATCCCACTCAGCTTCCCCAAGGGCAGCACTGAGGTCCTTCAACGTCAACTGGACATGTTCCTCAGAATATGGCCACCCTTACGGAAAATCTCTTGGAGACGTGGAATGGAGAAACCGAAACTGGGAAAAGAACAGATTCTAATGCGCTTGGTACACAGTATGATTGGGTAGGTTCATGTCTTACCTCTTTGGTAACAAATAACAGAACAAAACTCTGGTCACTACAGTACAAGGACTTCCATAAAGAATAAAGAAAGCTGACTGACCGGCTCGGGGCAGTTTCAGACCTCACGTCTTGGCGGTGAGTGATCTGGCCTGGAATGGACGCGCAACATCTCTGAAGGCAGCTAGCAGAACACTCTCCGGGTTCTGCGACCAGACAACAAGCCGCCCGCCACGCCCCCGGGCAAGGCCACTCCACTAGCTCTGACCGCGAAAGCACCGTACAGTTAGCACCATGCTGGCTGCTGTCCACTACAGGACTTGTCACCAAAGGACCTGCATTTAAATGCGAGACCACAGGCTCTCAGGGTGAGTGATTATGCACAGACCTAAGCCATATTCCAACATATGAAATACAAACTTCAAACTCTGCAGGAGATCGGCAGGCACTGAGGGGAAGACCGCTCACGGAACAGCCTCACCAGGTGAACAGAAGCACAGCGGCCCCGCCGGCGCGCGGAGGTAAAGCTCCAGGTGCCCGGCGCAGAGCCGGAGGAGGGCGAGGCAGTGCCGAAAGCAAGCACGTGGAGGGGAGAGCAGAAAGAGAAGAAAACAACAGTGCAAAACACACCTCACGGTATTTGTCAGTGGTGTTCTACCACAGAAAAGGGCCACTGAAGTTACTGAAATCACCGGCACCAAACCACAGGTAACCAGATATTTGGGTCACCACGTGTTCCGACTGCAAATTAGCAGGAAGTTTCACAAAGCAGTCACTTAACGTAAATGAGTAACTGTTCACGTGACAGTTAGGCACGCTCTCGTCAGTACTCCCGGAAGCAGCAGGAAGCGGCAAGAGTGTCAGTGAGAAGCGGGGGCTCTGCAGCCAGCAGGGACCTAGAAGCAACCCTGCCCGCGGAAACCGGCGCGAAGGCAGCCAGGCTCAGATGCCACGCTTGGGCTGTACTCACACGTGTTTTAGCCCAAGAGCAAACGTATCTCTCTAGGCGTGGTAAGAGGGCCTCTCAAGCACTCGAGCTCCCGCAGACCGTTACGTACAGGCGCTTAGAAGACAAGTGTGCTTCTGGGTGCTTTTAATTAATCATTAATGAGGCTAGAAACACCAGTCCAACCTCAGACAATCATCTACTCGCTCTCCTTAACCAAGTACAGAACAGAAACCGTGACATTTAACCCCAGATGTACGCAGGATAAGCTGACTCCACAAGCAGAAGTCAGCTACAGGGAGAGACCAGAGGGACTCGTACAAAACGCTGGGGGCCTGCACCTTGTGGCAGGAGCAGTTGAACTCTTCCTCCCGAGCAGTTCATCTGTAAACAACTTACATAACGTTGCAACCTTGAGGCAGGAAACAGAGGAAGCAACTTCACATCTATCACCACGATGCTCTTAGTACTAAGTATCTCATCTCACAAGCAGATTTTGAAGCAGAATTATTAAAGCTCAATTCTAGGCCAAATTTGAAAGCATGAGTCTAAATTTAACTGCTCGGGAATAAAATGCTGTGACTACGACCAGTGCCCTTAAAAGCTATCAAACTGAGCAAGTATTCACAAGTTCCCAAGGCGGAACTGGGAAGGGTGCCTAGTTCCTCCCTGTGGGTGCTCCCTACAGGATCTGTCTCCCTTGAACTGAAGTTTGATCTTGAGAAATCTTGTAGCGAAGGACGGGATGAATGCTGGGGCCTGCAGCTGAGAAAACACCTGCATTAGCAGGCAGAACTCCGCTGGGGGAGGAGCGGAGTTTAAAACCTCTCTCACCCCCTCGGTGACAAAAGGTTGTTTCTCGAGTTTCCCTTCTGAGTACTCCTACTTCAAGGAAAATTCTGCAAAAACGTAGGAATACGCTAGGGAAAGCGCTAACAGCAAATTAAATGCTTGTCTTACACGACTGATACCAGGAGAAACGTTAACGTCCATCAATTTTCTAGAAAAACTGAAAGACAAGCAAACACAGTTTAACGTCTTTCCTCTTCTAATAAAGTGACTGAAGCTCCCAAGACCAGGAGGAGCACAGAGGCTGCCGGACCGTCAGGGCAGAGCCTTGAACCGAGTCTACCACCGGCTCTGACGTGCCCTACCTCACCTCGCGCCCAGTTCGCATCAGTCTGGCACCTGGCCCGTGTCCTCTGAGCTGGCATTCTTACAGCATCTTCAGGTTCTCTCTCAGCTCTCACATCCACAAGGTTACCAAGTTCTAACGGTTTCACCTCAGAAATCTCTCACTTCCCCACTGCCTAAATCTGGGCTTTAACCCAAACCGAACCCCCGACATGCATCTCCACCTACTCCAGACCAGCCTCCGCAACGTCACTGGCTCATGGATCACGTCCAACCTTGCTAAGTGCACACAAGGCTGCAATGACTGCTTCAGGCAGCAGTGGCCACACACCCGCGAGGCTCCCGCCACACTCAACCGCACCTGCAGAGAGCAGGCCAAGGGAGCAATGACAAAATCTGCATCCAAATAACGTGGCGTCACCATGCACATAAAACTCTCGCTCTATGGCTTCCCAGTTCCTGCTGCAAAGCCTCAGGGGGTAAGGGAGGCTTTTCTCGTATTGAGTTCAGCAGCTGAGGGCACTTGCTAGAAGCTTAGAACCCTCCTAAACATTAGGGCTCGTGTGACCCTGGGCAAGTCGCTTAACGGTGCTGAGCCTGAATTTCATTATAACGTGGGAACGCGAGCAGGACAGACCTCACTCAGGTGCTGTGTCAGCTAAACGGCGCAGTGGCCGCACGCGGCCCAGCACCGCGCCTGGCACACGGCGAGAGCCCCACAACTGCTATCACGCAGGAACCGACTGCCTCGCGTGAGGGGATAAGGTGAGATGCAGTGACGTCAACAAGCCTCACCGGCATCATGAAACTCATAAATCCCTGTGTGTGTGGAGGGCGGTCACGGGGGAATGCAAACGACTTATGATGGACACAGGGCTTCTTCTGGGGAGAAATATTCTAGAGCTGATCGTGAAGATGCACAACTCTGAATGTACTTACCACCATGAACCGTATGCTTCAATGGGCCAACTGCATGTATACGAGTTATATCTCAATAAAGCCACTAAAATATATACATACAAACAATTGACCATCTTGCTAAGTCCTTAGGCCAAAGCCATGGGTGTCATGTTTGTGTAATAAAATGCCTTCAACTTTGGGGTCTTACGTCAGCAAAATTTGTCCTAATTTTTCCTCCTAATGTTGAGTATAAGGGTCTGATAAATGTGAGACCCTCGCTGCCTCCCCTACCCCTCTGCTCTGGTCGTACTGCACTCTCTCCTCAAAAGCTGCTCTGCGCTCCTCGGTGAAGGGGCTGCAGTTACCCAGGGAGCCACAGATAGCGAGAGAGAGACTCCAACAGGAGCCCCTGAGGTCTGAGAGAGACCAGAAAACAAGGCTTCTCCATCCTCTCACCAAGCAGGGGCTCGGTGAGACGCAGGGACAGGTAGGAGGCTAGAGGGAGCTGAGAACCGAGGGCATGATCCACGTGAGCCAGAGCACCTCTGCGGACACAGCGATCCGGGGTGTGTCTGAGGATGGCCTGCTGTGAACGTTGTAAGCAAGTGTCTCAAACGAGGGTCTCAGGGTCCCCAGAGAGCCATGAATATACTCAAGAATCCGTGATGTCTCCAGAATCGTCTTTCAGTTTTGCACATTCCTGTCGGTGTTGATCTGAAAGAAGTGGATGTGAGTGCACCCTGGATCGTCTGAACCAGCCCTTTACAAACACAGTGCAGTCGTAAGTGCAGACCTGGGCGCGCTTATGACTGTACTTACGGTTCCGGTGGTGCCGAGCGATCCCCGCCAGCAACAGACAGCGCTGACGTGTGGGCAGGCACACGCGACGGAGATAAGGGTCCATCTGAGACACTTCCTTATTGGCTGCTGAGCAGGACTTTGATTTCATGACACCACGGAATGACAGGCAGAGCAGTGCAGTGCTGTATTAATCAGCACAGGCTAATGAGGAAAGGACGGGGCAGAGACACCGCCGAGGGAGTCATGCCACAGAAAGGTGCAATGGCGTCAAGGCGTTCCTAGGATTGTCACGATGGCCGAAGGTACGGCAGGACAAGGGTCTATTTTAGAGGTTCAAAAATACAGAGAGGAGGCGATGATAAGAAAAGGAATTATGTTTAAGTTGTTTCCAAAATGGTGCGGAAAGGGTCATTTCTACCATCGACTCCCTCTGGCAGTCAGACACTAGGCTGCGCTGAACTATAAGCACGTTCCACGTCTGTAAGAACTGAAACTAACAGACATTATGTCCCTGTTCCTGATTCCAGTAGCTGCTGAATTAGCTACGTGTTTGGTGCTGATTTCAGTGACTGGAAGGCTAACCTTATCTCTGAATGTGCGAGACACTGACCGTGCTAGCAAGAAAACTGGAAATCGTGAGTCATTCAAATTGTAATTCAAGTACCGCTCGCCGGCAGAGTCGTGCTCCAGTGGTCCCAGGACAGCAAGCAAGCCTTCACATCCACCTGGCGCTCCTGCATAACGAGTTTGCTGCCGGCAGGCATTCCTCGTGTCACCGCATCAAAACCCAAAGACTAACGTGCGCTGAGTATCTATGAGAACCCAAGGCAGCAACTTTGTATCATTTTCTAAAAATCAACAGTTAATTTAGTTTCAGCAAAAAAGTATCCATCATATCAACATTTTAAATTTTAACGGCTTAAAATATTGTTTGCATTTATCTGTGATGTCTGAAAGTGTTTTAATAGCTGTGTAAGAGCTATAAGCACACGGAGGAATATTTCACTTCACGCTTGCACATCTTAAGTACAATTAAGAGAGCTGATGAAGTCAACGGAAGGAGTTGTCTGAAATGCCTGTGTGGGCCGTGTGACAAACGCTGCCGTAAGTAATAACATGAAAGACGTGGGGGTGATTTGGAACGTGTCCATTCCCTCCAAGATCACCTGCGATCCTACTGTGTGCGGCTCCCAGGACACAGCACGAACACAGCAGACACGTCTGCGCCTCCCTGGGGCTTGGAATCTATTAGAAAAGGACCTGAATGCAATGAGTGAGATGCTGAGGGGGCTCCACAGAAGCAAAGAGTTGAAAAGGGAGAATCATTTTTAATCTCTTTGAAGTGGGAGACAGACCTTTGTTAATG
Source organism: Camelus bactrianus (assembly GCF_048773025.1). Lineage (NCBI taxonomy): Eukaryota > Metazoa > Chordata > Mammalia > Artiodactyla > Camelidae > Camelus > Camelus bactrianus. Next base: position 25,705,921 of record NC_133547.1, on the reverse strand, counting down.
TGCCCGGTTACCAGGACTGCTAAGGAGGCAAACAGCTACAGAAACAAACAGCACGGGGACCCAGCTCGGCTCAAAGGGTGACGTGGACGTCCTGAAGGGCACGACACTGCAATGAAGGCAAAAGGAAGAAGCAGGAGTTGGCTACACAAAAATGAAGCGGTGGAGGGGGAGAGCGTTCTGGGCCTCGGACACACCCTGGAGGCTTGTTGCCAGGAAGGCACGGCAGATTAGAGGAACAGAAACAGGGCTGTGAGGCTGCGCATGGGCGTGGGTCAGGTGCATGCTGGGGTGAGGCAGGGCCACAGCAGTGGACTGGAGACAGGCCGGGACTTCCTCCTGCCAGGCCTTGAAGACTTCTTAAGGAGCCTAGCTTTTAACTGCTTCTGACGAGTTCAAGGGCAACGAAAAGTCACTGACAGCGAGTTTTGTTTTGTAAAAAGCCCTCAGACTTCAGTGTGTAAAAGGCGCTAGAGGGCAGAGTCAGGGAAGGCGGCCGGACAGGGCGGAGGCCACATGGCAGCTCTGTGTGGGAGCGGCACGCTGGAGAGTTTTAAGAGATAAAAGGTAACATTTAAGAATTTAGGTCTAAGATAGAATCGAGACAACCTGGCAGCTCACTGAGATGGGGGCTGAGTGAGAAGGCCGTGCTGTGGAACACGGCCACGTGGGAACGCACGGACGGCGTTCCCCACGAGGTGGAGGGAGAGCGGCAAGCCCGCCAGTCTGAGGACCACCTGCGTTCAAAGTCTGCTTTGTACAGTTGTTCGCAGTGTATTTTTGTTTTTCTTGCAATTTCATACCTCTGCGTCTATTATGAATAGTTAAAAAGAATACTGCTGCCTTGCACAACCACTCACACCCAGAGGCGGCAAGATTCAAACAAGTCTGTGTTCTTTTTGGAAAGTCTTGGTTCAAAGACAAAAATCTGAGAACAGATGAATCTTTTGATCCTTACCATTGACATGGTGCTCCAGGGCCAACCCGGGCACTACTTAAGGCCTTTCTTTCACGGGACAATGGGAACAGCTCGGCACAGACACTTGGGTTAAGAGGCTCCCACTCGGCACTTTCTGCCTTAGAAACACGGATTTAAATATCAAAAGAACTGGGAACTTCAGTCCCAGTGACCAGCGCACCTGGCGGAATTTAACCCGGCGTTGAACTTCTCCTTGCGGACGCACAACTGGAGAAGAACAAACAACGCCGGGAAAAGTCTTCCCATGGCCCACCCCCTCGTGAACGTTTTTAGTATTTCAAAAATGCTTAGGAACCGGGACAAAGCAATTTAAAAAAATCTCAAAGGGTCGGAGCAAAATGGAATCCGTTTAAGAATGCACCATACACGAAAGGCACCAAGGCTCATGAACAGGGCCCCTTCCTCACAGCCAAGCATGGGAAACAAAGGAAGGCTAAACTGAGAGACACGAGAGGACACTCACGTCTGGCCGGCCTCCGCCAGAAAAACCTCCAATAAACAAGGCTTGGCTTCTGTGGGCTCCCCAGAAGCAGAGTTGAAAAGGGAGAATCATTTTTAATCTCTTTAAAGCAGGAGACAGACCTTTGTTAATGTGCCCGGTTACCAGGACCGCTGAGGAGGCAAACAGAAGCAGAGGGTCCCGGCCACCCCCCACCCCCGCCTCTGCCTCCGCACGGCTCGGCGTTACCCACACAGCGCGCTGCACAGGGCACGTTCTGGTCACTCTGTCTGCTTCTCTCTCTAGGGGCCACAGAAAGAAGTTTTAGCATAACAAATTTAGTTTAAAATATTGTTAGTTTGAAAGAGATCAGAGTGCAGAGGTTTTTACTTCTTCCAGAAAGGCTGAAAATGTACATTTCCCTTATCTTGGAATGGCTGAGATAAAAGCCGTCTTAAGCAAGAGGTCTGTGAGCTCCCCCGCCCAGCACGGAGGGAGGCTCCCCTAGGAGGAACACCTCATCTGACGCGCGCCCTTAAACTCAACTACTCAGCTCTTAGGTTCCATCCATAAAGTGGGAACACTACTTAGTCAATTGTATTTTAAGACTGTTGTAAAAACGTTGCTTTTCGGCCTTAGTGGTACTGCCCCCTAAAACACAACAATTACTCATCTAGAATTAAACACTAAAAAGGCAGAGAACTCTATTTTAGCAAATACATAAAGTATGTCATGTATTTTGTTCATTATATGTATTTATAAAATACATACCAATTTGCCAATTATATAAAGATTATTTTAGTATTTTTATGAGTTACTGCCAAAACCATTTTTGCAATTTTTAAATTTTCACTTCACTGCTTACAACCACCTCCTTGAAAGTACAAAATGGGAGCCGGCCTCTTTGCCAAAGCTCTGCTCTAGGATGTGGATCTCATGCTGGGCATTTGTGGCAGGACAGATCACAAGCCCCTACTTCTTCCAAAGAGCAACTGATTATGAAACACACAGATGGATGAAAAGGTAGCTTGAAATTAGTGCCTGCTGACTTTTCCCTAAGGGCAGTTATTAAAGCATTATGGTTTACATTTATAAAAGCAAAGATAACCTATTACACTATCAGTTCTTTGGGGGCGAAAGCTCAGGGTTGCAGATAATCCTCTTTCCCTGTATTTAAATACTGAGAGGATTATTTCTTTCCTCCATTCACAATTCTAACCCCCAAACCACTCCTCACTTAAGTAATTTTCACAGCTGTGCCTGGGGAGCAGAAAGGCAGAGAGAACGTCGCAGTGCAGACCCTGACCCACTACCACCAGGGTGAAGGGACAGCAGGTCAAAGGGAGCTAGAGAAACGGGCCAACAGTTACAGGCCTAGACCTCGCCACGGTTCCTCCACGGTGCTTCCACGTACCACGGCTCCTCTTCAGAAACGAGTTTAAAAAGGAGTCAACTCACTTACCCTACTCCCCACCCTACTGAACAGTCTGCTAACACCATTCACACTGCAAATGTAAAAATTCAGCAACGTTTCCGGCTTATCTTAATGAGCACCCCAGAAACTGGACTTCTGACTTCTACTTCTTGTAAAATATCCAACGTCAAAATATTATAAAGAAAGTCTGTTCAGTTTTACTCGTGATTCCTTGAATAGCAATATTTGTATTTTGTACTCCCTTCAGAATTTGTACATGTTTGAACACAGCTGCAACAATACATGTATTTACCGTGATGACATTTTTTTATTTCATCCCTTTTCTGGATGTTTCTGTGCGTATCAGAACGTGCAGTTCTGTGAGCTTTAAGCAGACTGCTACTTTGCTTCTCACCTTAAGTAAAATCGCCTGGCTCCAGTAATAAGATGTATTAAAGTGGAGAACTGAGCTTCTCTCACTTGGAAGTAGAGAAAAAAGTGGTTTGCTTTTCTTAGACACTTCTTTCAGAAGACACAGAAAGTCATTTGTCTTTTGTTTACTTGAATGCAGCAGTTAAGCAGCAAAAGATAATGGTCCCAATTATCCAGGCCAACAAACTGCAGGGTTTATAAAACTTACGACTTTCTTGAAAACACCCAGCAGGTTAGTTGGTACTAAGAACCGTTCTTTAAAAACCACATTTCATGTTTGCACTAAGCCCTACAACCTTCTCAAACCTCCCTCAGGTCTGCTTTACGCGCACAAGTGAGCTCAGAAGGCACCGTTAACCCTGCAAGGACAGTCACGGTGACCTTCCCTAAACTTCACAAGAGGGACGGTTCCCCCACATCCAGATGGAACGGCAGCCTCATGGCAGTCACAGTGCCTTCGCCTGCGGCCACGGCCACGACGCCAGCCCTAGCAGGCCCGTCCCCACCCCGCCCAGGGGGAGCAGGTCTCTCGGCAGGAAACCAAAGAACTGCAGGTTTTACGAGGAAGGCTATACTTTAAACTAGCCTTCAAGTGTTCTTATTCTGCTCATTATTTTTTTGAAAGACAGTTAAGCGGCATCAAGACATTTCTATGTAGAGGAAAGCTTAATTACGCAGAAATAGAGAGGTTTGGTTTACTCTGTATTAAACAGAAACCTTTTCTTTGTCAAACCAAGGGTGGATTGCTGCTAAGTCACTCAGAGGCTGCACTCCTGCTGTGGGCGGAGGCGCAGGCAGGAGTGGACCACCTTCCCGCCGCAGGCGAGCGGCAGCCAAGCCCTCTCCCACCTGCTTCCAGAGGTTGCTGGTGGTGGTGGGTCAGTGCGCAGAGGAGAAGGGCGTAAACCAGACCCGTGAGCGACTGTTGGCCTGCTTTGCTGTGATTTGCCTTTTCCGCTTCTTCAGAATGAAAAGAGCCTTGTTGTTTCTGATTATAAAAGTAGTACTTGATTGGTACTTTTAAAAATTCAGACAATACAGAAAACTATAAAAAAGAAAGTAAAAATCACCTATTACCCTATCGCTCAGAGGTAAGGACTCAGTGTCCTGGCGTGTATCCTTGCAAGTTGCTTTCTGTGCACACACACATACATGTTTTGTTTTTGGTGTTTTGTTTTGTTGTTTTGTTTTGTTTTTAAGCAAGTGAGATCATTTGTAAGCTCTAGGGCCAGGACTAAAACCTTTGTAAAGCAAGTATGTGCTAAAAAGGAGGCAAAATGGAACTATATAACATGTTCACTTAAAACCACAGAAAAAGAAGTGGAAAAAAGAAACAGAGCCAATGCAACAAGCAGAACACAATCAGACAAACACGGCAGATACTAGTCCAACCACAGCAATAACTACTTTACATGTGAATCACCTAAAATAACAATTAAAAGACAGATTGTCAGAGAGGATTAAAAATTGAGACCCTGTGTTTGTCATCCACAAGGGACCCACTGTAAATATCAAGACTTAGATAAGCTGAAAACGGGGACTAAGAGAGGAACCGAGGTCACGGGCTGTGCACAGCTTTCTCTACCCTTTCTTGAAAGACAAATACTGGAAAACACCTGGTCCACTGAGAACATCTATAAAGTTATCAGTGTACACACCTTCCCAAATAGATACAAACACTGTCCAAGGCTTCAAAATGTTGACCTGCTTTATACTATTCGAGAAAATTAAAATTGCGTACCTTTGAGCCCACAAATTAATGATAGATGAATACTTACCACATATTTTTCTCCCTAATCTTGCTTGTAGCTCACAAACAGAAACCTGCCAACCATAACACAGCTGACTTCCTCTCTTTAGGAGGGGCTCTCACTCCTTGTTTCTGGCAGTGGAGAAATACTAACAAACGTCCCTATTCCTGCCTGAGCGCTCACATGCACACTGTCACCGCCGCAGACTCCGTCCCCAAGTCCAACAGGGGCTGCTGAGCTTCTCCCGCCAGCAGAGCCACGAACCAGTCCACTGCCCCAGCAGGTCCGAGCTCACGTTCCGACGCTACGTGGACGTAGAAGCTCGGCTGGCTTTCTTGTCCCCTGTTCTTTCCACGTGAGACGCCGAAGGACACTCGCCCGCAGCGCGTGTCTAGCTGCCCGCCCCGATCAGCTGCGTCTTGGAAGCGGACTCTTCTCGGCATCAGACAGTCAGCACTTGGGCTACGACAGCGTCACGTATGCAAAGGAAGGGTTCTGAGCTCTACATACATGTCCTGGTTCCTTGTGCTTAAAAAAAGTGTTCGACTTGATTTTCTGAAGTTAGGAAAAATGACTGAAAATTTCCCGTTGAGTGATGACGCTGGAATCTTTGATCTCAGCTGCTCTGAGTTCACAGTCAGGCTGCTCAGTTTATTTTGAGAAAGCAAACCCTTCCTGTTGCTTCTCAGGAAATGGAAGAACACATTTATAGACTACGTTTTAATTTCATGTTTACGTGGTTTTAATTTTTTAACTATGTCTTACTTCAAATAATATTTAACTATGGGGTGATATTAAGACTTTCAGAAGGAAATCAGAGCTGGGGGGTGAGGGAGAGAATAATATTTTCAGATTTAACCTAAAAGGGTAAATTTTTTTAAAAAAGTCTCACACTAACTGTTACACCCTGTTTCTTCCTGTGAAGAATTTTCCAAGCATTAAGTTGTGCAACAGCTTAAGGAAGAAAAAAGGAAATGCCCACGTTTCTCTCAAATATGCAACAGCACAGAGAAATATCAGAGGCTTAATTTAAAAACAGTGCCTCTCACCTGCTTAGACTTGTTAAATCACTACAGTGACCTCTGAGCCGCCCACTGGGTCCGGACTCAGCTCTCGGCGCTCGCCACACCCTCCTGCGCTGTTCCTAACGGGAGGCAGACACTTAATGGCTTTGCAGAATAAATCTTCAGGGAAGAACACAGTGCGCCGAGAGGAGTGAAGAAATGCTTCAGACTGTCTCTGATTTCTCTACAGGCAAAGAAAATCAGGCGCCATGACGGAGCTGGGAAGGAGAAAAGACACTGAAGGGAAGACGCTACAAGTAACGCCTGAGCTCCTTCAACCAACTGTTGGGTTCTCTTCTACGTGGCACACTTTCAGCCAAGAGGGAGAAACGAACCCGGCAGAAACCAAACACAGTGATGGAGGGAAAGAAACCACGTGAGCAGTGAACGCAGACCGCGGCCACCCTCAGGAAAGGACCCGGGGTGCCTCAGCGAGTGCGGCGCACAGCAACACCCCAGCCCCCATCACAGCCCCCCCAGTGTCTGCTCCCCCTTTCCCGACTTGCTTCCCCGGCCCCGGGGCCAGTGCAGCCCATGGGTGGGCAGCTGGGCACCGTCGCCTGGCAGCTGTCCGGGCCTCGGTGCTCCAAAGGTGCGGCGTGGGAGCTGCCATCAGAGAACTCGTGGACGGTGAGTGAGTGACAGGAGTCTGGCTGCTCCTACTATTTTGTCCACTCGTTTTTGTGCGACGATGTCAAGTCTCACAGAAGTTCTGAGGGGACGTGACGCAGACCCTCACCCAGTGAGAGACGGCAGAACAGGGGCGCAGGGAGACGGCCGGCCTCCCCGCGCCCACCCTGTCGGTGGGAGAACCGGGACCAGAAGGCAGGCTCCCTGAGCTCAGCGTGGGTCCTTCTGCCTTGAGCTTCCTGAAATCACCATCTAAACCAGACACTTCAGGCGAGGCCTTGTGAGGTCTGTTCTAAAAGGCCATTCGTGGCACTTGTCTTTATCAACCAGAAAAGAGAAAGAAAGAAAAAAACAAAAGCCACCAGCGGCACCTAGTCCCCAGCGACAGAACCCCAGGAGGGGCCTCAGTGCCCATGCCCATCACATGTCCTCATCAGCGAGGACGTCTTTCCACGCTGGCTCTTACTGACTTTCGGCTGCCTTCTGCAGGCCTGCTCGCGCTCAGCGGCGGGTCTGCTCCCCGTTCATGGAGAAAACCCAAGCCACCGGGAGCGAACTTTCTCGCCCCCCGCCCCGCTACCCGCATGCTCATCTCCAGTCACACCACCTCTGTCCTCCTTGGCTCCCCTGGCAGGGGGGCCCCTGAAGGGATGCCGTCAGCGTGCCCTCCCCCCCCCCCACCCGAGGCAGGCCCCCGAGCGCTCGGCAGCCAGACCCATTGCCTGGCTTTCTGGAGCCTTGCTACGTTAGCTATTCCCTCGCCGACCCGCAGCACGTCCTCCCCCGTCTGCCTCCAAAACACAAGCGCCAGTCACCACGACACACGGAGCCCACGCCTGCACACGGACGGCTGTGCGCGCAGCCCGCGGGGCGCCCCCACTTCTCAAGCCCCACTCCCTCCTCCCTCCAGAGCCCTCTGGCTGCCACCTGAACACCTAGTTGCCAGATCCAGTCTCCCATTTTCAGTCTCCACCTGACTTTCCCGTGCCCTCGGACAGGCCTGACAGCTCTTCCCTACTTGCTCCTGGGCGGTGGGGCAAGTTGCTCTCCCGATCTTTAGACGGCTTATCCGGCAAAGACAAGAGCGATAAGCACTTCAGGGATCACTGCTGTAAGGATCCTATGATGTGATACACAGGAACAGCACAACGCCCCGGTGCTCGGCACTACTACCGTCCGCGTGGGTGGGTCTTCCTGGTCCCCTTTCTCCCTCCCCTTCCTATGCCTGCGGGGTCTCTGGGCCGTGGGCACCCCTGGGGACCTCACACATGCATGGCTGCAGCCGTCAGTCCCAGTCCCTCCCTGACACGTCTCCAGCCCTGACTTCTCTCCGGGCTCTCGGCCGCTCCGGGTCAGCGGAACGCCTCCAGCTGGACTCGCTCTTCTCCCTCCAAGCCTGCTCCTCTGTGTTCCCCTCCAATCAGTGCTGCCTTCGGAGGGCGACTCTCCCCAGCCAGAAACACCAGGAGCCATCTCCCTTCTTCTTCCCTCTTACCCTCTCCCGCTTCCCATCAAACCAGCACCAGTTCTTTCTCCTCAGTGATTCTCGAGTCCACCCTCTCCCTCCTGTCCCACCATCACTTAGTTCGGGTCCTCATTATCTCCCCCTGGATTATTTTAGCAGCCCTTGGCCTTCTCCCTGCCTGCTTTTTGCATAACTTACGACAGTGATTTAAGCATTTATTGCACCTTTGATGACGCCACAACGCTGCCAGGAAAAGGGCTACACTTCCAGAAACAGCATGCCTGGCCCTCGACAGGGCTGGACCAAGAATCTGAACCAAGACGCACCTCCCGCCCCTTCTCCGCTCTGCACCGCGAGTCTCTGCTCCTGTCCCTCTTCCTTGGTGCTCCTCATGCTGAGCCCTTCCGAGCTCTGAACGGGGGCTGTTTCTTCTGTTCTCTCCTTTCTGCTCAGCCTGGTAAATAGTCCTGACCCTCAAACACCCAGCACCAGCTCCGTGTATTGTTTCCTCAAAACAAAAGAGCAAATCGCGCCCTCCTTTGTGCCCGCTCTCCACCACTACTGATTACAACGTATCGCTGTAAAGTGCTTCCATTCTCAATTCCAGCTAATGATTTACGTGCCTGTCTTCTGAGGGCAGGCACTGTGTCACACTCACACAGTGTCTTCAGGATTTGAGCACCGGGACTGCAGGTAGGAGGGTGGAGATCAGGGAACTAAGACTTAACAGTCTGGAGCTCAGCGAATGGCTGTTGAGTGAATAAGGCAGCGTGGCTGTCAATTATGTTAGAATAACTGAGTGAGAGAGGAGGCTGGTGAGACAGGCGGACCTGACAGCTGGTGAGGTGAGCACAGAGGAGCCCGAATGAAGGATGGAAAACATGGCACCGATCAGGTCCTCTTCCGAGGACACATGTTCAGTCAGGCCTAGGGCTGTGACCAGCAAACCCAGGTGAGTATCTAACAGCTCCTGCTTAACAGGAGAACAAGTCCCACACCTCAAGGGCACTGGTTTAGAGGCAAGTTGCAGACTGTAGAACATTCTGCATTATCACTTTATCAGGCTCTGTGCAAGCTCAGTAAATGTCAGTAGTTAGCCTGCAGCCCTCTCCTATACCCATAAAGCTCCTGGAGAACTGCAGACAGAAGAAAAACAAATAAACAGAGCCCATCGCCCATATAACCCTAGCACCGAGGGCCCAGATGAACCACGTCATGCAGTATCTATTTTGTGGCCACAATTTGTCCCCTGCAATAATTTTTGTATAATAAGCCATGTTATGCACAACATGCCATCATCCCACACACTAAGGAAAAAGTACACTGTATTCTGCCAAGGCATGTAAGTGCCCGCTTATCAAATAAAGCAACCTAGCATCCAGTGTGGCAAGCATCAGAGACTGAGCAGGAATGAGACCCAGGGAACTGGGAACGGAGCGAGGCAAAGTAAACTTGGAGAAAACCAAGCTGAAACTGGCAATGTGTTCCCGATAATAAAAGGAACATCTATAATTAACAGGCTTTCAAGCGTATTCAGCCCTGGAAGACGGCGTCACACCTCATAAAACATTCATTTAAGAGCCATATACCAGGAGTGCACACCCCCGTTACAGAGGCACGTGCAGAGCACTGAAGGAGCAAGAGAGGGCTCCAAAGTGAGACCCCCACTGCCCTCCAGAGAGGCGGCGCGTGAAAGGGAGCCAGAATTGCTAAAGATAAAAATAATAATAAAATGGAATGTTAAGACTAAAGTAAATTATGTTACTAAATAAATAAGGACTGTTCCCAGAGGAGTAAACACATTTCTAGAAAACAAATCTGCAGGTACAGAGTTAACACACATGCAAAAAAGGACAAGAAAGCCAACTTACAATAACCGAGAGTATTTGTGAACTTTTAAATTTGTATCAATCATGCTAATAAGATCAACTCATATAAATGTACGTGTAACAAGATAAGGCATATTTCAAAACCACAGTAATTTAAAAAGTGAATCAATGACCCAGGAACGCACAAATAAGCCACTGGGACAAAACAGAGACCGCAGAAAGAGATCTGCATAAATGTGCACCCAGGTGCTGGAGGCGGCACCACAAACCTGCGGCGAAGGAGGAGATCACTCGGTAAACAGTACCGAGGAAACTGGCTCACAACAGGAACAGTTTTCTAAAAATAAAAACGAATTTACGCCTCATACCTTAAACTCCAAATTGTTTTAAAGATGTAAAAGAGCAAACCCATGAAGCTAAAAATGTGAGGAGAGATTATGTTGTGAGCCCCGAATAGGGGAAGAGTTCTTAAGTGACTCAAAATGCACAGACCACAATAATGTCAAGAACTGGTGGGGAAGAAAAGATTCCGTTGTTGCTAATGAAAGGCACCACAAAGCTACCAGAAGAGCGAAATCCTTGGGAACGGTGCTCGCAGCAGCCGCAGCTAACAAGGGGTAATCTACAGAACACACAAGGGTTCCACGAGAATTCTTTCAACGAACGCTCCCAAGAACAAGGCAGGAGGTCGGAGTCACAGACAAGGGAAACTAAATCAAGTAAATGAAGAGAGGCTTCACCTCATCTGCCATCAAGAAAGGGCAAAATCAACTATGAGCCACAACGACCACCTATCAGATTAGCGAAAATCGGGAAACTTGTTAATAAGAAACGGAACCACCGCGCAGTCCTGGTGGGCACGCGAAGCTGGCAACAGTCCCCGCAGCCGGACCGGGAGTGCGCTCGGCAGCACTGCGCGCGGACAGCGCCGCCGCGAGAACCCCTCCGCAGCAGAGTCCAGGTACTCGTGCTCCCTGGGGGACAGAGCGCACACATACCGCACGGAAGCCAAGACACTCGCACACATGTGGGCCTTCCCATGTCCCTGTTCCTGAAGTCTGCATATTCTGTCTGGTTTTAACTTAACCTTCGCTGAAAAGCAGCAGATGTAATGCCAGAAACCGTTTAGCTTGGGGACTGACAAACCTGGATCGAGGCCGGCCTCGGCTGTCCGTGCAGCCCGGGTAAGTTGCAATCTGCACGCGCCTCAGTTTCTTTACCTATAAAACAGGGCTGTCACCCACCCTGCACACCACCAGGAAGGTCAGAGATGATCCATGCAAAGCATCCAGTAAATGGAAGTGATTTTTTTTTTTTAAACCATAAGTAAGAGCGTCACGCCCTGGCCCAGACAGATTCTGGTGCTGAGCTCAGTCCCCCTCAGACAGAACACCAAAGCCACAGCAAGAGACGCGGGAACCAGAGACAGATTCAGCATGGACTTACACGCCGGTCTCTCCCACTCGGCGGGACAGGGTAAGTAACCTCTCTCCTTCCGTGCGCTCACTGAAAACTGTCAAGGTCAAGGCTGGGGAGCCTCTTTTAGCTCCGGGAAAATGCACAGGAGGCTGCGGCTGGTGGCCGTCGTGACCGCGGTGCCCCTGCGACGGGCGTTGGAGTCCTGATTCCACAAACATCAGGAAGGGGAGCTCACACACGGCAGGGAGAACGCTCTTAGAAGAACTCGGTTATCCACGACCGAGTGAGGTAACTGCAGGACCTGAAGGCTGACAATGACAACAGTGAACCCGGAAACAAAATCAGACCCAAGGTCAGGGCTTCACACGTCAACCGCTTCACACACAACGCGGAGGAAGCATTCCACCCGGCAGCCTTCGTGGCCTGGTGGCTGGTGTCCCTCCGCGCCACCGCCTCTGCATCTTCACCTGGAGCAGCTGCTTCTCTTTGGTCCCGAGTCCCAGCCTGTGGACTTCGGGACCCTGGCAGAGAGCTGCAGGCTGAACCCTTGCGCCACACACACACGTCCTACTACTGACAAACACGGGAAGAAGCTGTGGTCCTTGTTTACGGTGCACATCCAGCGGAGTAATATTAAATAGTAACCGCGACACTAAATACTAGTAATCATCAGAAGTAAGAAGTGAAACTCTAAACAAGTCAAAAAAGAAAATCTTTGAAATCTTTCAGTATTAAATAAAAGTGCACCGATTTCTGCAAAGGTTGAGAATCACTGCTTTAAAGTTTACAATTTCCAACTGAAGTTAGTTTTCATTTCATAATAGACATGAAGGAAAAAGGGCGGGGAGGGGGGGTTGAAAAAAATGAAAATCCCAGCACACATTTATCTCCACTCCTCGTCCTCTCCCGACCATAAACGTTTCCTTGGCATTTAACATCAAAGCTAGTTACCCTTTCATTCTTAGTTCACAAGCCACTGCAACTGTTCAGAACAGAAACGGCAATGCACTGTGTGTTAGGAAAATATGCATGTGTCGTTCCATTCCTTATTTACAGAAGAAAAGATCACTCATTTTATTTCTCTTTCCTACCCCTTCCCATCCCCCCAACCTTCTGATGCTTGAACACAGTTCTATACAGGAAAAGTTTTAGATCACTGTAGATACTCCAATCGGCGAAGAGAAAATAAATATTTTATCTAGCATCTCCTGGTGAAAATGTACTCTGAATTTTAATTTATATTCGTCTCGATGCAACATAAAACCCCAGCTAAAGAGAGGCTCAGCTTTAAACACTGCAAAAATAAGAAAAATAAACTTTTTTCCATCTGGGGAGTATCACAAAAATATTTAATACATAAAATGTATATGGGTTTTCCCATGTCTTTCCATAATACGAGCTTTTCAGTAAGTTATCCTGAACTGGGGTGGGGAGGCTGGGGGCTGGGTATGGTGGTCGTGCAGTATGTGGGGAGAGTCATACACGTCATTTATTAATTTGTTAACTTATTATTTCTTTTCTGGCATGTAAACTGTCCTGGAGTAAACCAGAAGTGTTGTTTTTTATTCTAAAGAGTTAAACTTTGCTAATCTGACCCTTCAAAAAGATACCGTTCCCTAAGATCTGACATCAGACATCTGTAAATTAAAATACGCCATCAGGATTTTGGCAGCAGGAGACAAATCACAATGACGCCAACACAGCTACATGTAGCCACGAACACAGAGTAAGCGTGAATTTCAAACATGGAAAAAAACAAAACAACAAAAACCCTGGAGCTCTGGGTAGAGAGCAATGGGAAAAGACCGGAGAGTCAGGTAAAGGCCGTCTCGACCAGCACGGGTCAGCTCTCTTCTGCAACGGCGAAGACCGCCCGCATCAGCACTGCCATCTCTTCGGCAAGCAGCGCTTTCCAGGTCACGAGAGGCACGCGCCTACATCGTAAGACTCTTGTTCACGTCCCAGCATGTCCATTTACTAACGTGACCGCTGACAAGTCACATTTTATCAGACTCAGTTTCCCCTCCATAAAATGGAACAAATGAATCCTATTTTACCAGGCTGTTAAAAGGAGTAATAAATTATAAATGAGATACAGAAGATGTGTTCTGTAAACAGAAAATGAAGATCCAAAGGCCAGTTACCATTATTCCTGGGTTATTAAGTAATTATTGTCAAATTCTGCTAGGGTGGGAGTAAATCCTGTTCCTAAACAGGGGACAAGTTTGGGAGGTCACAAAGGCTGTTCTGTATCATCCTGAAAGAGTGACAGTGCTGACGAGAGTCCTCAAGTAAATTAGTGAACCAGAGGGCCAGGAGCGCACCTGGGCATAAAAATAAAGGCAAAACGCTACGGCTGCACAGGCCTTCCAAGAGTCTCTCTTAATGGCTTGTTTCCACTTTTAATCCCATGATGCATTTGGCAAGAAGAGGTATAAATACAGACATCTCACAACTAAGCTCAAATTTAAGAAGAAGTCCACATCTACTTATCTAGGAAAAGATGAAGCTCACTGCTCGGTGCTCATGGTGTATCTTGCCTACTTAAGGTGAATGCAATTGTGCCAGTTACTAATATTACCACAATGCTCAAAGCTGCTGTATTTTGGGGGAGATTAAAGTTCTGAAGGACTCCTGGAATACTGGGATCTTATCATTCAAATCACCTCCATGCTGCCAACAGGAGAAAGAAGGGAGGGAGGAGGCAATACAAGTTTACCAGGCTGAGTACCTACAAAGGATTTTCCTTTCAAAGCAAAATTAATGATGTAGTAACTGTTTTATAATAAAACCTTCAGCATTAGAGTGGTATAGTCAGCGTACAACACCATGAGTTTAAATTCTACAACTAACCCTGCTTCTGGAGGGACCCTGGGCACCAACAAGGTGAGGGGCTAAGTGCGCACAGCACAGTGATGGAGCACATCCCCTCCCTGCTCCACAAGGAGACCCTTCTTCGCAGAATCTCACTTCCCTCCCCTCAGGTCATATGCTCAGATCCCTTCCTCCAAAAGAAAAGGAAAGAAGTTGTTACCAGCTTGAACATCATTCAAACATTTACTTTGAGGCTACACTCTTTCCAACAAACTGATTCTCCTTTACCGTCATACCTCCCCTAGTGTCCCTCCACCAGCTGGACAAACGGAGGTGGAGAAACAAGGCCAGGCTTTCACTGGGGGGACGTCCATCTGATTTAGTCTGCAGAGAGAGGCGATGCTAGGGAAACGAGCAAGTAGAAAGTCTGTGCATAAAACCAGCCTCTGCCTCTAGCAATCTGCTCCCCACCTATAAACTTTTGAGATAGAGCAAGATAAGCTTGTGGAGTCATCATCTCCCTAGTGAATTTGAGAAAAGTCGTTCTCAATTTTACTCTGATGGAAATGGGCATTAAATGAATAAAGCTGTCAGGCTCCTACCTTTAAAAGAACCTCTGTCTCAGCAAGGGAGTCTGGCTAAGAAACCGCGACTGAAGGTAACAAGCCAGACTCCAGACTAAACATGTCCGAATGAGCTGCCCCTGTCCCCGGTCACTACCTTTCCGGTGTGTGTCTGCATCGCCAATTCCCCCAGTTCCGACGGCCCGGCTCCCCCCAGAATAGAAAGCCAAGAGCGGGGATCCCTGCTCCAGCGGCTGAGGAGGTGGGAGCTCTGAGCCTGGACACCAAGGCTCTCGCTCCCCTTCCCTCACACTTCACCCTCAGCGCATCCTCTCTCCGCCAGGTCCCCACTCCTCTCACCCTCAGTAACACCCAAGCCACCCATTTATGCAGATAACTCCTGGCCTGGCGAACAAAGGAACAAAGAGCCGTGACTTCGGCGGCAGCAGGAGGAGAGCAGCGGCTGGAGAGGGCGGCTGCGGACTCGGGCAGCCTCCCGCCCGGGGCGGGTGCGAAGCCGGGCAGGTCCCGCGGGCGCCGCGCTGAGCCTCGCGGCCCGGGGAGCCTGGAGACACCCCCGGGGGAGAACGCAGCGAGCGGGGCGCGAGCAAGGAAGCGCACGCGAGCCGGGCTGCTGCAGCGCGCCCGCCCGGCGCCCGCCCCGCACCTGGACCAGGCGGCCACCGCGCTCGCTCGGGGCGCGCTCCTCTCCGGGGACTGGCTTCCGGCGGGCTCCGCGGGCTGGAAGCGGCGTCGAGCGGGCTTCACTCCTCCATCGCGGGCCGGCGGCGCGTCACGGGCAGCCGTGCACTTCCTGTTTGAAACAACAGCAGCGAGAGAAAGAGCGAGAGCCACCCGCGCGCTGGCCGGGCGGAGAGGCGCGCGGGCCGCGGGGGAGGGCGGGCCAGGCGCCCGGCGCTGTCCCGGCGGGCGGCCCGCGCCCTGGGGCCCGCGAGGCGGCGGCCGGGCCCGGCCTCCCCCTGCCGGCGGCCTCGCCCGCGCGCACGGGCGGCCCTTCCGCTCCCAGCCCCCGCCCGGGCCCTCCCCGCCCCGCGCCTACCTAAGTCGGCCACACGCCGTCCGCCTGCCGAGGTTTTCCTCCTTTCGTCTTCTTCCTGCCCTCGGGGGAAGCAAAGAAAGGCTGAGGGAGGGTATAAAGACAAGATCGCGCCTTTCCAGGGGAGAGGAAGCTGGATTTGTGCAAAAACTTAAAGCTAAGCGCCACATCCCAGTTACCCACTACCGCTCAGCAGCCGAGAGCTTCGGGATGGGAAATGACTTGTCTCGCGCCTGGGTGACTCAAAGGGGGAGCGTGCACACAGTAGCCACGAACTGCCACTGAGAAGGAAAAAAGAAAAACGAGAAAACTGTTCTGGGCTCCTAGGATGTCTCTGCTGGGATGCTTGCCCACACAGAGCCCTAAGATTTCTACATACCAACTCCACCCCAAAGACGACGGCATGCTGCCTTCTTCCAGACAGCAGTTACTCCTCTGTGCCTCTAAGAATCACACAGCAGTTCCAAAGTTCTGGGTTTATGCAGAACTTAGGTGAACCTTAGGGTAGCGTTTAAAAGGCAGTGACAGATGGTTTCAGAATCGGCCACGTGCAGAGCATGCCTGCTCTAGGAGTTTGCTCACACTGCCTGTGCAGCAAGTTTCTGGGCTTCCAGGTGTGGACAGCTTCATCTGCACCCTGCCGGTCCCTGCCCACGAGTCTATCGGGTTACGACACTCACACAGGACTGCCTCTGATAAGTGGCTCCTTTTCTTATCAAGGTGATGCCTGAGTTATTCCTGTTTCAAAACTCAACATGGAGACTAGGCCGTAAAGGAAGCTGCTTCTACATAGAAAGATAGATTTTGACTGAAGTAGAAAAAAACTGATGGACATTAAGCTCTGGCTCAGCGTTAGCATCTCATTTTAACTTCCTCTTAGCCTTTACATTTCCCAACAGACCTGAGAACAGTCCTATTCTCACATTCCCAACGGAGGAAACAGGGTCAGAAAAGTTAAGTAACTGTCCTGATGTCTCAGCTAGAAAGTGGTCAGATGGAGAACTGAAGAAGAGGTCTGTCCTGAGCATAAAATCTGGGCCATTTCCTCTACACTCTGCTAATTCTCAAAACAAGAGTGAATTCTCTGAGAAAAGTCAAGCCCAGCGACCGTCTGTGAGCCGTTCCTTCATCTACAGGTGAGCCTGCAGGCCCCACGCTATCACTCTGCTGAACTAGTGAGGCTCCCAACCCACCTGAATCCTGCGCAGCTGGATTGCTCGGGCAGAGGACACTGTGCTCTTCCCCACTATCCGCTGCTGGCCCCAGCAGCCTTCTCAGAATAACTCGGTGGCAACAGTTCAGAAGGTACCAGGATAGCCACTCACATGCCAAGGTACAAAGTCTGTCCAGCTCAGTTCTTAATCAGCTGACTAGTGTTTGTTCCCTGAATTCTTTTTCTCTAACAGGATCTTTTTAAAAAGAAGGGAAAAAATAAACAGACAAAAACTGCACACACACAAAAATGCACAGCCTCTGCTTCCAGTGAAACCTGAAATTCTCTCACTTTCCATTTCCTTCTGCTTTAGTGCTTAGTTGACACTCGCCTGTCAGCAGCACACTGCTGTTAGCTTCCCGACAAGCCAAGAAACAAAGCATGCATTAAGTGATTAAGACCTTGGCGAGGGTGAGGGCCCAGGCACTTGGGGAGAGAGTAACGCTCTGCATCCTAAACCTACACAGTGCTGTGTGTCAGGAGGAAGCTGGCGCTTCTGTCCTGTCTCCAGATGAGCTGCATCGCACTCGCCCGTCCCGCCACCTCACTCAGCAGTGCAGACTCTGGAGCTGCAGAGCATGCAGGAGAGGGGCGAGGGCAGTTCCAGAGGACAGCAGGGACTGGGCTGGACCAGGGCAGGGACGCACTCCCGTCCCTCAGGGCCCAGTACCAGAGACCTCCTGGGGAGGGGTCTTAGCGTCCTTTTAGGTCCAGCTCTGCCTCTGTTGCCACCTTTTTCCTTCCCCGGGCCCCTGCCTGCCCTGGACCTGTCGACTCCTCATTTCCTCTTACAGACTTCTTCCAGAAGCACTGCTGTTTCTTCCCCATAAAGTGCCTGGTGGGAGGGAGGGAGGGAGGGAGGAGGGCATTAAACTCAAACTTCTCTCCTGTCTCTGATTTAGGGGAAAAAAAGAACTGTCAATAATTACAATGTTTTGGATACAATTCTGTTTTAAAATATCTCTTGGAATCCATGCTTTCATTCCTGTTACTCATTATATATCCAACAGCTCAGAAGGAAAACTTCTAAAGAAAAATGAAATTCTTTAGAAAAAGCAAAGGAAACATGCTGTAACTAACCTGTATGGATCTCAACATTCGTAGTTTGGCTAATACACCGCCATTTAGGTTGCACCCGCCCCGACATGCATATATCCTGACAATCGCAAGGCCTAAGCACCACGTCGTGATTCCCACGGCTCAGCCAGTCCCCCGCCCCTTCTGTATTTCATGGAAAAGTGTTTCTTCCTGACCACTGTCAAGCAGAAAAAAACATTAAAATCACAACCTCATAAAAAGAGAAAAAAAATGCTCCCAGGATGGCACAAATGACGCCACAAAAAATAAAACTGATTTAGGAAAAACACTGGAGGTTCATTTTGCAAGTCTCTACTCCGTAAGTACAGCAGTCCACGGATGAAGACGGCAACAGTGCGAAAGCACTTTCGGAGGCTCCAAATCAAGTGTCGAGAGACACCTTTCCTGAAGACTAACGGGTGTGGAGGAGGAGACGATAAACTCATATCCCAAAATGCTGTTGCTCATCTTCCCTCATTTTAAAAGAGAGTGACCTTATTCTGTTGATTAAAAAACGTCTGCCACACAATTTTTCTGTGTAAGGATTCTTGGCCATTATTACAGCAGGATTTCTGCAAACAAACAGAAAGATGACAAGCTATCGGTTACCTAAGAGATTGCCTCTCTGTCCCAGCAGCCTTCGCAGCAGCGCCCCTGTCTCCAGCCCCACTTCCAGGGCAGCACACGCACCAGGCTTTTCTGTGAAGGGCTCTGGCTCTCACACTCCCCTCCTGGCCTCGGCAGAACTCGGGCCATGGCTTTCAAGGAAGATGTCCTCAGAGCCAACTGGCCGGCTTGACTGGCATTTACCCACAGAGGGCTATTAGCCGTCTTCAGGGAGCCAGCATGTCGTTTCCCACGGCAAAACATGTAGAAAGGGGAAGCACATCACCTTTTCAAGAAAACCTGCCTGCAGAGCGAGCCCAGGCTCCCTGTGGGCGCAGTTCTGGTCCTGAGCAAGTCGAGAAGGAGAGCACGGAGAGCGGCAGCCTGCAGCATGACGCTGGGCACCAGCCACACGCCAGAAACACAGGCCAGCACGGCCGCAGGCCTGAGCTCCGAGGTCCCTCAGCTCAGTGCTTCCACACACACACACACATCGACTCACCCACCTGGCCAGAGCGGGTCACACATGCACAGGACCCACACATGCCCCGCCTCCCCGAGTTCCCAGGGCGGCCTCTGCGGGGAGGAGCCGTGGTCGCTGTGTTAGGGGTGGAGCGCACGGCTGCCAAGTCCCTTCTCTCAAAGCAGCAGCTATTGGAGCTCAAACTCCCCCTGGGTCTGCTCCTCCTCTATAACTGAAGAGAAGTGAGTGGGTGCATTTTGGCCGTGGAGTTACTACCCTGTGCTGCACACCTTTCGCTCAGAAGAATCTCACTTTTAACACAACCTGGAATGTTCTCCCTCACTGCATCATGACGCTTCATCGCCTGGCCAAGCTTCTGTGACGTGTGAACTATAAACATGTATTTGCAACAGGCCAACTGATTTTCAAACCCTAGTAATGTGTGGATATAAATTATTGTTAAATTATTTTATTATAAATAAAAATACATTTTATATAAATATAAAAAATTAAATGTTCTTAGGTGGCAGCTGAAAAGTAGTTAATAAAATAAATAAAACAGATCCACTGGTCAATCAGACTGTGATGGACAAAATCTTAATACATGTTTTTCCAAGTTTCCTCTCTCATTCTTTAGTTAGTACATGAATATATACGTAAAGTGTGCCATGATGACTGATGTACTGTGATTTAGTGAGCATAAATATGAAGGGTTAGCAAGAAGCCATAAAGATTTGACTAAATGCCAAAACCTGTACGTAAGTTAAGAGCATTCAAACTGTTCCGGCACAGACTGCTAGCGATGAACAGTCTTGAGTTATTTACCGACTGTTAATCAAGGTGTGTATTGTGTAGACTAACCACTGTCCTATAAGACGTTTTTCTTAAGAAGGCATGTTTTGTCTATTCATCTTCTATAGTGGGTATTTCTGCTTCCTTAGTGAAAAAAGGTTTTTAATTCTCTTTGGACATCCATTTAAAAATAATGCATTAAAAATCCAACAATTTAAAAGAATTTGTCGTAGCAAGTCAAATAAATAAAATGTTCATTATTAAGAAAATAACGTTCTTGAAAGAATTTTAAAAATACATAAACTTTTGTATAATTACACATCAGAAGGCGGCAAAATATATGAGCTGATAGGGAGTAAGTCCCATGTCACTGTCCGCTGAGCACATCATCAATTCTCAATTATCTATCACAACGGCGTCCTAAGGAAGAAAAGCAATTTACAAGTAATTTGAGGAGGCAAAGATGGACAGTTTGATTTTCCTTTCCTTCCCTTTGCCTGCAGTGGAGTGACTAAGGCAAAAAGTGTGAAAGAAAAACAAAGTGCCTGCAAAATCCAGAAAAGCTATTACAAACCTTTAAAAGATTATTCATCAATTTTTAAACTAAACCTAGCTAAACAAATTCCAACCACTTTATTCCTGACAACAACTCTACGAGGCAGGAACTACCATTGCCTCCATCTTACGGATCAGGAAACAGACACAGGCCCTTAAGCAATCTGCCTGAGTAGCACTGCTAGCAAAGCCCCGAACTCGGCAGCTGGCTGGCCACAGTCCACCCTGACCCCGCGCTTCGCCACCGCCGGCGCACAGCTGGCCCGGGCTTGCTGTCTGCAGCGTGCAAGTTCAAGGGGAGCAGCCCCACGACACGGCAGGAGGGGAGGCCTGAAAGGCTCAGACGCTTTCCTGTCTGCAGCAAGAATGTAACCACTGGTTGCACAGGGTCAAGGATGCAGGTCCTGCTACATGTTGCTGAATAAACGAATACTGAAAGGAAAGGAACAGAGATCTGCTGCAAAGTCAGGAAGGAGGGCTGCTGCCTTTCCTTGACCAGAATCCTCGACTGCAAGGCTCCAGGTTTGCCTGGCTCAGGTCAACTGAACTGGCAAGGGAAGGGAATGCCATGAACTCCCCATGCTTTGATCTTGATAAAGCATTTGATACGGTGTCCCAGACAATCAGGATCACTAAATCCACTGAAACTTACGTGGCTGTAAGAACCACGCAGGAGTTAAGCAGGCTGGGGGAAAAAAAAAACAGACTGGATACATCCACTAGTGGATGAAGAAAAGGGCCACAAGGAACGGTATTCAATCTGTATTCAAAAGTAACTTAGAAATTGTTCGCATTGTTATAATCAAATTTGCACAAAACATTAATTTGGGGAGGTGTGAAAAAGGGCAAATGAGGGCAAGCCAATTGACTTAGTTAAATTAACAGAGTGGTGAAGAAAAACAGGACGTTCGGTCTCATTTTTGTGCTCCCTTTAATTTTCAGGGAGGGGCTGAGGATGCCCACTGGGAGGGAACTGCCTCTGGACCTGAGATGCCAAGGCTGAGCTAAGTGAAGTAAGCAGTAGCAAACTGGAAATGTTTACGACCTTAGGCCCCTCGGTCTGAACTCCAAAAAGCATGATCCTATCATTCCACACGCCAGCAGTAAAGTTCCATGGGAAATAGTATTTCTTTCAACAAGAAGACTTTGTTAGCAAAACTCAAAGCAATGAAGGGGCTCAAAGGCTGAATTTAGAGATCAGATAAAAAAGTCAGTGGTGTATGTATAATCTGGCCCCACTACAAATATGCCGCACAGGCAGAAGGTCATGAGAATGATTTGCAAACACACGGCAGGATAAAGGACAGCGGAGAAGGAAGAGCAAAGAGAGCTGAAACTTGGACTAACATTATTTTTTTAAGCATAAATTATAATTTCTAATTTTTTTAATGTTGAGAAATCACTTCTCCCTTGGTAGAACTATTTGCCTTCCCAGCAAAAATTATACTTTAAAAGTTGAGTAGTTGATTTAGAACTCAAGAAACGGGAGTAAGAGAGGTCTGTGACATCTGGAAAAAAAAAATGGCCTAACTTCACGCTGGGTCCCAGGAAACACAAGTGAGCATCGTTTCCCGCAGCTCCCAGAGACTGAAGACCTGAGCCGCCAGCCCTGCGGCCGCCACGCTGCGGGCGGCGGACTCCGCAGCTCGTGCTCTATGAGGGGCTGTCGATGAAGAGACAGTCACCACGGAAGCCCCACATGTTATGTTCTGTTTCCTTCAAAATACGCCCTCCAAAAAAGGGAGCGGGGTGCTTAGCACAAAGGCAAACAAATTAGAGCGATACTGAATTCCAGACATGAACGGGAACACGGGTGTGAAAGTGATGGTGCTATGAGATTATTTAATATCTACAGAGAATCAAAGCAAACGATAAAGTCTAAATAGACAGACTTCCCCAAGGTTTGATTGCCGGCCCCCCTCCTATGGTTTAAAAATCATCCGCACAAGGACAAACTCACAGCCAGCCTCAGAATGCCTACAGCACTATTCCCTTATCTGACGGCACTCTGAATCACCCACGGGCTTTTAAACACAGTGTCTCCTGGGGAGTGCAGGTGGGGTGGGGTGTTCCCAGAATCTGTATGTTTAAGAAGCTCCCGGGTGACCCTAGCTGCAGCCTGGTCGGGGCACCTCTGCTGCAGACACCCTACTCCTTTCTTGACTCCAGAATCAGCAACGGACGCCAGAGACTAGAGCAAAGGATTTCCCTTCCCAAGAACCTTTAATGGAATAACCTTCAAAGGCAATGGAATGAAGTCCAAATTCCTTAGCAGAACGCTTGAGGCCCTCTGTGATCTGTCCCAAACTACTTTCTGCCCTCCTCCCCTCCACATCCCTGACTCTGTCACAGTATCATTCTCCAAACACATCACATGCTGCTTTTATGTCTCCCGACTCTCCCTCAGCTCCCCCACCCTTTCCCTACCACACACCCTCTTTCTCATCCTTCAAGGCCAGGCTGCCAAGTTATTTTTCTTTGTGAAATCTTCTCTGATCTTTCTGGTCAAAATGTCCAAAAAACCAAATGTCCAAAAACCTTAGCTCCTGCAGAAATTACAGTACACGTGGCACGCTGCACTGAATTACATGCTGGTTCCGCCAGAAAGCAGGGCCCATCTTACTCATCTCTCCCACTGTGGATGAGAGACAGCTCCTCCAGGTACTCACGCGCACTGTAACCCTCGGCAGGTTATTTCAATGCTTTGAGTCTCAATTTTGTAATCTTTGAATGAGGCACTCAAAAAGCGATCCCCACCTTCACGACTGACGTGAGGACGAAAACACAGAAAGCGTCTGGCCCACCGCGGACACCCGAAGTGCACCTACGTGGGCGCTGCTGTTAGGGTCGTTTATCAGTGCCGTCTGTTCCCCAGCCTGCGAGGCTGCACTGCGGACATGCAGACACGTTAAGCGCTCAAAAGCCTTTGCTTCCACTCAGGAAAATAAAAAGCACTTGATTTCAAAGTAATAAACAGTGCTTTCTTAAAGCCCTTTCTCCTTGCCCAATTTTGTCCTGTTACGAAGGGCATTTCATAATATTTCTATTGAGAAGTCATCTCTTAATCCCCTTTCTTTTCTTCAAAAATCAATGTACAAAATTCTAACAGACAAGCCCTGTCTGTCCCTCCTACTCCAACTTGGCTTTTTGCTTTGAACTACAGTAACTGCCTGCAGCCACAGTGTCGCTGCCCAGAGAATTGCCTGCTTCACCCTCACAACAAATGGCACTTTGTAGGCAAACTGGAGGCGAGCCCAAAGCAGGAGGGAGGAAAACCAAGGAAAAGGGGTTTGGGCCAAGAACTGAGTCGACACCCACATCACCGTCCACACTGCAATGCAGGTAAGGAGAGGACTGGAGATCAGAGACGTTCAGGTTGACGCAAAGCTTCCTGACGCCCCCCACGCATCCCAGGCGCCACTCGCCCACGGGAAGGACTGCCCGGACTCATAAAGGACACGCCGGTCCCCAGCTGCCCAACACACACAGCCACCCCGTCCATAAAACATCGTCATGTGCAAGAGCTTCTCGTCCAGACTCTCAGCAAACCAGTCCCACTGCCTGTTTCATCCCCTCCACCACCTGCAGGGGACGAAACCCAGGTCTTAAGAAATGCAAGGTCACATGGTGGGCAGGGAAGAGAGCCGGCCCAGAAGGCAGGATCTCCCGCCGCCAGCCCGCGGGCCTCCCGCCGCCCTCGGGGAGGCATGAAAGGCCACCTTGAGTCTCAGAGGCTCGCCAAATCCACCAGCTGTGAAGGTGGAGGTAAAGCGCCCGTGCTCCTAAGACAGTCCTGGTGCCAAGAGTGGGGCCGCCACGGCGTCGTGGCCCCGCCTGCAGCCCCAGGAACGGCGGGCCGTCTGGTGTCGGCAGCGCTCCAGGCAGCGGGCCCCTCGGCTCTCCCCTCCCGACAGAGGCTGTCTCCTGACAACGCGGTTTGTTCGGTCGGTTTGAGGAGCAGGCCTTAGGGAAGGAGGAGGATTTTTTCTTTTTTTGAATCAAACTCTGGTCCTGAGTTTAGAGCTGAGGTGATGGGAAAAGCACAGGAAGTTTCTAAAAACCACATGTGATCCTTGCTGCGAGAAGAGCACAGAGGCCAAAACACAGCCTCCAAAGCAGGGCCTCTGAGCCGCGCCCGCCCGGGCTCCCGCCTCGGCCCTGCCCTGGGAGCTCCGCGGCCCCGACACCCTCGGCCGCTCGTGGTGGCGGGAGCTGGGCCTCTGCGTCCCCCGCTCAGAGCGGGCCGTGCCGAGGGACAGCCGAGCTATACGTGTAAAGGGCTCCAAGCAGCGCCGGGCACATGCAAGTGTCTCCTATTGTTATTTCCAGGCTGGATGAGTCTCTACAATTGTGTTCTTTTTACAGTGTATTTTATAAGGTTAAAGAAGACTTCTTGTA
Source organism: Camelus bactrianus (assembly GCF_048773025.1). Taxonomy (NCBI): domain Eukaryota; kingdom Metazoa; phylum Chordata; class Mammalia; order Artiodactyla; family Camelidae; genus Camelus; species Camelus bactrianus. Next base: position 25,680,964 of record NC_133547.1, on the reverse strand, counting down.
CGTGTTAATCCATAATGCCCCAAACCCGCACAAAGATTATTTACAAGTTTCACTTCCTGATAGGATTTTCCAGGACTTCCATCTGTGGACTGGAGTCCCTGGAAGAACAAACAGTGGAATCTGAAGAATCTTCCTCCTTCCCAGTAACAGTGCAAGCAAGTGTGCACCCATCCCCTCAATTCTACACGCGGGCTTCCATACTGAGAAAAACAGAACAAGACAAAGACCCTTTATTGCAGTAAACTAACACAGGGGAACATTCTTTAAATGCACTTTATATTCTGAGAGCAACCAACATGTTAGAAATTTAAAGTTACACCAGCTGAGAAAGACGGGGTTCGAATCGCACGGGGATGACAGTCCTCAGGACTGGGATGAGACCTGCTGATGCATCGAAAGGTTTCTTTCCCAGAAAACGCTGGAATTCCAGAAACAGTGTGCCGTACTTGGGATGATTAAGAGAAAAATGGTTTTAAAAATCCCCTCTCGGGTCAGAAGTCTAGACTCGGCTAGTAACAGCGGTCTGCTAAAACACCACCGCTCTTCTTCCAGAGGGCGCACAGCCGACAGATTATACTCGACAATGAAGGACTCTCCCCAGGAGGGCAGGTAAAACTAAGACAAGGGCCCTAGAAGGAAGGGTCACAGTACAGCTCTGCGGTCGTGCCCTCCCAGGGGCGCCCAGACAGGAGAGGGGCTCAAACTCAGTCCGCGCAGCTCTCCCAGCAGCGCAGCACGCCCTGGGGGGGCGGATGCAGCTAACGTCACCCAGAGGGGCTGTGGGCGCGGCTCCAAGTGTGCTGAGCACACCAGCCCCCAAAGCAAAACAAGCTGGTGCCCAGAGCCACCTGGGAGCTGGGGGCCACCACACGTAGGAGGCTACACGCACACTCCCTCAAACGATGCTGTGGTTGGGGGCGCGGTCGGGGGAAGGCTGTTGGTTTGCACAATGGAAACATTTTCAGCATGATGTCAGCTGTTCCCTAGTCCCCTCTTCCTTTCCTCACTCCGTACTCTCCTTTCCCAACACAAACCCTTTCTTTTCCTTCTCGCTCCAATTCTCCTTTTGCAGAAGCCACAACACAAGCTAACGTGCACACCAGGGATGGCAAAGCAGTAGCCCAGCGCCCACCCACACAGATTCTGCACTAGTTCTAAATATTTATTGGGTCACAATTTTCCCTTCTCATGCAAGGACTCCTCTTTCCTCCTCTTCTCTTCCCGACCACATCCACATCCCCCTTAATATATACAGAAGTCGTCCTCTTCTCTCTCCTCACCCCACCTTGGGTCTCTGTCCCTGCACCCGCCTGCCGCCCACACCCACGTGCTCTCCTCCAGCTTCCTTCCCCATGCTCCACACTCCACCTATCTCTCCCTGATTCCGTTACTCCTTTGGGCAGGAAACCCCTTCAAATGCATCCACTCCAGTCACAATGCACCACATTTAAAGGGCAGAAATTGTTACCATTACAAGCGCGTGTGTCGGGGGAGGGGAGTGCAGGACACAAAACCATGACATTAAGGTTTGATTTCTTTCAACCTTTTGAAAGTGTACTATTGCTTTTATTCAAACCCTGTGCCTCTGCTTACCGAGCTGAAGGGCTGTCCACCTCTAAGGGCCTGCACTCGCAGGCTGCATCCAGTCCACAAAGCTGTTTTGTTCAGTCTGCTCAGGAAGTTCTTATTTAAAATGTTGAGTTAGCTGATCTTTCAAAATCAGGAGATTTTTAAGTAATCCAGATTTCTGGCTTACAGTGAAAAATCAGAAGATCTGTGAAGACTGCCCCACATTTCCATATGGCAACAACTGAACAGATCTGTTAAACAGGCCCCTTTAGGCAGGACCTGCATTTTCTAGTTCAGCCCGGGGCCACCCCCCAGTCCCTCCTGATCAGCTGGCCCCGAGGCTGAGCACCAGCTGCCATCGATCTTCTCCACTTCAGGCAGGATTTGGTGTGTGTCTGAGGCCTCCAACCCCAGGCCACAGCGAGTATCCGACCCTAACTCTCTCTCTCCATCTCTGGTTAGTGCAGAAATTAACAGATGTACTTATAAAGTTTCTGCTTGGTACAGAATTTTCCAGGTACAAAAAATTTATAAGGAAAAGGACTTAGCACTAAGTAGTAAGGAAAATGCCCCGTAATAGAGAAATACTTGAAAAGGACTAAGTTAAAGAGAGGGGAAGGCCTCTCTCTCCCCTTTCTGTCTCTCTCTGTCTGTGTATAGAAAGCGGGTTCACTTGCGTAAGCTGTGAACACTGCAGACCACTCCCCAATTTGGACTTTATTACTGGCTAAATATTAATATGAAAAATAAAACTGTTAAAGTAGAAACTCAAACAGAATGAATTAACTCCACTGAAATGACTATACCTGAGCATAATAAATCTATAAATAAAACAGACTGTGAATATATAGATATTCGGCTGTTCATTTGCCCTTTAATTAGAGGATATGGATGATGATATGTTTTTAATTGCACATATTTTCATAGCATTTATTCAGCAAACTTTTGGACAAAACCTGTTAACAAACGTTAGCCACATCTTTGTATTTTTGTGCACAGCAGTATTGCAGGGGCAGGTCTAGCTTGGAGGGGGGCGCTCAGCGTGCACGAAGTGCCAGCAGCATCCTGTCACCCATGCTGACGTTAAAAGAGAACAGGGTGTGAGAAGGCACCAAAACGAGAGATTTTAAATTACTCTCTAAATTCTAGGGTGAACTTTTACTCATGTGGTTTTTTCTAAAACCACCGTGCACTGACGAAGACACTGGCCCGGACACCTGCAAAGCTGGGTGCCACCGCAGCTCCCCTCTTCTCAGCTGTGTTCCCACGTCTGGGATCTGAGCCATAAATGAGGACTTGTAAGGTCCCTTTACACTTCAAAATCAGATTCTCAGGGTGGAGGGAAGGTACACTGGTAGAGCGCGTGCTTAGCATGCACAAGGTCCTGGGTTCAATCCCCAGCACCTCCATTAAAAAATAAATAAAACCTAATTACACCCCCCCCAAATTTTTTAAAGTGGGACTATCAAATAGCAGGGATGGTATAAACCCCTTTATGTGGAAAGAACAAGGACAAAAAGCAAGAAAAAAGGAAAAAAATCTTTAAAAACATCAGATTTTAACAGAAATTGTACTATAAATACAGAGAAACCTGAGAAGATTACGGTACGTCAGAGAATCAGCTTTGAAATAAACAAGACTAGTTTCAATTCTACCTCCATAACTTCTTGTGATTTTTTTTTTTCAAATCACGTAACACCTCAAGCCAGAGTTACCTCGTCTGCAAAGTGGGAACAAATCCCTCCACCACGTAGGGCTGTTTTGAGGATTAAATGAGAACGCATGTAAAGTCCAGGGCATAGGTTTGGACAATCCGTAAATGCCTCATGAATGATGGTTATTATTAACAGTTCCATACGCTGTCCAATTACTTCTTGACCAGTTGAGTTTGAAAAAAACTAGCTAAACTTGGTAATAAACTGATTGTAAAATCTTACTCCAAGGGGAACAATCGGAGAAAAGAGACTCTGCCTGATGGGGCTTCAAGCCCAGTGTGATTGGCACGGATCCGCCTGGCTGCCCTGTGTGAGGCCTGCAGAGACGGCCTCCTGGTGGCAACACCCTTCAAAGAGAAGGGTTGTCGCTCGCTTCCCTCCTCCTCCCTGCTTCGGAATTCCCTGCAGTGCTGGTGATCGGTCAAGGCTGAGGTTCAGCAGTGGGATTTATGGGTTGCTGGGGAAGTGAAGCCTTCTCTGGCCATGTTCCTAACTATTACCAGCAAGCCGGGAAAGAAAGTCAAAAGGAACACTTAGGAAAGCAAATTTCCAAACAGAATCTAACTCTGGCATCTGTGAGCCCTCCCCAGCAGCAGGTGGCAGGAGGAGGGCACAGACCGCCCGACCACCTCAGAGAAGCAGTGACCCCCTGACTGTGCACGTCACAAGCCAGTAAAATTGCAGAAGACTGTTACAAAGTTGCCAGGTTTAGGTGACCAAGAAATGATACTAAAAAGCAAACCATCACCATCCTTTCATAAAAGGGGGGTGGGGGGGATTAACCCCTCCGAGTAGGAAGGACAGCCCAGATTTTATAAACAACAAAAAAACCCTAAACTGAACAAATTTAGCACTAAAACCTGAAAAGCCTGCTGCATGGCCCTTTTCTTATTTTCCCACAGGCTGGTGTAACTGTCACTATGGACCCACTCGGGAAAGGCCTGCGGGGTGGCCCGTCACGCCATCCAACGAGGGTGCAGCACCGCACGGAGGCACCAAGGGCCACACGGTGGACCCTCTGCTGTCTCGGCCACTGCCTTCCAGGGACACAGATGTACCTAAAAGCTCAGTGTTTGTCTTAATAACCAGCTGGGAGCCCGTCAGCCACAGACGTTCCAGAACTTTTCTGAAGGTGTTTCAGTCAGCACCAGCCTCTCCGTACGTAAGATGGTATCACAGACGACGCCACCCACCACGTGAGACGGCGGTTCTCGGTCTGGACTGCACGTCAGAACCACCTGGGGGTGAAAAGAACTCTTCAAAACAGAACTCCACTCCCAGAGACTCCGATCCAATAGGTGTGAGGGAGGGTCTGGGCGCACGTGACTCTAAACTGCTCCCCAGACGGGCTCTGACGCCTCCCAGGGCTAAGAAGAACCTGTGCCCCTCCCTTTTGTTTTTTGCATTTTGTCCCGAATTTATGCCTTATAAAGCTTTCAGGTAGGTATACCTCCTCACTCGTTCCTTCAGACATCAAATATGAAGGAGGGCCTGCCATGGGCAGGGCGCTAGGAAACCAGCGGAGCGCAAGACAGATGCCGCCCTGCCCTCACGCACTGGCCAAGTAGCGGGCTGGCAGGCAGGGAGGCAGGAGAGCGAAACAGCGTGTCAGGCTTGCTGGGGCAGGGAGCCATCCAGTCCCCTGTGTCCCTGCCCGAGCGGCTTCACAGGCTTCACTGTCATCTCCTCCCAGCCGTCTTCTTTCCAGATGCTAGAAACCCTGCTATTTTCAATCAGAAAAACAGATGGGCAAGGCCCTGTCCTCAGGGAGCTTCCATTCCAGCAGGACTGCAGACTTTCTAGGCACCATCACAGTGTCATTCCTGCTCTGGTGTCTTGCCTAAAGTCAGGTGCCCATGCTTTGAACAAAGCACAGTACAAAGTCAGTTCAGATAGTGTTTTCTGTTTTGTTGCCAAACTCTTTTTGAAGAAGCTTAGCATTTCCTGTCCTTTTTAACCTGCAACAAGTTTGGGGCAACATTGTGAAAGTACTTTCCAAGTCCTTTCCTGGCTGTTCCCACCAAAACCGCCCTATGACGGTCCCATAATTTCTCACTTAATACCTGACCTCAGATTTGCCCACAAAGAAACTCACCTGCAAGTCTTCTGATGATTAACACATCCTCGTACGGTTTCCCTGCAGTAACCTCCCCCCTCCACCGTTGGCTGTTTCGTAATTCAGAGAGAGCTTACCATCATCTGCAAACCTAGCAATTCCACTGTGTGCCCCTGCTTTTGGATCAATTACGTAAACAAGACCTAAGGGACCCACTGTTTACGTGCCTCCAAGCAGAGAAATCTTCCTCCTCAGCCTTGACTTGTGGTCTCTAAGGCAGATGGGTTCTCACGCCTGCCCGGTCACTGCATGTTTAAGCTGCAGTCCTCCCTTCCCCTCCCCGTGCCTCAATCTTCTCACCTAACTCATCAACTTCAAGTGGTGATCACTCCCATCTATGCAATTCTCTCTCTACTCAAAATGATACACCACATCCTTAACTCCAAGGTGACTTTAACTTTGACACAGCCTTTGAAAGTGCAAAAGCACAATCTCTAAGGGTTTTCAAGTATGTCCCCCCTTAAGCAAAGCATCCCTTCTCATAGGAACATCCTTCATCTCCAGAGGGCACAGCCAGGTTTCCCACGTGGACCCACACAGAAGTGAGGACAAGCAGACTGTACCACCTGGACAGGCCACACACCAGCAACGGACTGGGGCACAATGGGCAGTCACAACAGAGGCCACGCTGCTGTGAGGTCTGGCTTTCTGTTCCCGCTCTCTCAACACTGCTGCGTGGCTACCACCCAAGCCAGGTAATTTACTCAGATCCAGCTTGTTAGATCGATCTAGAACACGTGGAGAACTTGGCACTAAGTTACCTAGGATCTCTGACCCGCCTGCTTCAAAGGACATCTGAGAATGGTGATTTTCTAACGTCTTCTCAGTGAAGACATGAAATCTGGTAAGTATGACATTATACCAACGACACGCTAAAGCTCAGTTCTGGGAAAAAGGCTCGTCTCTAAGCCCCAGTCCCCTCTCCTTCCCCAAATGTAAAGCTGTCACTGATTAATTTCAGGCACATTTGCAAAAAAAGAAAAAGAAAAAAAAACCCAGCTTAGCCCGAGTGGGAACCACCTTCATACATAGTGGCTTTTGCCAGTGTCAGTTACCCCGTCTACCTCTTCACAAATTTCAAAAGTAACTCTGACCTGGAAGCTTCAGACTCGCAAAGAACATTAGAGATTCTCTTCCAGACGTCTAAACGGAATTGCAAAGACCCCAGAGGATGGGACACAGATTTCAGAAGCTTGCAACAGACTCAGTTTCCAAAGGGCACCCCCAGGCGCAAACATGGAGCTTGGCCACGAACACGAATTTCTCAGAAGCCCCTAAACCTGGGGCCAAGCAAGCCCTGGAATTCGCCTCCACCACCCAGCACCCCAGCTCTCAAGCAGGACCAGCAGCGCCCAACTACTGGGTTCCATGAAGTGTCAATACTGGCGACTACAAAGCTTTCAGCAAAGTCAACCCTCCCTCCTTTCTCATATGATTAAGAAGGCAGAATTAAGATTTTAAAATCTCAAAAGGCCTGGAGACTGGACCAGAACAAACAGGAGAGCACTGAACAGGGTCAAAAACAGAGAACATCCACTCAACTTCACATACACATACACAGGTCTGCACAGTGGACACAGGACGGAGCAGTTCACACAAGTATCTCTGCTCGGCAGCTTTGTAAACTGAGCCGCGGTGAGCAGACGCTCGCGCCCTGGTCTCAGACAGTAGCTGTCCTGCTGTCCTCCTCGTGGACCAGATCAGGTCTCGATCACCACACTCACTTCCAGACGCCGGGGCTCTCCCTGAGAGAGGACGACAAGCTGAGATGACACCTAGGAGCCAAGCCCCACGCAGAACTGTGGAAAGGACAGGGGTGATTTTGCACTGAGGAACGGTAATGGGGGAGGGGGACGTCACACTGTCTTTGCACATCCCAAGAGCTGTCCTGGGGAAGTGGGCAGTTCTAGAGGAATGGAGTCAACAGAACCAAGTTTTGAGGAGGCAGCCTTCAGCTCCAATAGTCACCACACACACAATCCAAAGATACGATGACAAGTCTTCACAAGTACAGAGGTCCCTGCTCCTGGGGGTGTTTAAACAGAGGCTGCCTCGCGAGTGTAAGAAGGGCACTAAAGCAAGGAAGCTAGACCAAGACTTCTCTAAAACCCCAGTCTGGTTCCAGGACGCCCCGACCCTGCCACACTGCCCTGCTGCCATGATCTCTCAGAAATGCCCTTCCTCTGACTAGGGTTTGCCCAGATCCTAATCACTTCGGGCCTGAGCACCGCGAAGCATCCTAGACCTGCTTCCGAACCTCAGCATCCTTCCTCACCTGTCAACACCTCCTCCTTCAAGACCTGTTCTGAGATGTAAGTCCACCTTGTAGCAGCCTTTACCTTCCCTGTCGAGGCAGGGTTTCTCCGCCCTGGCTCTGACAGGGACACTCTGGGCAGGACAACTCTGCCGCGGGCATGTCCTGCACACCGCAGGGTGTTTAGCAGGACCCCTGGCCTCTGTGCACCAGGTGTCAGTAGCACCTGCCTCCTAGCCAGGACAAGCAAAAATAAAAATGTCTCCAGACATTGCCAAAAGTCTGCTGGGAGACAAAAATCACCCCCTGTTGAGAACTACTTTTCTTGAGGCAAATGATTAACACTGCTGACTTGTGTGGTTCAAGGTTCCCACTAACCAGATGCCCCCGACCTCCCTTCATCAGCCATGTTCTCTGCGCCAGCCAGGCAGACCTGTTTCTGACCTATGGCCAACCTCGAAGCTTCCCCTAACAGTGCTCTTTCCCCCTTTCCAAGCACACACAGCACTCCCAGCTGGTTCCAAACACCCTTTCCACCTCGGTAGACAGAGGCACTCCCTGGCTTCTGGTGGTGGTCTCGCGTGGCCCTGGCTTACCTGCCCTTTGGTAAGGCACCTCAGTGCCCACTCTTGCTCTCGGCTTACTGCTGGCACTCGGTAAATAATGACTGGTGTTCCTCAGAACATCAACATCAGCTCCAACGATACATGAAAAATACACGAAATCCTTCAGCAACTGCCACTTCAAGAACGTATGTGATCACGAGCACACAGGTTTGACGAAATTTTGACTTTTTCATAGCCAATTCACCTTCAATCTGAGATTAAACCAAGTCTAATTTCTAAAATAGCTGCCAAAATAATTTAGCTATTGGGATATAAAAATCACACCAAAATTTTTAAATTAATCAAAAAAGCTCTGCACAGTATAATTTTTTAAAAGGCCAAGTTTTGACCAAGTTTTTAAAATTCTGTAAACTTTGGCAGAAAGAAAAAGATACAAATATGGCTCAATACTTGAACCGTTGCATCATACATCACTCAGCATGGGAATGGAAGAGACTGGGGAACTGGGTCACGTAAGGACAGTTTCCTCTCCAATCTTCTGAAGTGTTAAGTTTTAATCAACAAAGCACTCGCGCATACGCCCTCAATATAAACCAGACAAATCTAAGATAAAAGGTCCAAGCATATACATAAACCCTGCCAATTCAAGGTTTTTGATTTTCCCCCCAGCTGCGTGGGTTACCTAATCATTTTATGGGAGGTTCCCTTCCTAGCCTATGGGGGCCGAACACTCCAGCTTGGCCGGGTCCTTCTTTTCACTGCTGGAGTTTCCCTGTCTTGCTCTTACATTTTAACAGGGCTTTAGTCAACCGACATAGGAGACAGGAGGAGAGACAATTCTCACCCTCCCGGAGCTGGTGGGACGTGTCTGGTCAGTACTAACGGACTGTAAAAATAAACGCTGCCTGAAGACCCCTTTCACTGGCTATGATGCAGGTTCTCTCCAGAGGCCTGCCCCATGCAGAGGTCCCAGAGGCTTCGGCGGGGAGGGGCTGAATCACTGCCATTCTTGGCACTTGGAAGCGCCCTTGGCTGTTTATGACACCAGGAGCCCTCAGCACTACTGCAGACGGGAAGTCCCGGCCTGTCCAGGCTCTTCCAAGGTCCCGCACGGAACACGTAATAGGTGCTCGGTAAACGCCGCCTGGACGGAACTGCATCATCAAAGCTGCTACGGAGAGTTGTCAGAAGTCAGCTCTCCGTCTTTACTCCTGAATCTCCTTCAGCATATGTCCTCGGAGCTTTCTCTGCCCAACAAGAAGTACTTCCCAAAGTCGAGGAGGAGGAAGGGAGGAAATCCGCAGGAGCCACGTCTGAGGAGCCCCAGGGGCGCAAGCTGGGCCCGCGGTCGCTAGGGCTCCCCGGTGCCCACGCCCTGCCCTTCTGCCTGCCTCCGAAGTGCTCCCACCCTCTCACCTTTGCACTTCTTTCCCGAAACCCGGCCTCCCCACCTTCTGCCACATGCGCCCCCAACTGCACGTCCCAGAGAGACCGCGCACCCCACCGCTCCCTCCCTAGCAGGGACCTACCTCTCTTCCTCGACCTGTGGCAGCTCTTCTTTACTGCGGCTGGCTTTTTAAGAAACCAAAAAGCCTCATCTCTGCATCCGGAAGGGATACCCCAAGTAAAGGGGGCGGAAAGAGGAAGGCCCCATCCACCCTCCGGTAAACGGAGGGTTTGATTCTCTGAGCAGCCACCCCCAACCCTCCTCCGCTCCAAGCCCCTGCACGAGATGCGAGCCGAAGTCCGGCTCCCAAGGGCCCACGCTTCCAAACAAGCTAGAAGCGGATTATACCGGTACCCAACCCGGAGACGGCCCGCGGCGGGCTGGGTGCACCTGCGGGCCCCGGCTCCCTCCCCCTCGCGCCGGGGGCGGGACGGGCCCTCGCCGCCCCGCCCAGCCCACCCGGCGCGGGAAGGAGGCGAAGGGGAGGCGTTTCTGGAGAAGTTGGAGGGCTCACCTTCCGGGCAGCGGGCCAGCGAGGCCAGACGCCCAGCACCCACCTCCGCGAAGAGCCAGCGGAGCCGCAACCGGGTCTCCCCGCCCTTCCGATGAGGCGGAAGGAGGCGAGAGAAGCGAGCGCGCGGGGGGGAGCCGGCGGGAGGCGGGCGCAGGCACCGTCCTCCCGCAGGGCCCAGCCGGCGGCCGCGGCGCCCGCCGCTCACACTGCCGAAAGCGGAACGGCCCTCGGGCCCGGGCGGGCGGAGGCAGGCGTCCGGCCCGGCCCCGCTCGCCGCCCGCGCCCCCTGGCCCCCGCCCCCACGGCCGTGAGGTCCCGGCCGCGGCCTCAGCTCGGGCCGAGGCGCCGCGGAGCAGGGCTCCGGCGCCCCCCACCCCCCCGCGCGCAGCCCGCGGCCCCCGGCCCGGACAGGCGCGCACCCACCTGGGGGGCGCGGGTGCAGCCCGGGCAGCTCGGCCGCCGGGCCCCGGCTTAGGCGGAGGCGAGAGGCGGCGGCATCACCCGCGGCGGGCGGCGGCTGCTCCGGGACGCGCCGGGGCGGCGGAGGCGCGCGGCGCCCTGGACCCTGCTCCCGCGGCCCCGCCCGCGGCTGCCACCTCGAAGCGCGGCGGAGGAGCCGGGGCACCACGGGCGGCGGCAGCGGCGGCGGCGGGAGCAGCAGCACATGACTCTGTAACGGGGGGAATTAGACAAAGCGTAACATGGACTCCGGGCCCGTGCAGGCGCCGCAGCCCCGGGACCAACCGCAGCCGGCGGGCTCCGCGACTGGCTCGGCCGCAGCCAATGGCGCGGGCCCGGGCCTCCATGTGACGGCGCGCTCTCTCCCGGCCGCTGTCCCGCGCCTGCCGAGGGTCCGCGCGCTTCCGCCGCCCGGCGAGCGGGCGGGCTGGCCCGCGCGGGGGTCCGGGGGTGGGAGGGGGTGGCGGGTCCGCCAGTCCGGGGGCCCAGGGCCGGGCTTGGGCGGCGGGAGGCTGCGGGGCGGCGCGCAGGGGCGCGCGGCGGGGAGGGGCGGCCGCCGAAGGTCGCGGTCGCCCCAACGGACGCTCACCTGCCACACTGCCCCCGGGCAGGGCGCGGGGCCACCTCGGGCACCTTCTCCCTTCCCGGGGCTGTCCTAGCGATTAGAACTCTGGCAGTAAGACCGGGCGTGGAGGGGGATGCAGTGAAATGGTGGGGAAATTTTTGTAAAAGTCATTTCAGCGGCTTCCAACCCCAAGGAGGACGTACTTACCTGGGACTTGGGGCACATACAACTTTCTCGACGCGAGTAGCTTCCCAGCCTCGTTGGTTCTGTCTCCGCTAGTAAAGATACACTAGAGAGTCGATTCGTGTGTTAATCTGAGTCTACCCTTTTTCCCTCTCACTTTTTGCCAAAAATGTCTTGCATCAGAAGCAGGCAGGTGAAAGGAGGTCCTCCACTGAACGGTGTTTTCCAACCTGATGGTTTTCCCTCTCGTTTTTGCTTTAAGATCAAAGAGTATTGCAGTCTTCTTCGTGGGTGGCGAGAAGTAGAGGTCAAGGAGTGACGTCAGGAGGGAGAGGCGTTTGGCATTGTTGGTTTATATCAAGACAGCTGGTTCCAGCCCAGAACTTCAACATCGCCTTTACTCGGAATCCACCCATTTCTGTGAACAATGGGAAACCTCATCTCTCTTCTACCAAGATCTCTCCGTGTCAGTGAATGTTCAGTCAGCATCTGGTTTCCCACAAGCACGCTGCGCATAACGTTACAGGTACTCAGAGAGGTGTGTGCTCAGACCCGTGAGGCAGTGAAGAGGGCGGTTATCCAGGGCTTCAGGAAAGGCTTCAGAGAGGAGGGGGCAGAACTGACCCTTAGCTGTGGGCGCGTTTTCATCAGGCCCCGGAAACAAAGAAGAGCCGCCCTGAGGAGGAGGAGCGCGAACAGAGGGCCAGAGCTCACTCCGAGGACCGTCCTAGACGACTGACTAGACGACACTAGGCCTTGAGCCCCTCCGACCTCTTGCTTTCTCACTTTCTGGGCCCTGTCCCTCCTGGCAGCAGCCTCTCCTGCTCCCCACGCCCAGCCAAGAAGGAGGCGTGTAGGCAGCAGCTGTGTGGCAAGTGATCTGATCGCGTGCCGAGTTTGCCGATCTGGGCGGTGAGAGCTGTTTTAAAATTGTTAGTATCTAGTGGGGTGACACTCTGATTGAAAACACCTCCCTACCCTGTAATTAATTTGAAATGTTTTGCTGTTTGTAAAAACATTTTGTTCCGCGTTTTGATCTTCCCTTGTGTTTAAAGCTGCTATTCTAGACTTGAGAGAAATGTGATTTTACGATTGGGATAAATTGAGAAAAGAAAGAAAGTAATACTCAAAAAACAGTCAAATGTGGAGAAACTGGTACACATTCTCATACACTATAAATGTGAGTGCAAATTGGGTAAATCCCTTTAGAGGACAATTTGGCAAATTGGGATAAAATTAATGTGTGTGGTTTTTTTGACAGTTACACATCTAGGACTTTATACTTTGGGTATATGTGTGCAAAAAGTATATATTTCAGAGATATTTACATAAATGTATAAAAATATATGTTCAAGTATGCTCATTGCCACATTGTTATAGAGGAAACATAATGGTGTAAAAGCCTAATAACAAAATCCCAGTAGGGAGCTGATTAAACAAATTTAACTTATTTTATAAAAATAAGAGATCTATTTGTACTGACATGGAAGAATGTCCAAACTCTGTAAGTGAAAAAAGCAAGTCGCAGGACAATATGAATAGTGTGGTCCCATTTTTATTTGTATATTCTGTCCGAAAAGTATGTTTAGAGGAACTCTGGAAAGATACATCACAAAGCGATGACCAGTGGTTGTCTCTGGACGCGGGGTTACTGGGGCCGTGTGCTTTCTGTTACAAACTTCTGTCCGTTTGAATTGTTTTTATGTTGAGCACCTTTTATTTTGATAATAAGAAAAGTAATAAAGCATTTTAAAGATAAAACTGGGAAGAGCTGTATCAAAGACAGATAGTGAAGCTCACTCTGAGGATCTAAGATGCAAAAAAAAGTCAGCCTCCCCTGCTCCCCAGGAGAACAAACAGAGAGGAGGCAGCAGAGGACGATAACTGATGTGGCGTTGGATTCAAAATGCAGAAATGTGACAGAAGAGGCACTCGGGGCCACTCGGGACTTGACTACAGGGATGAGGTGGGGGAAACGTGATAAGGCTGCAAGGAAGTTCTGGTCAAAAGACTCGCAGAGCACTTACTGTCCTCTGCTGAGTGATGGTCACAAGCCGTCAGCAACTGTTCCAGCACACGCTGACGCTGAGTCACAGTAATAGTGCCAACAGCTAACGCGGTGCTTGTGGTAGGCCAGGCGCTGCGCAAAGTGCTGCACACGTGTCCGCGCTCAGCCCTCACAGCCGCCCGGTGACGTCAATACCATTACCAGTCTCGTGCTGGGGAGCGGAAACGCGGGCCTGGAGAGGTTGTCTAAGCTGTGCGAGACCACACAGCCTCGAGGTGCAGGGCTGGGCTTTAAGCCTGGCAGCTCGGCTCCAGAGGTCCGAACACTCAACGTGCCATCGAACAGAACCACGGAAGATAAAGGCCTTTATCCGTGCCTCTCTTTCTACCAAGTATTACAGTTCTAAGCTGATTTGTGTTTACCTAAATTATAGCACTTGGCATGCCCTAAGGCACTCGGTAATACTCACTGAATGAGTGAACAATTGACTTTCCAACTAGAGGAGAATCTGAGCTCCTTGGAGGGGTGATTTGCATTGTTCCGTTGTTTGTCACCTAGTCGTGTGTCCAACGTGTGGTAAACTATGAATTTCAGTCATCTGTGAACATGTTTTTGAAAAGTTGTACAGAAATCAAGCTTTATTAATTGACCCCAGGTACACTGGGGTAGCTCATGAATAATATCATGATGAACTCCTCCCCATCGAGTGAAGAACATCCCTAGGGCGACAGAGCTGAATCTGGGTGTACCTGCTTAACCACACACAAGTGCACGTGGAATATATTCGGCTTGGAAAGTTGCAGTAATGCTGGAGAGTGGAGAGCTGCAGGATTTCAAATCATTTGAGCTTCTCTCTTTCTCTCACCTCTCTTGGGTTCTGGAAAGGGCGTAATCGCACATCTCTGCAGTTACTGTGAGGCCAAGGATTCAATCACATATGAAAAGGCTTAACCAAGTGCCTAGAACAAAGGTTTTGCTCAGTAAACGTTACCCATTCCAAGTGTGTCCGTATATTGTAAGTGCGACCAGATTTCTTAGTCTCTTGTGATTATAAATGCAACAGCTAACGTAATATTGTAACACCTGGGAGCTCATATACATCCTAGTCGGGGCTCAGCCCAGGCACGTGGTAAAGCAGTAGTGTCCTCATCCTGTGGAGAGGGGGAAGTCGTAGGACGCCGGAGTCAACTGTCAGAGCTCTCATTTGAGACTAGATGAGATCTGGTGCAAAAGCGAAGGGGCTGGCTTCTGACAAGAACATGGCTAAGTCCGTCCCTAAGAGCAGCAGGCAGGAAGGCAGAGAATGTGGTGCGGACTCTCAAGTGGTTGAATTTGGTGTTTATGCTTTAAAAAAAAAATTCCCCAGTGAAGGGACTGCTTAGTCCAGGGCTACCGATTAAGAAGCACTGGCTTACCAGACAGGCAAGCCTGATCTGACCTCTCCCTGACTCCATCTGAGAAGGCATAGGTCCATTTATTTCTTCTCATTGTGGTTGATTAAGACATGCCCCCTTAGTTTTTCTCGTTTCAATTTCGCCATATTGTTTCTAAGTACAGCAGTCTGGCAATTTCCCTTCCCCTTTGGACCTTACGTTACGTCAGGACTTGTGGAGAGTTACCCCACACTCCCTGCCTGGTTCCATCCTCTCCACCCTGCTCTCCTCCCTCCACCTGCTCATTTCTAGCCGGTCCCCAGCATTTAGGTTTCCTCAGCTATGAAGAAGGGAGACCATGTGCTTCCTGCCTCCAAGGCTGAGGTTTAAACAGGTCCAAGAAGTGAAATGGGTTCAACCCATCTAGAGAAACAGAAAAAGAAGAGGAAGGTGGGAGGAGGCACTCCACTTCCCTCTCCTTTTCATCTAAACATTTCAAAAGAATTGTTTATACTCATTGTCTCCAATTTAGTTCTTTCCATTTTCTCTTCAACTCAATCTAATCACGATCTTACTCCCATTGCATCACTGAAATTGATGCTACCTGGGACACTGACAGCTTCCGTTTTGTTAAAGCAGTTCTTGGTCCTTAATTGACCTCTCAGCAGCACTGCTCACCGGTCCCTGCTCTTTGGTAAGCTGTCTTCTCCTGCCTTCCCTCCAAGGAGCTCATCCCATCACAGAGCTTTGAATTCCCTCTCCACACCAACAACTGCACCTTTACAGCTCCAGCATGGTTCCCCCTCCTGAGCGCTAATTTGCGTTTCTAACTGCTTATTTGTTTTTCCCACCAGACCCCTAATAGATACCTCAAAATTAAGTTCAAAACCAAACTCCGGTTTCCCTCCAAAACCTGTGCAACACACACAACTTTCCCACTCTCAGCAAATCGCAAGCCCATCTTCCCACTCGCTTGGGCTAAAAGCCTTGGAATCACCCTTGGCTCTTCTTTCTCTCACAACCTGTGTCAAAACTGTAGGAAATCCTGTTGGCTCTTCTTACTAAATACACACCTCCCATGCGGCACCTTGGCTCCATCCGCCGTTCTCTCTCCTGGACGCACTCACCAGCCACTGCACCAGTCTGCGTGCTTCCATTCCACTCCGCTGTCCCATCCCTCCCTGCAGTCTACTCTCAGCAGCAGCCCAGGTAACCCTTTTAACACGTTAAGTCTAGTCACCTCACTCCTTCACCCGGGCCCTGCGACAGCGCCTCACTTCACTCAGAGTAAAGCCCAGGTGCTCGCAGCGGCTTGCACGGCTCTCCCCCGACCTGCGTCCCCGACGCATAACCGCGTCTAAGAGTGGAACCCCCTGCCTGCTCCCCTTCCTCTTCCCTGGCTTTGTCGTTTTCCTCTGAGCACTGACCACCTACTGGTTACATACATTTTGTGCAGTATCTCTCTCTGTGCTAGAACACAAGCCCTTTGGAGACGGGAAAGTGTATCTGTCCTGCCCACTGCTGTGTTCACAGGCATTCAGAATAGTGGTGGGCACACAGCAGGCACTCGGTAGCTGGGTTTTAAAGAACGAATGAGTTTATTGCAGATTTCAAATCAATATAAATGCAGGGAAGTCTTTCCTAGGAAGAGATTTTTTTCATGTAATTCTGTTCTCTAGGTGTTTGTTAACTGAGAAAAGGCATTCATATTCAGAATCTCCAAATTCAGACCTTTTGCTAAAACAACACCTAGTAGTTTGTGCGGCAAAAGAAGAAACTTAGCGGAAAATGCTACCCTTTTGTTAGTCCCCTAGCCAACAGGAAAAGGAAAACGAGCTGACCTGAGTTAGCAGGGAAAATGCCAAATAATAATTCCAAAGTCCTCAATTACATTCTTACCGAGGAGAACATTTAAGCACCGTAACACAGCAGTGACGAGAACAAGTTAGAGAAGGTTAAACATTCGCTTCCTCGTGACACATTACTGACTTTAAAACTGCCACATTCCGTAGCAAAGTTGCCATGGATTCTAGTCTGGCTACAAGGTAAGGTCTAAGTGACATAAAAGACCACAAATGTGACACAGAATAGCAAGTGGGATCTTAATTACAGTTTTGGCCACCAAAAGTTGAAATGACACAAAAATCCTGAGAAAACGCACTGGGAAGAGGAACTGGGCAATACTTTGAAACAAAAGAAAACAGAACCAGCTCCCAAAGCAAACTGATTTGTATGGTTGTTTGAAAAGAGGAAGGAAGAATGAAGGCCCTTTTCAAATAGTGAGCTGACTGTTTAAAAATCCGCTCAGAACTCCCTCTGCTGGGGTGTCTCCTCCGAGCTCTGTGTCTCTGGGAAGAGCAGACGAGTACAGCCAGACACCTGAGCTGTCAGGATGAGTCTGAGCAGGGCTGGGGCTGCAGGGAGGAAGGCGAGCCCAGGAGGAGAGAAGCCAGCTCGTGGGGTTTCCTTACTCCCCGGTGAGATGCCAGCATTTCTGGGTTTGAGAGATTATGATGTCTGACCATTGTCTAAACTTCATCTGACGACTCTTCAGAACAGCGTGGCCGGGAGATGACTTGAAAATAAAGCTGAGATGGAGAGGTAGTCATGGAACTGAAAGTCCCCTTTCTCCTGGGGCGAGTTGCTCCCTGGCAGTGCGTGCGGATAAGAGGAGGCAACAGTCCACGATCATGTTCCCGGGCACTCTCCAAGTCAGAGCCATTGCTCAGCCCAGTGGGGCGTCTGAGCCACGTGGGAGCTATGGCCACGAGTCTAAATCTGGATACCAGAGACTAGGTGTCCAGGGCCCTCCCATTCCTGAGATTCCCCGGAGTTTATCTCCAGGGCACTGAGAGTTCCTCTCGCCACCTTCCTCATCGACGTTTGCGTCATCTCTTAAAATCTTCGCTCTTTTCTTTCTTTCTCGTGCAGTGAGAGTTTTGTGAGTAACTGGGTTTGTCCCCCTTCTCTCTGTGTGACAACCTGTAAACCTCCAGCCTGCAAATATATTTTACCTGCAGCATGTTTTCTTAAAAAAATTATTTTTAATTAGTTGCCAATATTTAATAATCAGGAAATGTCACAGAAAAATCCAGATTTCCAACACTTTCGCTGGAGTAACTCCTGCACAGCAAAGTTGCACTGGGGCCGAACCGCACTGCTCCCTTCAGCTGCTTCTCGCTCAGCAGCCCTCAAGCCTGGGGCCACGCCTGATTGTCCCTGGTTTCGCGGGGAGGGGTGGCCTTTATCACTTTGTGCATATTGTTTTGTCTGCAACAGAGGAACACTCCTTTGTACCACCTCCTAACCTTTCCTCCACAAGTGCTTCGTGTTCCCTGTGCCCGACCCACATTTAAACTACCTGTCTGGCTCTTCCAGGTGCTTTAGGCTGTGATGCGTGGTTTATGTTACCTGGCTGTCTGCCCAGGTTTTCCACAAGGAAAGCTCTGAAGAGAATTCAAAAATGAGGTGGTGGCACGCCTTAAGCCCCAACAATCCAAGATGGTGTATGACCATTACCAGGCGCTGGCAGCCAGGGCTCTGATGCTCGGACCACAGAGCTCGTGACAGGTCATTTTCTTAGAAAGGTAGTCCTTCGGCTGTTCCCTGGGGTGCGAGTCACTCACTGCCCCACTTCTCACAAGTGCAAACCGGAGGCGCAGAGAAGTGAAGGGATTCAGCCCATGGCCACACAGCTCACAAATGCTGGACCCAGGAGCCCACCCAGCCCAGATGTTTGAGGCCAAGCTCAACGCTCCTTATAGCAGCTGCACCGTAGCTGCTGCGCGTCACCCCTGAAAATCAGTGTGCTGTGCTGTTGAGAAGTCTTTAGAACGCTCTCGACCACCAGCTCGTGTCAGTGCCTCCCAGCCCAGCTGGTGAGGAGAAATCTTGGAGTCACGTTTGATGCACACCCCTTCAGCCCCCGTATCTATCCAGGTAAATGGTCCTGTCTATTTTGCCTTTAAAATAACTATTCTACCCAAATGTTTCTCTCCATTTCCTCTACCCAAATCCATTGATTCATTCTTTTTTTGGGAGGTGGGGGGGTGTTAATTAGGTTTATCCATATGTTTATTTAATGGAGGGACTGGGGATTGAACTCAGAACCTCCTGCAAGCTAAGCACACACTCTACCACTGAGCTGCACCCTGTCCCCCGTTGACTCACTCTTGAATCAATGTCTGGCCTCCAGCTGTGGCCCCCGCACAGCACTCTCTGCTCCCCTCCCCGCATCTGTATTTACGCCTGTGTCTGCCCGTGGGACACAGCTTCCTCGTGCCTCTGCTCGTCTCAGAAACGTACGGTGATTTCCTGTGAGTTGGCTCCAAACCCCTGGCTCTGATGTTCAAGGTCCAACTTTGTGGCAGCTGGGATTTAGTTTCCAATGTCCACTGTTCTCCTCTGTGGGAGATTTATACTTCCCCAACCAGTGACTCCGGCTTGGCCGCATGCCTTGCTTTGCCAGTGAAATCTGAGTGACAGTGACATGTACCACTCCCGAGGAGGAGCCGTAAGAGCCATGCAGGTTCTCACCATCTCCCGGTTCCCTCTTCCTGGAGAATGTCAGCATGCCAGATTAGAGCTGCTCCTTCAGCCTGGATCTGGGAATGAAGACAATGTGGAGCAGGGTTACAGCCCGCATGACGGCTGATCCTCGGGCACTGCCATGCAGACTCGTAGGAGGGCTCCTGTTTACATAACGTGCTCACATCACATGAGCAAGAGATCACCCTCTGCTGCCGTGGCCTCTGGGAGTGCGGAGCTGTTTGTCAGAAGGCAGCCAGAGACAGCGCTGGTGCAGCCTCCTCAGGCAGTCTGCTTCCCTGACTCCACGCAGCGGGCTCCCTTCCCGCGGCTCTGACCGCATGCCTGTTGTCCACAGCCTTCCTACCGCTCTTCGAATTAGAGCCACTTCACTTGGACCTATCATTTCCCTTGGTGTCAGCTTAGTCCCAGAGATGTGCTCAAATTAGAGATCGCTGGCTCTGGATTTCGGGCAACAGGAGATCTAGAACCTGGTAACATTCTGCTAGTGCACACAGCAGAATGACCATACGATCTGACCCTAATACCAAATGGTTGGTGCACTAATCAAACAGAACTCCTAAACGTCCAGCCATTCAGGACACGTGGGGTTGCAAGCTTCAGAATCCACAGCTTCCTCCTCAGAGATGTAGAACTTAAGTGACCAACTTGGTTTGCTCCAAATTGGATGCTGTCTGTGATTTCTTGACCTCTAGCTGCTGCCTTGGTGGCTGTTTTGCACACTTGATGTCCTTAATCTGGACAGCAGCATCAGCAGCGGCCACCCAGAAGTATGGCCCAGTCCCAGGATCAAACTGTCAGAACGCCGATTCCAAGGCCCCCGTCTCACGGAGAGCTGGCTCTCTTCAGACCTGCTCCTTGGTGTTCTCGCCGCCTGCTGACCTTCCTTGTTCCCCTTCTACACTGGACTCCATCATGCCTTTCTCATGAAGTCTCCCGCTTTTCAGATCACCTGGGTATATGGTGGGGAGGGGCCCAAGGGAGACATAGTTCTCCAGGGTGGTGCCAGGGGCCTGGTTAAAACCTATGGTGACAGTCTCGTGACTGCTGTAGTCCTGGGCTGCACCAGGGAGGCAAGGGGACGTTCAGAAGTTTCCAGGGACAAATTAGGCTAAGAAGCCAGGGACACAGAGCTGGGCAGCAGGAGGCCTACACTGGCGTTAAGCAAGCAGAATCATTGGCTAGAAAAGGACACAGGAAAGGTGAGTAACTGCAGGGCGAGGACCGACAGCCCAGACCCCATGCCTGCAAACCCTGGGTTAGAGGCAGAACATTCCTTTGTGTGGAGCCAGAGGGTGTGGTCATTAAGGCAGCTCCCCCTTCAAGGATCTTCCATAACCACTCTGATCCTCATAGAAAACCCTCTGGTGCTGAGGGAAGGGTGAATGCCAGCCCCTGGGCCACCCCCACCCCCGCCAGGTCTGCCCTGGCTCCTGAGTGAGGTCCTGAAGTCCTGCCAGGGAGGGCGCCTGCTGGGTGTCAGGACAGCCAGGATGGAGGGGAGGGGCCCCGGGCGAGGAGCTGGTGAGGAGAGTCGGGGCTGGAGTTGCAGAGATTTCAAGGGCAAAAGCAAGAAATGGGGTGGGGCCTGGGGAGATGAGAAGGGGGCTGGACGGTTCAGAAAATAAGCCAAGTTTAACGAGGTGTGAGTGCCAAGTGGAATCAGGAGTAACCCGGAAAAAGGATTCTAACAGCTAGTGGACATTTGAACACTGGTTTAGTGTAACTCTCTTGGGCGGGGGAACAGAACATAATGTACAAGCTCTGACCGCCCCCCGCCGCCCGCTGCCCTGGACTGTTGACTGCAGGATGTGACCGTAGGTTGTTGTGTGTTTCCCCTGCTGTGTCACTCGTGTTTCTCTGACTCTCCCAACCAGGATCTGGACTCTGTCTTTTGTTTCTTCCATCTCTCCGAGCCCTGTCTTGAACAGTGATGAGCCAGTGGTTATTAATTTGTGAATTAATGCCTACCATCAATCCTTTCTATTATTTGTTCCCCTTGGCATTGCCAGACATGCATGCATTGAACAGGAATTTATTTTTATACACTATAAGTAATAACATTTATTGAGAACTTGTTAGCTGTGAGTCAAGCATTGTGCTGGGAGCTGAAACCCCATATCAATAAAACATACTCTCAGTCCCTGGAGAGCGCACAATCTTGTGGGGAGAGACAGAAATGCAAATAGAAAAATGTATTCTGCCTGGTGTTCTATGAAGCAAGGGAGGCTTCACAGAAGAGGTGGTCATTTTGCTGGACCCCAATAATGGATAAGAGTTCAGCAGGTAGAGAGGGCAGGGAGAGTCCCGTGGGCGGAGGGAGCAGTGTGAACACAGACACAGAGATGGACTGAGTCCTCTCCGCTCTATCCTGTAGCCGTGGGACAAGGGACAAGACCTCTTCCACACTGAAATTCAACAAGTCCTTGAATAAGAACAAATACACAGTCTCTTTTTATGCTGTGCAAAAAGTGAAAACCATGGCTTTATTCTTTTGCCTCACTCACAAGCATGGAAGTAAAGCCCTCAGCTAATTGCTTTTTTGATGGGGCTGTTCAGATTTTTAAATTCCTCATCAAGAGTCTGTAAACATGAGATTCTTTGCCTTCTTCACTATGAGCACTAGACTTGAGTGGCAACTCCAAAGAACTACTCTTCTCATCTTGTCTGCTGTGATTAATTAACCTATGTTGTATACATCTTGAGTAGATACTTCATATTCATTTTGACCACAAAAATTTTTTTGCAGTAATAAATTAAAAAATGAGTCCTGTTATCTAGAGTTCTCCTTTATTTCTCAGCATCCTAAAAATCTTTTCATTTAGCTAAGATGGTCCGACAGCACTTTATCCAGCTCTGAGTGAGCCGTTTTATCTTCTGAGATATCATGGAATGCTTGAAATAACGTGGATTCTAAAGACTAGTGCCTTGTGACACTAACACAGTTCAGAGAGAGTGGGCTATTTATCCAAGGAGGAAGTTCTTCCTTTGCTGATGTCCAGGTGGCTCCCTCTCTTCGCCCTGGGTGTTCAGTAGACCAGCAACAGCGACAGACTCAGTTTACGTTCCTCTAACTGCATGCAGACACTTCTGCCCGGGGAGCATTCGCTGTGAGCCCGCCAGGCAAAGCCACGGCCAAGCCCCAGTGAAGAGCGTCAGTGCCGTGACTGGGAAGGGCAGCTGCAGGCTTTGGAAGGATGGAGAGGCTCGGTGTGGGCACCAGGAGCCTGGGCTGTGCTTTCACACCCGGAAAGGCCTCTGTGATCCTGCAGCTGGAAAATCCAGAGAGGAAGTGACCCTGAAGTGGGCAGCACTGTAACCTGTGAGTTGGATCTCTTGCCCGGCAGGACGGCGGAGAACCTCTCCCTGGAATCTGCTCTGACCCAGCAGGACTCTTGGGTTTGGGTGGGTGGACGGCTGAGAGGTGTATTGCCACAGTGTCTTGTTCTCGGCAAGAACACGTGAGCTCTTTTTTGTTAGTTTTTTTTTGCTTTAGTTGTTGTTGGTGGTGGTGTGTGTGTATGTGTGTTAGTTGTTGTTGTTGTCGGGGTGTGTGTGTGTGTGTTAGTTTTACATGGTGAACAAAGGTCTGTCTCCATCTCCCACCTCAGTCATTTCCTTCATACTGCGGCCGACTGGAAGCACAGAATCATGCCGGCCAGAGGTGCTGGAAGAGGTCAGGACTTCCCATCCCACGGGAACTCTGCCCTCCTTCCCCCACCCATCCTCTGCAGCCCCGAGTTCTCTTCCTGAACCTCTCACCTAAATCTCCACCTTCTTCCAAGTTCACCATGAGCCCTGTGTGGCGTGTTTGTGATGCTGTGTGGAGGCTGCTGTCCAAAACCCAACGCCTGAGCTGAGGGGGAGAGAGGCTGGTTTGAAGAGGCACGCCAGCCAGCCATGGCGCTCAGGAGCACTTCCTGGTTAATGTCTGCAAATTTTCTTTCTCGACAAAAAGCTAAATGGGGCTCATTAAGCTCCTCTTGGTGTAATTTTTTTTATAAAGAAAGGACAAGTTAAAAATAGCCTGAGAACAAGTCTTAGAGGCAATGAAAGCTTTGGTTGTTAGGAAGAACTGGAGATGAGGTCCGGGGAGGGCTTTCAGACTCAACTCAAATCTCTGCAGGGAATGCAGGACCCCAGCACGACAGGGAGGCTGGGGGCTGGGAGAGAGGGGCTCTGGGGGCAGGGCACTGGTTCCAAGAATAGACTCACACTCGAATTCTACTCAGCTTTGCTTTTATCAAACACCTGTTAATGTACAAAATACCAAATGATAATAAGTTCCTAACTCATGTCTGCCTAGGAGGTCAGGATCCTGGTACAGTTTCATGAGAGCTGGGACAGGAGAATCTGAAAGATGTCCCATTTGGAGGCACCAGCCCTTAGAAGAGGACTGCTGTCCTGACCCACCAAGGGTGGCTAAGGCCTGGCCTTGCCTGCAGTGTGCGCACGGAAATGAGAAGACAAACAGGCACTGGGTGTGGATGTAGCGGGAAGGGGTTCCATCCTCTGCCCCTCACTGATGTCCTGGTGCTGACAGCTAAGTGAGGAGGGTCCCGGGGCAGGAAATTCTCTTCTGACACCTCCCTCCCCAGGTTTTCCTGTCCGTGAAAGGAAGGGCCAGGAGAGCCGAGAAGATGGAAATTAGTCACCAGTGAGCATCTGGTGGCCCGAGAGCATTCACAAGGGCTTGTGTGTGACGGCTTCTGGACCCAGTGCAGCAAGGTGGTGTGACCCTGGCCTTCTGAGAGCCACCTTCCTCTGACCATGCCTCCTGCCCTCGGCAGTGATGCCCTCCATCACCCCAGGGTCCCAGGACTGAGGACCTCTCTGGCCTGTACCGATCTTCGTTTGGATTCATGGACACGTGAATCTTCCCTGCTTCTCCCTGCCTCCTGGAGGGACAGAGATGGAAGAGGGTGGGGTTGGGATGGCAAAGAATGACACATTCTACTGGAGGGAGGGAAGAGCTCCAGCCTGTCCCAAGGCTCTGCCCTCCTAGGCCCCACTCCAGGCAGGCCACTGGTAGGACACGCGGGGTTGACCTCTGAGATCTTGAAAGTGTTGTCCAGCGATGACTCCCGGGGCTGGGCTCTAGGCCCTGCCATCCCTGCAGAGAGCAATGAGGAGATGCCTGCAGAAGGCGGGGCAGAGCTGGAAGCAGAGACAGCCGTTTGCAGGGGCGTGGTCCGGGAGGCACGTATCAGCTTGGAACCGCAGCTGGGTGGCCTGGGAGGCCTTGGGAACCCCAAGATGCTTTGTGTCCCCAGGGGTGGGGCCGGGGCGATGGCTCCTGAGTCTGGGAGGCGGAGTGCAGGAGGACTTGCATCAGCACCGGTGGCCGATGGGCTCCTTTCCTGCCTCCAGTCTGTGCCACGGACTCGGGGACCCAGGCCCCTCCCCATCTGCTGACCCCTGCACAGAGTAACTCAGCCCAGCGGCGACGATTCCACAGGCCCGGAGTTCTTGCATGTAGTGAGAACATTAGAAGCCTTTTGTCAAAGGCTTATTATCTGCCAGGAACCACACCGGGCTGTACCTGTATGATCGCACTTACTCATCAGCCAGTCCGAGGTTCAAGTCCCGGCTGTGCCATCTGTCATCGGGTGTCCCTTTGGGCAAATTATGCAGTCTCTCTGAGCCAGTTTCTTCCAGTCGCCAAATGTGAAAAGAAAGCACTTAGATTGCCAAGGAGATTGAATGACTCGATGAATGAAAAGAGCGAAAAGAGCTTCGCAGGGAGCGCAGCACTGTGCTCGGTCACGGCAGCCGTCGCTGTCACAGGCCGGGAGGGCGATCCCTGCCGTCAGACCTGTTTCCACGTGCACTCGGCGCTCTCCGACCTGGGCGCGTGGACGTCGAAGCCTGTCTTTTCCCCATTATGCCTCATGCCTTTTCAGGTCTTCCCTCACGTTGCGTGGCAATTCTAAGACTCAGAACCACCTGAACTCTCCTGAGAGCGGAACAGTGTCATTTCTTGTTTCCTACTAACAGTTAAACACACTGCCAGACAGATCACGAGACGGTTTCACTTCAAACACCACCTTCAGGTTGGGGGCCGCGGCTTACACGTTTCTGCTTCCCCGGCGTCTAGCAGGATGCCTGTCGCGGCGCGGGCACCCGCCACACACGCGCTGAGCTGAGCTGACTTGCGTCCACAGGGAGAACGAAGCTGGCCAAGTAACCAGGGGTTTACAGCTCACCCTTGGTCGCCCCCTGGCTGCCGCATTTGGCCCCAAACGTCATTGTCGCCACACTTCCCAGCCTACTGTGAATTGAGGTGTTTTCTGAAATTTCTTCTCCCGCGGTTCTTTCTTCTCAGTTGTTATGCTCTGTTTCTCACTCACTTATTTTACAAATAATCATGAAGAGCCTGGTGTACCAGGCTCTGCCCTTGGTGCCGAGATACAGTAAGAACAAGAAAACCAAACTCCTGTCCTCACAAAGGGATGCCCAGCAGCGAGCACCCGGCAGAGGAGGCTGGGACAGAGTCGGCAAGGAAACGCAGGGTGACGCGTGCGTCGTGGGAGAGCCGCGGGCTGCCATGGCAACGAGCGGCCGGAGCGCCGCGCCGCGACCCGGGCAGGCTGCTCACGAGGAGCAGCTGGAACCGAGTCCCTGGGTCGTCAGGGGAGGAGAGCCCGCAGCCGAGGGACACGGGGAAGCCGGGCTTCACGCCGACAGCGCGCTGGGAACCTGCTGATCGAATGGGACCTGACGGTGTGGAAGAGGGGAGCAGGGCTCACACTGGTGAGAAGCCAAATGCACAGCAACGAGGCGACCTGAGGACATGCCTGAAGTAGCAGCAACAAACGGCACATCACCTCCGATGATGCACAAGGGAGTGAACTCACCCAGGAGAATGCAGGAGGAGGTGCTTCGTGCAAGTGCACTTCACGGACTACCTGCGTCGGACTCACCGGGGTTGCTGGTTAGATATGCAAGGACGTTATCTCAGACCCCGGGGACCGTGACGTCTGAGGCAGGGGCGGGGCCTCTGCAAGTCCAACGAGCACCCGGGGGGTTTGAGAAAGACTGTGAACCAGCACTGGGCACCTCCTGGGCCTGTCGCAGAGGAACGGTCTGACGCCCAGCGAGGCCGCGCTGTCCCTGGGGCATGGCGGCGTGGTCATCCCAGAGGGGGACAACGAATGGGAGGGTATTTCTAGCAGGTGAGGTTGAGCGAAGTCACCAGGGAGTCCAAAAAGATGTGTGCGCGGGGCAGCAAGGACCCCGGACTGGCTGGAGCGGGAGCAGGGCTGTGGGTAACAGGCGTCGCCGAACGACCTCTGCGGGAGGAGCTCTGCGAGGGGGAGGCACGTGGCGAGACGGCAGGACGGCAAACGGCCGCAGGGGGCGCTCCCGCCGCAGCGCGCACGCGGGCGCCAGGGCGGCTGACGGCAAAACGCGGCTGCGTCTGCGACCCTGGGCATCTCGCTTACTTTCACCGCAGCTCGGCTTCTTCATCCGTGAAGCGAGCTACCGCCGCCTGCCTTCCGGGCTGTGAGGGCCGAGTGGCCGACGTGTGAAACACCGGTCCCGCTCTGGACCAACGCCACACGGAAACAATGAAGACTAAACGCAGCGCGCACAGCTCCCCAACGCGTCGTGAGGCGGGCGACGTCTGGCCGCGGCAGCGCCCGCGCCGCCGTCCCCGCGTTCCCGCCGCGCGTCTGCCTGCGGCTGCTCGGGGCTCCCGGGGTCCGCGCGGCCAGCCTTCTCACGTGCGCCCCCTGGTGCTCGAGGCCACAACGGCGCGTTCAGGTGTGGAACTGCGGCTGCTGGTGTTTCCTAGTTTGGCCAGAAACTGTCCTTTAGAGCTAAGATAACCTGCATAAAAATACGTCTCTAGTAGGATGCTGCACACGGACACCAAAGGAAAGTTACTTTGTAATTTTATAGCTATAATTCCAGTGACCGATGAATGATTTTCTTCTCAAAACAGAATCTCTGTGAAGTTGAAGACAGAACCAAAGACAGAGTTTCTCCATGCTTCCAAAATGACTGAAATGTGTTTCGCACAGGTAGATCTTTTATTGATCATTTTACTTAACAAGTTTCCTTTTTGAAAGAATGGAAGTATCACTAAGTTGGGACATTCGGTGATCAGGAGTCCGGTTTCTCCGCCAATTCTGTTATTGGCTAATTGGGTGACCTCGGCTAAGTTAGTTCCTGCAAATGTGCGATGAGAGACGCAGACGGCACGGATGCTCAGGGCTCTTCCAGCACGTGGCTCTTCGCCGGAGCAGTAAGGCTGTGCAGGGGGTGGGCACCTTGCAGGTAGGGGTCAGAGACCTGCGGGGTTTTTTTTTTTTTGAATTGTATATACTTAATTTTTTTTTTTACTGAAGTATAGTTGATTTGCAATGTTGTGTTAGCTTCTGGTGTACAGCATAATAGTGATTCAGTTATACACACATATATTCTTTTTCATTATAGGTTATTACAAGATAGAGAATGTAGTTCCCTGTGCTCTACCCCAGGATTTTGTTGTTCATCTATTTTATATACAGTAGTTTGTATTTGCTAATCCCAGACTCCTAATTTGTCCCTCCCCCTCCCCTTTCCCTTTTGGTAGTTTGTTTTCTATGTCTCTAAGTATGTTTCTGTTTTGTAAATAAGTTCATTTGTGTCATTTTTTTAGATTCCACATATAAGTGATATCATATGATTTTTGTCTTTCTCTGTCTGACTTACTTCACTTAGTGTGATGGTCTTTAGGTCTGTCCATGTGGCTGCAAATGGCATTATTTATTGCTTTTTCTGGCTAAGTGGGATTCCACTGTATATACGTATTCCACATCTTTTTTATCTACTCGTTGGTCAGTGGACATCTAGGTGCTTCCACACCCTGGCTGTTGTAAGCAGCGCTGCTGTGAACACTGGGGCGCATGTGTCTTTTTGAATTAGTTTCCTCCAGATATCTGCCCAGGAGTGGGACTGCTGGGTCATAGGGTAAGTCTATTTTTAGTTTTTAAAGCAACCTCCATATTTGCTGCACCAAATTACATTCCCACCAACAGTGTAGGAGGGTCCCTTTTCTCCACACCCTCTCCAGCATTTATGGTTTGTGGACTTTTTAATGATGGCCATTCTGACCGGTGGGAGGTGATACCTCATTGCAGGTTTGATTCGCATGTCACTGGTAATTAGTGATATTGAGCATCTTCCCATTTGCCTATTGGCCATCTGTATGCAGAGACCTACATTCTTATCTTTGTTTCAAGATTTACCAGCTCTGGGACCTGGGCCAACCGTTTTACTTGTCTGGACCTTCTGGACCACGCTGCTCCCAGAGCTGGCACTAGCTCACTCAGCACAGGCCTGCACACTCTGTTTACTTAAAGGAAAATGTTAGGACTCGTGGCAGAACAGATAGTCCTTACCACCAGGTCCTTGGTCCAGACTCTGGTCACCGTATTGTGTTTTTCAAAAAAATAAAAACAAAGACAAAACTGGAATTCCAGGGCAAGGCGATAAGCCCATGGTCAGAGGGAAAACGCTGGGGGCTCCAGCAGGCACTTCCGGGCTCAGTGATGATGCTTTAAACAGGCTTGTTCTCTGCCTTCCCCAACCACTCGTGCCGAGGAGGTCTGCATAAACAACCGAGGAACATGCCCCGGGAGCTGACTGTTCAGGGGCCAAAGGCCGGGGCACCTTCCACATCAGTGAGACAACTTCACGTCAGCCTCCTTTCCCTGGGTTTTGGAAAACAACTCTTGTTCTCAGGCTGTGGGACTGAAAGGGAGAAGCCGGTTGCAAAACAACCCTGATAAAGGAGGCTCGGCACCTCCCTCCGGGGCCTGCCCAGCCCAGCCTCCCTGACAACGGAGGGACCCCTTGAAGAGGGCGGGCCGTGGGGAGGCAGGCGGGAGGGTCTGGGTGTGCTGAGCGGAGGGCTCCTTCCTCCCACCACGCTCTCCTTTTGAGAAGCAAGACTCCTGCCCGCAATCGATTGAGCGCGATGTGCATTCATCTTCGAATCAGTGACCGGACGGCGGTGTTTTCTAGCCACGCAGCTGTAAGCTGACCCCCCCGTGGGGTGAGGAAGCGGAAGGCGATGGCGAGGCTCTCCCCCGGCGCGCTCCCGGCACAAAGGACGGCAGGGCTTCTCTGTGCACCACCCCGGGTGAGCAGCGCAAGCGGCGCGTCTGCTTTCCGCAGCGCTTGTCCTGTGTCTGCAGCAAACCATGAGTGGGTTGGACAGGAGGTTGTCCCTGAAAGGGCCCTCATTCCGCATTTCAAAGTCCCTTGTTCATATAATTAGGAAGTCAAACACTTTATAAGAATTCAGGGTCCGCCAGACTCTCACGGCTAAGAAATGAGAAAGACATCCCTTCGTTAAAGAGCCCGTCCTTTCTGCAGAGACAGACCGAAGTCAGAAAACGCAGATTGAATTTCTGAGCTGTGCAAGTTGGAGCAAACCCTCACGGGCTGTAAGTAAAGAAAATGTATCCTGTCTCCCCTCTTGACCTCAGAGGGTGGCTTTGGGGATAAAAATTAACCTGTGAGAAGGTTCATTATGCAAAGGCTCAGGAAACTGGAAGGGATATTTAGGAGTGTCTGCCTGGCCCCTGGTTCACACCCAACAAAGACCTGTGGAGTTGGCTGCCGGAGGGAGGGGCAGCAGGCACGAAGCAGCAGAACCATGGGAGCTAGCGGGGCCCAGTCTCGGCATACCCCTTTCAGTCATGCTCTCGCTCTGTCCAGGCACAAAATGGCTTCGATTCCCCTCAGCCACACGCTCCCCTCCAAACAGCCACCCAGAAAGGGACACTGTGGACCCGATTCTCTAATGCCACCACGGCAGTCTGGTCCCCTCTGTGTGTGGCTGGCCACGTGCCCAGTGGCTCGTCTGTAATGCCACCTCACGTCTATGTTCGTCTCCCAGGAGGCCAGGGCAGCAGCCGCCTGCAGACCTAAAGGAAGGGACTATCCAGACGCACAGGATCCCCGTCCTGGGCGCCTTCTAGGCCACAGCTGGATTGTTGGTCAGACTCAAGAGTGGAGCTGCTCAAACTTTAATGTGCACAGAGCCACCTGGGGAGCTTGAGAAATGTGAATCTGCTCAGGACGGCCGGAAGTGGGAGCCGCCCCCGCCCCCCCCCCCCCCGGCTCTCTCAGGCGCTGATGCTGGTGCTCCTGGGGGCAGACCTGGGCTGGTGAGGCTGCAGAAGGCCATCCGGGGGCCGTCCCACCTCACATCCCTGCCTTCATTGGTTGGCTCACAGTTGGAAGCCCCACCCCGTGATTTCACCTCCAGCAAAACCCGGTGCTCCCTCTCCTCTTGCTCAGTGGTTGGTGCTCTTCCTCACGTGGGCTGCTCTCAGGTTCTTCGGAGACCCAGTTCCTTGGGTCTCTCACCTGCACTTCCCGAATTCTGTGATGTCCTCACAGGCTGGCTGCTCGAAACGCCCCTGTTAGCCTGTGTCCTTGGGAGGCGAGCTCTCTCTGTTGGAATTCCTTAAGGAATGACCCTTTGGGGCAAAGTTTCTTTTTAAAGAGGTTCCAGGTCAACTCACAGTACACCCTCGCATACTGCACTTCTGTTTCACGTTAAACAAGCACCTTTGCCCTGTGGTCAGGGCTGAACTTACTTCCCAGATCGCACCCGCTGCACGGTGGCCCCAGGCAGCTTCAGTCAGATGCCTGCCCTTTAGAACTCTCAGGCCTGAAGTGGGTACAGTCCAAGCCCCACCTCCAGGGACACATTTCCTCTGCATCAGAAAGTCCCTCTGAAAGCCTGCCACCTCTTCTGCATCGAGGGATTGGGGAGAACCACACACCAGCCACTGACCAAATCCTCCTCCTCTGTTTCCCAGCCTTGCCCTCAGACCCCCAGCCTCGCCCTCAGACCCCCAGCATCACCCTCAGACTCCCCAGCGTCACCCTCAGACCCCCAGCCTCGCCCTCAGACCCCCAGCCTCGCCCTCAGACCCTCAGTCTTTCGCAGGCTGTGGCTGGGTAGTCAGCTGAGGTCTCAAATCAGTTCTTAGCTCCTCCTTTGCCAGTGGGCTAGCAACCCACTCTGGGGTAGGGGAGCACTTGCCACCTGTTGTTCTGTGTCCTCAAAGGCCAGTGCAGGACTCTCTGTGACTGTGGCCTTAGACACTGTAACAGTCAGGGATGGAGGCTTTGGGACCACAAAGCATTGTTTTTGACACAGAATAAAAATGCAGCTCTTGTTCCCTGAGTTCCTTGGGCGTTGGAAAAATGATCTGCATATTTCAAGTCCTTCTCCAGCTATTTGACAGAGAAGAGGGTGACAGCCCCTGTCACCAGCTTCCCAGTGAGCCTACTCTCCTGACCACCCCCCCCCCCCAGCTGCACACAAGACCTCACTCCTGAAAGCAAAGGAAAAGCACAGGCTGGGTCCCTCCCCCACTTCCCAGCATGCAGGGGCTGGGGCGCTGGGGGTGCTGGCGTGCAGCGGGGAGTGGGCAGCGGCTCTGAAGGCTGGATGGAGAGAGCCCTGTGGCAGGGGCTGGGTCCGCCTCTGTCAGGGTGCTTGGTGTCTTGTCTGGCACATACGGACACTCTGGGGAATGGACTGTCTGGGGAATGAATGATGGGTCATTAGAAGTGCTGACTGCCAG
Source organism: Camelus bactrianus (assembly GCF_048773025.1). NCBI lineage: Eukaryota > Metazoa > Chordata > Mammalia > Artiodactyla > Camelidae > Camelus > Camelus bactrianus. The sequence goes on along the minus strand of NC_133547.1, from coordinate 25,649,048 downwards.
GTCAGCCCATTTCTCTGTGATCGTGGTCCTTCCTGGGTCCTGGATTTTTAAAAATAGTTCCTAACTAGAATGTGCCCTGATTTGGGATATGGAAGTCATGGTGACTATTTTGGGAAGGAACGTGTTCAGTTCAGATGCTCTTGGAGCCCTCACATGACAGTGGCACCCTGCCTTCCCTGGAAATCAGCGTGGCGGGAGAGCTTGGGTCTCAGGCAGCAGAAGGGACTCTGGGGACACTCGGAAGCTTGTCTCTACCAGACGCAGTGGCTGACCGCCCGGATGCTGCGGGAGGAAGCGGGAGGCGGTCCGCAACTACCGTGACCGTCTCCTCAGGCTGTGCCAGGCCCTGGTCCCAGTGCCCTGGGTGGCTGCTTAGATGATTAATGAGAACTGACTCCTGCATTTATACGTTTATTTTGCCAAAATATCAGGAAAAATCTAAATGTAGATCAGTTGTATAACTTGATGCCAATTTGCCCCTTTGTCTGGGGACTGGGGTCTGGGGTCTGGGGTAACACTTGGTGAGATTACCCACCTCCACCCTCAGCCCCAGAAACCACGCATCTAAGATCTGTTATGAAGAGATGTGTTTGCAGGCATCATCACCTCTGACCCTACAGAAAACTGGACACCATTAGCTAATTTCCATGGAATTAGCCTACTCACCGGGGAGAGGGCGACGTTTCTAGCACATCTACCAAGCCCTGTATACGGTAACAGAGCCAGCACACCCAACGAGTGCATCAGCGATCTGTGCTGCAAACCCAAGACTTAGTGGCGTCTATTGTCCAGTTTCCATGGGTCAGGAGCTGGGAGGGACTGAGCCGGGTGGTCCTGTCGCATGTCACGTCGCATGAGGCAGCAGTTACCGGGGGGCCTAACAGAGGCTGGAGGGGCTGTTTCCATGCTCACTTCAGTTGCTAACTGGCTACTTATCAAAGGCCTATTGTAATGATTAAAATGTAATATTTAAAGTTTTACTATGTTTGCAGTTAAATTTATCCCATTAAGTACTTTTCTTTTCTAACGTCTAGAACCGCAATTACTGTTACATGGGAGACTGTGACCTTTTGTAACATTAAAAAAGAATTTTTGTGCTTGAGTTCCCGGCACATAATAGATGTTCAGTAAATACTTCTTTGACTGGATTAAATAAAATGTAGGGCACTGCTGCATAAGACGATCACGTTGTCTCTGCCAGCTCTGAAGTCTTATGAATTCTTTACGAGCTCTGAGGCAGTTTTCCAGTTTGTGTTTTACATAACCAATCACTCCTACATAATTAAAACCAGCTCTGGTCCACTGCCTCCGTTCCTAAACACGGGGGCACTTTTCCATCTCACATACATATGATGGCGCTGCTCCTTCGGTATTCACATCTTCAGAATCCCTTCCTGGAAGCAATCTTCCCCTGTTGTGAAAATGAAGTAGGTGGAACCTGCCCTCCGCCCTCGGAAGGTTTTGCATTATAAATTCCTTCAGGAGCAAGGATTACGTCTGTTTGTAGGGGAAAAATTAGGAGACGATGGGGCAGATCTCCAGTTGAGGGGCAGGATTTCCAAGGCCCTTCACAAAACCCCCAACATGTATTATTTCATACTGTATAATGTTACTAGGTTCTAAAAATTTTACGTCAAAAATAAAAATTGAGTATATTGGCTTGCAGGGTAAGGAAGCCCCAGCTCTGAGATCAATCCCAGAAGGAGAGATGTCTCTATAGGCGGGTCACGGTCCCATTGCCAGAGATACCCTTGGGGCCGCGCTTAGAATAAGGCGCTGCACCTTGGAGGTGGAGCTTAGATAAGACTCCTGTCTTTGGCGATGGCTTTCCTCTGGAGGAGGAAGAAGGAAGGAGAAGTCCTGGCTGCTTGTGTCATCCTCTCTCATTTCTCCCTTCTCACTCTGCCCTCCGTCTGAGTAAGTCAGAAGGGCAGGACTGCGTCCATCTGAGGGCTGTGCCTGGGCGTTGGTATGCACACAGCTCCCGAGCGCTCCTCTCTTGGCCCTCATTCCTGACTGTCACTGGCTTGGTTTTGCCTTCTCGTCGAGTGCTGGGATGAGGGGGCTGAGCCTCGGGGTGCCTAGACAAGGAGGGTCAAATAGGCTGGTGACCAGTTTTTCTTCCAGGCTCTAGGCCACGTCACCTGGCTCAGCCTCACCTACTGGTGGAGCCCGATGGCATTTGAGGCCAAAGTCCAAGTTTCCAGGTTTCCATTAGCACCATACAGTCTTCCAGAGACACATCTGGCCTCCAAAATTTCTCACAGGGTGAAGGACAGGTGGTGTGTGAGACCGAAGGATTCTGATCTTCCTCCAGGTCGTCTATTTTTGTTTGCAACCATATGTCGTAAGTTATTTAAGAGGAGGAGTTTATGTAGACAACATGGGAAAGCACATTTGTTCAGACTGTTCTGCATTGATTTTATAACACAGGGAGTTGCCTGAAATGTTACAAACCACACACTCAGAGTTAGAAAACTGAGCTTCAAAGCCCGCTGCATGGTGTGGGCTAAGACATCCAGCCTCCGGTTCCTTGGAAGCATGTGTGTTTTACATCTTACAGGAGAGGGGGGTGTAAATGAGCTCAAGTATACCTCGTACAAATAGTAGATGGTTGGTGAATCCTTCTGGAATTTCTATGAGAGCTCGAATACATTTTACTGAATTCGGATTTTTGAGGTTATTTCTTCCGAGCATTTTCAAAGACTTACTTGCTAAATTCAAAGCATTATTTTATTTTCAAAGCAATGGATTAAAATCTTATGTTCCTCAGCATGCAGTCTGTCGTGGGAATCAGCAACTACTTCTTATATTCAAAGACTTGCACGGTGATGACACACTGCTGTTTTTAACTATCGCTTTTGTCGTTTAATTAGGCTCATTTAGTTTATTACATTGGGCTGGTGCTAATTATGTATATTCCACCTAAAAGGATTAAAAACACTTCACAAAAAAATTTTCCACATTTTGTGCTTTCATTCTACAAATAGATGTTAGTAATTTTGACCTAGTTTTCTCTATGATTCTAATTGAGGGAGATTTTGTTACACAGAATGGCTTAGTATGCAGTCAATTTTTAAATAAACAATTAGGAATTTTCCTTTGTTCTTGCAACAACATCACAGACAAAATTAGACAGATTCAGTGATCTGCCCAAGGGCACACATTTAATAAGTGAGGGAAAGTTAGCAGCCAAATCTGGGCAGCCTGACCTTGGAGACGGAGCTCTGGCCAGCACACGGCCTAGTCTCCTAGTGGAAGCATCACCTGTTCTGTCCCTTTGGTCCATAAAGATGCTCTAACTTGTCAAACTGTGTGTCCCATTTTCCAGTGAAATTTGAACACAGGTGGCAAGCACGTACTTACCGAACAGACACGTTGTGCTTACTGGTCTAAACGCACTGCTGAAATTAACCTAATCCTTATCACAACGGTGTAAACTATGTGTTACCGTGTCGTTTTTATACACTAGGCAGTTGAAGAGCAGAGAAGTTAAGTAGCTTGATGGAGGTTGCAGAACTAAAAAACGGCAAACGGCAGAGCTGGGATGCAAACCTAGGCCACCTGGCTAGTTACCACTGTGCACCCTGCCTCTGCCTTTGTGAGAAGTCAGCGGACACTTCCCGTATGGTTGGCACTCAATAGGGGAATATAGACAAGGACTGTACCCTTCACAAATGCAATAATAAATAGTCACTCGGGAGGATGAAGTGCAAACAGGCTGGAGTAGGCTCTGAAGGTTTGGCAGACACTGACGCTTGCTTATCTCATCTTCAGTCTCTTCCTCTTCCTTTTGAACCAAATTCCAGTTTTGTCCAGCATACCCTTGTGCCCAGGAAGAGGTGGCCATGCAATCACACTCTGGCCAAGGTGATGACGGAGGAAGTCTGCTGGGTGGGGGTCCTGGAAAGTTGTTTTCCTGACAGGAAGGCACAGATTCAGTTGACATGCAACTTTGACCCTTCTCCCTGGGACCCAGATGCAATACCTGGAGTGGAACGGCCATCCTGCAACCATGAGGACTAAAGCCAAACGTGCAGGGTGGCAGACAAGGAACTCAGAGCAGCCTGGCCCTTGATGAGGTCTTCAAGCAGCTGTAGCAATCCTGGACTTGCTGGTGTGTGAGGAAAGTAAACTCTTACATGGTTAAAGCAATGCAGTCCAGTTTCTGTTACAAGCAATTGAATGGAACCCTAACTTTTATGGAAAACTTCATGGAACAGAGTCTCCATCTAAGCTTTGAAGGTCAGGAGTACTCAGCTAGGTTAGGGGAACAGAGAAGAGTTCCAGGTGTGGAGGGCACCCTATCCAGTGACAGGACAGCAGGTCCAGCACAGTGGGTTCAGAGGGAGGTGGGAGTCCAGCAGGTCTGGGAAGAGCACGGTTAGCACGTCTCTGTGGCACCTGGAGAAGAGCCAGAGGATCGACGAGGAGCTGACGTGTGAAGCGGCACCGAGGGGCTGAGACTCAGGGAGAGACGAGCTTGGACCACATCACGGATTCCAAGCTGAGAGTCTGGGCTCTGCGGGCAGAGGTGGGAGGCACTGAAGAGTTTCAGGCAAGGACGTGATGCTGAACAGCCAAGCAGGAATACACACAGGCATTCTACGCATGCTGCTGGATCTTCACACAGTCAGTCCGCAAGTACTTCTGAGCACTCTACGGCGTGCCCGCCACCGTTCTAAGCCCAGGGTGAGAGGGCAAGGTTCTGTGAGATGATGTAAGTTCAACTTCTGGGCTCCTACACAGGCATTTTGGAAAGGGGGTCCCATTATCCCCTTTGTCAGTGATGAAACATGCAGTGTTTTGAGTGGGACTGGCTGGGTTCAGACCCCAGCTCTGTCACTTGACACACAGATGCCTCTGTGTCTCAGTTTCCTCCCAGTGTTCAGTCCCCAGATCATGGCGTGTCCCTGATCCCTCGTCTGTCATCGGCAAATTCTGATGGATTTAGCTCCAAAATCTCCAGAATCCAGGCGCCTTGTACTGCGCTTACAGCCATCACCCGCCTTGGCCGCCTTCGTCTCTGCAGCGGCTCCCGGGAACCCATGGTTCCCAGGGGGTCTCTTTAGGACCTGTGTGCCCAGTCCCGACCCACTGGAACTACTGGTTGTGGAAGGCACACGAGTGTGTCTTTCCTGTCTCACTCAACACTTACATGCTCCTCCAAGGGGCAGCCCCGTGAGTATGTTAGGGTTACGTGGCAAGGGGGATTTTGGGCGGCTGAGCAGCTGAGCTTCGGATGGGAGGTTACCCTGATCATTCAGGTGGACCCCGTGTAACTGCAGGTATCCACATAAATGAAAGAGGAGGCAGAAATCAGTCTGGGAAGGAGCTGGGACAACGGGAACAGAGGTAGGAGCGACGCTGCTGCTGGAACTGGATTCTCCCCGGAGCATCCAGAGGGACGGCAGGTGTGCCGGCTCCTCGGCTTCAGCCAGGGAGGCTCATTTTGGACTTGGGGTAGTTAGAACTGTGAGATAATAAATTCGTGTTGTCTTGAGTCACTGTGTTTGTGGGACTTTGCTACAGCCGGCATGAGACATTCAGACGATTTTGGACAACTCTGAAGGGCCACTCCAGCTCCAAGAGCTCCCCCGGGAGTGGCTGAGGCCTTGGTTGCCACCATCTGGCAGGCTGGCTTCTCCGTCTGCCTTGATCTGCCTTCCTCGTGTCCCTGCAGCTGTACTTCCCAAGCACACTTCCCGATGGCCTCCTGCCTGCAGTCCCCCACCTGAGTTTGTTTCCAAGGAACCCAGAGAAAGACAGTCTCTGACCTGCAGTGTCATGATAGCCCCTGAATGGTCACCGTGCTCGTACCCTTGACTGTCTGCAGGCTCCCTCAGTGCTAGCCGGCACAACGACTCTGTGGAAACATAAATGAGGTCAGGACACCCCACGGCTTTCCTCTTCACTCACAGTAAAGGTCAGACTCCTTACTGTGACCTGGAGGCCTCTGCATGATCTGCCCAACCACCCTGCCAACGCCTGTGCGGCCGCACCGCCCACGGCTCCACCCCTGCTTCACTCCGCGCCAGCCACACCGGCATCCGCCCCCGTCTGAACGTGCCGGGCAAAGTCCTGCCCCAGGGCTTCTGCATGGGCTTTGCTCGCGTGCCACCTCTGCAGTCGGGTCCCTGACCACTCGATTTATCATAGCAAGTGCCCCCCCCATTGGTGCTCCCCATCCCTCCTGCCTGCGTCATCTTCTCTGTGGGCCCTGTAACTTCTCTTACACTTTATCATTTAATTATTTTTCCTTACTCTTTTTCTCCTCCCACTAGACTGGGCCATTTATGAAAGCAAGTTTTTATTTGTCTGTCTATTTTAATTTGCTGCTACATCCCCAGGGCTCAGGGCTGTGCCTGGCAAAGAGTGGTCACTCAGCAAAAGTTGTTGGATGAATACATGCAGGTACAGTATTCAGAATAGTGCCCAGCACACAGTGCATGCTTGATGAATATCAGCTATTGTTTCTCGCTAGTGGAGAAGGGGTCATGAGATTCCTGCCATTTCAGAAACTGCTTACACGGAGTTTGATCCTGTGATCCTGGAGGGAGGGAAGCACGCAGCACACGCACAGGTTGATCAGGACTCTGGTTTCCTTGCTTCTGTGTGTGTGATCTAGTCCCTGTGATGAGCTGAAGTGCCTTCAGGACAGACTTAAAAGCAGAAGTCCGAGCCTGTCGCAGGGACCTAGGCGGTGATCAAGGGCCCAAGAGGAAGGTGTGGGCTTGAGATCTGTTTGGAACCACAATTTGGGCCCAGGGAACAGAGGTCAGGAGAAGTCTGATCTGGTCTGAGGTCAGGCCTGACTCACCCCAGGGCCTCTTTGGGAAACGGTTGCACTGAGACAGGTAAGGCTGATGGTGGTTGACACCGATTCTAAACTGTTTATTGGAAGGTCTGCCCTGTGTTGATGGGATTTCTGTGACGAAAGAGCCCAGAGCTCTATTGCATATTCTTGTTCATGAGCCTTATATTTTCTCGAACCGAGTGTGCTGTTGGCCCAGGGCACCAACCGAAGGTGAGGTCCCTTCTTTTGGTAAGTTTTGGGGAAAGAGGCTCAGAAACGTACTCTGAGATGGCGCACGCACCTGACTCCTAGGGAGGCACACACCTACCTTATAAAACACCTGTTCCGCTTCATACATAGATTCGTGTTAAACCGTAGAACAGCCAATTCTGCCACCTGTCGGCTGTGTGAGGGCTTTGAAGAAAAGGCTGTAGTGTATGACGTACTTAAAATCCTTGACTCCTTGACTCCAAAGTATATGTAATGCCTCAATTGTCAGGGGCAGGAGGGGAGCCGTCCTGCTTTAAAGACCTTTGGAATAGACGCCATGACTCGCTGCAGGCTCGACCCCAAGCTAGACAACATCGTGGAATGCCCTAGTAGCATTTAGCGCAGCTCTGCTTGGATCCCCACTGATGGCGTTGGCACCTACTCAGGCCTCTCTCTAATAACCCTGGTAAATGCATACTTGCAGAGATGCATGAAGTAACTCCTGTGATTTTTTTTTCCGAAATAAGGCTAATTCCTAATTCTCTAATAGTTTTTTAAGGAGATGGGATGGGGGAGCTTTCCTGAAATTTGTACTGTGTCCAGATAATGTCAGGTGCCTCAGGGCTTCCACACCTATGTCACACAGTACTTGCTTAATAAAAGTTGAATTCCTAATTCCTTTAAAAAATTCTTTTAAAAATTAACCTATCTTTGAAAATCTCTTCTAAATATTCAGTGGGCAAAACATGATATTGACAATAATGTGCACATCGAGGATTCCTTTTATCTCTCGCATAACATGCATCTTTTTAAACTGAAGTGTAGTTGATTTACAGTGTGTTTCTGATGTACAGCATAGTGATTCAGTTAGACAAATGTATAAATATATCCTTTTCATATTCTTTTTCATTATAGGTTATTACAAGATACTGAATGTAGTTTCTTGTGCTGTACGGGAGGACCCTGTTAGTCTGTTTCATATGCAGTAATTTGTATCTGCAAACCCCAAACTCTCCATTTGTCCCTCCCCTGCCCCTTTTCCTCTTGGTAAACGAGTTTGTTTTCTGTGTCTGTGAGTCAATTTCTGTTTTGTAAATAAGTTCATTTGTATCTTTTTTTTTTAGATTCCACATACAAGTGACATCGTGTGAAATTTGTCTTTGTCTGGCTGACCTCGCTTAGTGTGATCATCTCTAGGTCCATCCATGTTGCTGCAGATGGCAATATTTCATTCTTCTTTGCAGCTAAGTAGTGTTCCATTGTGTATATATGCCACATCTTCCTTATCCAAACATCTGTTCATGGACATTTAGGTTACTCCCATGTCTTGGCCATTGTAAAAAGTGCTATTATAAACATGAGCATTGGGGTGCATGTGTCTTTTCAAATTAGAGCCTTCTCTGGGTGTGTGCCCGGGGGTGGGACTGCTGCGTCATACAGTAGCTCTATTTTTAGCTTTTTCGGGAATCTCCATACTGTCCTGCACAGTGGCTGCACGAAGTTCCACTCCCGCCAGCAGTGAAGGAGGGCTGCCTGTTCTCCACTCCCTCTCCAGCACTTGCTTTTTACAGACTTTTAAATGACGGCCATTCCGACTGGTGTGAGGTGGTACCTCATTGCAGCTTTGATTTGCGATTCTCTGACAATTAGTGACTTTGAGCATCTTTTCACGTGCCTACTGTCCATCTAACATACATCCTTCTTTGTAATAGTTCTGAGAATGGGAAATACGAGCTCCGTCTCAAACCCTTGTGTCTTGAAAACTTTTGAAATAACGCACGTTGCTGAGGTAAGGTTTTCACTTAGAAAGCCTTGGTTTTTCCTTCTGCACTTTTATTTAGTGATTTATTTTCCATCTGGTCTCCGGACAAGAGAAATTGGACCAAACATGCACTCTTACACCTGCATTCTCACCGCACACATTTCACCTTGTACTTGGTCGGCATTTGAGTCACCTGATTCGATTCACAGCCTCAGCTTCTAGGATGGGACTCGCCACGTCCAGTGCTGCCTGCCCGCCCGCCTGCCGTTCACCCCTCGCTCTTACAGTCACCTGCTCCATTGACATGGACCAATGGCTCATATTTCTAGGCCCCTGGGTCTCCATCCAAATGATTTTTTAAATCTAATTTCTTCAAATGTCATCTATTGTAGGGCTGTGTCCACATCTTCAGACGCTTTGCTAAGAGGAACAGTCCGCGGACAAATTGCAGCCAGCGCTGGCATCTCGTGCCTTCTCAAGTTCGCCTCTGAGTCTGTGTTAACATGATGGGTGCTTGAACTCACACTTGTGTTTTTAAAAACTTCTGCGTCATCCTTTTTAATCCTGTGTCTTGGTATCTAAAGTATCTTAGCAACATCTTCAAGCCACAATCTGGGGCATCGTTCCCTAAAACCACAGAGTTCAGAGCGTCCTACCTGGCTGTGCGCAGCTTTTCTCCAGGCAACCTCTATTTTAGGACTAAAACAGGAATCAAGAAGCTAATGACTTTTTGCCCTTCTGTCTTCAAGGAAACGCTTCCTGCCGCAAGCACGTTTCCGGCCTCGGCGACAGTCTCACGGAGCTTCTCTTTGCCAGCGATACTCCAGCAGGTATTGTTTCTAAGCCTCCCAGAGAAGGCAGAGTATTTTTGAGAGTTTATTCAGACCATGTCGTGTTGGGAAACACCATCAAGTTCATGTACTAACATGAATCCTGTGAACTTCACTGTTAGCCAGAGGTTTAACTTTTTAAAGCGAGGTATACTGTATAAACAGCCAGGGACACAAATCCTGTGTATAATTGATGAACTGTACACATGTGTACCCGATGTAGCCGCTGTCTAGATCAAGACGGATTACTTGCAACACCCCAGAGTGTTTCCTTGCCTTCTCCAGGCCAGTCAGCGCCCCATCCCAGGTAACCGTGACGCTGGCTTCTATCGCCTTGGGTTAGTTCCGTCTGTTCTCTGACTCCATAGCAGGTGGAGCCACACAGCGTGTGCGCTCTGACGTCTGGCCTTGTCCTCGTCAGTCTGCCGGTGGGCCCGTCCGTGTTCGTGTGTGCAGCAGGACTGCATTCTGTCTTTTTTCCTTCTGTTTTGCCCCATGACTGTGTCTCACTCTGCTGCCACAGTGTCCCACGGTTTGTTTGTCCACCTACTGCCATGGATGTCGGACTGTTTACAGCCTTGGTCTATGGTGAATAATGCTGCACAGTCAGAGGTTCTCATGTGCAAAAGAACACTTAGCTGCACTCAAACTCTGCTGTTTGGACAATTTTTTATCTGATGATGGACACTGAGTAGAAAACCAGACCAAGAACCCTAGGGTGCTTCTTGGTGAGACTTTCGGACAGAAGCCTGTGTCATTCAGGTTGAAGGCAAGCGCGTAAGAGCACAGGCAGCAAAAAGAAAAAGAAAAGGTAACTTGGACTTTATCGACTTCGTGGACATTTGTGCACCAAAGGGTACCATCGAGAGAGCGAAAATACAACCTACTGAATGGGAGGAAGTCTTTGCAAATCATCATCTGATGAGGCTGATACCTAGACTATATAAAGGACACCTACGACTCAACAGCAAATAAATAACTCAATTCAGAAAATGGGCAAAAGTATTTGAATAGACATTTCTCCAAAGAAGGTACACCAGTGGCCAGTAAGCCCAGGGAAGGACGCTCAGCATCACTAGTCATCAAGGAGACGCAAGTCAGACACCCAGTGAGTTACCGCGTCACAACCACCCGGATGGCCGTGCTTTCAATAAAAAGGAAAGGAAAAGAAAAGAAAGGTTGCCTAGGATGTGGGGAGGTTGGACCTCGTGCACTGCTGGTGGGAATGTGAGACGGTGCAGCTGCTTGCAGACGCTTTGACAGTGTCTCAAAAGGTTAAGCACAGGACGACCACATGTGGCCCAGCAATGTCAGTCCCAGGTAGGGACCCAAAAGAAAGTAAAGCAGGAACTCGAGCGGGTATGTGCACAACAGTGTTCGTAAGGGCACTGTTGCCAAAGGTAAAGGCTGGAAACCACCCAAGTGCCCATCAGTGGATGAATTGCCAAACAAAAGGAGATGTATACATAGAACGGAATATTATCCAGCCATAGAAAGGAGTTAAATTTTGATGTATACTACAACCTTAATGAACCTTGAAGGCATTATGCTTAATAAAACAAACCAGTCACAGAAGGGCATCTACTGTGTGAGTCCACTTAGGAAGGCCCAGAACGGGCAGATTCACGGAGAGTCACAGGTGTCCCCAGAGGCTGGGGACAGGCCGAAAGGAGAGTTACTGTTTAATAAGTGAGACATTTTGCTGGAGGGATGATTAAAAACTTTTGGGTGTAGACAGGGGTGGATGGTTATACAATATTGTGAGTGAATTTAACTCTACCAAACTGTATACTTACAAATGGTTCCAGTGATAAATAACGTGTAATGTAATTTTACCACAACGAATAAATCAGCTGTAGGTATAGACAGTATTTCTTTGGTATTCAATCATTTGACTCATATTTATTGAACACCTGCAGGGAGCATCCGTGTTGAACACTGATGGAAAGAAAGATGGAACAGACATAGTGTATCAGCTTCCTACTGCTGTTGTAGAAAAATACCACAAACTTAGTGGCTTAAAGCAACACAACAGTATTGTTTATAGTTCTGTCGGTCAGAAGTTCACAGGGAGTCTGGCTGGGCTGAGATCAGGGTACAGCAGGACCGCATCCCTCCGCAAGGCCCTCGGGAGAACCCGTTTCCTTGCCCCTCCCAGCTCTGGAGGCTGCCTGCGTTCCTCGGCTCATGGGCCCCCTCCCAGCTTCAACCCTGCTTTACCCCACCTTCTCTGATTCTGACTGGCCTGCCTCCCTCTTCTGTTTAATGGACCCTTTTGCTTACATTGGGCCCACCTGGGTGATGAAGGGACTCCCCATCTCCACAGCTGATTAACAACCTAGTTCCACCTGCTTCTTTAATTCTCCCTTTCCAGGTAGCCTGTCATATTCACGGATTGCAGGGATTGGGACGTTGCCATCCCTGCTCACCACACAGACCCCCCTGACTTCAAAGATCAGCAGGGGAGATACAACCACAGAACAAGTCATGAACGGTGCGGTCGAAGGGCTCTGAATTGAGGGTGAGATAGACTATTCCAGCTGAGACAGAGAGTCAAGAGATCTTTCTCAGGGACTATTAGAAACCGTCCAGAAATATTACACGGGTTCCCTCTCCGCCAAGGACTCTGGGATTCTCACAGCCTCATGGCACGTGTGACATTCCACATCTAACGGCCAGGCAGGATCCTAAGAAGGCAGCTGATCAGTCAGTGCCAGGGAGCGATCCGGAGTGGCTGCCCAGCGGTCAGCGGGGGGACAGGACAGCTGCTCGACCAGCAGGCCTGCAGGGACCAGCAAGTCTCCGTGTGATCTACAGGCAACTCTTGCTCGTGGTACTTGCTGGTGAACGAGAAACCCAGAGAAATGTGAATTCTGGCGTTTGCATCAAAAGTGAGTGTGAGGCGGACACAAAAAACAAACTGGTTACCAGCGGGGGTGGGGGGAGGACTAGATGAGTCTGGGATTAACAGGTACACATTACTATATATAAAATAGGCAAACAACAAGGACCTACCATATAGCACAGGGAACTATATTCAATTTCTTTAAATGAGCTGCAATGGGAAAGAATCTGAAAAAAAAAAGTGTGCACATGTATAACTGAATTGCTTTGCTGTACACCTGAAACTAACATTGTAACTCTACCACACGTCAATAAAAAATAAGAATTCAAATAAATAAATAAAATTTTGAAAAATTCATCAGCTGTGCACAGAAAAAGTCATTTTACCACATGTTCATGAAAAAATAAATTTCTGGTACTTAAACAAAGTTAAAAAAAGTGAGTGTGGGAGGCCTAGAAATAAATGGCCGTCTGGCCCTGTGATTCTCTCACACACGTGTGGCTACCATTTGGGGGGCACCAGGGTTGGCTCTTGCTCTGATGTCCAAGAAGTGACCTCACCAGCATTCTCACACAAACGGCTGCGGATGGAAAGCAGCAAGCCCCACTGTGTCTTCTGACGTAACATCCTTTTAAAAAATAACATCTTTGTACCCTCAGCAGCTCCAAGATGCTCTTTAACCCCACTGCGGGGCCGTGGGAAACCCTCCTCTCGGGGTGCAGGAGTGGCTGGTGCATCCTGCACCCCCATACGCAGCAGGGCACAAGTCTACGAAGCCCCCAGTACGTCCAGCAGTGGCCACTACCATTCCCTCCCGACCAGCGCGCTTCACTTTTGTCCTCCACGTCTGTCATCGAATAAATCCACTGGAGACACAATGCGGGCTCAATAAATGTTCAATAAATGCCTGAAATAGGAATAAGCGAAGGACTTCAAGTACCTAAAATTCTTAACCCAGACCTAGGCTGCGGTTCTGAAGGGTCACACCTCTACGACCGCATGCATTTCCTTGCAATGACCTCATGTCTTCACACATCCTTGCTTGGTCAGTTTAACAGACTTGCTGCCAGGCTGTGTGAGCTCTGACTAGAAAAACACATTTAAGGGTATTAGAAAAAAATATATTTAAAGGTTGCCTTACAAAAACAAGAAGTATTTTCATTGGCCTTTTTGCCTTGGTCAAAGGAAAGCACGTGGGGCTCATGCAGCCTTGCCAGTGTCCTCCCTCCGAGGACACATCCGCACCACCAGATGAAGCTGGCAGCCCGCAGCCCGCGAGCGCGTGCCCTTTCTCTCCTCTGCTCAGTGACATCAGGGGGTAATAATAACCTCCTCCAGGGTGTGGCTCAAGGTCTGCAGGCCCAAAGGACTTCACCGTTTGCCCTGAGAGAATGCCTGGGAGAGCTGCTCGCGGATCTAGACGCTGCCAAGGTGCCACCCCAGATACACGATCCCCTTCAAGTGGAGTGTGTCCAAGGGTGGGTGAAGTCCTCAGGAAGTCAGCTGCCTCGTAGTGGTTAGATTCTGCATAACTTTTTAATGTCACTTTCTCTTTTTTGTCTTCTCTCTCCTTCCTCCCTTCCTCCCTTCCTCCCTACTTTCCTGCCTTCCTTGTATTTGTTGATTCAACAAATATTATTGAGCACCTACAACGTGCAAGGGTCTGATTAGGAACTGAAGATTCAGCTGGGGATAAAGAAGCGGTCCTTGCTTCCGTGGGGTTTACATGCTAGTGAGAGGGAGAGGTCATGAACACGGGGACTCACCAACTAAGGAAATATCCTCAGATGTTAGACGTGAGGAAGGCAGTAAACAGGGCGCTGTGACAGAGAATGACGTGGGGAAAGCATGGCACTTCTTACGCACTGAAACACGTGTAAACAGGCGGTTGTCTGCAGAAGTGTGAGTAACAGTGAACCAGCCTTTGGGGGCAGCTCCTAGAGGAAAAAGCTCGGGTTCGTCTTCCTGGTAAAGGAGGGAAATGAAAACGTAAAATGCCTGGGCAGTTTACCTTGTGAGGAACCTGGAGAGTAAGGGACCCCCACCTCGTTGATCGCAGTACGTGCAGTGCACCGCGCTGTGCCGGCACACAGAAAACGCTCCAAAAGCAACAACTGATGGGAAACCTACCGACCCTGCCAAACACGTGTTTCTAAGACCAGTTCTTTCTTTCGTCCTCGGTAGAAGGAAATTCAGCCGTCTTTTCCAGAGTGATTTCCAGACACCTCTCCATACGTGGCAGACTTGGATGGCTTCGGGCAGAGCCTCCGGGGAGGCACTGAGTCAGGAGTGGCAGCGAGCGCAGGGGCGCACGGAGCGCTCCCCTCCCGGCCTCATGCGGGAGGTCAGACCCCACGGGGACGCCTCTCGGAATTATCAAGACGCCGACGCTGGCGGATTGGCTGTTTGGGTAAGGAGTACCTCTTGGGGCCAGATTGCTATTTACCAGAAGAAAATGAACACTCTTGGCTCACCCTGGGAAGGGTTCATTAGGAAAACACAGTACCCAATTATAGCATTTCCCCTCTAGTAATTCATTTAATTGTGCACACATGTCTCCTACTCCATTAGACCATAAGCTTCTCTTGTGACAACTTAAAAAAATCTGCAGGAAGAAGGGGTCAAATCTTGAAGCTGTATTTTCCTAAGTGTATGCTTTGAGATGACAGGTTTCACATTAACAAAATAGCATTTTCACTCTTTCCAGTAGGTTTCACACTTTTTATTTACTGTTATCAACACTATCATGCTGCTAGGTGGCTTTGGGGTGGCGACAGAAGACTATGGTCAGGCCAGCTCCTGCTATTTGAGTTTGATACTTAAACACATAAGTATTCATCGAGTGTGTGAACAACAAAGCTGCCCTTCCGGCTGGGTGCAGGTCGGACATCTGTACCTGCTGTCGCAGCCCTCCCTCTCCCAGCCAAACTGACTGACCTCCAGAGCCGCCAAACCTTCTGTCAGGCCAGGGGCCAGAGGCAGAGGCCGCAGAGCCCTGGAGATGACCGTCACACGAGCCCGCGGGCTCCCCCTCCCCAGGGCACAGCGCTGGAGGGGCCCTCTGGGCCGCTGGCAGCAGACCACGTTGTGTTCCCAGCTTAATTTAACAAAAAAGAAAATGTAAGTTGAATCCAAATGAAATACAATTCTTTCTGCCTTTTATCCCAGTGATTTCAGCGGGCAAAGGAGACAGAGGCCCTGCTGAGAGCAAGTGAAGTGAGTCCTCAGCTATCACAATGGCTTTTAGGGCAGTGAGGAGGGTGGGCTGGAACGGGAGGTAAGAGCTCTCCCCCGGCCCTGCCCCAAAGCCCTGTCTTAGCTTGCAGGAGAAGAGGGGGGGTGAGGATGGATTGAAGCCCCACGTCACTGATACCCCTCCCCAGAGGAGGGCTTCTCCCCTGGAAAATCACTGCCGTGAGCAATGGGGAGTCAGAAGATTCCTGAGTAGGGGAGTGGCAGGACCAAAGGAGCATTTAGGAAGCTGAATAAATACTTGTCGAATGAATGGATGATTCAGATTAAGATCAAGACAGAGATACGAATTTGGCTACTTCTGAATATGGCTTTCAATAAAGGATATGAAAAAGGGATTGGGAAATTATATCCACTCAACACCATACCTACAGTTTTAGATTATTTATAGCTTTCTATTTGCTTATTCTTAAGTTAATATAACAAAAGTGTCAAACAGGTTTGACTGACGGATGTGAGGAAGCACAGCTCTGCTTTTGCCCTTACTGATGACACATACTCTGGGTGGTAATCTCTCACCGTCCTCGATAAACACGCAGGCAACACGCAGTAATTAAAAGAAGTAACTGAGACGCGTGAGAACAGCCTGCACGGCACTGAGCCATTTGGTCACACAATCGCATCATGTTGTGTCACATACGTCAATTTGTTAGTAAATACGCACAGTGATGTTCGCCCCCGGGTTCCTTCTTCAGGTGGCTGTGCGCCTCCGATGGATAATCACTCCTCCCTTCGTGTCTGAACTTGCTGATTCTCTCCAGGGTGCAACGTGATCCAAGTGCTGGACGCATAAAATACAGGACTAAACAGACAGACACAGTCACTGTGGAAGCGGCATTGCTCTGTGCCCCACAAGCCCAGGAATCCTGATAAATTGTATTTTGTGTGACTTACACCAAAAAAGAAAAAATATACTGTGGGTTTATAACTGCATACATTGCTTATCAAATATATTCATGGCAGGACAGAGCTTTTGACTAGGCTGTGACCAAGCTCTCTTGACTGTGAGAATAAAATACTCTGCTTGTAACCGCACAAATCCGAAGATCGGCAGAATTCTCATGGGTTAGCTTCTGCTTCATCCTTTTGAAAACCCGTTTCTCTTTCAGTACCCACATGCTTCCAACGCCTAGTGAATAGGTCACGTTCCCGTCCCAGCGTGACCTCCGGCATTGCCGAAGCGGGCAGTGGGCATCTTGCTGGAAGCCATTCCTGCCCAGGAATAGCCAGCAGTAACTTACCTAGATGCAAAAGTGAACCACATAAGTACAGCCTTCTTACCCCAAATGCTATGCATCTTCACCTCAGTAGCCTTTTAGCTGAATCCCAAGCGACCCGTGGCCTCCCCAGGACCGGCCCACGGGAGGGTGAGTGTCACAGAGGGTCAGCCGGAGGGGAAGGGGCTGCGGCCAGCGGAGGTGTGACATGTGAATACATGACCTGGGCCCCAAACAGGGCCTTGAAAGGGGTCTGTGCCCACAAGGGGCCTAAATGTCATCAACCTCAAGGTGAGTCGGCCTTGCCAACCAGGGCGGAGCCATCCATCCACAGCACACTCGCATTTGCAGGGTTGGCGCACCGGGGTGCTGTGGGCCAATGCAGGTTAGTATGCTTCTCGGCTGGCTAACCTCCAACTAGAGTCAGCGACTGAGTCAAATTTTCCTGTTTTATTCCGCAGCCTTAAGGCCTGAGGGAAGTTACTGGCCTCACTATGGTGATCGTACACCGCTGAAAGGCATCTGACTTAGAGATGGAAGGCATTGTGGTAAACTAGCTCGCAGGAGACTTGTGGAAGGACCACGAGTGAAGGCGCGGGTGGTGCTCAGACACCAGGAAAATCAGGGGGAGCGTGTTGGGTGCCTGAAGGATCGGCTTAAGGGCTCCCAGCTGCGCACTTGTGTTCTGTAAGGCACTTGCCGCGGGAATGGCGCCAGCTGGAGGCACAGAATACTCAACCAATAAACACAAGGGTGTTTCACTCTTAGAACGAGAAGTCTGAAGGCAGGTGGCTTGGTAATTCTGCTATTTTCGGACTCCGGGTCTTTGTCTCTGTGATTCTCATGGTCAAGAACGGCTGTCACAGCTCCATGCATCATCCATCCAAAGGCGGCAGCAAGAAAGTGTGTGCTTTTCTCCTTTCAGCAAGGAGGAAACATCTTTCCAAACAACTTCCCGTCAGAATTCCCCTTAGGTCCCACTGGCCCACACTGGGCACAGGGTCAGCCCTAGGAGTGAGGGGGACGGGATGGCGGGTGTGCGGCAAAGGGCCGCGGGGGCCCCATGGTGGGCTTAGTCATGCTTCACCTTGCTGGGCTGGGCATACGGCTTCCCAAAGGTAAGGGTTCTCTGTAAGGAAGAGAACAGGAGTGGCTGTTCGGAGGAGACGAACGTTAGATGCAACTGGAACTTCTGGGCTGAATGTCATAAAACTATTCTTCACCTATGAATAATTAAGCTAACAAATTGAGAACATCCATAAACACGAGCTCTCATGTATTTAGCCACTGCTCTGTGCCAGGAATGGGTGTGAGCTATTAGCCCAGCCCCGCAGGGGAGATACTATTGGCATTATTTTCAGAGAGGCCAGGGTGCCTCCCCTCCGGGGAAATAAGCAGCTCTACTTGACTTCTCTCATCAAGGTCTTCGCCTTTCTTGAACTTCAAATAAGTTAAACCATATAAAATGCTCTCTTTTGCTCCTGACTTCTCCCTCTCAGCGTCAGGCCTGGGACTCATTCGTGTTGGTGAGGGTGTCCGCAATTCATTTTTCATTACTGCGCATTGTTCTGTTGTTTGAAACTATCACAATTTATTTGTCCCTTGTGCTGTTGGTAGATACTGGGTTGTTTCTAGCTTGGAGATATTGTGAACAGAGCTGCTTTTAACACTGTGACTAATGGGTCTTCTGGTGCAGAGAAGCCCTCCTTCCTGCTGGGTTTACGCCCAGGACAGCGCAGTGAATCTATAGCTCTAGTGGAGACCCCTTAAACCTGCTGGAGATTTCCAAAGTGGCCGTACCAAGTTACACTCCGACGGCAGCTTACAAGAGAACCGCCTGCCAGTGTTTGCTTTTGTGACGCAAGGAGGTAACGGGGGAAGCTGGACAAAGTTGTCAGCACTGGGGGAAGGTGGGCAGGTTGAAATTTTAAGTACGGTGGTTAGAGTAGGCTTTCTTTTTTTTTTTTTTTTTTTTCTTTTTGAAAAGGTGAAATTTGAGCAAAGTCATGAAGGAGGTCAGGGACTGAGCAACGGAGGTGTGTGGAAAATGTCCTGAGCGGAGGGAAGAGCCAGTGCGACGGCTGCGGGGAAATGCCGGCTGCACTCAAGGAGACAGTGTCCAGGGTGTCCCTCCTTCGACAGCAGGCAGGCGGGGAGACGCAAACGCAGGGCGCGGAAGATAAGGAGCATCTGGAAGACGAGCTGGAAGCAAGGGAGCTGGAGGCAGGGAATCCAGGAAAGAGACTGTAATCCTCAAGCGTGGGTGAGGGGCCAGCGCCAGGGTGGGGGCGACGGGGGTGCTGTTGAGAAGGCAGCTTGAAAGGATGTGGTGACTAAGGGACCTGGGGGCGATGACGAGGGAGGAGTTAGACTCTGAAGATTTTATCGCTGTGGTTTCCTTCCCCGTCATCCAGAGGAGCTGACGGGCCCGGCCCAGAGCCCCAGCCCTCCAAGTCTAGTGTCATGCCAGCCGTGGCCACGAGAGGGCTCCCCGCCCGGTCTGCTCAGCATCCTGGGAGGGCAGCTCTGCTGGTTAAATCCAAGTCAGGCTGGTCCCTGACGGCACGTGTCAGGGGATCTGGGCTTTAGGACAGTCGGTCTTCACTGACATGGAACCTGGGAAGGTCTCCCACACGACTGACAAGGACCGCAAACTGGGTCTAAGATGCAGTGATGAATTACAGGGTGCAGGCGCTGGGGCGGGAGGGCGGGGGTGGGGGGCCCGGGCTCCAGGGTCTGACTGTCATTTCCGGCTTGCCAGGGCTCGCTCGGCCAGGCCAGCAGTTACGCTCCTCTCCTGTCCCGGGTGTGAAGCGTGTGTGCGCATACGGGCTAGTGGGTGCAAGTGTATGAGTGTATGTAAGTGAGCACGTGTGCGTGTGTGTGTGAGCACACATGTGTGCGTGCCTGTGCGAGCGGGCTGCGTGTGTCTGTGTGCGCCTGCCCTGCAGGGGGAATGCGAGTGTTTGTTGCTTGGCTTCAGCCCAGAAGGGAAACAGATAATGAGGTGAACGGAAGTGAACTGGAGGGAGTCTGGGCTTCAGCACTAATTAGCAGCTATCAGTTTTGACAAGAGGACGTACACTAGTCGTAAATGAGCAGAGAAGGGAAAACCCAGGGACTGGGGCTGGGCAGGAGGTTGGGAGGCCACCAGCAGCCCCCGGGGCAGGAAAGGCATCTCAGGAGCCCGGTGCGGGGGTCAGGCAGGCGGCTCCTTCCTGCCCTTGGGCGCAGGTGAGTGTGGACCCGCCCTGGCCAGCTGCTCTTCGGGCTGGCCCTGACCTCACTCAGGACCACTTCACTTTCTGATGGGCTGACAGTTACCGACCTCCCCCTCCTGGGCGGTCCTCTCACCCCCTCTGCCAGGCTGGCCTCCGTCCACGTTTCCCGGGGACGTGGTCACGGCCGTCTTCCTCACCGGCTGCTGAGATGGCCCCGGCTTCGACCTGTGTCTGCACTGGTCATGGTGCCTCGTCCTTAGGCGCTCCTCTTCTTCCTGTGGAGGGCTGGAGGCAGAACGGCAGAGCAGAAGCACAGACGACTCGGTGGACTGCTGAGAAGGAGCGGCTCCTTGATTTCCAGATGTGCGTATTTATATTTACGTGCAAGGAGGCGGGAAGGCCGCGGGGGAAGGTGATGTCAGAGGCCCCCACGGCAGGTCTTTGCTCGGTGGCAATAGCTGGGGCCCCGTCTGTGGGTGTCCCTCAGGCCTCACTCACGCGGGCTTCAAGGACACGGGTTCAGTGGGGAACGCGTGTCCCCCGAGTGGCCAAAGTGCCTGCCCTGCCTGCAGAGACAGGTCTCCCCGGGGCCCTCGCAGCCCCGCGAACACGCCCCGGGGCGCCAGGCCCCTCGTGCACAGGGCTCTGAGCTGGTTTTTTCAAATCTCTCCGTTCACAGCAAGTTCCCTCCACTTGCTCTCTGAGTGGGCGGGGGGCAGGGGGGCTGGGAGGGTGCACGTCCTCATTTCCTTCACAGCCCAGTACAGCTAGGGAGTGGTCGCTTCTCCGCAGGGATTGTTCATGACCCTCTGGTTTGCTGACTGTCTTTAAACAGTCCCTGTTCGGCCGCCCCCTGCGGGCCCAAGTGGCCCGGCCCCAGCTGGTTTTCTCTCTAATGCGGTTCTGCCTTCACAGTTTGCTAGAAGGAACAGAAGTGGGAGTTCTCAAATTTTAGAAAGAGAAAGCATTCTCCTGAGGAGTTTGTTTTAAATGCAGGTTTCTCAGGCCCCACCCAAATCTATAGAATCAGAATTTCTGGGCTGAGGCACAGAAACTTGCGTTTGCCAAGCCCTCCCCTGTCACCCCCCACCCCAAGATCCCAGGTCAGGTGGTCCACAGACCACTGGCCATGAAACATGGTGCAAAAGGGGTGCCTTTTTTAATGCTGAGTTTTGAGAGTTCCTTACAAATTCTAGACCCAAGGCCTTTTTCAGATACGTTTTCTCCCCGTCTGTAACTTGGCTTTTCATTCTTCTTACAAGGTCCTTCACAGAGCTTGTAAAAGAAGGCTTAAATTTTGATTTGGTCCGATGTATAAATTTTTCCTGTTATAGGTCATGCTTTGGTGTCAAGTCCAAAAATTCTGCCTAGTCCTAGGTCAAAAAGACATTCTCCTCGGTTCTTTTCTAGAAGTTTTGTAGTTTTGTGTTTACATCTGAGACCGTGACCCATTTTGAATTAATTCTGTACAAGGCGTGAGAATTAATTACGTCCAACCACTCCAGCCCCGTTTATTGAGAAGGCTGCTTCTCCCCCATTGGATTGCTTGTACTCTTTTGTCAAAAATGATAATTGGGCACATTTGTGCAGATCTGTATCTGGGCTCGCTATTCCTTCCACCAGTAAAAACTACGTTGTCTCAGTGCTGCAGTTAAATATCACACCTCAACGTTGAGATGAGTGATTCTCCCATTTCAGTTTTGTTTTTCAGAATCGTTTTGGCCGCTCCAGGCCCTTCCCTTCCTGTATACATTTGAGAAGAAGCTTGTCTAGGCCTGCAAGGAAGCTTGCTTAGATTTAGATAGGAATTGCATTAATATGGATCAGTTTTAAGGCAGGATTTTTGTTTGTTTGTTTGTTTTTATTTGTTTTTGCAGAAGATTTCACAAAAGCAATTCTGAAGTCTTACCTCGTCAAGGACTTCCTGCATGAGGTATGTTTTTACTTCCAGCCAACACGGTCTCTCTCCTGGTTACAGAGAAGACACTCTGTGTGTAAAAGCTGGGGCTGTATTTGGCTTCAGATTCACTAATGGACTTTGTTCTCTCCTGGAACCTGGAATCTGCGCAGACCTGTAGGGGTTCAGAATGAGCCTCCCCCGAATGTGTCACTTTTATGTGAGGATTACTCTGAGCTAAAGGCAGTCAAGACCCTGCTGGCTCAGGAGGAACCACTGCCCCTCCCTCAGCTACCCAGAAGAATTTAGACCGGAGATTTTCCCCAGAAAAGAGTTATTACCAGAGATAAGCTTACCTACGTGGCCACATCTACGGCAGAGCACACACCTTAGCACCAAACACTTGCTCTTCTTCTTGTTGGAAGATTTTTCTCTCTTTAACAGACTCAATGCTTTATTTTTTTCATACTTTTAGTTTTTACTTACTTACCTTTTAATGGAGGTACTGGGGATTGAACCCTGGGCCTGGTGCACACTAGGCACACGCTCACCTCTGGGCATGCTCAGTGCCTCAAATTGGCTTCCTCAGAGCCCACTGTAGCTTCCTGGGATTCATACACTGTCCCGAGGAAAACAAAACAGAGGCGTCTTAAGAGAAGGAGGGTGTACTTCCCCAGTCTGTGAGAACCATGTGCTTCCTTCGGTAAAATCGATCCTCCCCTCTACTTTGCCGGAGCAGGAAGCCTGAGTGGGCGTGAGGGGCTGCTGGAAATAGGCCTCTCGCCAGCCCCCTCAGGGCTATTCTGAGGGCGGCGCACTGAAGGGAGCGCGCTGATGGCCTTCACCCTTTCCCTCCCTGCTCCTCGGTGTCCTCTGTGCTCCCTTCCCGCTTCCTCCCCACGAGGGAACCAGCTCTCAGCATCAGATCCTCCTGTCTTGACATCGTTTCCTCCTGGTCACAACCTGAGTTCTCCAATCTGGTTTTTAGTCATTGGCCCAGATACTTGGCCTGGTAACTTGGGTTTCAGTTAACACCAGACGAAGTAAACTCAGTTCCCCTTCTGTCCTCGTCCAAAAGTTGGCCTCAAACTACTTCAGAAAAATCTCTGCCTCCTCCCTTGGCCAGTCTAAGGTAGGCCTGCTCCTTCAGTGCGAGGTTCACACTGGCTTTGTGAAGGGCGTCACAGCACACAGCTGTGAGCGTTGTCAGGGAAGCGTTTGACAAGAAGGACCATGTATCCAAAATTTGCCCTCAGCACGTGGGACAGTTTGGGGCATCTCCAGGTGCTTTCAGGAGTTCTTTACCTGAATTTATAGAGGCAATGAAAAGATTTGTTGAGAATGACTAACCCCTACGTGGTGAATGAGAACTGTTTCCAGTTCACTAAACAGTTAATTACATCAGTTATCATTTAAATATGGTATCAACACAATCAGCTTCAAGCGTGTGTTGTAACTTAAAACGCCTCCATCCTGGGAATTAATTACAGCCTTAGTCAAATCTGGCTCAAGAAATGACTATCCAAACTCAAAAAAGACTTCGTTCCCAACTCCTTCCCCATCATCCTCACTCTGTGCCGTTCCCCAGCTTCTCCGAGGTCCTCTGCCATGTTCCACTGGGGTGGTTCCTCCTGGATGCAGACTGCAGTGCTGTGGTCATTGGTTCCACCACCTCAAGAGCTCACCGCGCTGACAGGCATGTCCAGAGCCTGAGGGCTGGAGGCCAAAGAAGACAGGGTGGAGCGCTGCTGAGCTAACGGAGCAGCTGTGTCACCCTTCTGCCGTCTCTCCTTGGACCAGGAGTGCGCACAGCTGCCTTGCCTGGGGTTACGGAAGCTCGTGGGGCAGGGCTCAGGACTGTGGGCATAACAGCGCCTGCCCGTGGGGCCGAGCCCCCTTCCATCACCGAAGCAAAACCACGGCCATCCTGCCCCCACCATTCTGCCCAGTCCCTCACCTCCTCTTAGGCTGCCCCGACTCTCTCCGCTTGCTTTCTGCCGGAGGAAGAAGGGATTTCTGTGGGGATGCGCAGAGGAGTCCTGAGCTTTCCAGCCACGCTGCTCCGTCCTTCCTTGCCCCAGGCTCCAGCGGATTGCAGAGAGTTCTCAGCTCCCGGCAGGGTGGCGGTTTCCGGTGGGGAGCGGCCGCTGCTTCTTTCCGTCCTGCTCTCTGCAGAAGGTGGCTCGCTGCTTTCTGCGGGCTGGCAGCTCCCACTGAGGTCTGCGTGGGCTCTGTCCCTGTAGGCTGCAGGGATGAGCGTGGTTGGGAAGTCCTTGGCTTCTTGGTAGTGAGAAGATTTCAGACTGAGTATAAGCTGAAACAGGTTTTCCCCTCCGAGCTGAGGCCTGTGCCTCCTGAGTCGCAGTAACAACGCCCCCGCCAGTGGATCTGGGTCGGGCTGTTTAACCGCTTCAGACCCGCTGGGGAGGTGGGGCTCTGGGAGAGTGGGAGGGGGTGCTTTCTGTGACTCCCGCCTGCTTCTGTAACCTTGGCAGCGCAGCCCTGGCTGGGCCCAGCGCCTCCTGTGTCCTCTCCAAGTTCCCTCTTCCTTATAAAACCCAGCTGCCTGTTGGGGCTTCTCTCCCCGTGTTTACGGCTGGTAACTGACTTTCAGCATTTCCCAGATTCCTGTCTCCTCCTTCATTTAGTGAGGAAATGATTGCCTTTCCTGTTTTCCATTCACTTCACGTATTAGCTGCCATGTTGTGCTGATTAATGGCCCCTTAAATACGCAGCTTATGCCCTTGCAGTTCAAGGGAGCGTTTGCCCAAAGCTAGGCAAGTCTTACATCACAGCCAAGTTCAAGTGCCTGGGACCGGGGTGGACACCTTCCCGCTCAGTCTCATGGCTAATGTCTTAAACCTTTTAGTTGTCGATGTCAAATCTAGGTTTCTAAAAGCCTTCTGTTATTTAATTCCTGCCAGGAATTAGTTTCCTTACAGACTGCCTGCCAGGACCACCCTGAATGGTGACAGGTGGGGGAAGGGTGTGGGGCTGTGCCGAGGTGTTCTGTCCCTAAGACTTGAGCTACACCAGGTTACAGAGGCTGCCTGGTGAAGTCTGAAAGACGGCAGGCCAATAACGAAAAGATTATTTTTGTGACCTGTGAGGCTGGTGAAGTCGAGCAGAAGAGAACCTGGGGAGATGAAGAGAGCAGCTGAGGGTCGAGGGTCAGACTGAGTGAAGGACAGGTGGGCTGAGGGCCAGCTGAGGCTCACCCAGCCACACCTGCCCCTTATCACATTTCGGGGTGCTTCACTGGAGGGGGGACATGTTCTTAAATGACTGCTGTTAGTCATCTGTCGGGCTCAGCCCCAAGGTGCGCTAGGATTTCTCAAGAGGAGGGGCTTACTGGTGGCCATCTGTTGGAAGCAGGTGTGTAGAGCGACGCTGGAGGACCGTTTTTGAAGCTGCCTGGCACGGGGGGCAGACTGTCCTTGGGAGAAAGGGGGAGAAGAGCACGGCTCCTGGAGGCAGACGGCCTGAATTCAAGTCCCAGAAGCACTGCCTGGCTGTGTGATCCTGGACGAGGATCCTCTGTGCACCTCAGCTTCCTTATGTATGAATCGAGGTTAATAATTTGGGAGAGTCCTTTGGCAGATCTGTCCTCAGAGCTTAGTGGCCTGGCCACTGGACTGGGGTCTAGGGTCAGGGGTCTTCTTATGAGACCGATTGGCAAGGGTGTGAGGGAATGGCAGGCCCCCACCTAGGTCATTCAGAAAAGGGGGCCCTGGGGACACCAGGCAGCACAGGAGCCCCCTGGGGGCACTGGATCCTGGCTGAGGTTAGCAGCAGACAGGAGTCTGTCAGCTCTCAGGTGTCGTGCTAAGGCCCTGGGGCCAGCAAGGACACTGGACTACACAAAGTGAGTTAGGCCCTGCCTGCTTCTCAGGCCTGGCATTACCTCTACGGCTTCATGGAAGGCAGACCCAGGCTCCACCCTGGAGTTGCCAAGCTGGGCACATCTGGAGGTTTGGGTGGGAGTCTGGTGAGCTTTACTGGATGACCACAGGCTCTGACGGAGGAGTTAGAGTCAGCAGAACTGGGAGAGATGAGGTGGAGCTCACACTGGAATCAGCCTGCAAGCTCTCACATCTTTGGGGGTTGATTCTGACTGTATTGGTTTGCTAGGGCTGCTGTCACAAAGCCCCACAAACGGGGTGACTCACACAACAGAAATTTGTTGTCGCGCGGTCCTGGAGGCCGGAAGTCCGCGGTGAGGCCTGGAGGAGGCTCTGCCCCAGGCCTCTGTCCTCACTCCCGGCGCTTTGCGCCCGGTCCTCGGTGTTCACAGGCTTGGGACGCACCTGCCACCTCAGCGTACCCTCCCCCATCGGCTTCCAAGTCCAAGTAGCGCCCTCTCTGTGGTGTGTCTGCTTTTGGGTCCAAAGTTTTCCTTTTTATTGGTGACCATGACAACATTGTCATGGAGCATAAACTCACTTTAACTTGATTCCCTCTGTAAAGTCCCTGTTTCCAGGAAAGATCGCATTCTGAGGCACTGGGGTCAGGGCTGCAACACGTGTTCTGAGGGACGCAGTCCAGCCCGGAACCCCGACCACACGGGGACTGGCTGGAGACAGAGGTGGGGCAGGAGCCATCGGCGGGTTCAGGATTGCTGAGGAAGGACCTCTCGGCTCCTCCTGACATGTCTCCAGACTCTTCAAACAGCACTGGGACATTACAACTCCCAGGTGTAATCAGGAGGCCCGTCGTGAGAAAGCAGCAGCTTTAAAAATGGAATTCTGCTAACACAAGGTGGGGGGGTCCCAGAGAAAGGAACTAGCATGCCTACGAAGAGAGCCCTTCGGGGAGTTCTTGCCTTGATGGACCCCAGGCGGCTGAACCCCGCGGGAGGGACGAGCACGTAGCAGAACGTGCAGAAGGAAGCTGAGAGTGAGACGCCCGCAGAGAGCCCCAGGGCAGTAAAACGGCCTTCGCTTGGCAGAGTGAGGAGGCCAGGTGGGGGAGAGGTGGTGGGTGTGGACCAAACTCCCCGTGAGCATTTCGCTGTACAGACGTGTAGCCAAGGATCGTGCTCAACACCTTAAGCTCCCACAGCGTTCCACATCAATTGTATCTCGATAAAACTGGAAAAAAACAAAGTGTGAGTTGAGCAAGTAAAAAAAAAAGAAAAGTAGTGATTTTTGTTTTAAATAATCTTCATTATAAAAAATACCAAATAAGGAGGAGATAGTGCACGGGCAGAAGACACGTGTCAGGAGATGACAGTGGGCAGCTGTCCACTTTGTTCTGACTTCTATAATAGAAAGAACGACTTTCAAACCATAAAGGCAGATCAGAGACGGGTGAAGAGGAAAGGCAGCCGAGTACGGACGGACCGACAGACAGAGCTCACCTCGCTGTCCTAAAGCAGTTCAAAATTTTACCCTGGACTCAGGGTTGGCAAACTTTTTTCTGCCAAGGTGATATTTCAGGCTTTGTGGGCCACGTGGCCTTGGCTGCAATTACTCAACTCTGCGTTTGTAGAATGAACGCGGCCACCAACAATTTGGAAATGAGTAGGTGTGGCTGTGTTCTAATGAGACTTTATTTATAAAAAGCGGCAGCTAACCAGATTTGAGCTGGCCTGTAGTTTGCAGATCCCTGCACTGAAGCAATGACAACCCCAGAAAATGAAAAGACTCGCCTCCGAGGGGCCCTACAGGGAAGAGGGAGCCTCTGGACCCTGGAGAAAGCCGAAGACGAAAGGGGAGATTCTGAAGGCTGCAGTCCGCTCGCCTTCACACTTGCTTCTGACGCACTTTCAGAACAAGTGAGCAGATAATCCTATTCAGCAAGTGTTATGCAAACAGCCACGTCACACTGTCTAAGTTCTCGGTGGTAAACACAACACAGAGGTGGTTTTTGCCCTCAGGGAATTTTTGGTCTCAAAGAAGAGACCAGAGGAAATGAAGTGACTGCAGGCGTTGGAGGTCCTGGAAGGGGATGGATGAGGGGAATGGCGTCAGAAAGGGGACCGAGCTTGGTTTCGGGGTCAGGGGAGGCCTCCCTGGGAGAATGGAGACTCACAGTTCGAGTGACTAGCCTGGAAAAGGGGACAGGCTGAGAAAACGTTCTGAACAGAAGGAGGGGATTGTGCCAAAGCCCAGTGGCAGGGAGACTCCTCAGGCAGCGAGATAAATCGAAAAGGGTGCGACGGCCAGAGGACAGACGAAGAAGAACGGGCGGGGCCCGGCCAAGCAGCGGGCGAGAGGCCTTTCCCCGACACACACGAGGCTCGCAGTGCTGGCCGAAGTGGGGATGAGGTGATCGCGACCGCTCTTTGCTTTTGGTCAGCTCCTAGCGGCTCCTACGTCGTGGCCCCCTTTCCGGACGCCCGCGAGCTGTTCTTCCTGCTTCCAGTCTCAGTTCCCTCAGCTCACTGCCTGGCAGACACATCTCTAAAATTCAATCTGATTGTATCACACCCAGGCTTAAAACCTTCCGTGGATGACCACGGTCCTCAGGACTTTGGACTTTAACAAAGCATTCAGTTCAGTCTTTCATAATGTCTCTGGGAGCAGTGGAGATGAGCTAGTTCTTTATTCACTGTCACCTCTCTGGTGTCGCATGCGACCAAAGGGAGCCTAGGGGGTACAGCCGGATGAAGAGGGCAAGAGGGAGGCCGCACTCGTCCTGAGCAGTGCGTGCTGCCGGCCCCCGCGGTCAAGCCTGGCTCTGGCCTCCTTGGCCTTTGAGCTAACCAAGACCCAGTGCTGTCTGAAGTCCTGCCGGGAGAAGACTGGCCACGGTTGTGCTGACCGCCAAGCAATTCAGTTCCAGTGGAAAATAGCAGAAGACTGGGACCCTGGCCCACAGAAAGTCCGCAGAGCGGCTCCTGCCCTTGTGGTGCTCTTATAAGAACCCCAGATCTGCCCACACCACTCCCCCAGGCCCTCCAGCCGTCCTCACAACAGCGTCCGAACCCCAGGCCACGGCTCACACGGTCTGATTCTTGCCCTCTCTCCAACCTCGCCGCTTACACTCACTCTGATGTTTACTTCTTGAGGGTAGAAACCTTTTCTTGTGCCCCGCTGCACCTGCAGTGTTGGTAACGGAGCTTGGCATACACACTCGTAACTGTTGAGTAAATGAATCCAGACTGGGCTTCCAAAGAGCTGGCCTGAATTCACACAATGGAACCTCTCATCACTAAATTCTTCAGAATCATCTTTTTAGAAACCCCATCCGTGTAGCCCCCGATGCTTTGGAAATACAAAGCCGTGGTTTGATGAGTGAGAGGACAGCTGGAGAAGTGAAGGGTAGTGCCGTGTCCAGTTCAGACTCCTTGGGGGAACTGGGCTGGGAGGATGGAATGACCCAAGTTGGACTCTGCCCAGCACGCCAGGCTTAAGTTATTGGGAAAGAGTACATTAGAAAACTGAATTTTGGCAGCTGACAAAATATTCTCTTTATGTGGAAGTCAGTGCCCGTGGATTTAGTTTCTTCTAAAGGCTGGCTTTCTCTGTCAGGGGCAAGAGATGATGCTGTGAAGGAGCCAGGATTTTGCAATGACAGCAGCAGCACCAGGAAACCCGTGGGTGGTTGTGCAGGGCCCACTTCTCAGCACCCGTTAGAGCAGGGATGTGATGGACCAGATCTGCCTTTTGTTTTGCCAATATTTGGTCTCTCCATTTGGAGACTCACCACCCATGGTCGTAGCTGACTGTATTCCAACATCCATGAGCCTTGGCACCCGAATCAGATACCTGTGGACAAAAAGAAGCCAGTTAGTCATTCCTTTCTTCTTCCCCTCTTCTTCCTCCACTATTTAACTCTCCCACATTGTCAGCGAGTGAGTCAAGTGTTCAACATGGTTTCCACGGAGGCTGACTTTGGAAAAACCAGTCCAGTCCCTTAGACTGTTTCTCAGAGAGTTCATCACGACATTCTGGGATGCTGAAAAGGTCTTTTCTGTGTCAAGCCGTCCGGGGGGAGCTTACACCCTTTTGCCCACGTTTGGAAAAACAGATGGAGGCCAGGGTGCTCACACAGCAGGATGGGAGGGAGAGCGTGGCAGGGTGAAGGGTGTAGGCGTGGATGTGGGGAGTGCAGGGTGTGGATGGGACGGAAGGTAGGCTGCCAGGGAGCAGTGAGAGGCCTCCTCGTCGGAACTGCTCCATGTTCCAGCAAGCCCCTAAAGCTGAGAAGGAATTGAAACAGGGGAGGCCTTCCCTGAGGTATTTATATTCTTTGCTAACAAGGTCAGAAATAATCACCTTTACTGTGAATCCAAATAGAGTGTGTAATGCCAGTCACGGTGGGGTTTGGGGGAAACCGCCCCCGGGTGCCTCCCCCCGAGCCTGGTCTGGTGCCCACAAGCCCTGCTCCCACCCTTCTGTGTGTGGAAGTCCTGAGAGAATGCTGGTATCCCATGTGGGGGGGGGCAGTGGGCAGGAATGGGGTTGGTTTACCCAGCTGTCAGCTAAGAATGCAAGCGGTTTCGGCTAGGAAGTTTGGAACGGGGCTGGGGAGGCGAGGTGCTGTCACGCTGGAGAGC
This sequence comes from Camelus bactrianus, assembly GCF_048773025.1. NCBI lineage: Eukaryota > Metazoa > Chordata > Mammalia > Artiodactyla > Camelidae > Camelus > Camelus bactrianus. The sequence goes on along the minus strand of NC_133547.1, from coordinate 25,618,515 downwards.
TCTGGGCGGCAAGAACAGCGATGAAGACACCTGTTTGGGGCCGGCGAGGTGCATCGGAAGACGAGTGGCAACATGTGTGAGCGACAGCGTGGCCATGGCCCGCCTCCCCCATTCCCGCCTCGTACAAGGGTGTCTCCTGCGGCCACTCTGATGGGAAACGTGCAGGGAAGGGAGCTGCGGGAAATGGAGTTCAGCCTCCCCACGCTGCCCTTATCAAGCCACCACTCCAGGTCAGCTGCTTCCAGGCCCTGAGGCCTTTCCGTGTCACCACCTCACCCCCCTCCAAAGAGCCTTTTAAGTTGTTTGTTCACTCGTCCTGTTCCAGCCTGCTTTGAGTGTTGGCGGCACAGGCCTCGAGCAGGGCTGGCTAGGGCGGCAGGCAGCGTGGAGGGGAAAGGCTTGCAGGTCAGCGTCTTCTAGAGGAGACCCCACACGAGGTTCAGCTCCAGCTGCAAAGGACAAGGGTCTCAGCCTTGGGGTGTGTGCCCCCGGGAGGGGCATTTTGCTTCTCATTGCCCCTAGCTCTCCAGTGCCGCCCCCTCACACAGCCAGCCGCCAGCTCCAGGGGCGCAACCTCTGTCCTGCACAAAGCGGCCTGACCAAGCAGGAGGGCTGCGAGTGGGCCACAGGACAGCCCTGCTTCCCTCGCCAGGCGTCAGCCTTGAAGAATGAAAGATGTTTCCAATCCAAGGTTCTGGAGGAGGCATCTTTTTATAGTTTGTCCAACCACTGGACGTGTAGCTCTGCCCTTTGAATCAGCTGCCGACAGCTGCCTCACACTTTTTTCTTCCTTTTCATTTGGGAAAGACAAGCCAGGGCAGTCTGCCTGGACTTCACAGATTGCTCTCCGGCGAGCTCAGCTCCGGGTCTCCCTGTCTGGAGCCTGAGTGCTCCTCCACGTGAGGAAAGCGGGCGCTGAGAGGAGGAAAGTCCTCCGAAAGCATTAGCGCAGGGCGCCTTCACCATGGTTTGGAAGGGTTACTCTTTTTCTTTTTGAGGGTCAGCAAGGCATTTCAATGAGAAACTGAGCTTGACAGAGGGGGATTTTGGGTGTGTGCATGTGTGTGTGTGTGTCTGTGTGTGTGCGTTTCAAAAAGGAGGCAATCCAAGCACATTTGGAAAGAACCAGTTTCCCGTCAGGGTGGAAGGCTGACTGTCGACTGGCTTTGGCTACATCCAGCCCGCGAGCGCATAACAAGGACTCGCCTCATCAGGACGCCCTGACAGATTCACATCGACTCAGGGTGCTTCTTTGTTTCCTGCTGCCTGTCGTGGCTCAGTTCCATCTGCATTAGCACCCCCGGCCTTTTACTCCGATGACCCTCGAGCTTCTGCTTTGATCCTCACTGCCTGGCACGCTCCTCGTGGTGCTATTGTGGGATGGCTGGGTGGAGGTGATTTTGGACTCTTCTTCCAGTTTCCTTTTCAGCAGCCAGTGAAATGCTGGAGGCATGTAATACTTGTGATTAAAATCGCGGTGCAAAGCACAACTGTCCCACCACTGATTCTGCTCTAAGAATCCAAAAAAAGAGGTGAACCAGTTGGCTGAAGTGCACATACACATTGTCTTAGAGGCTCTGATGTAGACAGCATGAATCTTCATTATGTGGTGGGCACTTTGGGCTACTTAGCGGCCAGGCCTGCCCTGCATATACCTACATCTGCAGACCCAACTCAGAGCAAACCTGTACCACCTAGGAAATCTGTGTTTGTGTTCCTGGATCCTCACTGATTCTCTCTTACCTGCATCCCTTTCTCTCCTCTCTGGAACTTCATCATTCTTAACTATTTTTTGCAGCATGGAATAATGCAAACAATAATAGTTAATGTGTGTCACTTACTGGGCATGTAGAAGCCATTGTACTGAGCACTTTACATGAATTGAATAATATTATCCAATAAATATTTACATAGGACGTATTTTATATTAGAAAAGTTTCCAGGTGCTGGGGGTGCAGAATAAAGCAGACAAAAATCCCTTCCTTCAGGGAATGTACATTCCAGAGAGAGATAAAGAGAATTGAAAGAGTAAAATACATGATATAAAGATGATGATAAATGCATTGGAGAAAAATAACAAGAGGCAAGGTGCTGGGAAGCACTGGTGAGGGTGGAGGAGGCGGACGGCCGCACCACAGCTGAGCCACGTGCCACCTCTGTGAGACAGCTAGCGCCGCTGCCCTCAGCTCACCGACGACGAAACCTAGGCTTCCACTGTCAAAACGCTTCCTCAAGAGTAAGTCTATCAGCCATTCTTATGCCCGAGTCCACCTCTCCCAGAAGCATTTGCTGTGACTTGCTTCCTAGCTGGAGAAGGCAAAGCAGCTGCACACAGGTAAGGAATTACATCACCAGTGGGTGTGCCGGAAGTGCGAGGGAGAGGAAAGGCCATGCTGCTTGTGGCTCAGACGTCCCCAGTGGCCCCGTCAGCCTGTGGCTCAGACGTCCCCAGTGGCCCTGTCAGCTTGCTTACCTGGGCTCCCTCTGAGCTAGAACAGCCCTCTGCATGATGCTAGGCAGGGTTCCACAGCCACAGAAAAGACTTTCAAAAAATCTCAGCCAGTTTTTAAAAATAGACTTCATGTTTTAGAGCAATTTTAGGTTCGCAGCAAAATTGAATGGAAAGTACAGAGAGTTCCCACACCCCCCAACCGCCCCCCCCACGCACAGCCCCCCCCCCCAACTGTCGACATCCGGCTGGTCTCTTTTTTTACAAAGGGAACTTCTTTCCCTCCCTGTTGCTTTCTCCTGAATTAAGTCTGGGCTGCAGATTCAAATACTCAAATACTATCGCTCACTGGACGCTGACGCCCCTCACGCACACCTGCGCGGCCTGCCGTTCTCTTTTGCACGGAAGACCCACTGCCCGCAGAGCAGGACAGGACTCACAGGAAACTTGGACGGACAGATGGCTGGGTTCCTGAGTGCCTGCAGGGCTGTGAGCTGCTGCAGGTCTGAGGCCATCTCTGCCTCGCAGCCCTGTCATTTTAAGCAACCTTCTTCTCCTGGCCAAGGTTATGCATTTTTTTCTAGGAATCTCTCAGTCTTGGATTTCCCCTTTTGCTTTTCATTTTCTCATTGTGAGTTGGCTCTTCTTGCCCTCCAGACTTGCCCAAAGCCTCCTAATTGAATGTGGAGCCGTGACAAGTTCTCGCTGGCCACCATGTGCTGAGTCACAGTTCGTGTCGTTCCTCACTGGCCCCGCTGCCTTTTGGGCTGATGCGCTCGCCCCGGGGCCGAGAGGAAGCAGCGGCCGGCCAGACAGCCACACCTTCGGACAGAGCCGCATCTGAGAGGGCTTCCGGTGAAAACGGGTCATCAGCTAGGCGGGTGGGAGAGGCACGGGGTGGGGCTGGGGGTGACATCACCCCGATCTTTCCTGCCGGATTTGACAGAGCTTGACTTTTGAGGGAAAAGGAGGCGAAGTCATTGATGAGCTTTCTCCACTGAGGAGTCAGGGGACGAGGTCACATCTGGGTTTGTCTTCAAACCCGGAGAGGAATGAGCTCATGCTGCTGTTTCCCTTATTCTGCGTCCAGGAGTGAGGGGAGGGGCATCTGTGTGAGGGTGTGCCTTGTGCGAGAGGCTGGGGAGGTCTGGAAGCTCTTGTGCCTCCAAAGGCAAGTCTGTCTTCTTCCCTGAAGAGCTTGCATTTCTCTGGGAGCAGCCCTCCCAGGGCAGCACAGTGCTGGGCAAGGCCTAAGTTCTGCTCAGGATGTTAGAGCAGGCAGACCGCTAGATGTGAGCAGAGAAAGGGGATCCCAGGCCAAATGGCAGAAAGTGGGCAAAAAGGACAGAGGCACAGGGCCAAATGCAGGAAACCCCGCATCATGCAAACAACAGGGGCCCCTGGGCGACAGAGAGAAGCAGGAACCTCGGGACTGGTGGCAAGTAACACATTTTGGGGTGACAAGTGCCCTGGAGGCCGGCAAAGAAAGGTGGGAAGAGGCAGGGATCTCCAGTGTCTGAATGTAACCTTTGGCTCATTATGCCCTCATTTCAATAAAATTGGCCTTGCAGATGAGAATTGCCCATCATGCACTGAAGCCGTGACACTTCCGATCCAGACTAAATAAGGACAAAAATCCCTCCTCCCTTCAGGAAGGTGGAGCTGGGATGAAAATCAGCGAATACGACCCCAAACCCTTCCCTCCCCAGTGAATATTCCGCCCACGCATTTCTACAATCTGTGTAGCCAACCTGCCAGAGAAACTCAGGGCAGCCGCTCCCCTGAGCCTGCCCGCCTCCCCTTGAGAGTGTAGTCTGTCCCTTAATAAATCCTCACCTCACCGTCTTGACCTCCGTGTCTCGCCTCTGAATTCCTTCCACAAGGAGTCAAGAACCTACTTGCCGGCAACAAGGACACCTAGGGCCACACCGCAACTTTCACGGGCCCCTTGCTCCAATAAGAAAAAAGAAAAGAAGACTTATTTTATGACTATGTTGGTATAAAGATAGTTCAGGCCGGAATCATTGTCACGGAAGTATTATTGTATTCATTTTCTTCTGATTTTAAGAGAAAATTAAACACTTTCCTGGGTCTCTAAAAAGTTTCATGGATAAACTGGCCCTGAGGTCAGGGCGCTCCTCCCCTTCAGAAAGGAATCTGCGGCTGGAGCGAGAGCACAGAGGGCACCACCAGCTCCCGCCCTCACTCTGCCCAAGTGGGATGCTCTGCCGGGGACAGGGCTGCGAGGCCGCACAGAACGGCAACCTGCCTCCCCGTACAGACGGGGCACTGAGCAGAAGCAAGGCGGCCTGCCAGGCCACAGGCTGACTTCAGAGGACTTACTTCCGGCGACGGCGACGTAGGCTAAGCACGTAATCCACCCCTGGGCAGACCCTAGCCATTTCCCCAGCAAAGGCAGAGAGCCTTGAGGGCGCGATTTGGAAACCCAGTGTCCCAGGCAATCAACCTGTGTTGAGGAAACAATATAAGGCAGGAGTGACCACAAAAAATATTCACATTTGTTCATTGAACAAGTATTTATTGAACATCAAGGACGTGCTAAGCACCAGGCCTTGGGAGACACAAGTCCGGTCTTTCCTGAAACTTGTATAAATATTATAGACTGTACTTTTGAATTCTCCAAGGTGTCCACTTATAGCCACGGATAAGTCAGGAAAAGGGGGAGGGAGAAAGCAAAATGTGCCATGCCATGCCTCTGGCTAGCAGTCTGAAATGCGTCGTCCCTTGATCCTCCCCCACCCCATGAAGCCCGAATATGGAGGTACATCCATACCTCGGGTAGGAAGCGCGCAGCAGTCGCTACGGGGGCCACATCGAAAGTGCGATCGCCTCTCCAAGACACGCTCCGCAGCCGGGCACGGCAGCCAGCGGCACACGGAATTAGGTGTGTGCTGGGCAGGACAGTTCTCCAAACAGAAGTCGTGTTTCAAGGAGCAAACCTGACTGGGTCAAAATCCTGGGATGTACAGGACAGGAATCTCTGACCCGCAGAGTCTCCTTCAGGCAGGCACCAACGGTCTGGGCACCTGCGGTTCCCACACAAGGAGTCCAAAACCACAGCACCGGAGCCCTGGACACAGCAAGGCGCGGCCGGGCCCACGGAGGGGCTGTTTGCTTGTGACTTGTTTTGCCACGTCCTGGGTGTGTGCATCACTGGGGACACAGGGAGCTGGGTCCCAGGCATTCACAGGAGCCAGGAGTCCAGCAGTTTCTGGATGAGCCCCGCTGCCCCCGAGGCGGGGCTGGGTTAGTGTGCTGCTCCCTCAGAAACGTGAGATTGCTCATTCCTTTTACACCGTCTCTGCCACAGCACCCACTGATCCCAAATGTTTAAAACGTACTTAAAAATAATACCAGCAGGTGTGCTTCTGCACAGGCCTCTCATACTGCGCTGGTTTTCCTTGTATCCCAAGCCTCACGCATGTCCCAGTGCTGCCCGCCCAGGCTTGGTCAGGCGACAGTAACTCAGCAAAATAACCTGCTGAGACCCAGATGCCATCGTGTGCCTAACAACTAACCTCCATTTCTGCGTCTAAGCCCAGGCCCCATAACCCACCCAAGTCACTTTAGGAATAAAAGATTATTTTTCCTTCTTTCCCCTCTAAGTATCTGTCCAAACCAGGAGCATGGGAGTCTTTGGAGAGCCAGTCTGCCCAGCCTACATCGTCCCCCTCCCCCCCTCCCTCCTTCCCTCTCTTCCTTCTACGTAGGATGTAGAGTATATAGAACTTAATTTAATCTGTTTTTGTTGATAATGAAAATCCTTCTGAAATTTCAGATTCACTGCTAAGAATTATTTTCACTGGATAGAATGACAAATGTTGATGTAGGAAGTCTGCAGACTAGTCAGAATCGGAGAATTTTCAGAAACATTTAGAACTAGCCTGAAAGTTCGTTGTGAGCTTGTCCCAGTTTAGAGTCACTTTTGGGGGATTTCCCATTTTCCCCTGCGAATCAAAGGTGGAAGAATGTCTGATTAGCTGAAGCTTCCGGTTCTCTGTCTCTGGTTGAAACTTCCCTTGCCGCCCTCTTCTTTTTCAGACGCACCTGGGCTGAAGTGTTAGGGAGACCCTAACAAGGGGAAATCCCTTCTGTCTAGTTAAACCATCCACGTACCTGGCTGCAAGACCATCTTCCTGCTCGCTGCTACCTCTGGGCGAAAACACTTTATCCTGATCAACAAAAGCCCTCCTGCCGCTGCCCACAGCAGGGAAGAGCTTCCGGAAGGGACGCCAAAGTCACTTCGCCTCTCCAAACGCTCTGCTGGCCACAAGCCTGGACTGGCACATGTCTGCCACCACTTTAATTATTTTGTCTAGCACAGCAGACGTGTGGCAATTACATACTTTCAAATTTCTATCACAGCTGAACTCTTCCCACATAATTAACAATCTCAACTTAAAAAAATCCTTTTCTGTTGTAAATGTCATATATTTTCATTGTAGAAAATTACAAAATACAGAGGAACATAAAGAAAAAAACCAGATAACCCCTAATCACACTATTAAGTGACAGTGTTAACACTTTGGCGAACAGCCCTCAAGTATCTTTTCTATGTATACATTTTTTATATTCAACTTAAATTTTACATTTTAATAGGGATTTGTTATTTTTCCAGCAAAAAATATATCACACATTTCCCCCATGCAGGTGTTTGTGCACAACGTGACAATTAATGGCTATGTATTGTTCAGTTGTGTAGATGTATCATAATTTAGTAAATAAATCTATGGGGAACCATAGTTAGGTGGGTTTTTTTGACAGTTTTTTCACTCATATGTAATACAGACATAGACAGCTTTGTACATAAATCTTCGGAAAAATCCCCAATTACTTCCTTATGGCACATTTCCAGACATGGAATAGCTGGCTGACAGGCCTTAAACATTTTCAAGTCTTTTACCAAAATACTGCCAAACTGGCTTCCAGAAAAAATGTACGAATTTGTTTTCCTAAGATGGTAAAGTGAGCAGTTGTTTATCTACATCCTCAACAATATACTGCCTTCAAAACAAAATGGTACTAATTTGGTTGTTGAAAAATGGGAATCTCATTTTCACTGAAGCTTTTCTGGATGCCAGGGAGGTGGAACACAGGCTTACGCGTTTAACTGGCCACTTGCATGCGAGCCCTAGGGAATGGCTTACTAACGCCATCTCCTCAGTTCCCACACTGCGACGGCCGTCTTTACTTACTGGCTTGTAAGTGAGCTAATTGTTAGGTAGTTTCCACTGTCATATCATTTCCAAAGATGAATTTTACAGCAGTTTGTTTTATACGCTTCTTTTTTGTCACCTTCTCTAAGAAGATCGTGGAAAGTGAATACACGTTAAAAACTGGCCAGATTACCTTGCTTCCAAACGTGTAAGGAGTGTTTCTCCTAAGTCTACCCATGTAATTACTCTGTTTTGAAATTTTGCAGTGACTCCTTTTCATCTTCATGAAATGAAATTTATTAGAAGAAAAACGACATCCAGGATCCAGTGGCAGTTCTCCCCCAAGCCATGCTGCTCGGTACCCGCTGGACCTTACGTCGAGCGTTCTCGTCACACACAGAAGGGGGTAATAAGTACAGGACAGGAGGAAGCTTCAGGAGGTGATGGATGTACTCATGGCACAGGTTGTGGTGTGGCTTCACAGGTGTATGCTTACCTCTAAACTTCCCAAGTTGTGTACGTCAGTTATGCACGGCTGCTCGTATGTCAGCCAGACCTCAACACAGTAGCTGAAAAAATACAGTGGCCGCCAGCCACACGTGGCTATCTAAATTTGAAAAATGAAATAGAATTAAAATTTCAGTTCCTCAGTTGCTCAACAGTCACACGTAGTGTGCAGGTACCTTTCTGGACAGCCCAGATATGGGACTTTTCCATCATCGCAGATGGTTCTGAAAGCCACTGATCCACAGATTTTGCTTTTTCCAGTCTCCAAATCTGCTCCTTTCTGTATCTCCTAGCCTCTGCTTAGAATGCCCTCCTCCTTTTCTTTGGCTCATTCCAACATCTCCTTCGGCATATAGCTCAGATATTACCTACTCTGGAGAAGTGTCCCCTGACCACTCATGTCCCCCAGCCTGGACTGCAAGCCCTCCTGTGGCCCATTAGAGCCCTGGGCATAGAATGCCCATCAAAGTCAACCGCAGGTATCGATTCTCTGGTCCCTGTCCCTTTCCAGCTCACCAAGGGGAGAGTACGTCTTCAACTGCTGATCACCTAGGACCCAGCTTAGTTTCTGAAAAGTGGACAAAACTTAGTGTATATTGAATCAACGGTCCATCTACCGTTTGCCTCACCCTCTGCAAATGTGTTTATTCTTAAAAATTCTCAAGAACTAAAAAGTATGCCAAAAGAAGTATTTAAAGAACAATATATTTATTAGGAAGAGTACAATTGTGAACTTCAATACAGGCATGACACACATGGGCACGCTTTATAAGCTGCCCCATAAAAGACAGTTATAGCAGCAAAACTATAAACTTTCTCTTTATAGAGTTATAGACATGTTGCCTTTGCACTTCAACAGGTGTTCATCATTGGAATAATTACAACCATCCCTGCTTAGTAGTTCTCCCCCAAAATAAAAAGCTTCCCAGTTACCTTTAGTCTCCCAGAGTCTCTGGGGTCTCGTCTCCTGCTCCTTCTAAAGTGACAGCAAACTGGGGGGAGGGATAAAGGAAGAATCTGGGATTAACATATATACGTTACTATGTATAAAATAAACAAGGTTCCACTCTATAACACAGAGAACTATATTCAGTACCTTGTAATAACCTATAACGAAAAAGAATATGAAAAAGAACATATATGTGTATAACTGAATCACTTTGCTATACACCTGAAATGTTGTAAATCAACTATACTTCAATTTAAAAAATAAATAAAAATTTAAAAAAATAAAGTGACAACATACTGCTTGAGAAGGTGCATTTGTAAGCACCAGGCTCAGGGTACTTTTTCCGTTTTAAATTAGAAAAAAATCACAGTTAACATGTATTTCTTAGAGGAAAAAATTAAAATACAGATACTTATTTTTAAAAAAAGGAGAATCACTCATAATCCCCCTCCAGATGACATCCTCTGCTTGCATTTGACACAAAACTTCCCCCGATTTTTCTCTACAAAGAGATAAATATATTTTCTTGTTTCTTGCAAAAGTGAGATCGCACTGTGCTTGGTTTTCAATTTTTTTCAATGAACTCATGATAAATAAGTTTATTTACATGAGATAGTCAACACTTTGTTATAAAATAGGCTTTGCGTTGATAAAAAGTTTATTTATCAATAAATATGTCCGCAACATTACTTTAAATGTTTATTATTTGAAGATAGCACTTTCCATCTTTGGAAGCTTAGATGAGCCCGTCTTTCCCGCTTCTGTCGACAGTGCCGAGAAGGCGCTCCCGACCAAGCGTGTCCCGGGATCTGCAGGTCTGCATGCGTCCTCCTCCGAGGCAGAAGCAAGGAACGGTTTTCGGGGCTTCAGAGGGTGGCGGGGAGCGGTGGCTGCACACCTGCCCAGGCCGGCCCAGGAACAACGCAGCCAAACGAGCGGGGCAGAGGGTTACTCTGAGGTCAGCAGGCCGCGGTCGGGGCGAAGCTTACCTGCTAGCGCTCCTTCGGGAGGCGCCACGGCCGCGCTGTGAACGAGGGGAAGGAAGGGCGAGGCCGGGGAGGAGGAAGGCGAGCTGTCAGCCGGCGACGCGGGACAGCTCCCGCAGCGCACGCCAGGCAGCTGGGAGCAGCAGTGACGCACCGCAGGGAGGACGGCGGCTCTCCTTCCTCCCTTTGGCTTGAATCCCCCCACTTCCGGGCTGGCGCTCCTGGCCCCTCGGGCCTGGCTGTGGGCGTGGCCACGCAGGGGGCAGGGCTTCCGCTGGGTCTGAAGCGGTGGGAGCAGCGAGGGAGTCCCCGTCTCCTCAAGGCCAACATGGGTGATGGGGCGCTCCCGCTGGGGCTGGCTCACGGAGGCCTAGGCCTGCCGGGCGCTGAGCCGCACCCTGAGGGAGGCAGGCAATGCAAACACACTAAGAAGTGGTGAGGCGGGAAGCCCCATAAAAAGACCGGCAGGACCCCTAGGCAGGGCCGCTCCTCCTCCCAGCACCATCCGGTTCCCAGGTCCAGAGCCTCTATCTCACTTTTTGCCTCTAAAGCGGCTAACTTACACCTAGAATTCTATTGGTTCCCTGAGCTTACTTCTGATTGGTCATTTCCTTCACTCCTGATTGGGTACTACTCTCACTTCTGATTGGTCCACCTCCCTAGCTTCTGATTGGTTCATTTGTAGTACTTCATTTGCATGGCACTCATTCCTGATTGGTCTATTTCTACAACACTTGTTCCTGGTTGGTCAACTTCTGTTGAACTTTATTTGCATATGATGTTGCGAAGTATAAAACTGACAGCCTATAAAAGGCCTGTGTAAAGCTGCAGACACGGTCCAGAGCTTGGAGTGTTAACTTTTTTGGGTCTGTTGGTGTAATAAACCTGAGTTCTGCTACTTTCCGAGAGCTGCTTGGTTTCTCGCCCGAATCCAGGTTACTGTCCCAACTGAGCTGTCACACGGAACTGTGTAACGCATTTTTCCGCAACAGTGGTACCAGCAGAGGAGGGGCACAGCCTCTAGATTTTCAACCTACAGTTTCTCCACTAGGCTCATCAAAGCCCTTGGTTTTGAGAGAAGAGTCAGTGCAGAGTGCGTCCACGGGAAACACCAAGCCTGGTTCTCCCCAGGAGGCAGGGCAGAACGCAGCATGTAAGGAATGGGAAAAGGAAATTAAGTTCTGTGGGCAGGAGAGCTCCACCTTTCCTCTGGGGACAGAAAAAGAGCAAGAGGTCAGGCGAGGACACTTGGCTGTGTCCAGCCACGTCCTCCTCCGCATCTCCTGGTCTGGACCACCCCGCCCCCGTGACTCAAGCAGGCAGCTGGGCTCAGCTGGGAGCGGGCTTCGGAGAGGGCAAGCGGATGCAAACTGCATCCTGCTGTGTGTGAGAGCAGTGGCACCTCCAAATGAGCACCCCACAGCCACAGGGGGCGGGGCCAGAAGGGGGAGGTCTTGCCCGGAGAACGACACTCAGAGTTCAGCTTGAGTCATTTCCTTCATGACTTTCCAGACTCTTCGACAGAGGGAATTTCCGACAATGAAGTGGTCTATTTAAAATTTGGCAGCAAAGCAAAGGGAAAACTCGGGTGTGAAGGAAGAGGAAGAGGCAGGGACAAAGAATGAGTCTGCTGGGCGATTTCCCTGAGGTCCCGACGCCAAGGACAAGTTAAAGCAGCACTGCAATGCTTATGAGTTGCGTTACGCACGGCCAGGTTTGCTCTGGGCATCGTCAGCCTGCCCACGCTTGGCTTCACTGTGCAGTCTTCGGTTTTCTTCAAGACCAGATGGTAGTTTTTTTCTTTTTACAAGGATTTGAAAACAGAGGAAGGTTTCATGTAGCCTCTGTAAGGTTACCAGGCTTGGACGTAACTAAGGACAGACTTAAATTCCTGCCTCTTCCCGCTGCCGAAGGATGTGCTCCAGAGCTTTGTGGTGCTGGGGGCAGGTCCAGGGCACCCTCAAGCCTGGTCTGCCCATCCTTGCCTCCCATCAGTTTCAAGGGCTCTTGGTCCTTCCCTGTCCCTAAGTCCTCTAATGACTTCGTGGATCTCTCAACCTCTGTGTCCATTCAAAACGCTCTTTCCCCACAGGGCTCTCAATGCTGCCGCAGGGTCGCCGTCATCAGGACTCAGCTCAGGCTCCCCTCCCGAAACCCCTCCCATCGCAGGTGGATCTGGCCACGTCCTCCCTGTGCTCATGCGCAGTGGGAGCAGACTTCCGGGTGAGCTCCTGGGAGACTGTAGCTACTGGACACATGGCTGTCTTTTCCTGTCAGTTTATGAGCTATTTAAACACAGGAGTCATATTCATTTTTGATCCTTCAGCACCTAGAATGTGCTCAGAGAACGCTGGTTGGTGAAGACAGCGCCTGTGTGACCAGAGTGGTCCAGCTGGTCTTGTGGATCAGAGGGCTGACCATTCCACGCCGCTTTATCTAAAGGACTTGAGCGTCCCTGGGTTCCAGTATGTGTGGGGGCGTCGCGGAGTCGTGACAGGGAGATCAAATGGCACCGGCATTGCCGAGAGTTCTCTGATGGAGCTGGGAGGCCACTGAGGAAGGGTCAACTTACGCACATCTCGCCCAGACGGACTCTGACCTTTGGACCACTGACCGTCTCAACGCAGGCATCCAGCACAACTGGCAGAAGTTCACGACGCTAACCCGACCCTCACCCTGAAACAGCTGGTGGCAGCCTCAGGGACGAACCCCCCTGTCCTCACGTCACAGTGCAGACTCAGCTTCTGCCTTTGTAAGCCTCGAACGCTTTCTTTTCCCTGGGACACTCTGGCTTTATCTGAACCTGTGTCCCCGAAATGCAGTTCTTAAGACCCCAAATAAACTCTTCTCTTACTTTTAGCCGTTTGAGTTTTCCGGTCCACAGAACCGACCCCCGCAGATGCTGAGGAACGGCTAGCCGTGTTTACACGCCGGCTGCACCGCTCACCGTACGCCCAAGGCAGCTGCTTCCCTGTGGCCCTCCTGGGATGCGCCAGCTCCTTGAGGGCAAAGGGACCAGCCTACTGCCTTTAAGGCAAAGCCTAGCATATTCCAGGTGTTAAATAAGTGTTGACTTTAGTAAAATGTGCGGTTTTGTAGGCTACTTTTTACATTATCCAGAGCTCAGCCTAGAGTCATCATGATACTAGCAAATTTCTTCAGTGCAAGCACTGAGCACATCTTACACGTCACACAGCTCATCATCACAGCAGCCCTTCAGGTGGGTTCCCCCACACCCCTTTTACAACGAGGAGACTATGACCCAAGGAGCTAAGTGATTTGCCTCGATGCACACATCCAGACGGTGGCAGCGGGGAGATGTAAACCCTGGTTTGAATTCAGAGGCTCTGAGGCAGCCAGCTTTTTTGGCTCTAGCCCCTCCCTCGTATCCCAATTACCTTTCAGTGTCTGAACTTCTAAGAAAAGGGAACAAGTCATCCTTCCCGAACTCCATCCACCTCTCCTCACAGCCCCCACTGACTGCTCCACATGAAGGAGTGAGGATTACTTTTGCAGACTTGGCATTTTCAGAGGGACAAAGAAAGGGGGAATTTTGAAGACAGGAGGAATAGTCAGAGAGGGGCAGGTCACAGCCACAACTTGTAACAAACAGGCTGATAAAAGAACGTAACAGCAGACATCAGACCTCCTCTTACGGGATGGACGTGTGCTGAGAAAACCTAGATAAACTGCCCAGAGTGATGGGGCTCAGCAGGAGAATGTAGATAGCTGGAGAAAGCTAACCTGCCCGGCAACGGGAGTGAAGGATTTGAGATTAGAGCTGCGTGCTGAGCAGAGACTGGGGACAGGGAGGACGGGGCGGGAGAGAGGAGGAGGCTGAGTAATGTCACAGACAGGCTGGGGGGCTTCTGCAGACCTGGGGCCCTGAAGCTGGTGTGGGTCTTGTGAAGGCTCTGCCTCTCCCAAACCTTCATTGACGTCCCTGAGATGTACCAAAGCCTGGTGTGCGTGCTGGGGGGAGGGCAGGCTCGTCTCTCAGGTGTGTGCACAGGAGCACGGAGACCCCTGGAATGACTGGTGGGAAGATGCAGCAGGCCGGAGGGAGAACCCAGACCTTCGTGCAGCGTCACCCAGACAGTTCGCACCAGCTGTGGCAGGGCAGGCCACCCCACTGCGAGTCACTGGTTTAAGCTGTCAGTTGGAGGACATCTCCGGGACTTTTCTGGCCTCTTTGCTCGTGAGTAATTGTTTCCTAGAAAACGCTTCCAACCCCCAAACATTCCTCTTGAGCTAGAAGGACAGGGCCCAACGGAGCAGGCTGCCGTGAGCGGGGTCGGGGCTTCGGAGACCTGCCTGGCCTCCGGGCTCTGGGAGCGTGTGTCCAGCGGGGAGCTGGGGCACCGGGCAGACGCCTAGCCCGGAAAGGAGCAGGTGCTGAGGCCCCGAGCTGAGCACGTCTGCGCCTTTCACCACGGATGCTGGCGAGACTCTCTCTTGCTGCTCTGTGTGAGCCGCAGGCCGGGGCCGTGGGTGTGCGCGTGCTCCTCCGAGCAGCGCAGGAGGCTTTGGCTGCCACTGGGAGGAACGTGAGAGCCAAGCAAAATTTCTGAAAGCCCTTTGTTTACACCCTGTCAAAACGTGGATGATTTTTAAGATATGGGTCAATAAAATGAAATGATGACTTTCTTCCAGTTATTTCATAATAGAAGTTCAGCCAAGGCTCTCCCAGCTTGCCCAAAAAAATTAGAAACAGAACAGGAGTGAAGGAAATAATAGCTTTCTCTCTTTTTTTTTTTTTTTTTACACTAATCACCAGATATGCGGAAAGACTGAAACTTTGAGTGTTACTTGGCCTGTGTGGATCCTGTATTTCTCACCTGCAGTCACCAGTGAACATCAGAGAGTTAGGAAAGGCTGCTGCCCAGCGGTTGAAGAGGACGGAGTGGACAACGTGACAGGTTATGTTTTTCACAGACGCCTCAGCAGTGCCTCCTGTTCCACACATGCGCCTTACGTGTGACCCTGATGCTCCTCCCTGAAAGATCTGACCCTAAACTGGGCGAGAGTTACAACTACGTCAACCAACAGAGCACGGCAGAAGCAGCGTCACAGAAGCGGGGCCCTGGAAGGTGGCAGAGTGTGTCCTTCCTGCTGGAGCAGACGCTTTAGAGCCGAGCTGTCGTCTAGGATCTCTGGCTGCCCTGGAGCTGCCGTCCTCTGAGGCAGCCCAGGTGGTATGGGGAGGCCCAGCCGAGGTTCCAGCCAATGGCCGAAATCCGACGCCAGACGTGGGAGTGAAGATGCCTCCAGGTGATTCTAGCTCCCAGCCATCGACTCTTCCCAACTGAGGTCCCAGACATGGTGGAGCAGAGAGAAGCTGCCTTTGCTATGCCCTGTCCAAGTTCCTTATCCACAGAATCTAGGAGTGTAATAAAGTAGTTGTTTTTCCCTGCTAAGTTTGGGGGTGGTTTGTTACGTTGCCATAGGAACTGGAACAGACGTGAAACCGGGAGCCCCATCCCGTCCTCCTGAGACCCTCTGTGGGAGGAAGCTTCCTGGAACACTATTTGAAAGCGTCAGGACTAAGCAGCCTTCAACAGCTCCAGATTCTCTTGTTCTAGGAGACCTGGAGTGTAATAGCTTCATCAGGAAAGAGCACCACCTTGCCCAGCATTAAGGATTGAACAGCATTCTACCACAAGATGACGTCCTAACCTGGTGCCTGCGCACGTGGCCTTATTTGGAAATAGGGTCTTCGCAGATTTTCAAAGTAAGATGAGGGCACTTGGGTGGGTCCCGATCCAATATGATTCTTATAAAAAGGGGACACTTGGACACAGACAAACACAGGCAGAACGTCATATGAAGGTGAAGGCAGAGATCTGGTGTGGCTGCAAGCCAAGGATTGCCAGCAGACCAGCAAAGACAGGGCAGAGGCGTGGGACAGGCCCTCCCGCACGGCCCTCCAAGGGAGCCGGGCCTGCTGCTGACACCTTGGTCTAGAACTGTGGGACGGCACTGTGTTCACGTAGGCCACCCAGGGTGTGGGAGTCTGTTACGGAGGCGCTAAGGAAATAGCACATCTCAGAACCAGTCGGAACAGGGGTGACGGCCCTCCTGGCTCCAAGATCCTCAATTAGGAGAGTGAGGCCTCTTGATTGACTCAGCAGTATTTTTCAGCACCCATCTCATCTAAACCACAATGGGAAGCACTTCAGAAAAATCTGAAGATAAATTAAGTCTTGGTTTCTGCAGTCACTGGAACTCCAGTAGGCGGCAAGTCCTAAAATAACCGTAGTAAAAGTGAGAAGTGACTGGGTGATGCGGCAGGTGGAAAGTGTTAAGAGAAATTCTAAAAAAGTCTTAAAGCTCTTTCAAAAGTCTCAGGGGCCTTAGAGTAAGCAGAGCTAAAATCAGACGCGGGTGGCCAGAAGGCAGACAGAAGGGGCGTGTCTACGAGCATTTAACTCTCCTCGGGTCTCTGTCCAGTCAAAGGACTCAGGTAAAGTGCAGCTCCTGTATTGTCAGGCCTATTTAAAGCATTTGCAGAGTTACTTTTGCGTAACGTTTGTTTCCTCCCCGCACATGTAAGAAAAAACATGTGTGAGTCTGAACATTTTAAAACAGCCTGCAATGCGACTTCTGTGTTACGACTGTTTACCATGATACAGTCAGTGCTGTTAAGAATGCCATTTGCTGTAAGGTTTTGGAGTCAACTTTCAGGCATTTTTTTGGATGCAGGTTCTTGATCAGATCTGTAATCAAAGCACTCAGTATCGCTAGCAGTTTCTTTTTAAAATTTACTTATGCATTTTATTTATTTTATTATATCAGTTTCTGAGTTAGGAAAAGCGAATTGAAAATAATGGTCCAGCTGGTTGGCCGTACTTTTGATCTGATTGTTTTAACATTGTTGTTGGTAGAATTGAAGGGGAACAAATCAGCCCGAATTTTAGAAAGTGTACTGAGCACCCTTTATCAGGAGGCTCCCGGTTAAGCAAGGCACCCCCCCACCCCCCCAACAAACAGAAGTCTGATGTGATTTAATCAGGTGCTTAATCCCTCTGACATTTTCGTATTTCCCATTTGACACCAGTTCAGTTTCTTTGAGAGGTGGTCCGGACGTAACAAAACATTCTTGTGGCTAAATATTTAGATTGAGTAGTTTTGATTGAAGCTAACCTCTAGTTGTCGATCTCACAAGTGTGAACTCATTTTAAACACTTCCTCACTAAGGTAGCGGTGGGCACTGTCCTTTGTTTCCGGATGCGTGAGACTATTAACGCTGTTTGCCTGCTGGTGTGGTTCGGGCTCAGGATGTGGCTCCCGCGAAAGTCCAAGGGTCATGTCACCAGAGGCTAGGACCCAGGGGGAATTAAGAAAAAACCCTGAATAAATAGTAAGTCTTGAGAAAAGTCTTCCTTGCCATTCTAACAAGTGTCAGATTGATTTCTTCTTAAACAGCACTTAAGAGGTCGCTGGTGTGCACGGCCTCAGGTTTCTGTTGAGACTGGCTACGTCATAAAGTGCTCTTTATAAATAAATTTAAATCCCTAAGAAATGTAATTTATACATACAACTCAATAGGCATAAATGGAACACATTAATTCCCTCCGAAATTTGTGGGCATTTATTTCTCAAACTTACAAGGATTATCTTTTCATGTTTTTGCACTGGTTTTATTTACTCTTGGACTAAATCAGCCTGAACTGTTGAAAGCTGTCCAAATGTTACTTAGATCATGATTTTAGCAAAACTACTCCACATGGTCTCTATGAAATTACAATGGAATCCCAAGTATCTTGCAATTCAGATTGAAGAAATGTAATTTTTTCCAATATCAAAATCAGTGCTGAGAAGTTGGTTTTTTTCCTTAGAACTATGGAGGAGTTATAAATGCAAAAGTTACATGTTGCCTCTTGTGTATCCCTTTTCCCAAGATCTGTCTTACCTGAGACTGCTATTAAGAATGGAACTAAACACCTTTGTAATGGTGATATCTAGGTGTAACTTGAATTGAAATAAAATTAATTCTTAAAGATTAAAAAAAAAAACTAAAGAGAAAGTCCAGACTAGACTTTACAACAGAAGAATCCCTGAATCAAAATAATCAGAATGGCCAGTCTGGTTCAGATGTTTGATAATAACGTCTTTGCCTACATTTTTTATGCAGAATATCCAGACTCTGAAAGCACCCTATCACTTGTGGGATGCCTGTCATGTAAATGCTTATTTGCACTTTGCTTAAGAAATCTAAAGTATAACCTGCATTCAAAGCTTTACACACAGAAGTAATGCAGCTAAGGAACAGCTTTTCACTTTTCCCTACTCGGATATTTAGGGTGAAATTCAAACTGACATTGAGAATGCGCAGGCTTGTGCTGTGGCTAATTAAGTGCCCCACTGAGTCTAGCATTGTCTTCAGCGACTTCCCTCTTCGTGTGCTTCTCCAGCCAAATGTGAATGCTTGTCTTGTACCTTGCTGGCCAGCAACATGAGTAACTGAATCAACTTACTTAATGTCAGTGTTTCTCTCACTGTTCTGTATCAGTGAAAGGACTGGAAGATGAGGCAGTGGAAGACGGCAGGGGACAGAGGCTTTTTCACATGTGCAAACTGCCCTGAAATCACCAGATGTCCCTAAATCTGCTGCGCATCTCAGCTTTTGTCTCCAGAGTTTCCCCGGAGCGCTCTCACAATCCCGTCTGCTTTCTGATACACACAGCCACGTGGCCTTCTCACCACACTCGTAATCCTTCTTCAGCTCAGTAGTCCTTCTCCAAAGGACTCTCTGTTGATTATCAGTTGAGTAACTGAGTCATAAATGGCTACAGGAAAAATATATGAAGTGACAATTTAGCTTTGAAAGTTACCAATCACAATTCTCTATGCGTAAGTGGTGCATGAAGTTTTCTTATAAAGAAAGGGCTTCCCTAAGCCTAGAATGTACATGTTTAACTGAGGAAGGCCTTCTGTCTGTACAGAACCATTCTGACTCATTTAAGTAGCCACAATCATTACCATAAATGTATTTACCAAAAGCTCAGCTGGACAGCAGTTGTACAATCTGATCTGGCAAATGCACGGAAATTGTGCTCCAGATTACACAGTAAGGCACTAATTACCCGAATGAAACTCCAGGGGCACCTTAGGTAGATGCAGTACAGAGAATCAAGGAAGGAAATAATTAGTCACAATTGCAGAAACAGCTAGTTATAAAGTGAAAAAATGCATGCAACCTATTTCCTGCAGAGTACAGGGCTCCTCAGTAACAGCACATGCAAAAATACAAGAGAAACGCAAGAGAGAAACATGATTTCCACAGATGAATACGCAAGGGACAAACCTCAACCTTAAATTACAAAAATGACTTTATTTAGGTTATTTTCTGTCCTATGGGCTACTTAGCCAAATAACATTAAGACATCAGTCATAAATTTACACTATGACATACCAAACTTTCAAGCATTTTCTTGACAGTTGTAGAGGTTCTGCCCGCATTTGACACAATCTGAGTACATACAGTGGAGAAAACAGCAGCAAAAGGAAAACCAGGTGAGCACATAAGGCATTGAGTGTCAACCCAGTGAAGATACTCATCAGTCAGGTGGGAGAGGGAACGGCATTCAGCAGAGAGCAAATTTATACCACATTCAAAATCATGCACAGGAACTGGTATTTAACATGGCTGAGAAATTAAGTTGTTTAAAGTTATATTCCCCCTTTTAAGATCTTTTGATTAGAAAAAATTCCTTGGGGGCAGGAGGAGACCCTCTTCCCTCTCCCCAAAATGAACTGAAGGATGTTACCTTTATCAGTGAAAGGCTCTGGGAAGATGGAGTCAGAGTGGATACCGAGTTTGGAAGGCTGGCATGAAACCGTATTAGAAGCATGTCACTGAGCCTAAGTCTGAAAAGCCACGACTGGTCTGGTCAAGACTGCCCAAGTTTTCTTACAATGTGTCTCAATAGACAAGAAAAGATGAGACAAACTCACTGACCCTGAGGCATTCCCCTCACTAAAACCCTGAGTTATTGAGACCCTCCCCAAAATGAGGACTGCTTGAACAGAATCACCACATTCAGGATTTAAAGGAGAATGTAAACTGAATCTTAATTTAGTCTCTAATCGCAAATAGAAGTTGTTTTGAAATTTATCTTATCTATTCACTACTAAGTACTGCTGACAGTTTTCATTAAGATGGATCATGACTGCTCGCTGTTTAAATACATCATCACTACTGATCAGGTATTTGGTATGAAATTTAGAGTAAAATAAACTACTTAGAAAATGGACTTTCCTTAGAATTAGGAACATAAACGACAGCAAAGCTCCTCCTGGGGGAAGTGGTGACTAGAGATACAAAGATTTTTTCTTCTTTTTCTTAATACCAGAAATCATGAGATAGCATATTGCAAAAACATGTACTTTCCTCATCCCGAGTAACAAAAGGGAGACTCCAGGTTGCTTAGACCCCTCTCTACAAAGATGGCCAGAGAGGCAGATAAGGAGGCATCTCTAAATGAGCAAAACCCTCACAGCAAGCTTCGTGCCCGAGTCTTCCTGGAGGAGCAGTGCCTGCTGCCCAGGAAGCCACGTGAACCATCAGAACTCATCGCAGCAGCGCCTGGGGCACCGAAGGCAGGGGAAAGGCGGGGAGCAATCAGAGACTTTACCAGTGCAAGGGTCAGGGTTTACTGCACCAAGAACTCTTCCATTAAAAGTGCTGTGTCAAGAACAAAACAAAATGAAAAGCCACCCCATAGCTGGCTTCCTGAGGTGTGCTCTTCTCGGGCGAGTTCCATTGGGATATACTTAGACACTCTATTTCAGCCAGATCATCACCAAATAGTTGTCTGTTCTACACTTAACCATTAACACTGACCCAAAAGCACACTCATCCTGGGTGTCAGTGTCCAGCAGCTACAGGGTTTAACGGTGCATATGATGGATGCCTTTATATGCACACGAGCAGCTTCTCATGAAGTCTGCAGAAGCTGGAGAAATAGAGCTAGTTGTTCCTTTTTAGCAAGAGCACTTGTAAAATACGAAAGGGATTAGGTAAATACCCCTTTGAACACTGAGTTGATTCACTGAAGGACTTCAGAAAAGTCAGCAGTTCATTTACCTGAGTTTCCCATTTAAAAGCTAAATAGTAATTAAATGCTTTTTTACTTAATAATGTGAACAAAAATAGACAATATTAAAAAGGGCCAGAGTCAGAAAATTTAGACTCAAGATGAAGTTTGAGCACTTTGAATTTTTATAAAATCTAATAGAAACATCTATGCATTTTTTTTTCCTAGTTAAAACATAAAGTCATAGAACTTATACTGATTGACTGGATGTTATTTAGAACTTAGGTTAGAGCCTGTGAAATCATTAAGAAAGCAAATCAAATTCTTTTGGCATTTCGAGCAAACTGTCATAAAGACTAATTATTAGCGATTTACTTCAGTTAGGAACCCATGTGAGATTATGAGTTAACACCAGATAGAGACTTCAGCATAAATATGATTTTTAACCTGAACAGATCCCCTTTAAAGGGTGATATAGAAAATAACTATAAATTTTCACCAGAAAAACAGTGCACCCAGTGTTTCACCAGTAGTTATCAAAGCTCACCTTTCAACAGGGGGGTATGCAGCCTTGTCGTGCCCAGCCACGCACAATCTTGTAGAGTATTTTGTTTGCTTAAAACAGGTTCTAAACACAACACATTGTTTATAATCAGGATCCTAACAACATTCTAGAATTGAATATTTTATCCTACAAGAAATATAACCATGTCACTATTCTAAACATATTGTTTCAATTCCAGGTGGAAAGAAACCAGCTTTATAAAATCACCATTCTAACACTTGAACACAGAGCAGAAACAGCAAAGCACCTTGGTCTACATGATTCAATTATTAAATAAATGAAAAGCATCTCTTCCCCAAATCCTTTACTCCATGATGTATCATAATATTTAAAACACAGCTGAGGTACATGTATCTGTTGAGTAGTTCCTATAGCTGTGTTCCGTGAATGACTCAAAGTAGCATTAAGCAAAGTCACCAGGGTCAAGGAGTAAATTTTAGAAGCAGCATTTTTAAACCCCAAACCATCTTCCTACTGCCTTTCATTAAGTCGCAGAAGTCCCTTAGCTCAGACCAGGGTTTCAGAAACACTCAGTGCAAAGCTGGAGAATGAAACAAAGTTCCCATTTAGGTGGGACCTGTCCCAGGTTGAGAGCACAAATAGTGTTTTCATGTTCCCATTCTATACAGTTTAGCAGTCAGTGAAAAATTTTGCCCCAAACCCATACTATGTTGGATTTTTCAGTCCACAGATAAATGAAAGCTCTGCTGACACCAGGCAAAGACTGTTTCTAATGATGTTTGCTTAGCAAGTTATTCACACTTGGAAAAAAAAGTAACAAAATCATTTCAGATGAGATATGCTTATTTGATGCCAAAGAGAGCAGTTCCTGTGCTTGGAACACTAGCATTCGCAGGAAGGGCAGGCTTGAGGGAGACTGGTTAACATATATACACATACATGGATCGTTTCGTGTAACAGGCAGAATTTGAACAGCTCCCCACAGCTGCACTGCCCAGAGGGTCGGTCCGCCTGGCTGGAGTGCATCAGCTCTGTAACAGAGTGCTTCAGTAGTGCATTTTTTTTTTTCCATCAGATGTATTCACATATCAAGATATCAAAGATGATTAAATTACTAAAAAAAAAACAGGCTTCTAATTCTATGATTTTTAAATTTAATTACCTATTTTAATTAAAATAAATCTAGCTTCTCTAAGGTTGCTCACCAGTACTGCATAGCAATGTTGGTATTAAAGGGGAGGAATCTCTGTATTTCATTTTTAAAATATCATTTAAAGATGTTGGTAAAAATTAAATCATTTAAATTATAAATGACCAGTTCAAGCATTTGACCTTGGAAGATTATTGTCTTTACTCACAAAAATTCTTGCCTGTCAGGTATATGAAAGAATATAACTTAGGGTTCTGTTGGAGGTAAGAAGAAAATGTGAAGCGTCTATGGCAATGCACTTATGTGAATTTACACTCCAGAGAAGAGTTTTCTGTAGCATGAAGGACTTGGCCGATGGAGAAGGCAGCTGGTATTAAAATAACTAGCACAGATTCCTTGGTTCACATACAATGAAAACCAACAATAAGAACCTTGTAGAGATGTAAACAAGCTAAATACGACCTTGGCAAAATATCTTCATCTATTTAAGAAACACCAGAAAGCATGCAACTAAAATTCCCTCCCTTTCACAAGAATGAACTGGGGTAAAACAAAACAAAACAAAACAACAAAAAAAAAAAACCCCCAAAACAAACCAAACAAAAACAAAACAAAACAAAACAAAACAAAAAACAGATGGAACCATGTTTTTGTCAGTAGAAAACAATAATAGATACATTAGGTTCCAGGACAAATAAAACTTTAAAATATTAATTTTGAAAAAATACAATTAAATTTTTATTAAAAAATACATACTCCTTACTCATTCTTTGTGCACATTTTGTTTTGTGTGAAAAAGAAAAAAAGTAGGAAAGGCATTAAGATTACCTAATTATTTACACTGTATTTGGTAGAAGCGTGTTTCAGCCCAACTTTAAACAAAAATAAGTTACTCTGTTTTCATCTGCTCCCGGACATCAGAAGGCAGGGTTTCAAACAGAGCGTCTTCTACAACTAAGCCAGCTCGCTTCAGAGCCCGGCAGTCGCCCAGTTCAGGAGGGAGGATTTCAAAGTGATTGCCTTTAACATCTAAGTAGGAAAGAAATTGTAAATTTCCAATTTTCGGGGAAAGTACTGATAGGCTGTTTTTCCCAATCTTCAGAGTTTTCAGTTTCTTACAGAAGTAGAGTTCATCTGGCAGGCTCTCCACTTTGTTACAAGTGATGGAGAAATACTGTAAACTTTGCAGAACTCCGATTTCAGGTGGGATAAATCGAATGTCGTTGTAGGACAAGTCCAGGTATCGGATTTTGTTGCACAGGAAGAGGTGGGAAGGCAGCACCTCTATCTTGTTGTGGCTGAAGGACAGGCGCTCCAGGCTGGTGAGCTTCTTTATGTGCTCTGGGATGTAGGCGATGCTGTTGTGCCACAGCTTGAGCACGGTCAGCTTTCGCAAGTGCTGGAAGCTAACAATCTCTTCTATAGATTTCAGATTATTTTCCTTGAGGTCCAACTCCTGGAGGCTGAGCAGGCTGAACACGGCGTGAGGAATGCGCTCCAGGTCGCAGTGGACCAGCTCCAGCTCGGTCAGGTTGGTCATCTTCTTCAGATTGTTGAGCATCACCAGCTTGGTGCCGTCATTGTGAATGCACATCTTCTGGAGGTGGCTGGAAACATCCACCACTGCCTGCGGGATTTTGGAAACGTTGCTTTTGATGGAGAGAATTTTAAGGCTTTTGAGATCCCGCAGAGACTCAAGGGTAACGTTTCTGGAAATATCATGACTTAGCGAGCCAACCAGGTAGAGCTCCTCCAGGTTCCGGAGTCCGTACATCCAGGGGGGCAGCTCCCGCATATCATCAAACTTGACGCTCAAGACCTTGAGGTTTTCCTTCAGGAAGGAGAGTGCCGCGCTGTGGATCTTGACCGAGCACTGGTGCAGAGAGAGCTCCTGGAGGTTGTCGAGCTGAGCAATGGTGGCTGGTATCATTACGTTCTTAATGATTTCAAGTTTCAGAGACTGCAACTCTGTGATTTCAAAAACAGTGTCTGGAAGGCCAGAGAGCATGATGAGAGGCAGTTCCAGGCGGTTATGGGCGTTCGTCTGCAGCTTCTGCCTCAGTTTATCAGGAGTCCACTCGTTATTCAAGTTCAGCTGCTTCAGTTTGTTTTCGCTCACTTCAGACAGGAACACTGCAAATCTCTTGGAATACAGAGGGTCATACTGATCTATCATATGAAGCATAAAAGCAAAGTCATTTTTCACATCTGGAATGTCGTCGATTCCAGTCTCCTGCCGGACGTACTCAAACGAGTACTCCCTCAGAGAACGGTAGAACAGCCAGTACAAGGTATACAGGCACGTCAGTCCATAGATGCTTACGAAGCACAGGTAGCAGAAGGAGAGCTTCGAGAACAGGTGGGCCATGGTGTGGTTGCAAGAGAAGTTTTTGTATCCGGTCATGTCTTGAATGTCAACATCACAGTCCACTGTGAACTGGACTTTGGAGACCAGGGCACTGTTATATGCAACGATGATTAGGAATTTTATAACCTTAAGTACCATCTGGCGAACATACATTGCGTAGAGTATGTCACCTTCTTCCACATGCAGCCTGAACTTCTTCACCTTCTCAAATAAGGCCTTGGCTTGCTCACCCTCCTTCTTATCGAGAGCCCCCGCCGTGGACTTGTCGACCACAAACTTCTCAGGAATGGACTTCAGGGACTGGGAGGTGACCAGGCTGCCTTCCGGGCCGGACTGGGTGGTGTTGGACCTGCTCATGTTGTTCTTCCTGTTGTCCTTTTCTTCGGAGTCCTCCCCGGACACTTCAGATAAAGCCCGCGTGGTCCAGGGAGAGTCAAAACACTTCCCCAGGATGGAGATGAAGTGCTCGATTTTGGAGCTGGAGCCAGGGAATTTGAACCAAAAGTTGCTGCAGAGCATGAAGACCAGTGTGTGGATGAGGACGAGGTAAGGGAAGTACTTGGCATACCAGTGGAGGGCTCGCTCGTAGCACATCTGGTTAATGAAGCTGTACTGCTGAAGGTCCAGGTCTGTCTTCAGGCCTTTCATTTCCACTGTGACCGGGTTAGTAGGAGACGGTTTCGGTGGAGGCAGTGGGATGGTACTGGCCACGGCTTGAGAGACATTTGAAACAGAAGAGTGGTTCTGAGAAGGCTGAACTCTTTTTGGAAGGCAGATTATCTTGTCTTGCATGACCTGAAACACAGAAATCATTTTTTCAAATTGTATTACTCAGAGAGCTTTCATAATGTCATTAGCATGAAGAGAGCAGGAATAACAGCTAACAAACGTCCATTTCCTTGGCCTGGAGGGCACCGCGCTCAGCCCCAGCACCAAGAGTCCGCTTCCCAGCCCACGCGCTGGGGAGACGAGACACACGTCTCTGTTCATCGTGTCTCAGTCGTGACACAAAACACAACAGTTCTGTTAGGACATAGAACAACTCACAACAAAATTAATATTGAAAGGACATTCACGTATTTTTGAAAATTTGCATTTCTTCTCTCACGAGGGTGCCTGGGAGAACCAGCTTCTGGGCAGGGAAGCACCTCCTCTGCCAGCCGTGCTCTCGCGCTGGGTGGCTCCTGAGGTCGTATTAGCTCGTGTGTGGGAAGTAAGAGCGCTGCAAAGAGGGGATCTGGGAGAAACGCCTGTGTTTATCATCTCCGCTTTTCTCTCTGCCCATCTCCTGGACAGGCATAGGTGAACGTGACAGGCTGTAATATAATGGGAATTTACTCAGCTTTTGTGAAAACTATTTCTTCACAGGGAAATGAAAGAATACAGACATGTCCAATAGTAAAATAATTATCTAAACTTGTTGCTTTTCCCACAAAATACTACATTAACTTCTATCTCTTTACCAATGCTTCAATTTTTTGAGAAGAATATTAAGCCCTAGGAACGCCCAGCAGCCTCACACGAGTGCAGTTTGGGCATGAAGGAGGCACCCCTTCTGAGGAAGAGGTGGGACGAGGCGAGACACACCTTGAATCAACCTGTAGGAGTCTCCCCAGGAAGAAAACCACCTAAGTGGAATTATCTGAACAATGAACAAACAGCTCAGAGGAGGAATAATAACCAAGAAGCTGACAGCGATAAACTGGAATTAGTAATGCAGGGGGCATCTGTCTGTACCTTAAAATGTCAAATGGCTAAAACCCACAGTGTTTGGTGATTTTGCAACGGCAGAGCCCTTTATGTAGATTCCGGAAGTAGAAGCTGAATCCGCCACCACGTCGCCTGCTACGGCATGGGAACGTGACCCCAAGCCCCCAGAGAGAGGTACAAGGTTTGACAATGCAGAGGAGCACACAGCACTTCGCAGAGTGTCCGACACGTTGGAGACCAGCTGCACACACTTGCTGAGAACATGCATGAACCCAGAACTGACACCAGCCCTTCCAGCTCAGAGCTGCAGGGGTCTGGGTGTGCGCCATGCCCTTCCTAGGGATGGAGTTGGGGATGCGACTACAGTGGGGACAGCGACAAACTTCCTGTTGTGCGTAAGATGCAGCCCTGTTCCAGCAATGCCATGGCATTGTTTTAACTGTCACCTTGTCCTTATTCCAGTTTCACAGATAAGGAGACCAAGGCACAGAAAAGTTAAGCACCTTGTTTAATGTCATCTAGCCAAGGCCACCTGGATCCAGAACCCACATCCTTATTTTACTTTACCCAATTTCTAGGATAAACAAAAAGATCTCAATTTGACTTTATCCTAAGCAACAAATTACCTTATGTAAATTACATGTGTTTAGGTGAAAAGCTCATCTCTCCCCGCATCCTGTGACGATAACAGTGAAAGCATGAGGTCAGGGGAACAGACAAAGTTTCGCCTGTAAAGATTTATAAAAGCTCCACCCTGGAAGGTAAAGCAGGGGCAGTGCTTGCTATGTAAATCAAAAGAACACCAAACGTGATTGCATTCAGAGGGCTTGGTGGCTACAGCGGTGTGAGAATAGCTGAGAGCGTCTTCAAACACTCTTATCACTTACCTGTATCAGCAAAAACGGTAAACACATCCACATTTGTGGGCATGGGTATGTCTACTTGTAATTATATCCACAAAGTATTGCCAATCCATGTGTCAGATACTAGAAAGCTTAATTCTTCTCTCCTTAAGTTGAAAATAAACATAAATGAAAGTTTTCACTTTAATCTCATCTCTCAGTGGGGCATCCTTCTCATTTCTTGGGGGCCAAACACTCTGCCTTGGAAACCCCTGGAATAGAACACAGTGGGAGAAAGGCTACACAAGTGTCAGACTGCCCTGAAGAAACACCAAAGAGGGAAAACGAGAAATTCAGTACTTGGGGTCATGTTTTAGACACTGTCCCACTCATGTTCTCATTTAATGCTTCAGTAATCTGTGAAGTAGACAGAAGGTAGGCGCTAGAGACCAGCATGGGAAGGAATGCTTCCCTGAGCGTCTTCTCCAGGAGTGACACCTTAGAGCTAGGGCCCTAATACGACATGGTTAATGGTGTGATGAAAATAGAGAGGCCTTGGTGTGAAAGCAAGATCAGCACCTTCTGACGGTGCTAAATCCCTGCCAAGCACCCAGGTGGCCCCATGACTGCCCACCCCCTGCGCCCAGCCCTTCCCCAGGCTTGCTCCTCAGGGGGGAAGATGAACCTCTGGGGCTTGGCTGCTGCAGAGGGTCTCAGGTTACACCTGCACCAGGGAGCCCAGCCAAGGAGCAAGTGTGGGCTGGAACCCTGCTGTGCTCCCCCTGCAGCTGCACCCTGTGGGATGCCTTTCTGTATTCTGCACAAGGCACCCGACTGGCTAGCATACTAGCATCGGCCATGCTAGAGAGGTGGGCCATTTTCTCCCCGTTCTACAGAAGGACCCGACGAAGGCTCAGAGAAGCTCAGTACCTTGCCCGAGTTCACAGTTAGGAAACAGCAGCGCAGACTAGCGTATCTCCACCCCTCTACACAGTCTCCTCATTTCTCCATGCTTCTGCTGCGACGGCTTCAGGAGAGCAGCCCAGCGCAGGAGGGCGACACGAGACGATCTCCAGAAGTTCCTTGCAGCCTTCTGATGCCACATTTCTCCTTCAATCTTCACGGAGATGCAATTTTTAAAATGTGCCTATTTAAATCTCTGGAGGGTAAAGAGAATACTCTATCTTCTGGAAGCTGTTAACTACTCAGAAATGAGCGCAGAGCAGAAAAGATACTGGAATTTCGTCAGAGGAACAGTAGCTGCTTATGCTGCCAGGAGGGCGAATCACAGTAAGATGCCTGCAGAGACACCGCTCAGAGCAGAATTCCCAAGGGATGTGACGGCAGGTGGTCAGTCCAGGACTATGGAAAGGAAGAGGGAAGGCTACGGAGTCTAGCAGTAAAGAGTGTGACGACTTACACGGCAAAACAGCCACAGGAGAGGAAGGAAGTTACCCCCCGTGGTTAATAGAAACCGTGTTTCTGATCACTGCAACATGCAGCAAAATGGGGAGAAGCAACAGTGTTTTCAAAGGTAGAGTGAAAAAGAGCAAGAAGGCAGAAAGAAGGAAGGCAGACAGGCTTCCTTCAAAAAAAGAGAAGGGCAAAGAGTACTTTTGTGGTATCTTTGTAAATAGCAGCCTGTAAGAACTTAAGTTTCTGTTTCACCTCTTCTGCTCTTTTGAGAAGCTGCTCTAATTAACCCTATACCCCACTTCTTCTCTTTTTGACTGAAGTGCGGTCAGTTACAACGTGTCCGTTTCTGGTGTGCAGCACAAAGTCCCAGTCACGCATCTACACACATAGGTTTGTTTTCATATTCTTTTCCACTAAAGATTATTACAAGATATCGAATATAGTTCCCTGTGAAACCGATGCCTCACTTCTTTCTATGTTTACCCCCAATTTAAAGATGAGAGTACAAAACACGCCTTAAAGAAAGGCTGCAAAACAAATTTCAAAGGAGCCATGGTTCCAGGCAGCTGGTGCCGGACTGAGAGCGGGTGCCGGGGGTGAGAGCGGGGAACCCGCCCCTGTCCTGCTCTGGGCTTAGGCTCCGAGGCCCAGACCGTCACCGCCAGCTCATGCACACTCACTCTCATGTCACCACGTGGAGGAGGTCCGTCTTCTTCAGGGGCAACCCTCAGACTGCCTTTGGAGGAAGAAGTTTTGAGACTAGAGTTACATGGCGTGTTTGTGTAGGGGGAGGGCAAGAAAGAGGGGCAAGAAACGGTGGTAGGGGGTAGAGACAAGAATTTAAAAAGCAAGATGAACAAGAGAATCTGATCCAAATATTATAAGGCGAGAAAGTTACTGTCCTAAAAGTGGGTTTGGGGCAAAGTCTTGGATGAAATCATCTCCACTGAGGAAAATATCTAAGTTAGCTTGGGAATGAGGAGGAGGGGGCACTGAAGAAGGAGTCACTGAGGACAAAGGGCAGGTGAAGTCGGGCAAACAAAGCCGGCTGAACCACCAACCATCTCCGGGGAGGGGCGGGCGCGGCGGGAAGGGCGGGGTCAGCAGAGCAGAGAGGGGCCAGACTCAAAGGAAGCGGGTCAAGGCACACGGGAAGAGGCTGCAGGACACACTCATGTTTCCGCTTTGAGTTGTAAGTACCTTTCACTCTTCCCCAAACCTTTGCTAGAATCTGCCACACACACACACACACACACACACACACACACACACACACACACACACACACACACACACATACACACATACACTTTATGAATGAATTTTGTAGAAATCACAGCAAAAAGGGACCAAATTTCATGCTTGGGTCAAAACTGTACAGACAAGGAGAGTTTGTCTGAGACACTGAAAGTCCATTAAGCTCAGCTGTTTCCATGGAAGCAGGAGCTGGGGCCACGAGGCCTCACTCTCCCATGAGTCTGCTGGGGCTCGGGGAGGCCACTCGGAGAGGCCACGGGCTGCGACTGACCCAAGACCTTCTAGGTCTCAAGGCGCAGCTGACATCCAGGTAACAAAAATATGTAAGATGCTCCTCAAGACTTTGTAAGCAAAGTTCCTGGAGGAATAAACACATACATGTAAAATCGTTCCATGGCTGTCATACTTTCTAGGTAATATTTCTGCAAAAGAAACGTGAGCATTGCAGGCACTAGGGAGATGGGCTTACTAAAACTTGGATTGATGAACTATCATTTGCAAATTATTTTAAGATGACAGCTGTTTTTAGGGGAAAAAAAAGGAATTCAGCTTTTAAAATTCCTAGGTCAATGAAATAAACTGAATTTCTTGCCTTTACTTTCTATGGTGGGGGGGTATGTTTTCAAGAGAAACAAAGTAAAATTCAGCCCTCCTTAAAATAGGAAACAGCCCATCCAAACTATGTCCTGAAATGCTGATCAGATCTACAGACATTAAATATTTCAAACTATAATTGTCAAATTTATACCAGCAAGGAGTTGCATTTTTAAGTGGAGTATGTGCACACTTTTTCGCAGCATACTGAAATACCTTGCATGGTCAGTGCAAAATTAGGGCCTTTTAACAGTAATTCTCATTATTTTAAATCATTAATCTTCATCTACACCTTTGTATGATATACCTTTGATGGGGGTTATTTTATTATCCGTTCCTTTGTTAGAATCATGACACTCATTAGCATAATGTACAAATAAGATCTACGTAATTTAGGCAGTTTCCAGAAAAGCACTGCAGTGGAAGCAGCAGGGACCTGTGGAAACACGTTTGCATGAGTGACACCGAAGCGCTGAGTTTAAAACAAAGCAAAGCAGATCCAGAGCAAACTAGACCACTTAGCTTCAGAGAAACTGTCTGAAATAACAAAGGTAGAGCCACACAAACAAGGGCCAGCTTGTCCACTACACGCGGGAGACACAACCGTCACCGATGGGGCGGCGCAGGGCGCGGAGCCCCACGTGCTCAGCAGTCCCAGTGACACCACGAGCGGCAAACTCTCAAGGTCAAGCACAAGAGGAAGACAACTCAGTCATGAGTGTTGTAAGTGCTCAAATTCACGCCTGCCTTTCACAGTGAACTTTACAATCTGCTTTATAATCTAGATCCAGGAAAACAGCAGCAACACCACCACCTCGGTGGTACTTTTACTGGGATGGCGTTACACTCATGAGCTAATCTGAGGCGCACCGACGGCTTTGCGGTGCTGGCTCCTCCTCCCCGTGGCGTCTCCACTTGTGCACATCTCAGTTTGTGTCTCTAAGGCTGCTTTCTAGCTTTCCTCACATAGGTTTTTTTTGACATTTATTGTTAAGCCTAAGCATTTTATTTTTTGTTGTTATAAAACTTTTTTTTTTTAAAGACTAGTTTTTAACACAGAGGGGAGATCTCCCTTCCCCTTTCTGCCCCCACGCCAGCCTGCAGCAGGCGCTGGTCAGCCCCGAGCGGGCTCTTCCGCAGGCGCCTCTGCGCGCGCACGCCGACGCGCACAGCGACACACGGCACCTTACCGCTCGGGCTGCCCTCGTGCCTCGCGCTTTCGCTCTCGCAGTGCGTCTGGGAGACCTCACACGTCGGCACACAGGGACTTACTTCATTCTGGAGACCACAGAATCACACAGTGCGGATGTACTACGATGTAGTACTACGATGTACTCCAATGCTGATATGTGCATTTAAGCAATTTTTCAAATTAAAATCAGTGCCAGTCTCAAAAAATTACATGCTGCCTGGTTTTACGTGGCATTCTGTAAACCCGTCCAGAAGGCACATGGGCGGCTGCCAGAGGCTCACTGCAAAGGCTGAGCCCCGGGAATTCCCTGGGGTGCTGGGAGTCTTTGGATCCTATGTGGTAGTGACAAGAACTTCTGTATGTTTTAAAACTCAAACGTGTATCTTGTGTTGATAAAGAGCATGTTCTTGAAGAGGGGAGGGCTGAATGCTGCCTAATATTAACAGTGCTCCACCAGACTTTTTTCTGCTTTTTTAAATATCATTCTTTAATCTCTATTTTGTACCTTTGTCTGTGATTTTGTTTTATGTTTTAGGTGCCTGTTTTATGGATTAAAAAAAATCCAGACTAATCATCGCTTTCTTCTTACAAGTGAATTTAATCTCATCTTATTTTGTTCACCTCATTCATACTTGGATATTTACTGCCATTTGGATTTCTTTCCGTATCTTTAATTTTTATATATGCCTTTTCTTCCCCCATCCTGCCTTCTGTTGCAATGATAAAATTTTGAAACACACAATTTTAAAAACGTAATCTATTTGATTGCGATTATTTACATATTTATTAAATCATGTGCTCACTGTTTTTTTAGACCCTTTATCTTCCCTGGGGTTCCTTTTCCTTCTGGTTAAAGTATATCCCTTAATAGTTCTTTTGGTAAGGGTCTACGGATGAAAATCCATGTACCGCGCACGTCTGAATGTGTCTATATTGCTTTATATTCTTGAATAAGAGTTTAGTCAATTGCACAGTTCTGTGTCGACAGTCATTCCCCTTCGGCACTTTAAAACATTATCCCATCTTCTGGCCTTTTCTTGCTGATGAGAAGGCTGCTGTCATCTTGCATTTGTTCTTCAGTAGGCAATCTATCTTTCTCGACAACAGCTTTTAAGATTTTAGCTTTAATTCCAGACCTTCTACAATTTCACTTTAATTTTAAATGGATGAAGATTAACGCTGCTCAATGTCAGTGGTCAAGGACTTGACTGGCTTCAGTTTTGGAAAATTGTAGCAAAATCTCTTAAAATAATTGAAGAATTCCTTCATCACTTCTTCCATTTTTTTCCTGCCATTCCTCCTACCGCATGTACGTCACCGTCTCGCAGCGGGTCCTCCGGGCCGCGGTGCTGCGTCACCCCGTCTCCCCGTGTGCTGGGCTCTGGGTAACTCAGAGCCCTCATCTAGCCCATCACTCCGCCCACAGCTGAGCGCAGTCTTGTTTCTCTACATGTCGGCGTTTCTAAATTCAGCGCCTTTTCTTATTTCCACGACGTAGAGAATTTTTATATCCATTTGCTCTTCTATCAGATCTGCCTCCTTTTTTATGTTTTGTCCTCACACTTTGACCAGTCTAATAAGCACACTTATTTTAACTTCATGGTTGGTTCTAAAGTCTGTTTCGTCTCGAGCTGAGTGCATCGGGGTCCCAGCTGCCAGTGCTGCTCACTTTCTCAGCCCAGTGTTCCTCGCATGCTCTGGGTGGCAGGCTTATTCTGAGGAGGCTGTTTTCTCGCACGCGCCCTTTTGTGGCTTCCTGCACCCAACCCCCAGGCCCCCAGTCCACCATCAGGACTCAGCACGATGCTCTGATGTTCCACTGCCATGTCAGGCCCTCGCAGATCCAGTCAGGGGGACGTGGGCAGGCGGCTTAGTTCCTGGGTGGGAGGCACCCCAGATGCACGGTTTCCTCTGAAGCACTGGCTAATCGCCATTCTTTTTAGCTTCCTTTTGGGAGTCAGTGCTTTTGGCTACAAACAGTGACCAGGCTCCAGTCTCTTATCTTGCTTGGAGCATTTTCAGTTCCTTTCCTGGCAGGCGCTGAGCTCCTGGCTGCTACTGCCTGCATTTGGACAAGAGCCCGGCGGCTGCTTCAGCCCCGTTCAGTATTCCTTTCGGGCTCCACACAAGTGTTTATCTTGTTTTGAGCCCACGTATGCGTTTTGTTATCTCTTTTTATGCTTTATCATGACTGTGCGCGTTGAACAGAGGGAGTGTTTTCAAGAGTAACTCTTGCTTCACTATCTTTTCAGAAGAGAAAGACAATGTGTTGTAATACAAAAATCAGTCTCAAGTCTACCATCATGAAGAATCAGCATCGCCGGGGTAAAGCCGAGCAAGGCACACCTGTAATGCCAAAGCCGTCTCCCCGCCGAGGAAAGGCTGCGTTTCTCTTGCACCCCCCCCCCCCACTGCATACGAGAGCAGTTGTTTTCCTGTAACCTCAACAAATACGCCACAGTTACGGCTAGGTTATCACTGCAAGAAGTGAGAAATGTAGCTGCATGTGACAGGACAGCAGGCCTCATTCCGATAGTGTTGACGTGTGTTCTTTAGATGGTGACCTGCTCCTTCAGAAGACGGTGCTTTAGCTTGGTTCTGGCGAGTGTGACACAAACAGGCAGACTAGAGCCGCAGCGTGGCGGCTGGGCCAACATGCAGGTGATTAGCTTTATCCTTTCCCCTCCCCCCGCTGCACAAATTCAAATACAACCACTGCAAAAGGCTGTGCCCTGAAGCTGACCATCCTGGTTTGCCCCCAGTCTGGTAAGAGCAAAACGAGTTATCTCTGCTGATCTAAGAATGACCTAGTAAGAAGCAGACCCCAAAGACCTACCCCCCAGGGCTTGTTCAGAGGTACTAAGGACAGATTATCCGTGACTAACCTACACTCACTGACCGTCTACTTCATGCGAACCAGATAGGAGAGGCAGGGAGGCGTAGCCAATGTTTGCAGTCCTGAAAGCACTTACGGTTTTGTTGGAGAGACATAAATAGCCATGAGAAAAGTCACACAGGAGTGCACACAGGCTGCACACCCACCACGTGAGTGACGTGGTGACACAGAAGGAGTTCAGGCGCTGAGTGGGCCGGGAGGGCTCATGGAGTGGGGCGACGTCTTCATCTGGGCCTCGAAGACGCTGGACTCGGACAGGCTTTGCGGGAAGGGGAAGGTCTGGACCTTGTGGGCTCCAGAGACAGAGGCAAAAGGTTTTATTTGGGAAGAAAAAGTGAAAAGATTAAAAAGATGGACCATCACTATTTCTTTCTGGGAAAAGAGATGGGGCTGCAGGGGAAGGGAGTCAGCTTTCATGTCACTAAGCTATCAGCTCATGTGCAAACTTAATTAATCGTGTTCTGCCAGAAACAAGATGCTGGAAGACACAGCGTCTGTCCTGAGGGACGTACGATGTGTGCTCATCAGTGACAGAGCTAATGCTAAGCACGCAGATTTTGTTTCAAGGCTAACTACTGAAAATATTCTGAGTACAAAAAAAAACTTTGGTGAGAAAGAAAAGTAACTGAAAAGACAGGGAAGATGGTTCTAAATGGGGAAGAGTTAGGTACTTCCACTCTTAGCAACGCCTTATTCACAGGGTGTGCTGTTCTCCAAGACCAGCACTTGTGTATTTGGGGGCAGTCGCCACTGGAGCACAAAACGAGATGCCCCCGAGCACACACACCGCCTCACTCCCACCAGCACAAACGGGGCTTGCCTGCAGGGGAGGCGGGAAAGCACGGCTGCAGGGCGCGGCCTCACTTCCTGCCTGCTGCGCACACGCGCACGCGGCGCCCTCCCTTAACGATGGTGTTTAAACCTCACACGATGGTCAGGAAATAGCACCCTGTGTGCAGAGGAAGTTTGGACCCAGAGAGAGGAGGGTGAGAGAGACTGAGCCGTCTAAAGAAAACCGCCGAATTTTGAGGTGTTTATTAATAAACACGGGGCTGAGTAAAAAGTCTGTTTTTAGTGGTTGCTCATTTCCTCAACAGCAACAGGGAAAAGAGAAGAAAAAAATCATAGCCTGGCACCCCGAGGGCTGGGGTCAACGTCCTCAGGAAGAGAATCTAAGGGACCTGAGGGGCAAGCGACTAAAGCCTAGGTTCTTGGATCACCGAGTTCTCCGGGTGGTGAGGTGCGACAGCAGCGCGCTTGCTACAGGAGTCGTCTGCACACGGAAGCAGGCACAAAGCAGATCTTCCCAAGTGAAGCGTCATCAGAAACTTCTCTGCTTGAGGAACATCAGATGCCACTGGTCTGCTAGAAGAATTAAACACTAAGAAGCTAAAGCTTCATTCCCTGAGTCGTTACTGTGAAGAACAAAAACATACAGCTAACCAGAACTGAAGCAGTCTTCTCACAGCACCTATGGAAACATGGCGCAACTTCCTGACCCTGTGGAAACACCGTCTATTTACTTGCCACTTTACCTCCTACACCAGGAAGCTCCCTACAGCAAGTTCCGCCTTGCTGGCCCTGCCTGGTACGCAGGGAGCACGCACGACTCGCGAGGTGGATGAACACTGCGGCCCCGCCCCGAAGGAAGGTAAAGCGCAGCACGGATAGTCAGCTGCCCGTGCACAGCTGGAAACACCTGCCTCCTGGCTGCCTTCCTCTGAGACCAAACAGCTCATTCACGCATCCTCCAAATTAGCCAGTGACCTCACCCAGTGAGTCCTAAAGTCAGAGTGAAGGGCTGACTCACTGAAGGCACACGGAGAAAGCGCCAGATTCAGAGGCTCTACCCATTCACTTCATTCCTAAGTGAGGGAAGAACCATCACACCCATGTCAGGACTGTGCCTGCACTTTGACATTCCACTTAACAAAGGCGACTCTCCTACCGCTGTGAAGATGCAGTCTCTTGACTTTCCGAGGGCAAGGATGACCGTACACACATTCACAAACGTTCATTTTTTTTTGACCTTTGGTTAGCCTGAGACTTTCCAGCCATCAAGGATGCATTCATTCCTTGTCTCCTGTATCTTAGTTGTATCTACACTGTGTTTTCTTTTGAGGAAAGCGTCTCCAGGACACAAAAGGAGTTAAGAAAAAATTTCCAAAAACGAGGGCACGGATGAGATTCCAAACTGTTTTCACTTTGCTTACGGCATTTTTCCATAAGCCAAGTGGACTAATGAGTTATCTCATCCATGGCAGTTTAAGACTTAAGTGGGAAGCATCTATTTCAAAGTCAAAACGACATGAAAAAATTCAGTGCATATGTAAAAACTATGGCTAAACATTACGGATATTCTGTTCATCATTCACAACCAAGACAATTTGCTTTAGTTGCTTAAAAAATTTGAAATATTTATAATTATGCTCTTGAAATAAGGAAGAAAAAGCTCTTTCTGAAGCAACCCCCAGGGACTGGAATCTCAGTTCTACACTCAACTGACGTATCTCTGGACACCTTGCAGCACACTGATAAATCTGTGAGCAGGGTAAGACGACAGAAATCGGGAGAGTCCAAAGAGAAACGTCCTCTGGACTGTACGCCAGTGCGCAAGCAGCACAAGGATACAGAATTCTAACACGGGAATCGTCCAGATAAACAAAGAGAAAAGTACTAAAAGAATCTTTTAAAAAGTGATTGTTTATTTTAGAAGTTTACTGTAATAATCAGAGAATAATTCGCTACAGTCTTCAGCAAGTGAGTGCTGTAGCTGCCGGCTGTGGTCCAGGCGCGAGACAGAGCAGCTGCGCCTCACTGTCGCGTCCGCAGAGGCCGGCGGGGGTGCGGAGTCAGGACAGCTCTTAGCCCCCCAGGGGTGTGGGACGGCGGGAGCACTTCCTCCAGGTGCGATGCTTTTAGGAAGTTAAGCCACCTGGACGCCAGCAGCACCGCTACCTTGGTTCTGCGCGTTCCAGGCAGACAGATCTTCACCATACAAGGTGATTTCAGTTACGGATTTTTTTTTCTTTTTTCTGACTCATCCAGATGGCCGATCTCTGAGCAGAACTCAAGACTCTTCTCTGTTCCTCCTGACTTCTGTCTCGGAGAAAGAGGGCTTGAAGAGATGGTAACATTAAAGGAGAAGTGTTGAACCTTGGTGCTCATAGGGGTTAAGGTTCAGAGGTCAGGCAGAGGCTCCGCTTGGCATTAGTTTGCGTGGAGTCTCCCTCAGAGCTTCTCCTGGGAGTCCTCGCTTTGAGGTCTTCTTCCTCCTTGAAGCTGACTTGACAGGCTGGGCCTGGAGCTGCCTCTCGGGAGCAGATTATGCCCCAGGAAGACCTGCGGAGGACCGCTCACAGATGCTCTCCTCTTGGCTGTAGGGGGAGTCAAAGTCAGTCTCCTCCTCCCCACCCCTCCCCACCCTCCCCACCCTCCCCACCCCGTCTCTCTCTTGCCTGGGCTCCCCTTTGCCTGCTCTGAGCAGGCAGAGATTACAGTGCAAGGACAGAGGTGAGAAGGGTCCTTGTGCCCCTCGCGCCGCCTTCTGGTCCAGGTTACACGGGTAGGTCCCCAGCGCTTGGCCAAGGAAGTCCCCGTGACTTCTCTGAGTTCTGGACCAGCTCACCAGGAGGGTGACAGGGAGGCGTGGGGCCAGAGCTGAGCCTGCATCACACACTCTTTTGCCTGGTCTGGTCCCCTGTCTGCATGGCTACCACGGAGCCCTCTGGGAGAGGGAAGCAGACAGTTGTGGGGGAAGCACTGGGCATCTGGTCCTTGATCGTAGATCCTTCTCCATCTGTTTGCCAGAGCCTCAACATCTATGACACGTGGAAATGCCCCAGAAGAGAAGGCATTTACACACTATAGTTAAAGAGACTAAAAATAACAAATTTCTACTTTATCATCATCATTTTTAAATCTGGGAAATGGGAATGATGCCAATATTGCTCATTTAATAAAACTGGCTCAGAAAGGCCATGTGTTTTTACCCCCAAATCACATGGAAGAGCCCATGTTTTCTGCTTGAAGTTTTGGGGAAAGATTGAACTTGTTTTAATTTACTTGACCTAGCTGAAATGATAAAAATCAACCCAGGTTTTGTGTGTCCAGTGAGCAGATGAGGTTCCTTACAAGGTAAAATGATGACGTAGTTCGTAGCTTATTTGTTAGACGAAAGACTTTTGGCTGATATTGCAGAATTTCTAAAAACATAAAATCAGATGCAGTACAATGAGGTGCACAAAGGAGATCCAGATGGGGACATCCGTACCACATCATCTCAGCATGCAGTAGGCACTTCTGAGTCCAGTATCCAGCACCCACATCTACAAAGTCAACATCAACATCCCCAAACATAAGCTAACATACTTGAGCTTAAGGTGACACAGCCTCAGCTTTAGGTATCAGTGCAAAGATTCTCACCAGCTCTTAGGACTAATAGACCTTGAGCAGGGAGATGCTGGCTCCATTTTAAAACAGCCGACCCTAATATTGCCAGGCAGCATAGTTTGCTGCTTAGGAAGGCGAAAGCTTTGAACTTGCTATTACATGATGAAAAGGCAAGTGTACGTTCAAAGGCCTTTATTCCCTTATTCTCAGAAACAGGAAGTGCCGTTGCCTCTAGAAAGCTGGAAGTCCTTGTTTGCTAGACACCTCCAAGCAGACGTTTAATACGTTTTACTTTGCCTCACAAGTCTTACTCTCTGTAACAACCACGACACTTTCCCCCATAGGAATACAATTTAAAGCATCCCACACACAATATCAAGAACCTTGCTTTCCCAGGTACACTAGCTGCTCTTCCCCTCTCACAGCCACTGCAGCACGAACAGACAGGCACACCCACCCACACACACACAAAGCAATTACCTTGTGTTTTAGAAGGATGCATGTAAATGCCCATCTTTGCAACCGTCTAAACATCTTCAGGGCCAAGACCAAGTTTTGTGCTGCCAGAACACAGCAGTGCCAGAAACACACAAGCTGAACGCCCTGGTGCGACGGCCGAACCAATGAGCCGTTTGTCTCTCCAAATGCTCCCTAAGCTTCTCTGGGGCAGAGACGGAGCCTTAAATTACTTTGTATCCCCCATAATACCGAACACAGTGCTGGGAACCGAGTCAACATGCAGCAAATATGCACTGATGTATTTGCAGTTTCTCAGCAAAAACTTCATTAAACAGGACATTTCTCCCTTTCACCAAATATACTCAGAAAGAAACTAGGTGTTAATCTAGGTGTTAACAAGGATGCTATAAAAGAGATTCCATATTGGACGAGAACGTCCAGTGTGTCACCTCTAAATTCTTTTCCAATTCTGAATTTGTCATTTTTATTTTTTAAAAGAAATCTCACTAGTGCAGGACAATAATCTTCTTAGATCAGCAAAAACCAACACCATGAAAATACCACCACCACTCAGAAACCACTAAATTTTAAGTAAATTAAAAAACAAAGCCTGAAAGACTGAAGTATACTAAACAGTTAATCAATGTAAGCCAGACCTCAAAAGTCCATTTAAAAACTGGTCGTTTAGAATGAGGAAACCATTTTCCCACAAAACAGCACGAGGTGCGGAGACTCTCAGGGCCGCTCACAGAATCCATCCCACAGGTACAAGAGCAAGGGCGAGCACCGCTGTGGAACCTGGGCAACACTCACAGTGTCGCACACTCACTGCACGGCGCCAGCAGGATACCTCTCCACACAGCACCCACTGCAAAGGGCAATCACTCGTGTAACAAAAGCCTGGTTTTCACCACGGCCGTCAGCTTTATTATAAAACAGCCACCTATGGCCAAAATGTGACGAATTCTCAGTTCTGTAAAGTATACTCCGTTAGTCTCACTGAAATGATTCTCTATGATGTGCCGCCATGTCTACAGTTTCTTCAGTTTCTTTGTTGTAAGAGCATGATTTTTTTTCTATACAAATTTTGGCTGTAGTTTTCCAACACTTGTGGGCACCTAACACAACTCAGGAATTGTTGATCTAGTGTTAGCACATTTGTGCAATACATCCTCAAAGGATTTCTTCTTTCAAGACTGTTGCTCAAACATAAGGGCCTGGCTCCTTTCCCTGGCCCTGGGTTTACGTGAATCACCCTGCAGAGGGTGCTCCCCGCGTTCGGTCCCGCTCTGCAGAGGCTGCACTTCATCCCCAGTGCTACTAAGAAAAGACCATTTGCTACTTTTTGCAGGGAGATCCGATTTTTATCACCTGTCGTTAATTATCGCACACGAAGCTCCCCTCCAGTTTACGGTGCAGGTTTAAACTGCACGTTTGTGTAATTGCTTTCATCACTGAGACAGTTCTTAGAGCTGCGGAAGCACAGCGATGCACTCACTCAACACACATTTCTCAAGTGTTATGTTTAAGACGCCGAGGTGGGTGCCAGGATGTATCAGACACCAACCCTGCCTTTGAGCACCTGAAGTCTGTAATGGGCAATGAGATATACCAGTAACGTTTTCTTCCACACACTGTGGCCGGCTGTGTCAGCAAAGGGTTAACACTGCTTGCTTTGGTAGTTCATAAGGTCCCGGGCTGCAGACACTGCAGGATTAAATTCTTTGTCCTAACTGACAAGTCTGAAGCTTAAATCTCAGATGCCTGACATTTTTGGTGATGCTCAATTTAGGTCAATACTGATGTTAAACCTTATAAAGTGGATTCCAGCAAGAAAACCTGCAAGAGGCCACGCTCCCCTTGCCCTCTCTGTACCCGCCACCCTGGCCTCCTGAGTTCCCTTTGCCTGGAATGTTCTTCCTCGGGAGAGCCACGGACCCCTCCCTCTCGCAGTTCCGTTACTTCTGCTCCAGTGTCACTTTTTCAGAGAGGACTTCCCCGACCACACTATTTAAAGCAGGACCGCTGCCCCCCTCTCCTTACACTGCTTTTTTCACAAAGCCCTTACATCTGACATTGGATTTTATTTATTTATTTATTTTTAGTTTTATTATTGAAGTGTAGTGGATTCACAGTGTTAGTTTCAGGTGTACAGCAAGGCAATTCAGGTACACTATACGTACATGTATTATTTTTCCTTTTCATATTCTTTTCCATTATATGTTATTACAAGGAATTGAATATAGTTCCCTGTGCTGTACAGTGGGTCCTTGTTGTTTACCTATTTTATATATAGTAACATGTGTCTGTGAGTCCCAGACCCTAATTTATCCCTCCCCGTCCTTTCCCCTTTGGTGAGCATCGTTTGTTTTCTACTGACGTTGCATTTTAAATGGATATGTTTATGTTTTTGGCAGGGCCTTGTCATTTTTATCACTGCCTAGCCCCTCTGCCTGGAACTATTTATTCTATGTAAAGAACAAAAGCACATGGTTCTCAGGACACGTGGACTCCCCCTGCAGCCTCCCCTCCACCAGGCCATTCACTCTCTGGACGGGCACCTCCAGTAACAGGGAACTCACTACCTAACATGACACTTTCAGAAAGTTCTTAACTTTTTGAAAGTTTGGGTTTGTATTGAGCCAAAATCCTCCTTCCTAGAACTTCTGCTGTTGGTTCTACTTGGTGTTGCAGGGCACGTGGAATCAGCTGAAGTCATTCACACGTTCCCCACGGCGGCCCTTCGAGTGTCTGTGGTCCGTCTTCATGTCCCCTCGGTCTTCCCACCTCAGGCTACATGTACCTCAACCAGGACTCACATAAAGGCTTTTGGTCTCTTTCTTCTACTGGTCACAATCTCTTAAGTTACACTGTAAATACCCAGAAATAAGTCTAGTATCTCTGTAATTCAGAAGTCTCAGTCCCTTTCCAAGGCCATTAAATGCTCACTGTGTATTAGCACATGGCAAGGACGTCTCATCCACTCTTCCTCACTCACTCACCCCTTCATGCTGCAGAGCGAACTCTGGTGAGCCTGTACACGAGTGCTGCCGGCTTTCGTTCTGGGAATGAACCCTGTAGACGAGGCCTGGCCTTGAGAAGATTATGTTCCTAACACTTAGAGGTTATTCTTCCAACTAGATTGTTGTTTTTGAAACAAAGGGATGATAAATCTTAGAGCTAATTATTCACCCACTTGTGCAATTTAGAGTTAAGAAATTTCCTGCTTGTGAAAGAAACTAGAATATTTGCACAGAGATTTAGAAATTCACAATTGGAAAAGGGATGCGAATTCGATGGAGCTTCTGACTTGTATTTTATAAAGGAAATCTGAAGAAGTCAGTTCACGTAGTCAAGGTGACTGTGTGGTGGGAGAGGGGACCCTCGGGGCAGAGGGCTGAATTACCCATGTCCTCGATGCACAGTATATTATCAGTTCCTGCAAAGCCCCTTCCCTTCCTGCCACCCTCTCCTCCTCCTCCCTCTTTTTCTTTCCCTTTATCACCTTACACCATTCTGTTCCCCTCCAGCACCGTAAGTGAGCACTCTTCATGTAAATTTTGGTCTATGTTCACCAAGTTTCTCAAAACAAATTCTAACTAGAATTTTCTTAATGTTGCTTTGAGCTTACAAAATAATGTGTGAGGACCGAACATCTTTGTATGTGTGTGCCATCCAAAGACCGT
This sequence comes from Camelus bactrianus, assembly GCF_048773025.1. NCBI lineage: Eukaryota > Metazoa > Chordata > Mammalia > Artiodactyla > Camelidae > Camelus > Camelus bactrianus. Next base: position 25,574,920 of record NC_133547.1, on the reverse strand, counting down.
GTCTTTCCATTTATTCATAGTGCCTTACATGTCATTTGCTAGATGTGTGAAGTTTTTGTATGAAGTTCTTGTGCATTCTTGATTAGCTCAGTTCCTAGACACTTGATAGCTTTTGTTGCTGTTTTGGGCAGTACTTTATTTTTTGTTAAATGTTTTACTTGGTATGTATCTTTCTAGTTGGGAGTATTTCATATTTTAAAAAGTAAATACAAAACAATAAGACTAGATTTTTAAAAAACTATACAAAGCCTAGATGTTCCAAAACAATAGCAATTATAAAATAAACATAACAAAAGTGCAGGGTTTTACAAAGGAAAACAGTAGCACAGGGGAAGAAGGAACAGACTCATTATTTACATTAAACAGAAGGCTCCAGACCCCAAACCTAGACACTTACTAGCTTTGCAGTTACAATGTAGCCCCAGCGTTTGCCTGATCCTGACCCCAGGGCCCTGCGAGGCTGAGAGGATCCAGATGTTGTCAGCGTTCTCGGTGAAGTGGGACAGAGGGGACTTGGAACGGAACCCAGTGGATCTGTTTGCCTGACAGGGTGAGAGGATGGGGGAGGGTCCCAAAGGGAGGGCCCTGACTAGAAGGACAGGAGGATCCCCCTCCATGTCACGGTAAATCCACTTCATGGAGACCTTTACTGATTCTGGTGATTTACAACGCACACACAATCCACGACGGATCGTGGCTGCTCTGGTGAGCATTCACACATGACCGCTACTGTCTTTATTCTGGGGACACAGGAATGAACCCTACAGACAAGGCAGGTGGTGAATCTCATTTGCTTCACATAGAAAAAACACCCAATACGCTGTCAGTGCTTTGTTATTTGAGTGAAAAGAGGTATTACTAAATAATCAACAGGCAACGTGGTCGTCACAGCCCAGAACAGTGATATAAAAGGAGCTGTTCCCCGTTCACTGAGTGGCACTGGGTGGCATCAGATGATCTAAGAAAAGCACTTAGATTCATGCCCTGTGTTCAGCCCGAGAGTGAGGTGCAAGGCACTTACACATCACTCTTGTGGCCAGGAATTTACTGCACACTTAATTGTCAAGGTGATAGATGACAAGAAATAAAGCTCTAGGGAAGAAAAAAGGTATCAGTCTGAATAAAACCACAGTAACAAGGAGGTCCTAACTAAGCCGAACTTCTGTTACTGTGTGTGACGGGGAGTTTGAGACAGTGTTTCTCGCACGGAGCCCGAGATGAGGAAGATTGCTCTTTACGATCATTTCACCATCGAGTGATTTTTGTCTAACATTCCCCAAAGACTGAAGCAGATTGGTGCAATGTTGTGGGTACGCAGAAACCTTATGAAACACATCTTAGCTGAGGTCTTCATTTGAAGTCTACCCATTGGTGCTAACTGCAGTTTCATCACGATTCTGGATTTCACCTTAAACAAGAGCTAATCTGAGTAAGAGTTTCTGACTCTCCATCTGTAAATTCAGACTTGGCAAAAGAAAAAGATCTACCAGAAATCCCAGGAGGAACGGAACAGGGAATTGTGGGAGGGCAGTGGAAGCAAGAATTCAGGCACATTACCAAAAGGAACTGCTCTGAAGTCACCTAGAGGTTATCACTTCTCCTGCCCGGCTTTCTGGTGAACTGCCTGGGGGCGTTTTCACCTGAAGGCCCTTTGCCGTGGTTCAGAGTCTGACGCTGACGGAGCTGATGCTGAAGGTTCTAAAGCAGAGAAGCGGTTCAGTATGTACCGAAAATAAAAGTGAGGATCAACTCCAACCGACACGCTCAGATGTCCCCGGCTCTTCTTCAGCGTGACCCTGCTGGCCAGTTTGCTCCTGGTGACTGGCTTAATCCACAAGGATTTTTCTGTAGGTGGTTTCAAGTCCTTGAAATCATTCTCTTGGCTTCCCCCCCAATTCAGAAAGCAGGAAATGTCTTTCCTGCATAGCAGTCACAGCGCAGTCCCCTAGGGCTTCCAGGGGCTTGTATCTTCCAGTTCCTGTTTCTGGTCTCTGACTGTTAACTCTATATTTGGTAACGGCCCGACTGTGGGCTGTTTTGGATTTGGTCATAATAAGATAACCTGGAGTCACAGAGCAGAGATCTAAAGCAATCTTGTTTTTCCAGGAAGTGGTGTGTTGACCTTTCAGGATTTCGTCTATTTTATCAAGTGTGTTGAGCTTTTGAATAGTGCCGTTTACAGCCCAAGGTTGTGTGTTTATGTTACTGGCCCTTGAGGGTGTGTGACTGCACAGAAATAGGATGCGCGCACCCGCCTGGTTTACAGTGAGCTGATCCTTGCTTCTCACGTGGACTGATGCAATCTAGGGAGTGCTCTTCATGCACGGTCTGAAGCCATGGCAGCCTTGAAAACTGCTACTTGCTCAGAAATGAGTAAGTATTTGTCAGATGAGTGAGGCAAGTGTTGATTTTAATCCTTTTACATCAGGGCAAGAAAGAATCAACACGCCACTGATAGCCAGTAACTTCTTTCTTCCCTAGGATTTTCAAAGCTACATAATGTTAAACCTATAGGCACACAACCTTCCAGGAATAAAGAGAGAATGAACTGTTATTTGCCATTGGTAGAAGCCATTTATGAAACAGTCAAAAAGCCATGGGGCTACTGTTTTGTCACCAGTGGGTGCTCTGCCCCTGCCTAGACTTCACGTCGTCATGTTTTCCAACCCCAGGAGTTAACGTGTTTTGTCAATAAGATCAGAACGGATGCTTGCACTGTCACTTTACAAAGGGAAAATCAAGGCGCAAAAAACACATTTTGATTATTGTAATATCACCTTGGAAGTGGGAAGAGACTTTGAGCTTCACAGAGAACCTTCTGTCTCTGAAGTTACCAGTCATTAAGCCAGTGTCAGAGGATTATCAGAGCAGAGCTAAGATAAGAGTTAAATTCTCCCCCTCAGGACACTACTTCCACGTGCAGTATGGATCCTGGGGGGTTACTTTCTTTATTAGTTTACACCTTATTTCTTTAAAGTTTACGATAGGTTGCAAGTTGTTTGTTAATAGCAGGTGTATAGTGAATAATCTTTTAGAAGATCTAAGCTGTAATTCAGAGAATTAATTCCTTTATAACTATTTTCTCTTTCAATCATTTTGCACTTGTTTTTATACTTAAAATCCTGTTTTAGAAGCCAAAATTTGGCCCACAACCTGTACAACTGTAATGGTTCCATAACATCCCATAGCAGGGTGCGGGGGGAGGGGGAAGCCACATGCTGGGGAGGCGACCTGTGATCTGCACTCCTGCCGCATCCTTCCTGGCTTGGGGGCAAGTCACCTAACCTCTCAGAAGAGGATTCTCACCTGGAAGATGGGACGGATCTACCTCCAGACGCTCCTTCCAGGAGCTAGTAAACACATGCTGGCTCGAGCACAGCTTCCCTCCGCGGTGTCGTGCAGTGGGAGCGCCATTGGCGTCCTGGCTTCAGTGGGAGCGTCCCACCCACTGCAGGACGCCCCGAAAGCGCCTCGAGGACTCGTCAGCTAGGGCTTGTAAAGCGGTCACACCGAACCTTCTGCTTCTGCTGCTGCTTCCACTCCTCTTTTAAAAATACTTTGGGGGGGGGGTTCTGTATTCACTCTTTGAGAATTAGCTCAGTGTCACTCAAGCCCCTCGCTCCAGGAGCTGAGCTGACAACGCCGTGTTCACCGTCTGTCTCCGCAGCCCACGCCGTGAAGGCCAGCGCAACGGGGGCGCACGCTCCGTGGCCCGCAGGCGCCAGCGCTCCGAGGGCGGCGCGTTTCTCCTTCGGTTCTCGGCGCCGCCCACCACGCCCGCCGTCCCGCCGGTGCCCAGGGGCGTTTGCCGAACCAACCTGCCCGCCCCGCACTGAGCCCGGCCTGGGCCCGGGCCCTTCACGCTCCGATGCAGCCTGTCTTTGGGGTGGTTCACACTGCAGAGGGCTGGCGTCTCGGGCTGCGCTCTTCATGTGCCCGGTCACCCTGTGTCCGTGTCCTTAAAGGCTGCAAGGACGACGCGGGCCCGTGTGTGAAGGGCCGGCTTAGGTCACGCATCCGAGGAGCCGGCACCGACTGGGAGCCAGCAGCGGCGGCGGCGGCGGCGGGGCGCGGGCTGCTAAGTGGGAAGCACGAGGGCTTCCGCGCAGGAGAGGCTCGCAGGGGCAGAGCTCTGCGAAGAACGTGTGGCGCGGGTTCGGGAAGAGACGCTTCACGTCTGCTTGAAGCCCCCCTGAGCTCCCCGCAGACACATCCCCTAGACGGTACACGTGGCAGCTGCTTTCGTGGGCGCGCCCCCGCGCTCACCCACCCCGCTCCAAGCTGACTGCGAGGTCTCGGTCGGTGTGATCGCATTCCTGCATCTCTCCCGCCACGCAACAAGCAAAGCGAGACGCGGTTCCTGGGCTTGCCGACAAGCAGGGCCGGGGACAAGGCCGGTGCCGTGGCTCAGCAGTAAAGCGAGAGGACGCAGGGCCGCCCGGCGCCGCCACGTCACTCCTTCCACCATTTCCCAGCCTTGCGCGCCCACATCCGCGCTCCTCCTCGATGACCCCGCGGTGCTGCCTCCCGCAGCTCACGCCCTCTCGGCAGGGGCGTCCCCTCCCACTTCACGGAAGCTGGAATGCGCGCGCTCCCGTCTCCCTCGGCGACCCTCCGGCCCCTGATGAAGAGCGCCTGCAGCCATCACTCCCACCCAGGCGGAAGGGACCCCTCCACCCACATCAAGGGCAAGCCCGCCTGGATACTGGGTCCATCGCCTCCCACTCCTGAGGGTGACCCTTCCGCACCTACCCCGAGGTCCTGGGTCTTACATCCAACTGCCTACTTGACATCTGCACCTGTGCAGCCAACCTATGTCAAACTTAACATGCTCAAAAACAAACTGTGTCTAGTTGCTCAGGCCTAAAAATCTTAGTCGTTCTTTTTCAAAAAGAGTATTTAACTCTAGTTGATTTATAATATTGTGTTAGTTTCAGGTGTATAGCCTCAGATTCTTCTCCATTATAGGTCTTTACAAGACACTGAGCACAGTGCCCTGTGTTCTCCAGCAGTTCCCCGTTGTTTATCTATTTTATACATAGCAGTGGGTTTCTGTTACTCCCAGATCCCAAATTTACCCCTCCTTTTCCCCTTTGATAACCATAAGTTTGTTTTGTGGGTCTGTTTCTGTTTTGTAAAGACATCTTCCACGTGCCAAGGGTCACCACAGTCCGGAAGCCCCCTGGTGCGGCAACCTGCCAGGTGTTGATCATTCCCCGAGCCCAGACGCAGCTGGGCAACCAGCAGGCATCTGTGCCATAAGCAACAGCGCCTAGTGACACAGTTACACTCGGCCTTCGTCAGGCTCCAGGGAAAGTGAGCGAGGAAGTCGAGAAAGCCAGGCGTCAAGCTCTCCTGGAGAAGGGGAGCGTCGAGCGAGCGCTTTGTTCGCTGTGTCTCTCGCTCCTGCTGTTCCCTCTGCCTGGATGGCTCCTCCCTGGACACCTGCATGGCCTGCTCCCTCACCAACTTCAATGCCTTCATCAAAAGTCACCTCCCCAATGCGGCCATCACCTGATTTGAGAACCGTGACTCAACCTCTCCTGCTGGGACCTCCTACCAGCCTCATACGCTTTCTTTTCTTTTCCATTGTCCTCACCGCCGTCTAGCATATATGATTTACTAACTGATTTTGCTTATTTTGCTAGTATTTTTTCCCCCATAGAATTTAAATTCTAAGGCTGGGATATTTGTCTTTCTTTCTTTCTTTCTTTCTCCCTTTCTGCATTGATAATGCTTGGCACCTAGAATAGTGCCTGGTATACAGTGAGTTCTTCAAAGCTATTTCTTTTATTTATGAATATATTTATGTCCTTTCTGTCTTTCAAACGCTATATTTTCTCACTGGCAAACCTCTTTTTTGGTGGTGGGGGAAGGAGGGCAAAATATTTCCAGTCTACAAATAAAAGGCAGCCTGGTGTCAGATATTAAGGACAGGGACATCTTAGGGCTGACAGGAGGATGAAATGGGTTAAAACACGTGCAAAGTGCTCAGAAGAGGGCCTGACACACAGGAAACACCACGTGTTAACTAGTGTTAAAATCAATGTTAAAAAGGCCTTTATTTCTACTCTGCACCATTTCTAGCTGTTTCCCTCTCCCCAGCTCCTCTTCCTCTTGGCTGATCTACCTGAAGGTCCCGTCTACCCCACAGCTCTTCATTTCTGCTCACTTCTCCACCTACCGAGACTAAGGTTTCTAATGAGCCGGTCGCCGCCTTCCTCCTCAGTCCGTGAGTTAGTGGAACCACCTGTCGTCACTGACCACGCTTGAGCCCCTCCTCTCTCCTGGTTCCCCCGTCCTACGGCTGCCCCTCCTCCGCCTTCTTCAGAGGCACCCCCTTTTCCTTCTTTCTCACTTAAAGTTATTGCTGGCGTCACCTCACTCATCACATTCTCTGGGGGTGACTCCACTCACAGGCATGGCTCCAACTCTCACAGCAATGACACCCAGCGTGTGCCAGTCCTACCGACAGTTCCCAGGGAGGCCGTGTTCTTCCTCACACCCCTGACTTGCAGCTTTCTTTCCCCTTCCTGGAACTCTCTTCCTCCCCAGCCCCCTCTTCCTGACTACTTCTCGCGTTTTAAGATGGCCATTTCTCCTGCCCCCTCCCTCTGGGCTCGCTGAGTGCCGTGGGAGCCTCCACCACAGGGTAACGCAGCCGCACCTGATTGCCAGTGTATGCTTCAGCTGCAGTTTAATTCAGAACTAAACACTGGGCAAGACAGTGACATCTCATCAAAATGTCAGTTCTTCCAGAAAATCTCATCTGGGGGAAATATAAGCGATAAAGTAAAGAAAAAGTCCCATTTTAACAGTCTAAGTGGCACTGTGGATACACACGCTGTTCTCTACTACAAAGCCAACTTTGAAAGATGAGGGACTCCCTTTGATGTTAGTGACAACAAATACTGCTTGGTTGTAGTCAGTTGCTATTTGAGCGCCATTAAATCTTACAGGTGCCGTATTTACCGTATTAGGAGAGTTCAGTAAATTAGGCTCCAGGCTCCCTGCCGTGATCACTCACACCACACACGAGGAGAGAAGAGCAAGTCGTGCACACGGCTAGAAACCGCACAGCCAGCTCTTAAGAGGTTTCAACAGCTTAGTGTTTTGCCCTGGCTCCATTCTGACACGCGTCTAGGCACCTACCTGCAAAGTGCATCCAAATACGCCGATCATCAGCATGGCCACCGACAGGTAATCGGTGAACACGTCCCACCATGGCTTCAGCACGCGGAAGGCCGGCTGCTGCTCAGAGAACTGCCGGAATTCTGTCACCGGAATCATGTTTCTGAGGAAGGAGAGGTTACTGGTGAGTTGATTTATCCTTATGTATAACGTACTGCACTGTTAACCGCATTTGAAATTCTGCTTCAACCCATTGGATTCAGCGGTTTAAATCAGTCCAGAAGCCGTCACAGCACCTCGGGGTTTTAACAAGCCACTGAGAGAACCACCAGCTGAGGAAGGAGGGAGCCCCACGTAGAGAAAGCAACTACCTTTGTCGCCTCTTGTCCGGTCAGCCAGGCCCCTCGGCCCCAAGTGGACCAGAGAGAGCATGACCGTCCATTACTTCCCGGACTCTCCCTCCCGTAAACAGAACACGAAGACGCCAGAAAGAGCAGGACCCGTCCTTTGAAATGCTTTTCTATTTATCATCTTGGGTTGTTGCCTTAGACTATTTTTTTTGAGTGTAACTTCAGTGTTGGTTTATATTAATTATTTACTAAGCCCTATTTGTAAAGCGTTTTGCTTGCTCTCTGGGGAAGGCAAATGACTTTGCCATTGGTCCTTTTCTGGTAAGAGGGATGCTCACATTGGGGGGAGGGGGTGTGGGGGGGAACTCCATTTTCTCTTGCTCTCCCCCCTTTTCTGGGTCCTCGTGCTTTTGACTTGATTTCTTTCCTCTATTTCCTACACCCCTTACATTTCACTGTGAACTTCAGACTTACCCTCTGAGAAATCAGTTTGCCCTGGAAACACCTGTCTCCACCTAAATGACAGAAGATAAATGAATAGGTGTCCCTGAGGCTCTGGGAAAAGGGGGAGACACATCCTTTTCCTAGTCTGCCTTGTCCTTCTCACTGCTCATTCCCCAGCCTTTATTATGGTCGAGGATTTTAAGTTAATCATCCTGCTACCGGGAGAAGGAACAGTCTTTCCGTATCTCATGTCAAGGAGTGAGGGTGGCCAGTGAGGGCCAACAAGGCACTTCCTCTCCCTTCCACCGTCTCTAGCCCTCCACACCTGCCTGGGCATTCAGTCTGATGACAGAGCAGGGCAGAGGCTGCATTCTGTGCTCACCCTCCCAAGCCTTTTTGTTCCTGGATTTTCGCTTCCCTAATACTGAACTGGATACTGCATGACAAACAGCCCCAAGGAGACCAACGGCTCCTCTTGGAGTTCGCTGGGGGTTACCTCTGGGGACGGCCATGAGGTGCTCATTCTGTCTTGCTGCTGGTTCTGGCTTTTTCTGAAGCAGTGATTTGCCTCCCTTAACACAAGGTTGAAAGTTCAGCCACTTGGCGCTGCTCTTCCCTGTGACCAACCTACTTGACTCTGTGCAGCACATGATACAGTTTCCTCGTTCTATGGAAACACACTTCCCTAACTCCACTCGGTCACCACCACCGGGCGCAGGCTTCTTGAAGGGAGGCCCTATAGGCCATGGGTGTCTGTGTTCTCAAAACACACCTTGCAGCAAGCCCCTGAGCTAAATAAGTAACGGCGCATCCCCAGCATCACTGACACTTCGGACTAGTTTGCCTTTCCTGGCCCTTCATGACCTTTTTCTTCTCCCTGGATCATGACAATTCCACGGCCCCAGACGCTTTCCAGTCACAGTTGTTCCGGCTGGCAGCCACAGGCAGGCACTCACTCAGCTTAAACGTCCACATTCTGCCCAGAAGCTACTATTCTATTTTGCACCCCCACCACTTAACCACAGTGCCTGGCAGACAAGAGGCCCTGAACACCTGTCTGTCAAATGAATGAATGAACTCAGATGCTTGTGCACGGAGCACTGCTCGCCCGGTCAGATGTGGGGGGACCCCAGCCAGCGGCGGTGCTGACAGCCGTGGCCCCTGTGCCACCGGCTACGTCCTGTGGTGGGTTTGGCTGTCTCCCTCGTGGTAAGTCCCCACACACCTTGGAGGGAACTGGGCTTGTTCTTTGAAGCAAAGAGCAATTTTAGGAATAAAAAAACGCCAAGGTAGAGCTGTGGTTCTCAAACTTTCTGATCTCAGGATCCCTTCATGCTTTAAAATGCAGTGAGGAGAAGACCTTAAAGAGTACTTTTTATGAGGGTAGCACCTATCAATATTGACCACATTAGAGATTAAAACCAAGGAATTTAAAAATATATATGAACTCACTTAAAAATAATAAACCCATTGTAAGTTAACAAATTATATTATAAAAAAATAACTATATTCTCCAGGACAAAAACCATTAATAGGCAGAACGGCGCGTCTTACGTGCTTGCTGACCTCTGGCCGCCGGCTTGGTGGAGCACGGCTGGGCCCTCACATCCGCTGCTCAGTCTGCGGTGACGCTGCTTCGACTGAACATTGTGAGTCAAATATATATGCAGTTAGAAAAGGGAGGAGCATCTCAACAGACTTTTCACATAATTGTGGATGTTAATTTTTGATAACGTATCAGGCTAACGTGGTTAGTTGCAATATGGAAACTGAAAACTGTATCAATGAACTTTTCAAACTCTCTGAAGTTAAAGCTCATTGGTCTGTCTTGTGCTGTGAATGGATTATTTATCCAAGCTCGATTTTGTGATGATTTGCATCAGTCATCTGGACAACACTGGTCACTTAGGGATGCAGATCTTCCAGATGTTGACAAATTGTTTTTAAAAATCACATTCATTAGTATCATCACTGCTTTCCTCAGGGGGAGGAAGCAAAGGAGAAGGTGACTGAAAAACTCCACAACTAAAGAGAGCGCGCATGGACCCCGCACTCGCCTAATTAAAGAGAGATGCGTGTTCTTTCATAACTCAGCTCCTCTCAACGCTGCACATTAGGGTTCTGACACCTGCTTCCCCTTTCACTGCCATCGCAGCTTCCAGATGACCTGTGACCATTTCAAGAATTGTCATCTCAAGTTGAAGGAGCCACTTCTGAATAAACTGCTGAGTTTACATAGCTTTCTTCCCCTAGAGATCAACCAGGATAATTTCATTTATATTTAACATTTTTTCTATTTAGAGATTTTTTAATAAATGATAATTTTTATAATTCTTCCAACTCCAATTTCCAACTCATTATGTAAGATTTTAGCTTACCTAATAGTGTCTTTGGAACCATGGCATTGCAAATTCAATCAAGAGAATCTGATTAAAAATATATGATTTTTTACATTATGCTATGTATTTGACTCTATCCTTTTGCAGAAATCGACATGCATTTCTTTTATTAAAAATGCTTATTACCAAAAGTCACTTTAATGGTTCCATTATCTATAAAACTTTACCTCTCAAAAATACCATATCATATATTTCTTTGGTAAAGAATATTGGTTCAGTTAGTTGCAAACCCAGAGTTTATTTCTTTCATTTATTTGGCTCTTCCTGAAACAATCTGTCTTCCCCCCTCTCAGGAGAATTTTAGTATCTTCTTCTCTGGAATTAATCACACAGAACAAATTCTACTCTACTTATCAACCATGACTTTAGCAATAGCAAACATATTCTACTGTGCCTCAAGCCTGGTTGCTAACACTGTTCTCCAGTGGCCATCAGGTGGGTGGGCTAACGCTGCTTCGTTCCACATTCTTCCAGCAGCTGGAAAATGGTACCATCTTTACACAGTACAATCACGCACCATTCAAGGAGCCCAGGGCCAATTCCACACAATAGTAGTGATCATATCAGTAATGTGGTGAGTGGCACCTTACAGAAATGAATGAAAATATTCAGTAATTCCTGAGCACATGAAATATGAATTCTATAGGAAAGAAACCCACTTACATTATTCACCTATGCGGCTAAACCTAATGGTCAGTTCTCGGCCCTCACATCACCTGCTCTGTCTGCAGCATTTGGCAAAATACGCCCATTGCCTGCTTGGCTTGCAAGACGCCAAGCCATGAGGTATGCCTCCTGTTCCCGTGTTGCTCCTTCGTTCCTCATTGGCCGTTCCGTTGTCTCCTCCCTGACCTCTGACCTCAGGGTGCCCAGTGCCTAGTCTCCGGTCTAATTGTCATCTCTAACTCAAGTACTCCCCTGTGATCACATTTAGTCACAATGCTTTCAATGGCATCATCCTAAACAAAATTCATACTGGCTTCCAGACTCACGGACCCAGCTGCCCACACAATGCCTCCACCTGGACACCCGCTAGCACGTGAAACTCAGCATGCCCCAAGGCAGCTCCAGTTCCACTCCCCATCCCCACTGCCCACTCCCGGCAAAGCCCTTCCCTCACGTGACTCCCCTCAGTTGACGGCAACTCCATCGTTCCAGTTGCAAGACCAACATTTTTGGAGTCGCCCTTGGGTCTTGTCTCTTACACCCCACATCCAATCTGTCAAAAGATACTTATATCCCTTAATGTATTGTCTGTCTCCCCTAAAAGAATGTATGTTTCACGATGGCAGGAACTTCCTTTTCAATTCTTTTTTGCATGTTGACTTGTCCTAGTACTTAGACAATAACGTTTGGCATATAGCAGGCACTCAGAATTTGCTGAGTAAATTAGTGAATAACTAGTAATGTTAATGAAGAGGGGGTGTGATTGCCTTTTGTTTTAGAAATGAGGATTACAAAAGCCTAGTGTGTGTCTGAGCAGCGTCATGGGAGGTACAGGGCGGGGACGTGGGCCCAGGAGAGGCGGGTGGACAAGGAGAGCACGGAAGTGCCCGATTTATTTACAGCCTCTTCCCAGTAGCACCACCGGCTCCGCAAGTCAAAATAAAGTTATCAGAATGTGCTCAAAACATCAACTATAAAACAAATCGCTCTTCCTCCAGCAGTGCGAGGACGGAAGTAAAAACAGGACACAAAGCCAAACTTTCCAATTTTGTAAAAATGACAGCCTTCTCTCTTGGGAGAGCATGACTCTAGGGTGTGTTTGACTCTGTAGTTGTGGCACCAATGGCAAACAAGTTTTAGAAAAGTCCACTAAAGAAGACCATAATTATATGGTTCTATAGAAGTGGACTTAATTTAAAGAAAATCATAAATGGGTTATAACCTTTCACAACCTGAAAGGCACTTTCGGAGGTCACCCACCCGTAACTCTCACTTTACGAGTGAGAAGCCTCGAGCCGGGAGAGACTAGGTGACACGTCACGGTGAGCCGTGACTTCTAATCAGATCGCACCTCTTTCTGCGCAGCTCAGAGTCCGGACGACACTGAATGCAAGGGATCCAAACTACAGTAAGAAGCAAACGGTTCGAACAGAATTTCTCCAATGTCACTCTCTCTTCTCACGTCCCTAATGGAAAATACAAAATGAGAAACAAACTCTTACCGCTACATTTGGGTGACCCTAAGCTAGAACAGTCCCTAAGTGAGAGCCATAGGCTCAGAAGGAGTCGTCGCAAGAGGCAAGCCGAACTTGCAACACCGTGGATGCTTCTGTACTACTGTCTCCTTGGAAATTTCTTTGTTTCGTTAGGTCATATGTTAAATTAATGGCCCAGTCACATTATTTAGAAAGTGTTCAAACTGAGCTTAACTTGTTTTCCTAAGGATGGTGGGGAACAAAAATCACACCTACCCGGCACTTCTAGTTCTCTGTTAACCAACTATGACACGCTACCTCTCTCTCATTTGCACCTTTTCCATATTTAAAGGAAACCCCTTTGATGGCTGCCCTTCATCCATCTCAAGGCCACTGCTTTACATAACAGCTCCCACTGTTCTCTATTTAAGTCACTGAAACTTTGTTACATATTATCAGTAGCTGATTTTTCTCTCTCACAAGCACAGATTACTTTCATTTACTCACATACTTGCTATAATTACAGCATTGTAATAAAATTTACTTTAAAAATACAGAGTGTCAGCTAAGTCAGGCACTGTGTTAGGTGCTGAGGGAACGGAAGTGAACAAAACCGACCAAGCACCCGCCCCACCCCCTGGGCTCTGACGGGAGAAGGTAGCTAAGGAAATGCCTCTGAAGCATGAATTGTGACTGGTCTTCTTTGTACAAGTGACTGATTATTGTTTCCAGTGCCAATGACGCATTTAAAGGGGTGGCTGTTTTCACTTCCCTGAGGAGAGGGTTTGTATTTTGTTTATCTGTGTATCTTCTAGGAAATAGCACAATACCTTAGAGCAGAAGCTCAGGACGCATTTGCTAAATTCAAATAGGCCGAAACACACACACAGGCACACACACCCAGCTGAGCGTTCTGTAGCCGAGGCCAGACTTCTGTTACGTCGTCAGCCTCTGATGCAGTCTGACACACAGCAAATGAGAGAGAGACCACCGCCACGTAGCTTCACGCCGTAGACGGTGAGTATCCACAGCACACCCGCCGCTGCAGAGCCGTCTGAGACGCGGACAAGGGCCAGGGGGGACGCATAATTTCAAAGGTAAGGGTCACTGAAATTCTAACGCACAGGGTCTGTCACTAGTCACAGGGAAAATGTGTGGATCACAACGACCTCTTAGGCACCAGCGTGTCCCCAGTGGCCACACTTTGCGCCTCCCTTATCAGAACATTACCCTATTAAGGAACAGGTGACAAAAAACAGAGCCAAACATTAAAGCCTTGTTTGCAGTGTAATGGTTTGGAATGCTGCCTGCCTTTGTAACCCCTGGTGAGATCGTGACCTTTGGGGGTTTCTGTCCAAGAGCTTCAGCTACGTGTACATAACACTAATAATTATTTAAGGTTTAGTCTATATATTCCAAGTAAATCTAAACTCAGACATCTTTTCTAAAATGCGGCTAAACTGTGATCTAATAGTCTTTTCCGTAGGAGGTTGGCATCAAATGTAACTCACCCCGCCCCTCTCCTGTTACCCTGGAGATACCCAGAGTCTCTGAGCAAGAGACTCCAGCTCTCTGTGTCCACCGGGCTTCCTGGCCACCTCTCTGTTTACACCGCTTCCGCCTCCTTTACACCAGGAGCAGCAGGCTTCCAGCGTCAGTGTCACTCAGCGCCCCCCCCCAGGACTGTAACCCCTGAGGAGAGTGTGTGCTTCCCCTTGGACGCCTGACATTATTCAAACAGGACGAAGATGAGGCTTCCGTTCTTACCAGTCTCACCATCCAAAAGCTGAGTCTAGGGTTCAGCAGTAAATCTGCAGTGATTGTTCTGAAGACGATTTATCCCTTCCCGGCGGACAAGAAGGGGCTGAAGTTCATCGCCAACCCAGTTTTCCCCCTTGAACAACAGAGCACAGAAGTTCTGGGCAGCTGGCACAGCATGAATGTACCACACAGGCCAGAAAACTCAACACAACAAGCGCGGGAAGCCGTCTCCCTGGAGGGCCGCTCTCCCCTGGAAGGGGTGGCCAGGGGAGGCGCGTGGAGAGTCAGGACAGCTCCTGCGCTCCGGAACATTCCAAGTGGAGGTTTTTGCTTATTTTTTACCCCCTGGAGTTTAGAGGAGTCTGAACAGGCAGGGGTCCTCTTTTATTTCATTTGCTTGCTCTGGGGCCCAAAGTGCTCAATGGTTTATTGAGCTGAATTCCTATGAGTCTGTGGGGGGAAGCTGCCTTTTCTGTCCCAACAGAAAGTTTGGGTGTTTTACAAACACTTTTTCACAAACATGTATACACTGGTACTTAGGGAACAGAGCCAACAAAACACGTGACAGGGAAGCTAAAGCAATTTGTTATCAAAACTTTCCACTAAGCTTTTTTTTTTTTTTAATGGGGTAAAATTTCACATTTCCTGCCACCAGGAAGCAAAATGACACCCCTCAGGAGACAAGAGGCTGGTGGTCAAAGTGAGACGTCGAAAGACGAATGGAGTTAAATGTGACGACTTCGCTGTCCTCTTTATTAAACACACCTTTACAAAAACCTGCCATTCAAATTCTCCCTTTTAAGACCGGGGACCATGGAAAGGCTGGTAATAGCAGAGAAATGTTAACTGCTGAATAAATCTCTTTGGGGCTTTTCAGGAAGGTTGTTCTCAAGAAGTGAGCTCTTGGTTCGTCTTTCCTGTTGGCTGTGCTCGTAAAGTCCACGATGAAAAGAAGAAGTTCAGACCCTCCGGCCTCCAGGAAAAAAGGAAAACAAAACTACAGGAGAAAATCAATGACCAGAGTTTTACTGCCAGAATATTAAACCTGATATAAATGCTGTGGAAAATTGGAATATTAGGTTTTTGTCTATCCAGCCAAAAAATATTTAATGCAAGGCTTTGTGCCTAAGAGAAAAATATGTGTTGGCTTTGGCTCTAAAATGAACATATTGATTTAAGGGCCATCTTTTCCAAGTTAGACACTACAGGAGTTCCCTCTCCCAACTCTTGTTTTCTCACATCAAAGCTAAATAACATCTCACATGATGGTATCCGATACTCCCAGAATCTCACATTCTAGAAGCTGAGGAAGGGCATGGAAAGCTTCTTTACATGAAGACTCTAGGACATTGCGGTCAACAGGTACTTGCCTCTCAGACCTACCTGTGCCAAAACTCTAAATGAAAAAAAGTGCTTGGGAAACGTAAGTCATTAAAATACATGTTTCTAAAGATGATATGTTCTTTACAAATGAAACAAAACAAAAACACATTAAAAAAAGAAAAACCCTCCCCTCCCCCGACAACCAAAAAGGAAAGAGTGAAGGTCGGTGACACACGTCACAAGCCTGCAGAGCTCAGGGGGCCTGCAGAGCTGTCGGAAATCCACCCCAGAGGAGACACAGCAACGGCACCAGCCGCTGAGGAGCTAACCCCACACTGGAGTGCTCTTCAGCCTCCTCTCACTCTTCCGCCGCCTGTGCATCCCGCAGAGCTCGCCTCGGTACCTCTCACTTGGGGAAGCTGTCCTAGATCGCCCTGACTAGGCAAAGCCCGCTCTGCAGGCTCGCACGGCACTGTGGCACTCTCGCGGTTGCCCCCCTCACGGACACCCCATTCCGTTCACTGGTGGTTTCTGGAGCAATGTCGGTCTCCGCTGTTCTCCCAACACCTAATGGTCTTTGGCATACAAGAGGTGATCAATATATATTCATCAAACAAACAAACGATTCATTAAAAACAAAGTGACAAGAGCAATCCAGGTGTGAGAGCTCTGACTTACCAACTTGAATACTGTGTCAGCAAAACGAAAATAGGCGGCAGAGTGTAAAGCCCATAAGCTTCCCTGGAGTAAGACCCAAAACAGTGCGTCTTTATAGACAGACTGTATCGCGCTTTGAAACTGTTCACTTGCACCTGCTATCATTAGTAAGAAAGATGGCTTGGGGCCAGACGGAGTCTCCCTGGGAGAAGTATCTCAAAGATGTTCAGAGCCCTGCCAAATGTGTTTTTAAAAATGGTTCGAAGACCTGGAAGACAAGATGCTGAAGCCCAGGAATGCATCAGCCTGTGTGGCGACACCGTTACCCGCAGTGGTCTGGCCAAACAGCTTCACTGGGAGGAAGAGGGGGACTGGGGATGCCTGCAAGAAGCAAGACCAATCAGGAGCTGTTAAACCAGAAGGTTTTAAGTATTAATCACAAATACTGAAAAATTGGGCAGGGAGGTCATAGAAATGTATTTTAAAACTTAGATTTTGAAGGAACAAGTGAGGAAGAAACAAGTAAAAAAGTTACTTTTAAAAGTCAAACGTCTCAAAGCTTAGAGATCTTCGGAGTTCTGAAGTAAAATGAGATTTAGGAACGAGCGAATGATCCCTCAAGTGGCCCTCGGCCAAGGGAAAACGTGGTTTATGGGGCAGCTATGTGGGTTGGTTTGTTTGTGCTTGTTCTGTAACGTTTAATCCTATTTTCAGAAGACCTGTGTTAAAACCTTAACAGACCGACGTTTCAGAGCTCTGCCGATGGTTATACAGACACAAACTAAAGTCGGTTCTACAAAAACAAAATAAATGTCCACTTAGCAAAGAAGCAGAAATTGGTGAAAAGATAAGTTGGTTCATTTCTACTCGGTGTTCACAAAAAGTGTCGGGATCCGGGGAAGTGAGGTGCAGAAGCCACAGAGTCTTGAGGCAGCCTCGGTCTTCAATTCCAGAGGCTGAGAGAGGGATACGCTGTTGTTAGAGACAGCGGCTCCAGAGGCACCAAGTTTTCCACGGATGGAAGCAGCGTCTCTGAAAAGCTCTGTATCCCCAGCACCCAGCAGGTGCCCGGCAGCCTTACTCATTCTTTCTGCAATACTGTAGCGGCTTTCCCCTGTCCGGTGTTGAGCTCACTCATGTCGACACACCAGTGATTAAGACAGACACAACCCCTGTCCTTCTGAACCTTACATCATGGTGGAAAGAGAGACACTAGATAATTACACACAACTGTATCATCACAACTGTGACAGGTATGATGAAGTGGGAGTTTGGGGTACTCTGGTAGTACGCTGAGGTACCTGAGCTATGGGGGGCTTAGGGATCAATGCCTGCATGAAACAGGAAGTACAGGCGGGAACAGGGGCCTGGGCAGAGCTGGAGGCCAGGGCCAGCAGAACATTCTGGGCAGAATGAAAGGTGTGCAGTGCGATGGGTTTTGGTTCCCCTTTGAGATGCATCATTTTGCCCTCCATCACTCATTAGAAAGGTGTTGTTTCTTTTATTCAAGTAAGGTTGGACCTGACATCTTCCATCTCTGGAGACGTAACGGCAGGGGTAGCCTGAGCTGGTTCAGATTCCAAGAGCCAGAGGGCAACAAGCTACATGTTCTTAGATTGAAACGGCAAAAAGTTGCCAGGACACAGCAGGAATCTTCTACTAAGGCAGTAACTCTCAGGACCAAAGGCTGCGCTCCTCGCTTGCACCATCCAAACCCGCGCCCCCCTGGGAGCCGTCGTCTCACTCAGCATCGTCCAGGGTTCCTCCTTTGGGACTGACTTCTCACAGGAAATCAGTCTTTGGTCAGAGGGTGGTCTCCTTGAGTCTGCTTTTCGTCCCCGCCTTTCCTTTCTCGGATAGACCCTTCTTCCTTCCATTTCTTTCTTCCTCTTCTCTTCCTTGCTCCTCCCTCCCTCTTTCAACATTTCTTATCCAACCACCATGTGCCAAGCACCGGGGATAAAAGACAAAGAAGCTCTAGTTGAATATGTGGGCAATGGACCTACAAACGAGGCGGCTCCAGGTGTGCTGCCCCTTCTCTGGGCTTCTCAGATTTTGGGTGGATTCAAACCCTAAGGGCTTCTGCGAGCCAGACCCGCACCAGAAAAGCAGCAGCCCACTGGCCATCTCACCCCTGCAGATGGTCGGCCAAGAGACCTGCCAGAGAAGGACACGGACAAAACCAAGCACAAGACGGCCCTGGGATGGAGCAAAGCTGGAAACGGACATAGACAGGCGTCTTAACTTCCACAATCTGAACTGGAACAGACGGGGATAGATTATTTTTGAAAAGTCTCTCCCTATACAAACTCTTGCTACTTGCTATCCAAACCCCCCAAACCAAATAAATTTGTACAAGAGAGGCTGTTTATTCGATGTTCCCATTCATTCTCTCTTTGTAATTGGCACGCAACACTGTATTACTCTCAGCTGTATGACGTCATGATCTGATGTTGTGTGTTGTGCAATGATGACCAGAGCAAGGCTGGTTGATGCCCAGCACCACACAGAGCACAGATTTTCCTCTTGCGATGAGAAGCTTTAGCATCGACTCTCCCTGCGCTTTCAAGCAGACAGTGCAGCACTGCTCACTACAGTCGTCGTTACACACTGTGTCCCCAGAACTCACTGGCCTTGTAACGGCAAGTCTGCACCTTTCAGCCACCTTCACACGGTTCACCAACGCCCAGCCTCCTGCCTCTGGAACCACCGACGGGTTCTCTGTATCGATGAGGTCAGTTTTGTGTTACGTTTTTTGCTTTTCTGAGATTCCACGTAACTGAGATCACACAGTGTTTGTCTTTCTCTTTCTCACTTACTTAGCATAGTGCCCTCAAGGTGCACCCGGTTGTTAAAAATGGCAGGATTTCCTTCTTTTTTATGACTGAATAATAAACCGTTGTACACGGACACCACACTTACTTCATCTGCTCACCCATCACAGGGCATGGGCTGCTCCTGTGCTTTGGCCGCTGCACACAACGCTGCAGTGAACACGGGGCGCAGACGTCTTCTCCAGTTAGTGTTTTTGTTTCCTTTGGATAAATGCCCACAAGTGGAATTGCTGGATCTGTTTTTAGTTCTAGTTCTATTTTTAATTTTTTGAGGAAACGCCATACTGTCTTCTATAGTGGCTACACCAATTTACATTCCTACCAACAGTGCACAAGGATTTTTCCACATCCTTGCCAACACTAATTTCTTGTCTTTTTGATAACAGCCATTCTGACAGGTGTGAGGTGCTATCTCATTGTGGTTTTCATTTGCATTTCCCTGATGACCAGTGATGCTGAGCACGTTTTCACGGACTTGTTGGCAATTTGTATGTCTTCTTTGGAAAAATATCTATTTAAATCCTCTGCCCATTTTAAAAAAAATGGATTGTTCGGGGTCTTTTTCCTATTGATTTGCATGAGTTCTTTATATTATTTTGCTATCGGCCACTTATCAGATTTATGACTTGCAAGTACTTTCTCCCATTCCACATGCTGCCTTTTCTGTTTGGTGATGGTTTCCTTTGCTGTATGGAAGCCTTTTAGTCTGATGTTACCCACGTGTTTATTTCAGCTTTTGCTGCCTTTGCTTTTGGTCTCATAGCCAAGAACTTCTGCCACGGCCGACGTCGTGGTCTCAGCCCCCACGCCTTCTCTGAGGCGCTCCATGGTTTCAGGTCTTACGTGCAGGTCCTTTATTCACATTGAATTGATTTCTGTGTGTGGTGTAAGCTAGAGCTGCAGTTTCACTCTGCTGCTTGTGGCTGTCCAGTTTTCCCAATATCATTTATTAACGAGACAATCCTTTCTCCATTGTATATTCATCCTTTTTTCTTAAACTGACATTTTTTTTTCTGGTGAGAAAGTCCATAGCTCTTTTCTAATCCTCCGTGGGACTTGTATCCCTCCAACACTTAACCACTGCCCCACAGCACATCAGCTATCACGGCTACAGAAAAGCAGAAAGCCTGTGTGCAAAGGAGGCAGCTGCCGGAATCAAACTAGAAAAAAACTGGAAGAACGTGAGTGAGTCAGCATGAGGGCACAGCAGCTTTAAAAGGTATCAGCTTCAAAGAGAAAACGAAATTATTTGGGTTGCCCTAGTCACACTGAGATAAAATGTGGAAGTGAAAGCACGGGTTCAACATTAGGAAAAGCTTCTTGGGCACTAAGATCGCCCACATCCTGGAATGAGCGTTACCATGGCAACAGGCAAAAAACATGTAAACGGAAAAAGGAAGAAGGTATACAAGGGCGTGGAAGCGCAGCGATAAAGACTGAGCTGGTCTAGTGAGCAGCCTGCACCGTCCTCTCCCTGCACTTCGCAGAATTAGAGAGGGGGAAGGCGCGGAGTCTGCAGGGGCCAGATGTCACGCGAACAGTAGCAGTTCAGCTTCGCGTGCGGTTTTCACCCACTTGTTTTCCCCCACGTGGTACAGAACCTTCACTCAGTCTACAGCTCTGGTTTTACTATAGAAAAAAGAAAAAGGAAAGGAAAACGTAAGGACTAGGTTACGTTTCCCACGCCCAGCCTCTGCTTCTTCGGAGGAGTTACGTCCCTGGTGACGAAGGCAAGAAGGGTCACTCGTGACGACAAGGCCCCGGGGCCCCGGAGGATTCCTCTGGTACCGAAGTGTTCAGGGCACAGCCCTGAAGCGCCCGGGTCTGAATCCTGGCTCTGCCGCCGCCGGGCGGCCACGAGCAGGCTGCTTGACCGTCTGTTCCCTCATCTTTAAGGTGGGGGCAAGGACGGTAGCTCCCTTCTCAGGGCTGCTGGGAAGTGCAGGAGAGGGGGTTCCGGCAAACGCCAGCTGCTGCACGAGGCAGGGCACAGGACGCATCAACAGAGCTGACAGTCAGGCCTGGCAAGTGTGACAGGGAGGTTACTACGGAGAACAAGACTGCCTTGGGGTTTGGGGCCGTCAGTTCTAGCCTGAGGTATCACACAAAGAACAATTCTTTACAGAACAGAAGAAACAAACTTCAAAAGAGCCACTTCTGTTACAGGGGAAAGGAAAGGGCTAACGATGAGCATTTGGTGTTACTGTGCCTACAGAGGCCAGGCCTCAGACAAGGAACATCCACATCAGACCCACGAGGCAGGCACCGTCTCAGCCCTGCAGAAGCAGCAGCGTGCAAAGGGATGAAATGACCTCTCCAAGGTCACCAAGCCTGTGGGTGGCACGGCAGGACTTCCCTCAGCCCTCAGGTTACAGTGCCCAGGCTCACCCCACTTCATGGGAGAAATTATTTTAGCCTCTACAACCTCCTTCATGGGGAATTCAGCCTTGCCATCCGCCGGCAGAAACACCTATTTGAGGAGTTAGCAATCTGAGGACGGAATTCAGGGCTATCAAATTTGTGATTTGCACACTCCAGCCTAAAACCTGGTGCTGCGAGAGAACGCCAGTCTGAGGACAGGTCTGTTTAAAGTTTACAAAGGACTCAGCCTCCCTCCGCGAAGGAGGAACTGGTAGGGCACTCACACTTCTCTCGTAAACAGCTGGAAAAGCAAACGTACCAGAACCGCAGGTCTTCTTGTTACGCACTTGGCTGCACCAGTTTTTCATTTGCTGGTAAACCCTTGGGCGAAGAAGGCAATCCCCTGGATTTTGCACTGTTCCAGTTTCCTCGGGGGATCTGCAGGTGACTTCCAGGAACGCAGTGCAGCAAAGCAGCAAGAACCTTCTGTACTGAGAACCTGAATACTGGGAAAGGACAGGGACTACTTACTTCCTTTTAATTGTTCTTATTCCAGTTAATTTGGTCAAGACCCTTAACATTACTCATCTCTCGCCCTTAGAAAACTATCAGAACCTCCCTTCCTCGATGCTTCAGCGAAGTGTCTTGCTTCACGGCAGATACACCCACAGAGGATTTGTTTTTCTAAAAAATGGCTCAAGTGTTCACTGTCTTTTAAAAGTTATGATTCTGAATTTCTAGCTTCCCCGTCTGAGCTCCACAGTGCTTCCTGAGGCAGCGGGCGGATCGTGCTTTGGGGGAGCTGCACGTGGGAGCCTCCCACACGTGTCTGAGGCCCCTTCCCAGCCTGCGGGGCTGCCGCCTCAGTTCTGCCAGCCGACACAGGTCCCGATGTCAGGACGTACCCCGACGCGAGGACGGCCTGGCACTGCAGCCGCCTTCGGGGCCTCTGACTTCCGAGGCGGCTTCGTGTCAGCCTGCGTTCCCGGGCCCACGCTCTCTCAGGCTCAGCGTTCTTCCTATCACCGAATCCCACCTGCGGGCACCTCTGCTGCGGCTCTGCTTTCTGTGTAAACTCGATTTCCTCATCTCGGCTTCCTAAGTTTCCGCCTTTTCTAGTTTTCCCCAATACAAGTAACTCATGACGTCTCTGGTGGCTCAGACATGGGATCTGAGAGAGACAATGAGAGCAAGATTTCGGCTTGAGAAACAGAAAGGATGGAGATGACATCTTCCAAAGGGAGAGAGAAACTACAGGAAGAGCAGGTTTGGTGTCGGGGGTTGAGGATCTTGGCTAGAGGTGTGTTGACTCTGAGACACCCGTTAAGACATCCGAGTGGAGGGACCTCAGAACAGCTGGATATGCTTGGCTGGAGTAATGAAAGATCTGGGCAGTAGACAGAGATTTGGGGGCCATCGGGGTGCAGGAAGTGATTAAAGTCATGGGACGGGGTAAAGTCGCTTAGGAAATACGCAGAGGGAGGACAACTGTGTGAGGACCTCCTGCAGCAAGGAGCGTCTTCTCAGCAGACGTGGGGTTGAATCACTCTTACTTCCTTTAGGTTGCTGTGAAAATGCCATGTCATCATTAACAAGATGATGCCACGCCGTCTCTGGTGACCCTATTTAAAATATGAATACCAATACCAGCACACGCTAAGCCCAGTAGTCCCTTCGTTCTCCTGAGTACCTTCACACCGTTGTATTATCAGATGCACCACATACGTGTTCACTTGCCTACTCGTGTTTTTGTCTGTCTCCCATGTTGTAAGTACGTTCCGTAAGAAACAGGGACTCTGTTCACGCCTGCCTCCCCATGTGCAGAACACTGCCTGGCACATAACAAGTACTCCATGAACAGTTGCTGAATGACTGAATAATGAAAAATGAGTGTACAGATTCTCAAATTCTCTCCATTGTCAAAAACGAACTGGTATACCTCGTTTTATTGTGCTTCACAGATAACGCTTTCTGTTTTGTTTATACAAGTTGAAGGTTTGTGGCAATCCTGCGTGCTCAGGTGATAGCTAGCATTTTTTAGCAATGAAGTATTTCTAATTAAGGTATATACATTTTTTGAGACACAGTGCTATTGCACACTTAACAGACAACATCACAGTATAAACACAACTTCAAGTGCACTGGGAGGCCAAAGGTTGGTGTGACTCGCTTTGCTGCGGTATTTGCTTTACTGCGGTGGTCTAGGACCAAACCCACAGTATCTCCGAGGTGTGCCTGCATAAAATGGGTATTTCTGTGAATACCAGAATTTGGATTTTTTTTTTTTCAACACTGCATTTTTTCACGATGCCCACACTCTGCTTCAGGGCAGAGAAGAAACAAAGGAGGCATAAAAGGCCACGTGGGAGATTTATGTGAAGGTTGAAAAGGAACGTCTTTCTCTGTTCTCTGCCTTGTTCGGGGAGTTGGGAGAGGGAAGAGGCGAGGAGTGGGGAAAGAGGTGTCCCGTCCTGATTTACGCTGAACCTTGGGCTCCTGTGTCGCAACAGCAGCAGAATCACATTCTTCCCTCCACCCCCATCGCCTGCCCGAGTCTCCTCCAGGGACCTGCACAGAATAAGGTAAAGGCCGTGAGAGGGGAGCAACAGCAGGCCAGAATCCTCAATGGCAAGTGAGCAGTAAGGCAAACGCGCAGAAAAGCTGGAGAGCCAGGACTGTGGGAGGCCACGGAGGATGGAAGCAGAACAAATCAGTTAATACCAGCGTCCTTTAAAAACAGCATGACACTGAGTTTGTGGTAACGAGAGCCAGAAGGCAGCCTTTTGCTGTCACCAAGCATCACTCAGACCCCTTGCTGCAGTTTGAGGCTGCGTCTTTCGAGAGGAATGTGGAAAAATGTTAGACAGACACTCATGTAAGACCGACAAGTTCTACCTTCCACAATACGTAGATTTCAGTATTTCCAGCTCCGTTCTACTGAGTTACCCTGGTCCAGGCCATCGTCATCTGTCAGTCGGACTATGGCAACAGCCTCGTGACTGGTCTCCCTGCTTCTACCCCGACCCACACGGATTTGTCTCAACTGTGCGGCCAGAATGATCCTGTTAAAGCAGTGGGTTTCTCTTGCCTTCAGAGCCCTCTAATAACTTCATCTTACTCGGAAAAAGCCAGAATGTTTACAAAAATCTTACAAGGCTCTTCACTGCGCTCACCCACCCCCAGCTTGTGTCATCACCCTCTCCTTCACTCTGGCTTGCTCCAGCCACGCTGGTCCTTCTGGCAGTTTCTTTAACATCCCAGGTTCACGCCTGCCCCAGGCCCTTTGCACTTGCAGTATCCTCTGCCTGGAATTGTCCTCTTTCTGATATCTGCATGGCTCAATCCCTTGCCTTCTTCAAGCTTTGCTGAAACTTATCCAGATTCCAACTGGTTTTTATCATTTCTGTTACCACCACTCTGGCCCAGGCCTTCACTAGCTCCCACATGGATAATACTGCAGCCCCAGCCAGGCCCCTTTCTTCCTGCCCTGCCCTATTTTTCTCCACAGCATTTAGCACCTTTGAACATACTATGTATTTTAGTTACTTACGTATTTCTCTTATCTCCTTCCCCTCAACCGTAAGTCCCAAGATGGCAGATTTAGACACTATTTTTTCCCCTAATGTCCAGAAGACTGCCTGGCTCACATTTGTCATTCAATAAATATTTTTTGAATGAAAGGAAAAAGCAGTAGAAACAGAATTTATACAGAAATGTTACCTAAACGGAGATAAGCAAAGGAATATGTAAGTCTCTAATAGATGAATCCAGAGCCTAGAAATATGTGGACAGACTAAGGTACCAAATACAAAATGCTTCAACTTCGAATGTGAAAACAGGCCTCAAACTGCTGTACGAGAGACTCAGGGTGGACAGGGGGAACCTGCTGTTAAGTTATTCAGCAGAAGGTTGTAAGACAAAGCCGTGGGGTCGCCATGCCATGGAGGTCTGGAAAACAGGTGAAACTCGCTCTCCGGAGGCAGAGTGCTAGATGAGAAAGCTCTGTGCTGCTCTGCTCGGGGCCTAAGGTGCGCACCTCCCCAGAAGCCAACGTCACTCACTGAACAGCAGAGCCCCGTGCGCTTCCAGAGGGAAAACACATGGACTGACACTAGTCTAGGAACCGCCCGCTGGAAAGCCTGCTGCTAGAGTCTGGGCTGAGCCAGGCTCCTGAAATCTGTCAGAACGCCTTGGGGGAGATGAAGCCTCAGGTGGGTAGAGTGGCGGCTCTCAGTGTCGGCTGGTTGCAGGTGGCATCGGCCAGAAGGCTTTAAAAATACTAATGCCCAGGGCCAGTTAAATCAGAACGCACTCCAGGCGTGAAGTTTCTTTTTAAAGGTGACCAGGTCACCCCAACGTGCAGCTGAGGCTGAGACCTGTTTCCCGAGAAACATCTTGCTTCCTCTTCTTGTGATTGAAAAGTAAACCTACAAACCAGGTGCGGCCTTACGGGGAAGTCAGAGCTTTATCTGTGCCTGCAAAGCGGAGTCTCCTTACTTAAGACGGCTTCAAGACTCTGTGAACTCACGTTGTAACACCCCATCTTCGGTTAGAGGCGCCTCACCTCCCACCTCGCCCGGATCACCGCGTCAGGACGGACGGGCTCCCGCGCGGCTGCCCCGCGGGACGAGCCTGCGCTGCGCGTTCGGCAGGGTCGGCGTCCTGGACCGCAGCCGCAGGGCCCTGCCCCGGGAGCCCGTGGCCGGTCTGTTCGGCCACGGCCCGAGCTCGACACCCGGCCCGGCCGCTCCGGCCGCCCCCTCGCCCCTGGGCTCCCGTCTGCGTGCCCGTGTCCCCCGACAGCGGCAGCTCCGCGCGCCCCAGGACGACCGCGGGTCCCCCCCACCCCCACCCCGAGCGCCTTGGGAGGGCAGATGACGCTTCGCACACCGGAACTGCAGTTCTCCCGGGGAACACTTTCGCTCGGCAGGTGTCCCATTTCCGAGTGACAGTGGGCGCGGCTGTGACTCGCAGAGGCCTCCGTGCAAGTGAAGGAAAGCCCGTCCCGCCAAGCGGAGCTGCGGGCTCCCGCGCGCAGCGCCGGGCACCTCGCTCGTGCGCGCGACTCGGCCCGAACGCGCCCGGCGCCCCCGCGGGGCTGCTCGCCCTGCCCGGGGCACACGGTGGTGCCGGAGGAGAGCAGCCAGGCGACCCGTCTTTAGAGCCAGCTATTCTCGTAACGTAAGTCACTAATCTAAGATTTCATGGGCAACAGGACTGGAAATTACGCTTCTTGACTTAATCCAGGAGTTAGCAAGGAAGGGTGTCAGTCTACGGAAGGGATCCCCAAAGCCCGGAGTGCGGCTGCTTACAGTTTCTATTACCTGCATTGGAACGTCAGAGACGCTTTCTTTGAGACTTACTGTGTTCAGAGCATCCCATGTTAAGAGATGTTCTGTCAGTTTTCTCTTTGCTTTTCCACTGGCATTGGTTACTAACTCTGGCTGTAAAGATCAGCTTTCCGGCCTCTCGGTCAAACACTTAATAACGTTAAAGAACTGTAAGGGTAGAATCTACTTCGTCCAACAGCTAAATGAGAGCGCAGCTGGTCCAGCGGCCTGTTGTACGTCCGTATTTTTAATACAAAATTTGTAATTTATTATTTGGCGATGAAAGATACCACATGGGTTCAGTTTTTATATCGAAGGCTTAGTTTTAGAAAGGTAATAAAGATTTCTTTAATCTTCTTCCCAGGTGATTCTAACATAAAAATAGTGATGCCGCTTAGGAATAATCTTTCTAAAAATGAGAACATAGCTGTCTCTTTCTAAAGTACAGTGTTTCTGCTCCCTTCCCCGCTTCCACTAAGTAAATGACTTAGCTGGACTATGTGATGTTGAGATGGGGAATAACTATCTTAAAATGTTGTAGAGGTTGCACATGTTCTTTTTGGATTATATTCTAAAAACAAATCTATTTTAAAACAGGTTTCATTCCAGGGGTCCGAGCAAACACACCCAAATAGATTAATTAATATATCAGAGCCTTATGCTGTTTTCAGACACCATACTTACACTCTTATGATGTCACACGAATAATTCTGATTCAGTTTTGAATATGTCAACAGGAAGAGGGCTGGCAGAAACATAAAAATTCTCAGCAAACTAATTCTGAGACTCAAGCAGTTCCATGACCAGAAACGCTAGTTCAGCCAAACAGCAGTGCGGCCAAAGAGTATCAGGGAACACCGCCGTTTCCAAGATTTGTGGTTTCCCTACATAAGGGACCTATTCTGCTCTTATGTGGATGCGGCACAAGGGGGCCTTTTAAAAGTATGGTATATTTCAATTAAAAAAATCTCAATACAGCTGAGTAAATGTAAAGATGCTCTCAGTCAGACACACATTCTGAGAGGTTCCATACAGATGTCTGCTGCTTAACAGTCACAACACACCTTACTGCCTCACCTAAAACATTCTCCTTTTTGCATGTAAAATACTCTAGTATGAAACAGTCCTTTGTGCATGGCTCCAGTTTGGGTCTAAAACTGTTTTCCTTTCTATTGAAAAATAAGTCTTCTGAAAATCTCGCAGAATCAGAGAGTCACCAAACCAAGCATCTCTTTTCTAAACCGCGATGGCCGCTGCCGACTGAGCTCCCTGGGCAGACCGCTCACAATGCTGGGGATGGTTCATGTCCCTTCTGATGGCACTGACATGTCAGCAGCATTTTAATACAAAACTTAAAGGTAATTCGTGCAAATTCTCTTCTCTATGAAGCGACTCCAGTTTTGTGCATGTAGGGTGAAAAGAAATCCTGAGTCCAAAGCAATACATGCCAGCAACAAAACTGCTAAAGACCTTCCTGCTACTGCCTCGGGCTGCATTTTACCTTGTCTAGAGCCTGAACTCTCAGAATGCTCAGCTTAGTCATAAGTAGCCACATTAATCTAAAAAGTGAACATGAATGTAAGTTACCTCTACTCACCATTTTGTTCAACATGGTGCAAATTTTACAGCCAGAAAGACCTGGGGTTAAAATCTAGTTCTTTGGCAACCTCTTTAAATTATGCACACTTAGAAAAGTGCCTGCAGTAAATATGACAATTATCAACCTCATTATTTAATTAAGAAAGTATTAGCGAGGCTTCTCTCCTGGGAAGCTTCTGGATTCTGAAAAAATCCCATTTAATGTATGTTCCTCTGTGTCGACTTTTCATAGAATATGCTGCAAAGTATCCCCAAATTGTGGAATCTTCTTTAAAACATTTCGTAATTTTTTTTCCTTACCTCAGGATAGGCCAGTTTCTTCAAATCAGCCACCTCCAATTACATGTTTTATCTCTGTCGCATGGATGTACTGAAACAAAACCCCAAGAAAATGCCAAACTACCCCGATTCTTTAACCAGATATCTGGAAATACAAAGTCCCAGATATGCAAATCTGTTAGACCCTGTGCCCCCCAGACTACGTGGCTCCCGAAGTTCCTAGGCACCTAGCATCTCCGGAGCTTGACCCAGAGTTTGGAGGAAGCCTCAACAGCTAAGACCAGCAAAGATGAGGTCAGTGGAGGAGTTCCTGAAGAACAAGTGCCCAGCCCTCCCCAACCACCTTCAGAGGCTAGCCCTGCCAGCGTGAAATCACACCACTGTGGAAAGGCTGTTCCTCTGCCCGCTGCCGTCCACAAGCACCCCTGCCTTCATGGGGTCTGCAGCACGGTCGCTGCTGTAGCTGCGGGGCCCACATGTCCCCCTAAGGGAGACTCCCGGCAGCCAGGGCGTGGCCTCCACGAGCAGTCACCCACACGGCCCTCATGCCGCATCTCCCTTGTGAGGGGCCCCTCTGGCCCTGCGCCCTTTGTGGCCTGAGCTGGGATGGCAACATCACGGCAGGAGGGATCGCTTATGGTCCCCTGATGTCCTGTGTCTCCTTTTCTACACGACAGTGCGTGTTCTAGGTCTCTTGAACAGGCGTGACCATGTGGCCTGGTCCTAGCCAGTGAAACAGAAATAGAAAAGATGTATTCAACACTGTGTTGTGTCCTTAAGGAAAGGAGCTTGCCCTCAACATGCCTTCACCTCATTTCTGCCCTGGGATGTAGGCTTAGTGTTAATCGTCTTCAGTTAGACCAGCCAGGGATGCATGATAGCAATGGTGGAGCATGAAGACTCGAGGCGGCTGAACCCTTGACATCACAGACACACATGATCAGGTTCCCATTAGTATGAGAAAGAATAATGTCCTTTCTTATTTAAGCCACTATTAGGAGGAGGCAGAGACAGTTCAAATGCTATCTCTGACAGCATCTGAACTCACAACCCTTAGCCACATGTGGCAGTGCTCCCATCGGAGTAGGTGAATGCGTCCAGCTGGGGAGTATGAGAAGCCAGAAGATACACACGTGTATTTTCCAGGCACATTGACTTTACTCAAAGTGTCACACTGAAACCAATAAGGACATAGTTTCATGTGCTTTTTAGAGTTAAAATACAAGGTATTAAGTGAAATTTGGTACTTCACACGGTACACTTCTAGCTCTATTCCAGGTTCCTGAAATAAGCAGAAAATCTCTTCCATCCTAAGGGAGGCTCTGATGGAAAGCTGGAGATGCACTGGCTGCAGAAAAGACATCTGGCTGGAAGTCCAAGATTCTAGGCCCAACTCCACTTCCGATTACACGAGACAAGCCCTGCTGCCCTGCTGCTCTTCAGGTCTGTAAAGCAGACACACGTCTGCATGCCCAGTCCATGCACTGTCACGCCTACGTGCACACTGCTGGGCTGCCTGGGAGGTAAAGACGACCTACACGTGCTCTGGGAAGGCAGTGTGGTGCCGGAGCTGTAACCCAGGAACAAGGACACCCATGTGGAAGCCTTCTTGCTGTCGCTCCGTCAGGCCAGGGGTCTGCCTCTGCCTTTGCTGCTCCCTCCTCTTGGATCTCTCTCTCCTCAGACTGGTTGGCTCCTTCCCCTCCTCCAGTCTCTGCCTTATAAGCTACGTTTTTAATCGTTTCTCTTTCCAGATATATCAGTGCTTGCAAATGTTTCCGTTCTCCTGTGGTAATGCTGCCCCTTGGCTTTGCCACACGGGTATTTGTTTACCCTGCTCCACCTGTCACAGAGGATGCCCTGAAGGACAATGCCTGGTTTCCAGCCTCCTCAAAGGAGAATAGGTCTGGTGGTGGTTTGCACCCAGTATGGTCTTGAATTAAAAACACATGGTTGATCTCAAGGGACTATCTGGCCACACCTCCAGGCAAGACCACACTCAACCAGGGCAGAGAGCCCCAACCCCGTTCAATTGTTGAAACCTTCCGAAGACCCAGTGAAAATTCTGTGAACTTTTGAAAATTGCGGAAAGCCTAACGCCTTGATGTCAAAAGATTCTTAGTTGAAACGTCCCAGTTCTTTCCATTTTCCCACATAGGTTCACTTTTTCAATGCTCTAATCTTTTGTGATGGTCTCCCGACTCTGCCAAGCTTTTTGTCTTCCTGTTTATCTGTGTAGTCCTAAATTAGACTGCAGGAGTTAGCGTGGCAGTGAGAGATTCCCAGAGGTTCCTTTTCTTTCAGTGCAGCCTATTGTGTGCTTTTAAGATTTACTGATACATTGCCTTACAGAAGAAAAATTGTTCCAAGCTTGTTTGTATAACTTGCAACCTCCTCCCAGAAAGAAATTAATGTTACTGACACAATGCTTAATTAATTGATTCTCATGAACTTTACTGACATTAAGAAATTCTGGTAAATTAGTTACCAGCCAGACAATTGATGAGCTGTCAATCAAGAGTTTAGTAGCCTTTAAGCAAATATTATTTTCTTTTGATGTTGAATCTAGTGCTTTTCTAACCATTCTTTGAATTCATCTACTAGAGAGATTTTCTTTTATGGGAAACTTGTTATAAAACTTTGGTACATGCTAACAACAAAATTGTCCTTTGGAGGTAGGTAATTAGGTTTGCTTATTTCCTTATTTTATTTTATTTATTTAATGGAGGTACTGGGGATTGAACCCAGGACCTCGTGTAAGCTAAGCATGCACTCTACCACTGAGCTCTACCCTTTCCCCCAAAGTTGTCTTTTTTTTAGTGAAGGAATCAGTTAAGTTGTTCTATACAGGGAGAGATAGTAAATAATTAGGCCTTACAGGTCATATCTGGTATATGTTGCATATTCTTGAAAAATTTTTTTAAACAACCCTTCAAAAATGTAAAAATCAACCTCAGCAAGCGGGCCATACAAAAACAGGCTGCAGATCCAAACTACGTGGGCCACATTTGCCAATTTCTGTAGTGATGGTCCTTGGAGGGCCTGTGGGGACGAGCGCACCTCACAGGAGCAGCCTCTGGCTCAAGGAAACGTGTGACGTTCACACTGTTCAGATCCCTTTCTTCGCTTCTTGAGCCTCAGGCTTTTTGCTGATTCATGACAATCTGAGCACTAGAATGTCAAAGTCTAGTAGCCATCTGCAAGCATGCTTGTTCTACTGGGCATCTACATCATCTACAATGATCTACTATCTACTCTGAGAGCTTGGAGAACGGTTTGGGCCCCAAGAACTGGTTAAACTTGAGGTTGGAGTTAAAGCAGAACCCTTCCCCAGGATGAGATTAGAGTTATTTTGACATCTGAGTGACATAAAGGACCCCCAGGAAGGGAAGTCAAGTGTAAAAGCCAAAGTTGCTGTCCCATGTTTGAGAACTCCCATGACCAGTGTTTTGCATTTGACCCACTCCACGGCCAAATGTTTGTTATATTACTAAGAAAAACTAAAGCCCTTAAAAAGGGTGAGCAACTATGCATTGTTTAAAAAAAGAAAGTATCCAAAACTTGGAAGCGAGGCAAAGGGAAGGCAGAATATCCTTTTACTGTTACACTGAAAAGTCATTTCCGGGGCCCATCCAAGGATAACTTAGAAAAATATACTCTTCTTTGACTTGCTAATTACTACTGATTACCTTCCATACTTGTAGATTCTCTGTTAGGCAGAAGAGAGAACCCAAAACATTTCTTTTTTATTGTGTAGTTTGTATCTAACCATGCAATGTTCCTCTAACATTCTTTCTTCAAATAGTTCCAGGAATGCCCTTTAAACCAAACGCTTTTCCATCTTGCTGGCTTCTCCGTCCAGGAGGTGAATAGCCCTTTGACATGTTCACTCTATACTCACTTCAGTCATGTTTATCTTTTAGAAAATTACCCTTTGACAGCACTCACAGAAGTCTCGTTACCTTGTGTTTTGCTTATGGCTGGTTTGTGCATAAATCTGCACTCATATTTGCGTTTGCCTAACAGTTAGAATTGCAGGTAGGACTGGCTCAGTGGTTTTCTGTATATCTTCCTGTTTCTGTAAGTGGTTACTTACAGTGTTCTGTGCTGTTCTGGTCTGTTCTGTTTTGTTGGTCAGTGAGCTCTTTGGGCACCTATTAGACCGAAGCTTCTCACTTGCTTAAGAGTACCTCTACGAATGAAGGCTCAGTGGTCACGGAGTTTGTCCTTTGTATGCTAGGAAAACAGCTCCTTAAATAGATTCACTTTGAAG
The DNA here is from genome assembly GCF_048773025.1 of Camelus bactrianus. Lineage (NCBI taxonomy): Eukaryota > Metazoa > Chordata > Mammalia > Artiodactyla > Camelidae > Camelus > Camelus bactrianus. The sequence goes on along the minus strand of NC_133547.1, from coordinate 25,542,038 downwards.
TGAAGGGAGAAGGGGAAATCTGCGTGGGTGACTTCATAAGGGTGTGTGGGAAAGAGTTAAGGGAAATTTCTGCCCGGCCTTGGTCTGATAGTGAATCCAAACAATAGTTCTAAATAGACCAAAACAGATGGAATCTGCAGTTTATAAAGATAGTCCCTCCACTTTCACCCTGGGCAGAAGAGTAGTGCCTGAAAGAACGCTGACTGGGGCAAGGTGTTTTACTGTGAAAAGCTCCTCTGCCTCTTTCCAGAGGGAAATTAGCAAGACTGTAAAAACTCAAATGAGTGAATTCACATATTCCAAGCAGAAGGTAATAAACACACAATCTACAATAAACGAATATGAAAAATGTCCACCATTCCCCACTGCCCATAACAAAAAGAGTTAAAAACTGCACAAAAGGAAGTTTGGAGGTAACAGGAGGTACCACAGGTCACCAAGGACAAGGGACCCCCAAGTGTGCAAACAGCTTTCCGGTTAGCCTTCAGCAGCACGTTCTATATTTCTTAACCAGAACTTTTAATTCACAGCAACTTAGTAGTACTTTAAAAGTACTTTGTGAACTACAACTGAATTATATAAAAATTCAAAGTTCAGTTGGTATTCCTGATAATGAGGAGTTCTTGGACAAATTAAACCCTTTTGTTAAATTTTGTTTAAAAGACAGTTAAGTGTCTTAACCCTGATTTTCTTCTAGTTTGGGGAGATGATGTAAAAATTACTCCTCATTGATATCAAAATGTTAAAGAGATATGATATGACCCAGCAATTCCACTTCCACACATATTTATCCAAGAGAAATGAAAACACATGTCCACACAAAAACTTACACACGAATGCTTATAGGAGCGTCACGCCTCAGAGCCCAAAGGTGGAAACAACCTGACGTTCTATCAACTGATGAATGGATAAAGAAAATGCGGCATATCCACATAATGGAAAATTATTTGTCAATTAAAAGGAATGGTGCACTGATACCTGCCACCGTGTGGATGGATCTCAAACATATGCTACGTGGAAGAAGCCAGTCACAAAGGACCACCTACTTTATGACACCATTTATACGAAGTGTCCAGAATAGGCAAATATTTAGAGACAGGGGCTAGATTAGTGGCTACCCAGAGCTTGGGAGGAGAGGAGGGTATGGTAGAGAGTGACAGCTCATGGGTGCAGGCTTTTTTTTGGGGGGGAGGGGTGATGAAAATATTCTAAAATAGATTATAACAGTTGCATAATTCTGTAATTATACCAAAAACCAATAAATTACACACTTTAATCAAATAAATGGTATAGTATGTAAATTATACCTCAGTAAAGCTGTTACCAAGGATTTTAGTTCATGCCTGGCTGATCTGTTCTCCGACAGGATGCCTGTTTTAATCCTTATATGTGTCTCATTAGTTAGATAATTACTTACACTAAAAATGTACGTCTTTGTAGAAATGTTCAGCAACACTGATTGGAACTAGTGCCAGTTTACCTGACGGCTGTTGTGCTGCTGCAGCGATGTGAAACCATGGAGTGTCATATTCCCCTGGTATGTTTTCAATATGAACTATGATTATATGATTCTTAAGTGGCAATGTAAATTGTAATTCAAGATAATTAATATTAAGACCTAGGGCTAATATTAAAATCAGATAATTAGTGAGTAATCTTTGGCAAATACTATCATATGATAGTTTTAACCTACGCATCATATCTAAACATAAACATAATTTGTCCTTCATAATATTAAAGAAGACTATAATCGTTGTCTTATGTTGATAAAGTTAACTTTATTTTAAAAGCTACGGTCCAACCCTTTAAATACCACCACCCACCACCGCTTAGCTTATGTGACTTGTATGATAGATAACATGCAATGAGACAAAACGAACTATTTTTATTACCTTATCAGAACAGATAACTGCAACTAAGGAAAAAATGGTTTTGAGATGGTCTTTTCTCAATATGAGGCTGCAAAATTATTTACTTTCCATATATTCTGCCTAGTTGACGAAAGGTACTTTTTCACTCACCCAAACCAAGTGTGTTCTTTCAGAGGGGCAATTAGCCTTCCTGCTTTTGTGCTGCTTTTCAGTATTTCAAAATTATAAATAATTGAAAGCAAAAATAGTAAGAGATTTCTGGCCTGTAGAGAATTAAAATGCTGAGATTTCTTACACATTTTATAATTCATTGTGGGTAACAAGCCGGCCGCCAGCATGGCCTTCTCTTATCACTGGGCGCCAGTATTCTTATCTGACAACATTTTAAAATGTTGCTTTGAGATCGTTTCAAATTTGGAGCAATTAAAAAAGGAGCAGTTTTCTATCACCCAAAACATGTCTGAGACATACTAGACAGCCTCTAGGTAGCACCAAGGGTTTGCTCCCTCTCCCGTAAGCCAGGATGTGGCACTCACAAGAAAAAGAGATGCTAGAGATAATTAGTTTTAATTTATTTGCTCCTTAAATTTCTTAATTAGGTCAACAGTAGGCTGTTCTGTTTATTGCAGTCACATTATGGGGAAAGCTCTCAAACAAAAAAAAAAAGAGTTGATAGGTAAAATGTTGTTAATTGTGATAATGTCATTAGATACCCTTTCAGGATAAGTAAAATCATGTTCAAATTCAGGTACAAGGGCTGACTGAAATAGTGACTGTCAGCAGATTTACTTCTAAGATTTTGTTCATAAATTTTAAATACCCACCTGTCAGTTAGAGATTAGTGTGGCATTTATCTGTAGTTGTTGCTTTGTAGATTCCTTAAGATATGGAATCCTAATTTCAAACACAAAGTCTGTAAGGAGAGAGACTTTTACTTCTTCCTTACCAACCTTCAAGTCCAATATTTTTTCATCCTCTTGCACCAGCTAGCCTCCTGTATGATGCTGAATGAGGATGAGGCTTGTCCTTGGAGCTAATCAGCTAACCACTAGCTGTTAGCCAAGAGTCTAGTGACCTCAAACCCACATTTTTTTATCTAGTCTAACAATGATACCTAATTATCCACTATGCTTATAAAATATCCCTGGTAAGGATGAATTTTTTAACCGACCTACCAGAAGTCTTTTCTCTTACATGTAAGACTAAAAATAAAATAAACCTTTAACACATATTTATAAATGATCTTTCCAAAAACGTTTCATAAAGCCTCTTCAGTCTACTAGCTATCCACTGCCATCTCCTCAGGGTCCATTTAACTTTTACCCTAATGGCATAGAGTTAGTCTTTCTCCATCTTGCACTTCATTCATCTATTCATTCAACAAATATTTACTGATCCTTTGCTACGTACTAGGTACTGCTCTAAACACTGGTGATACAGAAATGGACCCAAAGCAGACAAAAATGTAGCATATTTGTACAGTTGGCTCATTTGTTTTTCTTCAGGTATAACCCTATACTTCCCTCAAGTGAATTTCATTGCTCAGTTATGACAATTTCCTTTCATTTTTTTTTTTTTTTATTTTGTCAAGTTCATGCCCAGTCCTTGCTTTGGCACTTTGCTGCTCTGTCCATCATGGGGCCACTCACAGAAACATCAGATACATGTTACGCCATCCAGATCCTTAGGTGAGATGCTCAAACACTCAGCTCAGATCCGAACCCTAGACACACCACCCGCGGCTCTCCTCAGCTTCAGCCACGTTCTGGCTGCAGGGACCCACACGGCTGGGCATGAGCCAGAACGATGCTCTGTGTGCTGCACAGCGTCTCCTGACTTTGCTGATAAGGACACTGCCCTGGACCCTGCTAACGTCAAAGGGGATAATACAAATTGGCCTGACCGTGTCTTCCTAATGAAGCTATTCTCACAGCTTTTTTAAAAAGTCAAGGTGTTGTTAGCTAAATAATCCCCTACAGCATTTTTTTCAGAAGTTGGATTTATAGGTTATAACTTTCCCATTAAACAAAGATATTTGAACTTGTTTCTAATTTTTGTAACTCTCTAAGGTATTTGATAAAGTAGTTAACTAACTTTTATTGATTTGATAAGTTCTTCATGTATACAGGAAGAACACAGAACCCATGAGTTTTCATATACTTAACTTATTTAGTGACTTTTATCTGGGGTTTATTTTGATGTCCTGACTTCGTATTTTATATAATACTTGCTCCTAATTTCCAACTATATATAGAAATATTTCTATGCAGGTATGTCATGACCCTATTAAGAAGGATAACTTCTAATTACACTCTCAAATTTCATTTCTAGAATGTAAAATAATAGAAGGGGAAATGGATACACTCTAAGACGGTAGGTTAGAAACTTTACTGTAAAATACGTCATTAAATATTTATTGCACAACTCTTTCGTGAGTGGCTCTGCCCGGGCACTGGGCAGGGGCTGTGGATACAGAAGTAAACAAGACGGTTATGTCCTGGATGGCCTCCATCTCTATGAGACTTTCACTGCAGGTAAAATCAAACAGAAAAAATGCTGAAAAATAAAGATATTTCTGGAGGTTTGAGGGTAAAGGAAAGGGAAAAGAGCAATATGGTTAAAGTAAAGCTGGAGGAGAAGAGGATTTTGGGGGGAAGGGAGCATGCCAAGGATGACAGCCTCCAAATGCTGAAGGAAACCAATGCAAAAGGAAGCCAAGCTCTTCTAAACCCTTACAGCTCCGAGAGGGGACACCAGAAGCCCGGGCTAACACTCCCTGGGGGACTGGAGCAGGGACCCGCATGTGAGAAGCTAAGAATGATCTCAGAAGCCCCACCCTCCCCAACAACTACTTGTTATGAGCTAAAATCTCGTTGATAGGGAACACAGTGTTTCATAATTATAAATAACTAGCTTAAAATGCAAACCCTCTAATGAATACAAAGTAATTTATACTCATGAATAATTGACCTGTCACAAGAATGAATGGTTATTATCAGAGCCTTCCCAGCATAACAGAAGTGAGTAAATGAAAGATGTTGAGCATTTAAAATTTGGGGAGGGCTTCCCATCCCAGAAACAAAAGACTGCAGGTAGAGGAGGCTTTGGATAACTTTGTGAATTTAACAATCTTGCCATGGTGAAACTGGGACAATTGAAAGCTCCATAGTTTTTACAAATGTATTTCAGTTTAAGATCCAATGAAGTTGCTTTTTTATAAAGGAAAAAAAAGGGCAATCTAATTGCAGATAATTTGTTAATGAAGGTATCATCTGCATTCATATATACATACATATTGACTATCCTTCATGTCTTTTAGTTCCATATGGCTCTTTTGTGATTTTCAAACACAATCTAGAATCATGCTACATCATGTATTCTCAATAGGGGGGCAATCTTGTCTCCGTCAAAAATTGGGTCGGAGGGGGAGGAGGGTAAAAGAATCTTCCGGTGTGTAGCCTGCCAACAGGTAACAGCACACAAACAGATACACAGAGTGTCTGTGGCGTTACAACGTATCTGAAAAAGGAGGGGAGGGACGGCAACAGTGAACTAAAGGCTAAGATGCGCCCCTCACTCCCGCCGGGCCCGGGGCGTGTTTATCCCACCGCCGGCCTTGCTCTTCCTCCCCGCCCCGCCCCAGCGTGGGCTGAGCACCTGTCCCTCTGAGTTCTTAGAAGGGTTCTTGGAAGAGCATATCCCTCTCCTGGATTCCTCTGACCCAAAATGCTTCAGTCATCGGGGGGCATTTTCAGTTATTTCTCTAAGCTCTAAATTATTTTTCTTAAAACTGATTTTTGAATTTTGCCTGTCTTCTCTTTTCTCTTCTTAGCTCTGTTCATTCTCTGAATACAACCATTTCTCCCCTGACTGCCACTCAGAGGCTGTCGAATCATACTTTAAAGGGACACTCATCCAACCCCAGCAAAGGGTCTCAGATTCACTCACAGAACTTGTGATGGTGTGTTACCCTTCCACGTAGATAGGCCAGGTTATTTCTGTTTGTTTCACGCCTGGGATTGGAAAAGAGCTTAGTAATTCTCTACCTTTTAATACTTCCAGGAAATTTTCAATGTATTCCTGCCAAACTATCTATTTGAAGCAAAGCTCTAAGAACCCCTCCTGCCCAAGCGCTGGGAACAAACAGGAATATGTTAACATTCCAGATGTCTGAGGCTGCACTAACCTCTCCCCTCTCTGCCCATCTGACCCCACCCTCCCTGTCCTAGTTCTGCGGTCTGGGAAGGACCCACCTCTAGCAGCTGCACACAGTGTCCCAGTCCTGCTCCACGTCTTCTCCCTCCTCCTGTTTATTTTCTTCTGTCTCCTATCTGTGGTGAGACTGCCTGGGTCTTCTCCCTGTGCTGACTCTCTCACGAGGTCACTTCTGGTTGTGCTGTCCGTACTGTGCCAAGGTTGGTCTTATCTTCCACCAAAGAGGTCGAGACCCTCTTTGCCTATTACCTCGACCTTCTCTCTAAGGCAGGTGCAGGTATCCTCGCTTTTCAAAAGCGCCCCTTACACCATTTCACTTTTATGAAAGACCCACATTTGGTACCTGCTCTCACTGACTGAAAGAAATCCAAAAGGATTTTTGCTTTTACAAAGAAAGGCAAAGGCAAAAAGCCGTGTCCGGCACTGGTTTTGCAGGGAGCAGGTACAGAGAGGCAGCGCGCACCCAGAGCACAGCAAGAGCAGCCGCAAGAGTGGCAGGGCCTGGCTCCCTCCCCTCCCAGCATCAAGCCCCGTAACTCCGACAGTACCTGTGCTTTTTCTCCGTTTATTTTGTGCATCCATTAGTAAGACGTGCCCTAAGGTTAACTGCTTCTTTAAGCCGTTTCAGCTTAGGTAAGTTTCTGTAGGAACTCGAATTAGGGCGAGCAGGGAAACCTGCATTCCTTTCCCTCAGGTAAATTATATTCCCAATTAACGAAATCCATCTGGACCGTTACCCCATCTAAAATGTTAAACTACTCAAATACTGTTGACGTGATCAATATATTTGCAACCTAATGAGGTTATTATACCACCACGGGAACAATTTATCAATGAAACATAGCTATCCCACATGGTACCTAATGGCCAAGGCTTTGTTTAGGAACTGCGGCCTGCCAGTAAATTAAATGCCAGTTAAATGGGCAAAGAAGGCTGGGAGGAACAAGTCCCAGAAAAAAAGAGGGAGGCACCACAAGCCATCATGTAACAGAGACAAGCAACCTGGGCATCTTTCCTGATTATTGCAAGAACCTCTCTCTAAACATCTGACTCATCCTTCATTCAGGAAACTGAAGCCATCTATGTTTCATACAAAGCAAAGAATATGAAGAAATAGAAAAATGTCCCTGTCCTCAAAGAGTTTACAGTCTATTGTAGAATATTACCTGAGCAAATAACGGAAAAAGTAAAAAATAAATAAATAAATAAAAGTATTAGGGGTACATGTTGTTTGAATTATAAGTGAACCGACAATAATTTTAAAGGGAAGGTCTATGGGCTCAGGAAGGAGGTAGCATTTAGGCTGGGCCTTGAAGGAGAGGCAGAATTCCAGCTGGTGGAGGCTCAGTTAAGGGGGAGGTGTGTGGTGGGGAGATACCTGGATTGTCATGGTGCTCTGAGTGATAAGCAAGGCTGAGCTATCAGGAGAGGCAGAAAACAGGAAAGCGTCTTTGCCAAAAAATACAAATTCCAACCCATTGAAATATGGCTAATAATATTCTAAACAATGTGCAGAGTGGAACAAAGGAAACACTACATAAGGTGAATAAATGCTTTTAAGTCAAGACCATAAAAAAAGAGTGATTCACACATTAAAGATGCTAAAACCAGATAAGACCTTTGTATAAAGAGTGAATCACTGACAGCGCTGACTAATGGCTGCATGTGTGTAAAACACACAGATATAAAACGAAGGGGGCACATCTCAGGGACAGAGTGTGTGCGTAGCATGCACGGTGCCTCCGTTACAATGAGCACATGAACAAATAAACCTCATCTCCCCCCAAAAGCAAACCCTAAAAATAAATAAACAAGTAAAAGGGTTAAGAAACAAACGTAAAATGAAGCAGAAACTTCACCAGTGCTAGAATACAGTGGTCCTGCCGTCTATGAAGCACCTCCCAGGCGACAGGAGCTGTCCTCGTCGCTGCACTTAACCCACACGACAGTCCGGCTGGGAGGGCTTCAATGATACACACACGATACACACAAAGAGAGTGGGGCTCAGAGAAGTTCAGTTAGTTGGCACTTGTACTGTGCAGTTACCCCGTGCCAATCTAGAATGACTTATATTTTAAGAGAAATGAAGGGAATTCAAAGATACCCGCACAGCGATGTCACCTCCTTGGTTGCAATATGCTTTCATGAGCGACCCAGCCCTGGAGATACAGCCAGTGCTCCAGGCACTGAGCATCAGGTCTTTGGGAGAGTGTGCTGCAGCCCGCGAGGCGGCGGCGTCGTGCGGGTGAGGGCCGCTGATGGGCACAAGTGAAATGTTCATTTGGTTAAGCCCTGAATCAGTAATTTAATAGAGCTCAGCGGGAAGAATGGGGGTTTGGGAAGCAGATGGCGCTGACTCCAAATTTGAATCCTGCTGTTCACTCGTCACATGGAAACCCTAGCCGGGCGACTTTACTTCCTTGACCTCCATTTCCTCATACTGTCGTGACAAGTTAACAAAAAATTTATGTAGGAAAGAAAAAAGAAGCAACTTTGGATGACAGAAAAGTAAGTGATTAAGGCCAAAGGGGCACTAACTTAGCTGCACCGTCTTGGGTACGTCACAAACTTTGAGCCTCCCTCTTCCATGAGTGTGAACGGCTGGCCATCTACCTTCAGGGGCTGTTGTCAGATTCTGAGATAATGTGTGTGAGGCCCCTAGAGCAACAAGACTGTTTTATAGTGATGCAACACGTTAAATTATTAACACAATGCTTGGCAAAATAAGGATGAGTTTCTACCCTATTTCTCTTTAAACCTGGGCCTTATTATAAAGTTATTGGTAACTACAACTTAAAAATACTACAGACTATTAAAAAACCATAACAATTTGATAAAAATTTGATACTTTGGAGTTTAAAATATTGTGAATTTGTATTGTTTTTAAAAGATAAATGTCATATAAGTGAAAAATCATTCATTCTTTTCTCTTACAGTTCCTAAATTTTTTTTTAATTTAAAGCATTCCCTTCTAAAAAAGCATTCCATTACGTGCCTAGTCAATCTGAAAAATAAGAAATTAGTATCATTAACAACCGCTCTGATAATTTCATTAAAAAGAAAGCTGTTAAACATGCTCGCTATCTCTGATCTGATGGTTGGGTCAGTGGGCCTTATCTGTGGTCAGTCTATTATGTGAACCACAGAGGTACCCATCTTTGCAAAGCTGCTCCCCACCTCTCCCTCAAAAGCGAACAAACTGACCTAAAGAGAGTATTTAATCACTCAAGGAAAGCAAATCAGGGTTACATCCCTGGTCGTCCCTATTGAAGCAAGTCACAGAAATGCAAATATCCAGATGAGAGTTGTATACGTCTAATCTGTTACCTATGTCCACATACCCCACACACGGTTTATGAACCTGAGCAAATTTTGTGAAGTTCAGCTTACATTTGGGGTTTACATAAATCATTAAAACAATAAAGAAAGGTAATGGGAAAACATATAAAGCTAATTTGCTCTGGCGATTTTTCAGTGTTGTGCCACCCAAGAGGTGACCACTTGTCCTCCTCTTTCACCTGGATGGCATCTTAATGACCTGTCCGTGAAGAAGCCTCGCGCAGCCTTAGGAACCCACCACACACCTGCCCGGAAACGCGGCTGCATCTCCTACACTATGGAGGGCCTGGAAGAAGTGTGCGACTGCCATTCCCTTCACCTGTTCCTCCCCCAGAAGCTGCAAGAAACAAGTCATTCAAGCCTCCCTCCGCCCAGCGCCGGCCTCCCACACGGGGTGATTGGTTCTTATTTTTTTTTTTACTTTAAGGAGGATGGGCACTTGAAAGTGCTTCCTAACTGGTTTGTTGGGAGTTTCACAAGCTTAAAAAGAATTTAAAAGCGAAGTTTGGCCCTAAGCCTCTGAAATTCTGTCCTGGGATGTGGGTAGCGTCTGAGCACTAGACGCTGGGCACGGGCGAGGTCTCGAAGCGGCCGGAATGGATGTACCCTGGCGGGCGTGGGGTGGGGGAGGGAAGACCCGGCCGAGGGCGAAGAGAAAGGAGTCAGCGCCCGCAGAGCACATCCCAAGGCTCCTGAGCTGCTAACTGCATCCCTAACCAGCTCGTTGCTGAGAGCCAGCCGGAAAGGGAAAGGCCGGTGCGGCCGCGTTCGGGTCCGAGGCAGCGGTCCTGGCCTCAGCGGCCGGCCTGGGCACCTGGCCGTGGGGCCCGCGCGATCCGGCGAAACCCTCTCTCCCCTCGGGTCCTGCCAGGGAGCACATACCGCCCTCTTCGGAGACCTTCCAATTCCTTTCTCTCCCCACAAGTGCCAACTTCAGGGGCTCGGGGGCGGCAAGGGGAGAGCAGACCAGAAGGGGCAGGCCCTGGGGTCTCGGGGGGCTTTAAGGTCGGAAAGAACGGCCATCGCCCCCAGAGTGGCCCCGTTTCCGCCTGGTCCCATCCACCACCTCCTCTCCAAGCAGAACCCGCCGCGCTGCGCTTGGCGCCAGACTGGGGACCCTCGCCCGACGCTGGGGCTGGCGTGGGGTGGGTTGGGTAGGGTTGGCGGGTCCCCGAGCCCCAGCAGCGGATGGCTCCCGGGACCACGTTCCGCCTGCCCGAAAGCCGGGAGAAGGCAGGGGCGCGAACGAGGCGGGGCGAGTCTCGGCTCCGGCGCACCTAGCGGACCAAGCCCTGGGTCCTCGGCGGGCCGCCCCTCTCCGCCCCATCCCTGCGCGGTCCCCGCCCTTACCTCCGGGCGCGAGGGTGCCGGCAGCGGAGGCTGCTGGGGAGCGGCGAGCTGTCCCCCGGCCGCGCTCAGCGGCGGCCAGCGACAGCGGGGTCGCCCGCGGGGCCGCTGCTCATGGCTCGTCGCTGCCGGAGCACTGCGGCCGCGGCCACGGCGGCGCCCTCCTCCTAGTCCTCTTCGCGGGCTCCGAGCCGGGACGCAGCTAACGCCCCGGCCCCGCAGCCCTCCTCCCCTCCGCCTCCCCGGTCGCGGACGGAGCCGCCTCCAGCGCCGCCCCGCGCGCAGCCCGGCCAGCGGCCGCCAGCGCCGCCCAGCGCCCGACCCCGGGGTCGCCGCGCCGCCCGCCGGCCCGCTGTGACGCAGGCCGCCGGGCCCGGGAACTTCCTCCCCTGCGGAGACCACCCCGCGCCGCGGCCGCCGCCCGCCGCCCGCCGCCCGCCTCCGGGGGCTTCCTTCAGGGCGAGGAGGGAGACCTCCCGCCGCTCCCCGGCGGGGCCGCCCCCGCCAGCGAGACGCCCACCTGGCGGCCTCTGCGCGGGGAGGCGGCTGGGCCCGGTACCTGCCCCCATCCCCAGCGGCGCGCGGAGAGGCCGAGGCTTCCCCGCGCCCGGCGCCGCTACGCGACCGCGGCTCCTCCCCTGGAGCGGGGAGCAGCCGCCACCAAAAATAGCCCTTCTGGGAACTCCTCGCGAGGACCGGAGTCGGGATGGAGAAAACCCCTCCGTTATCACCCTCCCCCCACTTAGGAACAGAAGGGTGGGAGGGGGTGGTGGGGCACACTGAGGAACTCGGAAGGCAAAGCCAAAAGCCAGTGTTCCTGGACCACAAAGCCCACGAGCCCCCTGACACCCGAGCCTGCTCTCCCGCAGGAACCCCGGCGTTCCCGGACCCCGACAGCCCGGCTCCTGGATCTCTCGGCAGCAGGCCCGGGGGTGCTGAAATTGAGTGCTCCGCGTGCAGTTTCGTACTGTGCGTGAAGGAGGTGACCGTGCACGTCAAAGCCACCTGTTGTTTAAAGAGTACGGGAGAGGGCTTCCCCCACCTTTTTAAAAATTGATCTGAACCATGCTTGTCTTCTCCGATTTCCCTACCCAATTTCAGGATGAAAAAGTGAACTCTGCCTTCTTGAAAGCTGACAGTAATCCGTATGGAAAATCTTCTGCCCAGTGGAAAAGTATACAGACAAGATAACTAAGTAATATGGGGTCTTTGGGGATTGCTTACCGTTATTAACTCTTTTAGGAGCACCCCAAATTAAACTGTTGCTCTGTCCTGGAAGTCAGGACAAGATGGGTGTATGCCAGTAGAGCAACGTAGACAACTGTCTTTCACGAGTTGGTTTGTTTTTACACAGAAAGCCTTAGGAAAGCAGGCGTCTCCTTTACCCCATTTTTATTTCCAAGCCAAAATGAAAATTTGTCCAAAAGCTGTTCTCTTGGGCTTTTACCTGATTTTTCCCATGTTCCTCCCACAAACCACTACCCTTTTTCCAATTCCAGTGCTGTTGCTGAGGCCCAGAAGACTACCCGAAACCCTCTTGGGCCTTAGGAGATGAGCCTACCACCAGCCACATCTAGGGTAGGGTCTTCCTTCTGGACAGTAGGTGGGAAAGTTCCTGGGGAAAAGGCAGAGGCTGTCTAGCAATTTGCTAAAAAATGCAAGTACCTTGCAAGCCACCAGGTAGTACCTAAGGTAGCTCCAGCCCTAAGTACCTTTCCTGGATGTAAACACTCAGTGAGGCGAGTACGACGGGTACACACGTCCTGTGAAGGGCCCTCTTCTCCAGGTGCTGTCTGAGTGCACCTCCATCCTCCGTGTGCCCTTGGCATCCTCGCCTCAAGCTTCGGCATCCCTGAAATGCTCCCTCACTACCCGCTGTCAGGGAACCATGATCCGAGAGCTTGGACTCAGGTGAGCCGGGCATAATCCCCGCTCTTCCTGTGTAAGTGTAAGGAAGTTACGGCTACTTTTTTTCCCCATCAGCAATATGAGTATTAAACGACAGGGTGCTGTGAGAATCAAATAAGCTCTTACACCACCAAGAACAGGGCCGAGCACGTTACAAGTGCTCAGGAAATGGGAGCTGTCGTGCCTGCTACTACTGTTCATTGACTTGAGAACAAAAGGACCAGGAACAGCAATGAGGTTTGGAAATGGATCTGAATCCCTGCAGGTTGAGTCCCTCCCCACCCCGCCCCCCACGGCTGCTTAAATTGCAATACTTTTGTCTGCTCTGTGCCTGCTTTGTAGCAGGGTGAACTGGACAGTTCTGCTTGCAGTCTGATGAGTCCCACGCACACTTAAGTCTGAGAGGCGCAAGTCTGAAAATCACTATGTCACCCTGCTTAGGACTCCTTTGCTTATTGTACAGAATGTAAGCCTCAAGTCTAGTCACCTCACCTCAGTCAACCTAACTGAAATCAAGACGCACGCTCACCAAGCCTTCTGTAAAGCACGAGGTAAATCAGCAATCAATCAGCCAGCTTCTGTGAATGCTGGACCCCGAGGGTCTCAAAGAGGAATGAGGCTTATTGCCTGATTCAAGGTATTGATGGACCGTGGGAGAGGGGATCTGTCATGCGCTTGAAGCATATAAACTGTTTTGAACTAAATGTGGTCGAAGTTAAGAGAAAGGCGAGGGCGCCTTGGGCCGGAGCCACCATCGTGATCTTTCACTCAGTACCCAGTTCTTTAGGCCGAAGTTTGGCATTCTGGGTGGCTTCCAGGGTGAGTTCCCACACTTAGACTCCACACAGTTACAAGTTATCCATGTGCTGGCTGACAACAAGGAGCAGGAGTAGGTCTTTCTGGGCCACGCCTGACCTCGGCAAGAAATTTGGAATGATGTAGATCTGGGCTCAAATTCTGGGCTCGCCGCTCACTAGCTGCATGACGCGGAGTTTCTTGCTCTTTGAACCCTGCGCTCCCCATCTATCTGCCGGAATAGCAGTACCTTCTTTGTTAAGGTTCTAGGGAGGCTTAGACAGAATTTCTGCAACCCCTTTGGGGGCGGGTGTGCAAATGGTGATTATATCACAGGATCTAGTTAGTTACAGGAGAAAAGTCCAGCCTATACCATTCCTTTAAGGCTTATTTCAGAAGTCGCCTTCTCTGTGGGGCTCTGCAGGCTCCAGGCAAATGTGACCCTCTCTTCCTTGTGCTCCCGCAGCACTGTTTTTCCAAAGCTCTGTTTCAGCACTTAGCATGCCACTTATCCCTGTGCGTTTGCTTCACTTCTGCATCTTTAGTCATTTCTACATCAGCACCCGGCACAGAGCCTGGCATTAAATTTTGAAAGAATGAGTTTTAAAATGTTTCAATTTCTTGTACTGGTTTTGAATTTCAGTATAATTTGTATTAAACTGTAGGCGCTAAGACCTGAACCCCATTGCTCATAGTTTACGCTAAAATCATGTATTATGCATATGTGTCTGCGTAAACCTTGATTTCTCAATGCTGGGCTTATTCTTTAAGACCAACCTGCTATACTTGTTTTGTTTTGTATGTGATGTCAGTTGATCCTGCCCAGTAATAGTGAAAGTAGAATCTAAACTCTAAACTAGAACCGCCAGCAGGATTTTGCCCGGCATTCTCTCCCCACCCTGTGCACATCCGCTCCCCAGACCGTTTCTGGGCTTTGTGGGAAGGATCCTGAGCTAATGGGAAACGTTGTTTCAAGTGTCAGCTCTTAACACTGTTGCAACCATTAGCATTTTCTGAATTAATAGCTGCAAGATAAAATCCACCTTGAGCAACAGTTTTGAAAGTCTCGACTCTGTGCCATTAAAAATACTAGGACAGGGGAAACCTTCCCTAGAAAATGCGCTGTGAGCAGGAAGTTGCCCAAGAGGCAATTTGGTCACATGTGGTCTTGACCCTGAAGTGGCAGTAAGGTCTGTGCCAGAGGAGAGGGTAGTGGTGCTGAGGACTTAAAAATAGGTTTCTAGAAAACTTTGGGTCAAGTTATTCTAAAATCAGTCCTGTATAGTTTATACATCTCCCTCAACACATACACACAAAAGACAGAAATTCTGAGATATTCCTTGGAAATAACAACAATGAACAGCACTTGCTGGGTACGTGCTACGAGCTACGTACGCGTGAGCTTTAGACGGATGGTCTCAGCTGGTCGCCACCGCCATCCGCTAGCAGGCAGTGTTACTCTCTCCTAGTGGCAGAGGAGAAAGCTGAGGCACGCTGTAGTCCAGGAACTAACTAAAGGTCCCCTGACCAAAGAGTGGCAGAGTCAGGGTTTGGACCCGGGTGAGTCTATTTCAGAGCATCTCAGGCCTAACCACTACTCAGTCACATGGGAAAGGAATCTTTGTTTTTAAATTGTATCCTTCAAGCATCCTCAGTTAGGTTGATGATGTCCTTTTTCAGTAGTTTCTGAAATTGCATTCATTTGTGCTTTTCCCAATAGTATACTCATGCCCGACATGTGCCTTCCTGGGGTGACTTTACAGCTTGCTCTTTAATTGAAAAGTCTGTTATGACTGAAAGCAAACTTAATGAAAGATCGTGAAGTGTCTATGGCTCTGATTTTAGGCAAAATGAAATATACCAGGCCAAGAGCCTTGTTCTTAGAACTCTGTATAAATGGACCAATGATTACTAAGTGACTTTCACGTGGTAGATGCGTAGTATAAACTCAAAGTGAAACATGCGTGTGGCGTTCTCAGGAGCGACCTTCTGCGCCTAAACACCACTGGTGTGACTGTTACTACATTTCATTTGCTTGCTACCATTTATTGAGCGCTTACAGCCACTGACCTAGGAACTTTCCACGTGTTAACTCATTAATTAAGTCTACAAATGACTGGCTCTAGCCATGAAGTAGATTATTCTAAAGATAATGAAACACTCTTAAGAGGTTTAGAGCTTCCTTATTTATTAAAAAGAAATACATTAAGATTTACCTTCTAAGGAAGGTAACTCGTTTTTCCCCCCAGGACTCAACATTTTCAGTCTTAACACCATATCACATTATGCATATAGAATGTGCCTTAGAACAGCTCAGATCACAGTTTGACATTGCCTTCCTTCAAATTTCAGTGGCATCAGCCCTGACAAAGCACCTGATTTCAGGCCTAAGGAATTACTCCTTACCTTTGACTAAGAAATGCTCTCTCACTGAGGCATGAAGCTCCGTGGCTCCAAGAAACCTTATTAGGTAGTGACACTGAAGACGTGCTTGTCGCTCACATACACGTGGCTCTCTCTCTGGGAAAGTCTGCTGGACAGTGCTCTGTATACTTAGAAAATGCTAGAACCGTGCCTAGCCGCTCTCTTCTGACACTGCCTCCCGCACTGACACAAGATACTTTTTCTTGAGCCTTTTTGGAGCTCATTTGTTAATTTCCTGAATAAACTCATGTTGTTTACCTCTCTGGGGAAAAAGCAACAAGAAAGCCTGGTTTGCCTTCTCAGTGTCAATGCGAATGCTCATTAAGAATCACTTTCATTGCTGGTAGTGAAAAGAGCGCACACTGGGATTAATAAGGCCTGGACTCCGGGTGCAGTTCTGCTGTTGACTAACTTAGCGACTTGGGACATGCCTCTTTGTATCTTTGGATCCTCAGTCTCCTTATCTGAAATGAAGGGGTTGGAGCAGGTGATTTCTTAGGACTTGTTCAGTGCTAAAACTTTTCACATTGATCTTAAACGATACATATTTTTCCTCTCTAGATTTGCCAGTAATGGATATAATCACCAACAGGTAATCAAAGGTGCAGGAAGGCACCCGTCGCTGCTGTTATGGGAAATGCGTCTGGAGCTGGGCAGACAACGTCTTCCTGAGCATCTTTCTCTTCCGCCATCCACTGCCAGCGAGATAAAGCCTTCCCCCCACTGAGGCCTTTCCAAGTAGCGTTCTGTAGTTCACTACCTTTGATAACCCTGGGAGACAGGGATCTGTGGTCAGAGTCATTAGGGGGAGTACTGTATCCCTCTTGGAGATTCACAGTGCATATTGACATGCTTAGGGTTCTGAGAAGTCCTACCTTAAAAATACTTGTTAACTTTGCTGAACCTAGCATTTCTCTAACATCATTTCCCATGGAACTATTTCCTTGGGCACATCTATCAACATTCCAAGGAGAATAAAATCTCTTAGAATAGAATATTTGAATTCTTATTCTAGAGTTGAAGATTTAGAGCCTTCATAAGATTTTCCCCCCTTGGAAAGAGAAGGGAGTTACAGGCCCTATTAATTAATTTAATGAATGCCTGCCAAGGGAAGCCCTCTTGATAGGTGCAATCTGCAGGCATTTTCCTTAAAAACAGCCACGACAGAGTGCCTGTCGTCTTTAATAAGACAGAGAGTGCCCATTCTCACTGGTAACAGTTAGCCTTGTCTCTACCCTGAGGAATACTACTTTGCCTTTACACATTTCTGTTAGCCTCTAGGCATCCTTCTAGAAATAGTTGAAGCTGGTATAAGACAAACTCATCCGTTCTGAGCACTCATTGGGACAGCACAGGATAGAGACACCGCTCCAGAGGTCTCTGGTATTTCTGCACATCTTGTGAGCAAGACACTGACCACCCTTTCTTTCAGACTAGACTTTCGAAGATATTTGTATAGTGAGCAGCCTTTGGAGATACAGGTTGTATCTCTCTCTGGAGCAAAGGACAAGCATACCTCTGTCCAGTACAATAAAGACAGTATTTCCCTCCAGAGCAAAGGACAGAGAGACACTCTTGTCGTCACAGGCTCCCGTTCTCTGAGCTCACGCTCCCCTCCTGTAACACAATCTGCTGTCGATCTGATAGCGCTTGAGGACCTGACATGAAGAAACGCTGACGCTCTGGCCACTGCTGTTACTGAGAGCAATGGGCTTTTTTTTAACTCTGATCCAGGAGTTTCATGTCATCTAACAGCATCCACGAAACTGTGGCCGGCTGATTTTTTCTCTTGCAAAGAATAAAGTCTCAGACGTCTCACAGTCCTTGACAGTAACTGGCTTTTTCCTCCCTGTGAGCTGGCATTGGAAGAGTGACTTTGTATCCTCAGCTGTGCTCCCGCCCTGGTCTTGTGAATGTACTCTGCTATGAATTCTTGGCCTCTCTGGGCCTGTTGTACCACGTACAGCCTTCCGTTCCTGTTCCTGGGGAACATCGGTCAAGGACTAATGGGAGCAATGTGCTCTGACTATGGAATTCAAAGACAGTCACCATACGCGTCTGTCCAGCATGGTAACATCTCATTAAAATGACTAGAAAGTATTTTACGTTCTATCTTGTTATTTTAAAGGAACTTAAGGGTTAATCCTCAGTGAACAGCGCGTACCATCTTACAGTAAAGAATGGAACGTGTGTGCTGGGGGAGGGGCGGGTACTTCTGAGCTGGCTACGCTGACTTCTTCCAAAAGGAGTGTAGACAGAGTAAAAGGCTGGAGTTCAGATAAGGTGAGTTGCTTCATGTAGCCAGAGGGAGAATCATTTTAACGTAACATGAAAACAACTGTGATCGCATTTAGGAAACTGAAGACGTCCGGATTTCTTGAATGTCAGCATGATCCTCTAGCTTGTGAAATGCTCCTGACAACAGTCTGTTTGCAGCCGATCTGACGACATTTCGTATTAACTGTCGGTTTCATTGGCTAAACCGAAACTCACAATTACGCTTTCTGTAATGATACCTTTGATCAATTGCTTTGAAAGAAACATTTTCTTATTGAAAGGTTTTCAGGGACTTTAGAATACAATAATAATTGGTCTGGGAGCAACCTGGTCTGGAAATTTTAAGAGGCTGTCTGACAACTTGCTATAGTGATTTGAACGCCACAAATACAGCAGTAAGTTAACGTTCGTTGAGTGCTCTCTGCCAGGCAGAGTTGAAAGGATTTTCCATGTATTATTTCATTTAATCCATGTAACACTGGGAAGTAGGTACTATCATTGTCCCCATTTCACAGACAGGGAGCCTGGGGCACAGGTAACTAATGTGACTTGCCCAAGGCCATGCTGCTAGTAAATGGCAGAGCCGGCGGAATCAAGGTATCTGGCTCCAAACCTGCAGTCTTACCACACTCTCCTACTCCCTGTCTGCCTTATAACGTCTGAATTTTTTAAACTGCTAGAAACTGTGATCTTTTTTTTCTGGAATGCTTAAGGGAAATAAACATCCATTTCCTCGCCTCTTTGGTGTTTTGACTCTGGATTATCTTCCCAGATATAGTGTCTTGTTCTTCATTTCTCTACAGTGAACATATTTCAGGACCATTACGGGTGAATTATGTCCATCATCACTGCATGCTGAGAAAGAAGATACTGTGTAGCCCATTTTGAGTAGGGAGACACTCCAATTAAGCCCCTTTGAAAAGTTCCACACAAAGTTTTGATGTATCTCAAACTCCAAATGTAAGATGTATTTGAAAAATCTTTTAATAATCTAAAGTAAACACAGTAGATGCCGAGTGTCTGTCAGTCTGTATCCAGAGAAGGAAGAGAACAGCAGTATTTTAAAGGTTGCTATGCCTTACTTGGGCAAGATTTAATTTTTCATGATCAGGAGGGACGCTGCAACCATCTTCCAGTTGCCCACAATTGCCACAGTCCCCAGAAGGGCACATTGTGACCCTGCCCAGGCTAACAATCACATCACAATGCTTTTCCTGAGGTCAGACCAGCAGCTTTTCCCATCTGAACTCCCAAGGAGCACGGAGGTGAGTAGGGGAGAGCAGGGGACTTCTGAGTGCTTTAAGGGGAGAGGAATTTTAAAAATCTTGGCTGACTACTGCTTAGAACGACAAGGAAACCATGTAATATGCAGCATTTGCAGATTGCTGGCCAGCCTCTGAGACCCCAAAATGATTTCTGAAAATGAGTGGTAGGAAGGTTTCATGTAAAACTCTCTGCATGTTGGATCTGCTCAGTGTTCTGGCTTTTGGAGAGAGAGGACATGGCACAAATCCAGCTGCGAGGGCGTGATGCGTGTCTGAACCCTGACCACCACGTGCACGAGAAAATGAGGGCGTCATCATGGGCTTTGCTGAACAACCTCTGTGGAGATTGGTGAGTATTTTGCTCTTTCTGCCAAGGACTGGAAGAAGTTTCTGCTTCTCAAATCTGGACTGAATCTAGAGGTTTAAAAGAAGCAAGTTGATGGTTGTCAAACCTCATCGGGAGCGTCCCAGGTGTAATCTGAAACTGGTCCCTGTACTCAGAGGGCAGGGAGAGGCTGAAGAAAGAGGCAGACCACTCCAGATTGGTAGGTGGCAGGTTTAATACGGGAATCTATTTCCAAGGCTCATCTTGGGAAGACGCAGGACAAGTAGATGTCCACACCTGCCTGCCAGAATCCTAAAAGTTTACATAGATGCTTTAAGTGGGTTTGGTCATGTACACAGTCTAGATGGTCTCATCTCCACATTGTCACCTCCAGGTTTTATTCTTTATCTAAAGCTTCTGGGAGGAGGTGACACCAGTGGAATGCACGTTCCAAGGACAGGGGAGTAGGTGGGGAGCCTCCAGTCCCCAGAGTTTAGCTTGCATGTCAATTCACTGGCCATGTCTTCTCGATGACTTCCCCCAGCACAAGGATGGCCCCATCTCCTGATCTCTGCAAGACCTCAGGGAGCTGCACAGGAGTAGTGCAATGCCTTCACTGAAACGATTGGGATTTATCTGGATTTCGACCTGCGCTGCATGCTTCTGTAACTCGTATAACTGAACACCTACGGACCCAGTGGCTTTTTGGCAAAATCACTTTCGTGAGTGTTGCATTTGTTTGCTCTGAAGGGGACACACTGGCAGGTGCCGTCATCGGCTGTGTGACTCTGTACCACCACCTTGATGTTGTACATGTCTTCACACTGCCTTCTGCGTTCTCTCACTTCCCTTTTCTCGTCTCTCCATTCTCCTCCAAATTCCGTCAGTCTTTAAATGTCCTAGTCAAATTCTCTATAACTCTTTTTTAACACGTTCTTCTCTGTAAACTCTTACAGTAATTAGTCATCTTCTTATCTTCCATAGCTGTGGGAATTTGGGTAAACTGCTTACGCTCTCTGAGCTTCAGTGCCTCTGCAGGCGAGTGAGGCTGTGACGGTCCCTGCTGTGGAGTGTGGGTGTGATGAGACCAGCACAGCACCCGACGCACTGCGGACGAGCAATGAATGTTCATTTTCATTAATATTTAACAGCTAATTATCTCCTCTCTTTTTTGACACTTTACATTTTTTTCTGTTTCCCATACAGCTGAGGTTCAAAAATGACTTGTTAACTTAATTATTTTAATATAATGTCGAAGGAGCAGACTTTCCTTCAAGTTTTTTTTTTGAGTGTATTGAAAACATGAAGAGTTGCCAGTTGCCAATTTTCTTAAAAGTTAACATCTTGTAGCTTGATATATAATACATTTTTTACAGTAAACATAGTAATGCTTATTGCCTGGGTACACTGTGTATATTTTTTACTATTTCATTTCTATTTCCAATTTAATGTATCACCCATGATACATTAAAATAATCATTTCTCTCTTCCCCCAAATTTAGACCCATGAAATTATTTTTTTGAAAAATTCTGGTCTAAAATATCTATCATATTGCAGAACTTCTGCAGATATGAGTGATTCACTGTTTTAATTACTAATGTGGAAAAAGGAGTACACACTGAGAAGTCTGAAATGTAACTTTTACTGTTTACTGAAATCTGCATGCTGAAAGAAATAGCTAGTTTTAACACAATGATGTTCTCTTTTACATGTGATTTACACAGGGCCCATCCCAGCATCCCTGCCCCACCCACTTCATGGATTTGCAACCTAGGGGAGGGAAGCCCTTCTTCTTCTTCTTCTTGTACTCAAAAATGAACACATTCAAAAGGCTATCTGAAAGGTAAAAACTGACAATATTCATTTGAATAAGCAGAAACAGTTCTTCCATTTGAAGAAAAGGGAAGGCAACATTTTTTTGTTCAGAAGAACAAAAGGGAATATGGCATTAAAGATCAGGACGGGGATCCTGAAGCTGTTCGAGAGGTAAAACATTAAGATCTTTAATGTTAGTTGAATTTTTAATGTTTAGGCTACAAAATTCTGTCAATCACCAAGAAGTCACTCTGTCAACATTACCTGGAAATCTTTAGAAAGCAGTTTGAAGCCTCAAGCAGTTTTCTTGACCCATTGCGTGGTGTTTCATAACAGAGACAGAACTTTAAATAAGTTGAAGTCTTCCTTCCAAATTTCAGCTCCTCCCTTGGCGTTTCCACTTCAGCCCAGTGCAGCGCTCGTCACTCTGTGGCTGCACAGTGACTCTGCCTCTTTCCCAGTCTCAGCCAGACCCCACCCGCCTTGCAATTACCTATCTTATTGTCCAAAAGTACTGCTCTCAGCTCTTATTTTAGGAATGGCTGGCCTGCAGTAGCTGCTCAATACATGATAATTACAACTTGCTTTGAGTAACTCCTCAGTGCCCAAAGGAAAAAACTCAAGCTCAGAGCACTGGCAGTTTGTAAATAATAAGAGGCTGTGGTACAATAAAGAATATACTTGGTGTTGTCCCTGCTCCTGAAACAGAGCTCCTGAAATTTGGAATTTCCTGAGTGATGGAGTGCCCTTGTTAAGTTGATGAGGCGACCACCTGGGCCTCTAGACAGTTTCAGGATGAGGGCTGGACATCAGAGAGACTGACCATGTGTTTAGTGTGTTGAAAGTTTGGGCCAGCCTGACCTCTGGGATTGGGGGTTCCTAGAGACTGAGTTCAATCATGAGGCCAACGATTCGCTCAATCGTGTCTATGTTGTGACACACCCTGACTATGACACCCCCCAACTCCGGAGGGAGAGGGCCCTGAAGTTCTATGTTCTCTCCTAGACTTCCTCCTCGGCACCTCATGTAGCTGCTCTTGAGTTGCTTCTTCTTCTCCTTCTCCTTCTCCTTCTCCTTCTCCTCCTTCTCCTTCTCCTTCTCCTCCTCCTCCTCCTCCTCCTCCTCCTCCTCCTCCTCCTCCTCCTCCTCCTCCTCCTCCTCCTTCTTCTTCTTCTTCTTCTTCTTCTTCTTCTTCTTCTTTTTTTTTTGGTGGGGGGAGGTAATTAGGTTTACTTATTTATTTTTGGAGGAGGTGCTGGGGATTGAACCCAGGACCTCATGCACGCTAAGCATGCACTCTACCACTTGAGCTATGACCTTCCCCCCAAGTTGCATCCTTTTTAATAAAACCGTGATCATTAGTTGAGCACTTTCTTGAGCTCTTTGAGTCATTCTAGTGAATTTTCAAACCTGAGGGAGTCATGGAACCCCCAAAGTTGTAGCCAGTTGGCAGAAGCGTGGTTGGCCTGGGGATCTCCCAAGACTCGTGGCAGCATTTGAGGTGAGGGCAGTCCTGTGTGGGACTTTGCCCTCAACCTGTGCAGCCTTGCTGCCCTGGGTAGTCAGTGTCAGAGCTGGCTTGGGTAGAAACAGAGCTGACGGTATTAAGATGCTGTTACTGGAATCTACAGAAATGGATCAAGCCACCAGAGCATGACTTTGTATATCAGCTGTAATGGAAAGATTGATTTATTAAAAGCCTCTCCAGGGCCACAGAATAGCAACCCTGTCTCCTCTAACCTGGCTTACATGGAACCTGCTAGGATGGCCTCATAGTGAGAAATCATGCCTGTGAGTCATTTACAGACGAGAGGAGTCAGAGTATTGTGACTAGCTTAGCGCAGGGCAATTTGAATGTATGGTGATCTATGGTCTTAATTCCAAGAGGTCCTACCAATGGTTTATTTTGGCAGAAGACAAAAAAAAGTGTCCTTTTCCACCTAGTGTCTCTGAGAAACATTCCACCTGGGCAAGGCAACCAGTTCTGGCTGACGAGTCACAAGCAAGTGCGTAGGTTATGTGCAAGGATTTGGAGTCCTCTATGCTGTCTGCATCCCCAGTAACGATTCTGGGAAGAGCTGAGCTGAGACTGCTGGTAGTAGTGGCTATGGGAGGAGGGAGGGCATTGCCTCTTTGCTGCTCACCAAGCTATCCGTTTCCAATTTTGGTAGTAAAACATAGCAAGAGAGGGAGAGGAGAGAAGCCGCGGGCACTGAGCACCTGCTGCCTACAGGCTTGGTGTGAGTGCTTGCTTCATCCTGGTAACCCCCCTGAGGAGGCGGCCTTGTCTCCACATTACAGACTCTCCCGCTGTGGCTCTCAGCTCCCTGAGGTCTCCCGGCTAGTAAGTTAGAGGACAAGCGTTAGCCTTCGGGGCCATCTGCATCCAAATTTAAACTCTACACTCAACTTTAGTGCTGAGGTTCCAGCTTCGGGCCTCTCCCTGGCACGCCTGAGTTACACTCTGGGTTGGGAACACAGAAGGGTCATCTTTTCACCCTCGCCTGGCTCGGTGGCAGGGAGAGTGCTGGCTGTGGGTTAACCAGCCCCAGCCCAGGCCCCAGGGCCAGATTCCCCCGACAGGTAACAGACTGCCACCGGCAAGGCAAGGCTGAGAGTTTTTTGTAGCCTTTTCTCTCAGCATTCTTTTAGGCAAATTGGTGCCAATTCTGGGGCAGGCGGGGACAAGTCACCATCACAGCCTCCTAGAGACACTCGGTGCAGCTGCCCGGGGCTCCCCCTCTTCCCTGCATCACCTCTGCCCTCCTGCAAATAGCCAGCTATGGCTCTGCCAGCCAGAAGCCTTGAGGGTGCCTCCCTCTGTCCCTCAGAAGACCCACTCGTGGGCTCAACACAGGCTGAAACCACCCTGGGGGGCTGAGGCTGGGGCTCCGCAGTGTTACGTGTCTATTTGTCGTTGGTGAAGGGCCTTCCCTGCTGTGGTTGGCCAGGCGTCTAGCACTGGAGGTCCTGGAGTATAGTGTCCAGTCCCCTGGTGGCAAAGGCTCAAAGGTGCTGGACAAGACACGCTGATCTTGGCAGTGTCAC
The DNA here is from genome assembly GCF_048773025.1 of Camelus bactrianus. Classification (NCBI taxonomy): domain Eukaryota; kingdom Metazoa; phylum Chordata; class Mammalia; order Artiodactyla; family Camelidae; genus Camelus; species Camelus bactrianus. The sequence goes on along the minus strand of NC_133547.1, from coordinate 25,517,408 downwards.
CTGGCCACCAGCAGGGTGGGCAGCCCAGGACAGTGTGTCATCTGTCCAGAATTGTGCACGGCCTGAGGCCTGGAGCCTGGGCCGCAGGCTGAGTGCAGCCGGTCCTGGACGACACCTCAGAATGAACACAGCCTCCCTCTTGTTTCCTAAGGTTTCACAGCAGTTGATTTCCCATGGAAACAAGCAGAAATCTGTTTTAATCATCGGGCATTTTTAGTTTCCTAATTTGTGTGGGAACCTGGAGATACAGACATATGGTACGTTCATCATCCCAGAAAGCTACAGCGGAAAGAAATACAGTTAAAGCCAGTCTTAAACCTGGCAAGCTTCAGCCTCCGCCTTCAAATTACTTTCCTTAATCTCAGAGACTGTCAACAGTGCTGCCAAGAGACTCGGTTCTGTTTCAGCTCAGTCCTTCCAGCAGGATTTGCATTTGAACCTCAGTGCATGCCTTCCCCACAGCCCAGCCCAGCAGGCCGCTCTGGCAGTAGGATGGGGGCCCCCTTTTCGCTGCTGAACCAGGTGGGTGCTGGCCGAATTCTAACCCTGACCCTTGCACTGACTAGTCTTGTGACCTTAGGCTAAGTGAGCTTCTCTGTGCCTCTGTCCTCCTCTGAAAAATTTCATTCAGTCATTTAACAAGCATTTATTGAACATCTATTTTGTGGTGGGCCCTGTTCTAAGAGCTGGGAAGAGAGCAGTGAGTATTACGGGGTCCCTACCTTTGTGGAGCTTAGATGCTGTTTAGGGGAGGTAAACGAGAAAACAAATGAGTAGAAGGAATATGAGTTAGCTGGGACAAGTGTTATGGAGAAAAGTCAAGCGGGGGAAGGGGGTATCTGGGAAGGGAAATCACAGACTTAAAAAACACTGGTCCAGGAAGCGCTCACCAGAGAGGGAGCAGCCGAGAGAGGTGAGAATGGGCCACGTGGATACTGGACATGGGAGGGAGAGAACTGGGGAGGAGGCCCTGAAACTGGAGGTGACCTGCTGTCTTTGAGGAACAGCAGGCAGTTCAGCGTGGCCACCCAGCCTACGGCGTTGTGTTACAGCAGCGCGGATGGACTGGGACACCGGCTAGCGTTGGAAAGAGGGTGTTTATGACTAAGGGCGTCAGGAGATCACGGGAGGAGAACGTCTGTGCACATATCGGTTTGCAGCAGCTTTCTGGGCCCCGAAAGGAGACGGCTGTGAAGCTGGAATTAAACTGTGCAGTGGGAATTATAATGTCTAGCTGGCAAGGGTGCCCAGGGCCTGGCTCACAGTGGGACTCGATGAATCTTAGCTTGCTTTCTTTGTCTTAAGGACAAGAACTCTGTATTATTACTCTTTGTAGTCTGTGCACAGTAATCTTACTTACATCTAGATTTGGATTTAGTCACTTTCTATACTGATATTTCTAAGGTACTGGAGGCTTAAGGGTCAGGTCGAGGTAAAGTTAAGACTTCAACCTAGAACAGTGCTGCCAAGTCGAAACAGAATGCCAGCCACATGGGTATTTTAAGCTTTCTAGGATCCACATTTTAAAAAATGAAAAGAAAGCTATGTGCAAACTTGTGCTTGCCAAGGGGGCGGGGGGTGGGAAGGGACAGACTGGGAGCTCGAAATTTGTAGATACTGACAGGCATATGCAGAACAGATAAACAAGACTATACTGTACAGCACAGGGAAATATGTACAAGATCTTGTGGTAGCTCACAGCGAAAAAAAATGTGGCAGTGAATATATGTACGTTCATGTGTAACTGAAAAATTGTGCTCTACACTGGAAAATGACACAACATTGTAAACTGACTATAACTCAACTAAAAAATGTTAAAAAAGAAAAGAAATCTATGAGATTGATTTTAATTATATTACTTAACCCCAAATACTCAAACTTATCCTTTCAACATGTAATCAATATAAAAATATTGGTGTGTCTTATTGTTTTTAACTAATTCTTTGAAATCCAGCATGCAGAACACCTCAGTTGGAACTAGTCCCACTTCAAGAGCCTGGCGGCCACAGGCGGCCCCAGGCGGCCCCAGGCTGCCGGCGGCTGTCATACCGGGCGGCGCGGTCCTGCTGACGGAGGGGTCTCCGTCTCTCGCATCATAATTCTGCAAGCCTGACATCCGGCTGAAGAAACGTGGTGTGTTTTGTCAGTCAGGCTCAGACCTGATGTGTTCCTTTGCTTTCTACGGTAAGCAGTTAGGTGGTGGCTATTCCTGAACACGCTGAAAATAGGATCTCAAGCCGTCTTTATGCCTCACCCACTTGGAACGGCAAATTGCCCCACAAAGCGCCAGCTCCCCCAGTTCTCACTCCCCGCAGGTAGAGACTCAGCCCAGAGCACGAGGGGAACGTCCAGTAACAAGACCTCTGCTTGTGAGGGCGGCCACCCTAAAGGCCGCACTTAAACTCGTTGGCTTTCTCTGGTTTTATGGTGGAAATTGCTGTGATGAAAAAGCATAAAAATGCTGGAGTGGAGCACAAATAACACAAATTCATGGCAGTAGATCTTCTAGGAAGCGGCATCGACAGGAAATAAAAATAAAGGGAAAACTATCCTGGAAAATGTAGAGCTCTCAGTCACAGAATAGGTGGGACCTTAACTTACCTCAGCTCATAAAAATGACTTCGTGTACTTTTGCTGACTTGATCACGTCTCTGACTTACAAAATTCCTCCCTAACTCCAGAATGTTAGTACTGGAACTTAAAGGGGAGAAATACCACAAGCAATATGGTTCTAAGCACTTTCTACGTATTAATTCACTTAATCCTTATAACAGTCCTATGCCCCTTGTCATAAACCTACAACAGATTTGACCTGTGCGAACAAACAAATAAACAAACATACAAATACCAGAGAGTAAAATGGTGGTTACCAGGGGATGGGGGTGGGGTGCAGAATAAGACTGATGGCACTGAAGCGTGCAAACCTGTAACGAGTAGGAGGTTAGCCACAGATCTGATGCTCAGTGCAATGAATACAGACAGTAATATTGTGCTGTAAGTATGTAGTAGATAAATGCCGTTACGATGGCAATCATTACAATATATAAATATATAAAATTAATCTGATGTGCATCTTAAATTTATAGAATGTTATGTGTCAAGTTTATCCAATAAATAATAAGAAGAAAAAGAAAAGTTAAAAGAAACACTAACATATTTGAATCTCAGCCCTGTCACTTGCTGGTTAGGAAACTCTCCGAGACACAACTTTCTGCTATTTAAAACATGAATAATGACTCAATTCAGAAGGCTGTTGTGAGAATTAACTCGAGGTGATGTGTTAAATGTGCATACGACAGTGCCTGATACAGTAAGCTTTCCATCAACATTTCTACTATTACTGGGGACAAATGGCTACTTTACAAACCTTGAGGAGAGCGGTTACAAGTGCTCTACAGCGGAGAGGCCACAGTGTTAGAAGCTCTTCTTCTAGCTGTTAGCAGGCTGTTATTAGACAGTGGTTTTCAAGAACCGCCATCCCCCTTGTCCATGTATTAGAAAGTTGTGGAGTCCCTGCTAACCTTCAAGGCATTGGACAACTCTTTCTAGAGCATTCCCACATGACTATCATTTTTAAAGTAATTTTAAGATCGGCAATACATGCACATAATGCAAAATTAAAAGAAAGTACAAAAAGATGTGCATAGAAAAGGGTATACAGTGTTACTGTCTTTTTGTGTATCCACCAGAGATGTTCTGTGATCCCTGAGCTTACACACACACACGCTTTCAAATGTATTCTATAGAATCTATTGTTTTTGTTGAGATACAGTGCTGGCTGGGGTCTCCGCAGGGGCACTTCCTCACAGGCTCACAAGTCGCTGTTGACTCTGCTAGTGATCGTCTCACCAAAGGCCCAGAGGGCTGTCAGCAACCAGGCGCGAGGAGCGAGCAGCGTGCGCGCCTGTGTCAGGAGCTGCGGGAGAGAGTGCCTTTGTTTCCTGTGTGCCTTAGTGCTGCTGTTTCACAACAGTGAGGTTTCTGTGCCACTTATTTAAAGAAAGGTCAGGTAAATGGTTGCGCGGCTTGTATTTGCTCTTATCTCTCAATCTGCTCGTTGGCAACACTGTGCTCTATCATCCAGAGAGCGTGGGTCTGGCTAATCCACAGCAGAGAATCCGGTTGCTGGCCCTCTTCTCATCCTGGACTTTATAACCTGAGAACACAGTTTTAATATCTCCACAGCAAAACAATCAATCTGAATATTTAACACATTTTATTAAAAATACGATTTTTCCAGAAATATACAGGTATAAACTAATTAATTAAAATGTTATGTTGTTTATTATTAAAGAAAAGAAGCAAGCGGTGAATGAGAAGAGTGCTCAGGGACGGAGGGCAAAGCTGGTGAGTGACCCGGTGCTGGATGTGGCTCTGAGAATTTTACATGTGCTGTCTTATTAAAATTTCCCAACCAGTTATTCCCTCCCATTTTGCAGCTGAGAAATGGATGTGTGGGAAAGTTAAGTGACATGCCCAGGGTAACACGGCTAGAAAGTCGAGGAGGCAGGATTTCGAGGTCCCAAGCCCAACGACCTCCACCCTCGGGGTGGGGACGAAAGGATCAGGCACCCAGGACGGTGGGGAGGGGCTGAATTGCCAGTTGTTCTAAATGCTCTGGGGGGAGGGGGAGGTGAGATCTGAAAACCCTAACGATTGCAACATCAGATACAACACCCACAGAGCGGGGACCGCAGTCGACGACCCTTCTCTGCCTCAGCAGCTCTGCAGACCTGGGACTTCACACGTGCACAGAGGTCGGCCCTGAGACCAGCACACAGCGTTGTGCTGGGGAAGACGGCGTTCTACGCTCGGTGCTGCCTCACTTAAGGGGCTAAGTGGAGATCAGTCATAAGGACCTGAGCACATAACCAAGATTTTTATAAAAAAAATCAGACATGCTCTTCAGGTCCGGAGCGACTGCTGTCTCCGTCAGTTCGGGCTGCTCTAGCAGAATACACAGACGGGGGGTCTCACACAACAGACACTTGCTTCTCACAGTCCCAGAGGCTCCAAGTCCAAGGTCGACAAGTCGCCCCTCCAGTTCTTGGTGACGACCGTCCTCCTTGCCTGCAGACAGCTGATGTTTTGCAAGACAGGGAGAGGGAGAGAGCCCCAGACCCGTCCTCTTCTTATACGGACACTAACCCCTTCGAGGAGGCTCGGCCCTCACGACCCCACCTAACCCTAATTACTCCCCAAAGCCCCGCCTCCTAACGCCATCACACTGGGAGTCAGGGTTTCAACACATGCATTTTGGGGGGACACAGACATTCAGTCCTTAACACCAACAATGACAAAACGACACAGGCATGCAGAGTTTGGCAGCTGGCAGAGAAACTTTATTCAGATCGCCTCACTTGCCCCTCGTGGAAGCTGTCTGTACGTTAGCTGTCTTCAGTTTCCCTGTTTGACAGATGAGGAAGCTGAGCTGAGAAGGTCTCGGTGACCTCCCCGAGGTCACACAGCCAGTAAGCGGCAGTGGTGGGGTGCAAACTCAGGTCTTCCCATCCCAGTCCCCTGCTCTTTTCAGCCGCGTCAGGAGTCAGACCGCTCGGCCCCAAGTATCAGCAGCAGCAAAGCAGGAGCAGCAGCTGGCGTTCACCCAGCGCCCCAGCGTGTGCCGTTCTCTCTGAAGACATCATCTCCCGACTGTGTACACTTACTCCAGTTCACATCCCTGAGGAAACCTAAAATGACCAGGATTAAGTCACTTTCCAAGAACACACAGTTAGTATATGACACAACAAGTATTCGAACCAGGTCTGGCTGAATCTAAAGATCACGTTCAAATGCTCTGCTCCAGTGGCCTTTGACATGCTCTTTGAAGAACAGTATGTGAGATGAGCATGTTCCGTTAGCTGTATTTATGGAAACGTCAGAAATGAACGTCTTGCCCTTTAAAAGCGTTGGAGTCCTACAATGTACTCTATTGTGGAAGTCCCGTGTTTTGGGCGCTGCAGATGGAGGACAGATGTTCCTTTATGCTCTGAAAGGTCCACTCTGTGCAGCTGACCATAATGAGATTGCATCTTGTTCCGAACGGTTCAAAGAAATGGCATCAGACAGCTGATTCCAAACGGAGGCTGAACCGAAGGAGCGATGGCATAGATTTGATGAGGACAACAGCAGGATGTTACTCGGTGGTTTGGGGGGAGCTTTTCACTTCAGGGCTCATTCTGAACCACACATTTTCAGATGTGCTGTACCCTGACTTTCAGCCCGAAGGCCGAGAACGGCACGTCCGTCTGACAGCGACGTCTGTGATGGGGTGTGGAGGGCTAAGTCTGAGCAGTGCGAAGTTGAACTTTCAGAACGACGCAGAATTACAAGCAGGGTAACAGCCCCAAGGCGTGGAGAGTGAGGGAGAACTTTGCTGTGACTTAAGTGTGACTGTTCAGACACACAGATAAATCCTGTGAGGTCAGCAGTTACAGCTCAGCGCCTGAGCGTCTCGGGGAAGAAGAGTTAGACTTTAAGACAGTATTTCACAGCCTGTGTTGTGTTTTGGAGTCATGACTGCAACCGGTAAAGAAGTTGCTCAGGGCCGACGCACGAGTGCCCGTGGTTCTGGCTGAGCTGGTTTCCGGTCAGGAAGCCCATCTGTGCTCCAGAGAGAGTCACAGCGTCTCAGAGCCCAAAACTGGCCTTACAGCCACCTGGCTCAACGTTCCTCATTTTGGTGAAGAGGAGGCTGAAGTGGGCCCAGGAAGGGTTAGCGACATTCTGCCGTCGGCGTGAGCGCTCCCTGAAGGACTGCAGGGCCCCAGCTCTAGGTGGCGCTTGCAGACTCCGTTCAGTTTTTGCGCCGTGTCGAAGAACACAAACCCTGGAATCAGATCTGGGCTCTCAACCAGGTTTCTTGGCTTATTAGCTGGTGTGTTATTGTAAAACATTCGGCTTTCTCAAGCCCCAGTTCCCTCACCTGGAGAACGAGCAGATTTCCGTACTTCAGCCTCACCACACCCTCAGAGAGCCCCAAGCTCCACTTCCTCACGCTGCTTCCCTGCCCACAAGCCTCCAGAGACTTCTCATTGCTGTCACAGTCCGTCCACAAAAGTGCCCGCTAGCAGTGTCTGGTGCGGACGCTTGTCCTTAGACTCCCTGGCCGACCCACTGGCCCCGGGACAAGGCTTGCCAAAGCCTGGTTTTCTGCCTTCCATTCACTCTGCACCTACAAGGTGAGGCACCCTACTAGCTGAAGGGGATACTGAGACGAATAAGATTTGGTTTCCGTTGTCAGTTTAGTGTGGAGGAAATCTAAAAATAACCTCAGTGCACTGTTATAAAGGTTAGGAATACAAGCACTAAACTCCAGCTTGGGAGAAGGAAGGTGGTCAGAGACAAAATGGTATTTTGTCGTAGTCTTGAAGAATAAATGGCAGTTTGATAGACAGACAGACAGATAATCTTCCAAATTTATATGGAAAGAAGGGACTTCTGATTGAGAGAAGAGCATGGGCAGAGGCATGGAGATTTAGAAAGGCCTGGAACAGGGAACTGGCACGCGTTCCATGCCATGCGCCTGCAGGAAAGCACGTGGGACGTCCAGCACTGCCCAGAGGATTTGGATTCTGGCCAAAAGAAAACCACTGGGGTCAGGTCACAGTGCTGCTTTGTTAAACCCCACAAGGCACCAAGGGGCCAGAACACTCACATCTGCAGTGAGTCACACGTAAGTAACTGCGTCTCCTTCTCAAGGTACTAAGGCGGGGGGCCTCTCGTACTGCGTGGCGGGGTGAAAAAGTCAGCATGGTTACATTTCTGCTGCTGTCACCATTCCAGTCATGCAGCGTTGGATTTAATTTTCTCAGCCTTCTCTCTACAGCTAGGAGAGACAAGACTTCTTCCTTTAAATGACACTGCTTGGCTGTGGGAGACAGACAAGAGTGTGCCTGTGGTGCCTGGTCTCAGAGAAGACCTTCCCGCCCTGTTGTCAGCAGTGCCCTGAGCGGTGGCAGAGAAGCACTTGTTAACAGTGGGGGCCCGTCATGTCATCCTTTGCACGGTGACTTGGCTGCCCGATGGCTTCCAAGGAGATGCAGGTCTGCCCAGGGCGTGGCTGGTTTTCTCCCCTGTCTCTTGGCTGTCCCTCCTCTTCATGTTAAGAGGAGGATGAGAGGGAGGGAAGAAAGGGCCCGTGTGCTCCTGAGGGATGTGTCACAGTCTCCTTTCCTTGGTCCAGAGTAGTTTTATCGTTCAAAGGGGAACATCCCCTTCGTGTGTCAACCAGTCGGATGGTCAGATATTCGTGGAGAACTCAAAGCCAGATGCGGAGGCTTCTGGTAGCCGTGGAGCCTCTCCACACCAGGTTTACAGTCTGGTCAGGAACACGAACACCAAACAAGTCGGAGTTACCAAGGTGATGGCTATCCAAAAGCAGAGTGCCAGCTCCCGTGAGAACGCACACCAGGGGGGCCAAGCGTGGGCCTGGCTGGGGAGGTGCTACCCTGAGGAAGTGACCGTGTAACCAGAGAAATGGATGAACAGGAGTTAGACAAACGGATCAAGGAAGAGCCTTCCAGGCAGAGAGAAACACATGGGTGAAGACTGAGGTTGGAAAGATATTTTAAAAGATTTTTCTACCATCTTTGGAGGAAAATTCACTAGAGCTAACATGAGGTGAGCACCCACGAGGGTCAGACAAGATGCTAAGCATTTTACATTACCTCCTGGAATCCTCCTGAGACTGAGCGAGCTTTGTGTCCCTGAGGGTGGGACCCTGTTGGTCTTGTCCTGACCCATCCTCCATACCTAAGGCAGCACCTGGCTAGGAGCAGGCACTAAATATTTGCAGAATAGAATTTACGTTTTGCAGATAAGGAAACTGAGGCTCAGAGAGATAAGGTCACCCAGTCTTACTGGTAGAGAGAAGGCTCTACCCAGGGTGCAGCCAAGAGCCTTTCCAGCAGCCGGCTGACAGTCCAGCTGTAAGACAGCGGTCTTGCTCTCTCCTCTTCTGGGCACAGCAGAGGCCCCGACCCGGCCTGGATCAGTCCTGAGCCGGGCACCAGAGCACAGAGTAGGTGCACAGAGTAGGCGCACGGCACGCAGCTCCAGGACAGCCCACCAGGGGTCAGTCTGCCCTTGGCGCTGGCGACACCTCTCAGGGTCCCCAAGCCTGGAGTGTCTCTCCAACTAGCAGCCGAAGGAACTGAAGGAACACTGAGGCCCAGAGGCCCATGGAACAGGAACCAGAAGACTGAAAACTTGGAGGCATGTGTTGGCCCCAGGTGAGACTGTGGGCTGCACAGCAGTGGTGATGGACCAGCCTCAGAGTTCATGCTTCGGTGTTCAAGCCCCAGAGGGCTGAGCGCCTCCCAGGTAACTTTCCACCGGTGCCACCCGAGGCCCTTTCTCCTTCCTGGGACGCGTAACCTGAGAGGACGAGGCCCCCTGGAAGTGTTCCCACCTGCCCTGCCCTAGATGGCGCCTCCTCCCCGCACACCTGCCTCTCCTGACGGGAGGCTCTGCAGAGCTACCCTCTGAAACAGTCCCATCCTCCTCCTCTTGCCATGATGCTTCAGGTTCTTCGGTGAATAAAAGGCTTGTTCATATGCCATAGAAGTGAGTCATTTCAAAACCTAAAAAAGTAAGTGCATGACATGCCCAAACGCTTGATACTCAGTGTTAACCCTGATCGACACTTCCCGCTCGCTGAGCATTTTTTGTAGATCAGAATACTGGAGTTGGAAGGCACCCCCAGGGACCACTGAGGCTCACCCGCATTAGGCTCCCTCCGTCCAGGACCCGGAGCACACAGCACGCGCAGGGGACAGTGGAAACGGCAGCGTGCTGACGCCTAGAAGTCACTGGTCTCCCACGTTCTCTCCCACTGTGAGCTGGCCAAGCTCCGAGCCACAGCTCATCCTGAGAAACACGCGGATTTCCTGCAGCCCCTCTGGTCAGGGACTCGGCCGGAGCCTCTGCTGGCTATGTGAGGCAGCCCCGGGCTGTGGGCTCGTTTCCAGTCTGCAAAAAAAAAAAAAAAAAAAAAAATCTCTGTAGGTGCTTGTCTCTAAGCTGGAGGAATTAGACTCACCTCCCAGAAAGAAAGAGGGAGGCGGGCCAGCTGCTTTCATCTTTTAGAAGAGCACAAAAAACAGCTAAGGTGAAGGTGCGAAGTCACTTGGTAAGTCTCCTTCTCCTGAGCCCAGTGCAAGGAGGAGGGACTGTGAGAGCGGCAGCCCCACTGTGTGGAGGGCCTTGGACGTGCTGATCTGGGTGCTCAGTGGGCCCGACACGCCCCCCGTCTTGAAGGGCAGGCACATTCTGAAGAAGCCAAGGGGAAATGCAAAGTGAACCAGTGCTTCGGGGAGTCAGTGCTCAGAGCCCCGTTAAGGCTTTCTCCAGGCGTAGACGTGTGTTCAGCCACAAGGCAGGGGCAGGGAGGGACACACCATCGTTTTGGGGTAAGGAACACGGCTTCTCATCTGGAGCACGGCACGAAGTCAGTAGGGACAGCATAGCCCGTCCCTCCTCCTCCTCCCCCTCCCGAAGTCCACATCAGCAGAGCACATTCAGAGCAAGTCCAGCCTGAGCTGTGCCCGGTAGCCCCTCTGCAGCTCTGAACGCTGGCCAGCATCTCCCTACGTACATCAAGACTCCCAGGGAGTCAACTGGAACTACAGTTCCGTATAAAACCCAAGCTGACTGGGAGCCCCCTCTGCACCTTGAAACGAAAACCAGAACGTCGGCAGCTCTCTTCAACAGGATGAGGTCTTTATCCAACGTCTCCCACAGGGTCTGAAATCCAGAATGGCACTCTGCTCTAAGGAGAGCCCATGTGCTCACAGTTTAGGTTAGGACGTGAAAATAAGAGCCCTGCTGTTGGGAAAAGAACCACAAGGTTTAAAATTACATCAGTCCTTGGGGTGAAATTGCTGTATTTATACTACAGGGTGTCGAGGACTGTGCGTGTGTGTGTGTGTGTGTCTGCATGCACACCACCCCTCTTCCAGGGTGTCTGCACATCCTGAAAGACAGAAGACTGGGTTAGAGGCCAGAGTCCTCCGCTGCACTCACCGCCATCACTCACCTGCCACAGGACCTTGGCCGCACGCACTGTGCAAAAGGCAGAGATGTGGTGCCACAGAGTCTGCGGCTCGAGGCCTCGGCCCGCTGCGCCCTGGCTCTGTGCCGGCCCACGGCCAGCTGCGTCGGTTAGTCTTCCTGGACCGCTTTCTTTTCTTCCATAAAATGGAGTCGGCGCCTGCCTTAACGCGTAGTAAGCATCAGCGATGCTTACAAAGTCTGGCAGACGCTTTAGCAGTTCTCAGTAATTGTAACTGTGGATGGTCCTTTCAGAGCCCTGTTCCCTGCCGAGTGAGATGGGGACGGGAGCCTCCAGGGCTGTGGGCGCAGTGACAGGGAGCACAGGGAAGGGCGAGCAACAGGACGCAGACCGTGGCCGCAGGGACTGCGGCTGCTCAGAGGCGGCCCGGGGCCGGGGGTCAGGGAGGACGCCTGGGCGCTAGCCGTGGCTCTTCCGCTAGGCTTTGGTTCAGCCGACTCTGTGCCCCGGAGGGCCACACGCAGTCCCTGTGCCACCTCCCTCAGACAGCCGGCTTCCGACCGCGGGCCAGCCACCTAGGCCTCCCTCTTCAGAACAGCCTCCATGGTTCCTCTAACTGGAAATCTCTGTGTTTCTAAATCACATTAAGAGATGAGGCGGAAACTCAATGGCTAGGAAGGGACTTGCTGGCTCAGGAGAAGACGGCTAGGACAGACGGGCAGCGGGAGGGCGCACCAGCTCAGAGTCGGCGAGAGGAGACCAGGGAGCGCTGGGGACCATGGCGTGAGCCCTGCGTCTTCAGACACCCGGGTGGGGGAGGGAGAGGCGTGCCGAGCTTGGGTGCTGTCTACCTGACCCTCCGTGGGAGCGGCTTCGCAGACCTGTGGGTTAAGTAGGGCTCCTCTTCTGAACAGCCATGAGATGCTGGGAGAGTCCTCATTTTTAAGTCTTCTTTCTCATCTGTAAAATGGGAATGACACACCGAAGCAGGCTGTCGGGTGGGTTGACACAGCACACGTGCGGGGCCGGTGGAGCCCCCGGCGGGAGGTAAATGGCTCGCTGAGGTGCTTCCCCAGAGGTGACAGACTCCACGCTGGAGGAGCGGGGATGAAGCGGCTAGATGTTCATCTTTCCTCAGTGTGGAGCCTCTCATGAGGTCTGGGACGCTCTGCTCTGCCCAGGTTCCGCGTCACAGGTCCAGAGAGTTTCCCTCAGGCCTCTTGCTGCAGACTGCACCGGCGCTCCTTCACTCGGCAGCTTCTTCAGGGTTTTCCTTTCCACAGAGCAACCGCCTGAGATGGGTTCAGTCTGTTGTGGAAAGGGGGACAGAACGCCCTCTTCTCGCCACGATGAGCCGAGTAGCCCTCCATGAAGTGCAGCAGAGGCAGGAAGACCGGCACGCGAGCCCTCCCCACCGCTCGAGGGAAGACTGGAGGGGGACTCCCCGCACAAGGCGGTGTTTGAACCCTGGACCGGGTGCTCACTTACAAGGGACACCGAGTGCCACCGGAATGACTGGTAAAGGGTGGGGACCAGGCCACTCAGGTCTCCACGTGCAGCTAGGTCACCAGCCTAGGGGACGCGACGGCCCTACTCTGTCCAGCGCAGTGAGCAAGTCTCTTCTTTGGAACCCGGAGTTGTGCCAGGAAGCCCCCTTGCAGGGAGTGGGGACCTTGATAACGGAAAGACATTCATTTTGATGAGCACAGGCTAAAACACCCCCTTTGATACGGCAGGTGTGTGATACTTTCAAAGCTGGGGTTTAGTGATGGGTGAGGGTACGTAAGCTTGGAGTATGCGGTTAGGCCAGTGCCAGACAGCCCGGAGAGAGACAGAGAGAGACAGAGGCAGGGACAGGGAGACAGAGGGGGAGGGAGGGGGAGGGAGGGAGACAGGCTCTGGAGTCTGCAGGGAGTGGGACCGGGAAGGGACAGAGTCGGGGCCGAAAAGCAGGGCGCCCCACTGGAGAGACGGGAAGGGAGACCCAGCAGCCGATGAGGCCTGGGGGACGAGACCATCCCCTGGGGATGGTGCACAGAAGTGCCGTGAGAACCCTCCTTTGCCCAGCAGCCCCCTCCCCGCACCTGTCTCTCTGCTCGTCGTAGTCTCGAAGCGCCACCTCCCTCTTGTACCCAGGCCGCCTGCTCACGTCTGGTCTGGTCCTGGTGCTGGGAACTGCATGGGGCTTCTCAGTGCATCTCACTCGAGATGGAGTCATCGAGACTAAGGAGGGTCCCTGAGTCCTCCAGCGCCTACCTCGGGGGCTGCACTAGACACAGGCAGGGCGGGGAGGAACTGAACCCACGGGAGGGAGTGGGAACCGAGCACACGTCTGCTTGACTTACTCTCATCTCAGCGGCAGAGGGAGGCAGAGAATCAGAAAAGATGTGTGTGAGCCGTCCACACACCAACAAGCAGGCCTGTGTAAAAAGGCACCGGACACAGAAGGTATTGGTATAAGCAGCAATTTGAAAAGCTCCTCAGAAGCACACAGGCCGTCCTGGAGACTCCGTGGCACGGCAGAGGCAGGACTAGGAATGCTGGCCTGGAGCACGACGAAGCTACGCGGGCGCAGAGAGCTGGCTCTCCAAAGACGACACGCATCAAAAAGTGACTTTTTTCCTGATCCTTCTTTGGCATATATATTCTTCCTAAGTGTGGGGTTGAGTTCAAGGTCTGGCTCTGTGCTTTTGGATAACTGCTTTGCTCTAGACCTGAGAGATGAGAGGGACAGAGGACACACGCCAGGAACCCGGATTTCAGAGAACCGAGACGAGGGGCAGGAACCCAGGCACAAGCTGCAGCTCCAGAGAGTCAAACCGTGGCCTCCACGGCGCCAGCGCAGCCTCTCTCTTGCACAGCCAGGCCCTGGGTGTGGGTTGAAAAGTGAGTTTGCAAAGCAGAAGGGAGAGCTGAGGAACCCGAGGCCACCTGGTCCCCGCACTCTGGGCTGGGTCACAGGACCCGGCACCCAAGGCACCTCGCAGGGAGGCCCGGGCTCAGGCACTGGCTTCATTTCCTAACGCATCCCCACTCCTAAGGCACTTAGAGGTGAGGGAAAGCCTCACTTGCAGAACTGCATTTCCAGGAAAAAATACGGCCGCCTGGTTTCCTTCATCTGTATTGAGTTCTGTTCTCTCGGTACCTGCTTTACTGTGTGTAAACTCATGTGTGTGTGTGTGTGTGTGTGTGTGTGTGTGTGTGTGTCTGAAAGAGGAACGTCTTCCATCCAAAAGTTTCAACCAATGCATGCCTAGCTTACCTGATAATTCAATTTTTTCTCCCTTTACTAAGCCTTCTCAAAAGTTCCTACCTTGCAGCTTCTCACTTTTTACTGATCCAGGCCACCATTCAGTGTCGGTGTTGGACTAACAGCACACAGAGAAACGGGAGTCAGGAAGGAGGCGGGGAGAGATGGGCTGGTCTGTGAACACCAGTCCCCAAGGGTGAGCACGACTGGACAGATGGGCCTGTCAGGAGAGCGGCAGACTTCACGCCCTCCCCCACCCCAGCGCGTTCTCGGCTCAAGCCGTCTCTTTCCAGGGTCTTGATATTTTGCGGCCGTTGTAGTGTATTTTGAAAACTCCCACTACTGTTGTGAGATCTGCATGCAAGTCTAAAGTCAATCTTCCGGTGAATAATACAACAGGACAGCTGCCCAGGGAGCCGTGGGAAGAGGAGGGTCCCTCTGGCACCTGGGCCGCGAGGGTGAAAGAAGTGGCGGGCACTGCGTCCGACACGGCGTCCGCTTGTATTCGCCATTTATTAGAAAAATCAGATTTTTATTTTACACAAAAATTACCTTAAAAACAGTAAAATTTACCAAAAACTACTGAATCTCAGGCAGAATGGTTACTACCAAGATGCAGATTTACACGGTAAACCTGAGGGCCCAAAACATTCAACTCACAGCAAAACCTTACATCTTCAAATAATCATTATCAGAAGCAAAAACCAACTATGTACATGTTTCAAAAGACGTGACAAAGACAAAATAATGGATGCTAGCTGTCACTGTGAAGCTAGCTAACAAAAGAAAATGCCTCTACTCAGGGTTGGCCCATTACTTTGCTGAGAGTGAAACATTTGAAGAGTTTTTAAAAATATCTGAGCATAAATATTTAGGGTTACACACAACACACATACGCACAAACACATCCATTTTAATTCTGTGCCCCTTTGTATTTTTAAAATTGCACCGTCTCTGTCAGAGATAGTATGTAACATGCAGGAGGCATTCCTGTTTTTCTCAGCAGTGGCGTGTTACACAAGTCAAACGCAAACTTAAGAATGAATTCAGTTCAGCTGGAAGCCACTGCCACTCAGTACTTTGGCTCATATATTCTGTTAATGCTTTAGGGGTTGATGAAATTGTTCACATAAAAAAAAGTTGGAGAGAACGCAGTCCATTACCAAAGGTACTTGGTAGACAGTCCCCAGTGCATGCAGCAGTGCTGGGCCGGAAACTGGAAGGAACCAGTTAAACAGCACAGCAGTGTTCCCCCTGCTTCAACTTCCATATCCAGCTGAAGATAAGAAGTAATTATATCCAGGGCATTTTGCAGCAGTTATTAGTTTATGCCATTTCATGTATATAATGTCTTCATAATTCACACCAGGATGCAAAGTAACTCCTCTCCTCTCCTCTCCTCTCCCACCAGCCTTCCTCTTGTTTCCAGAAAGAAAGAAACACTGACGCAATACGTAGCTCCTGAAAACAAAGTGGGTCTCCAGTTATAGTCACGGGCTGCTGGCAGGGATGAGGGATCACGGGACCAGCCCTAAATTCTGCAGGATGGGACAAGAGAACTAAGCAGTCAGGCACAGTGATGGGCTCTGGCTCCCCCCAAGATACGTGCCCGAGGGTCACTGCACGTCCTCCAGCACAAACACACTCTGTTGCCTCACAAATTCAAGGAAGCAGGCGAGTGGAGAGGGAGAACAAAATTCCTTATCGGACGGGACAGTGCGAAGGGACAGTAAAGATGGAAAGAGCATTTCAATGAAAATACGAGGAAGGAAAGCTGTTAAGCCCTCGAGGATGATTGTTTCAGTGGTTTCCGAGCCCGTCGATATAACGCAAACCCTAATTAAGCCACAGGACTCGACTCACGAGACGCCCAAAGGACAGAAACAAGTATTTCACTATCAAACAGCAATGTTAAGCCAGTAACTCACTGCACTTACGCTGGAGCTAAGCCACAGGGCTGGGACCCCGAGGACCTCTGTGCACCCTGTTTAGCACAAACATCTGCTGAGTGACAGCAAGACGTGGTGCTATCTGGGGGAGAGATCGAAGGCTGAGGATGAAGGATGAAACGCCGTGTCTAAGTGCCACACAGACGTACCCCGACACAGGTTAGGGAGGGAACACCTTCCTTACCAGGAATGCTCAGAACCACCTAGGTTTGCAGACCGAGGCTGAGCATTCAGTTTTCTTTGAAATGTTATAACTAAGAGAATGGAGCACTCCGCGATTACAAGTGAGGAATAAAACAGAATGCCTATCCCAGCGCTAACCCGCAGCCTCTGGCGACTTTGGAAAAACACTAAACATATCCAGAACTAGTAAGTTACATTTTGCACACACAGGGGTGTGTGTCTGTGTACGCAAGCTCGTCTTTGTGCTTCTGTGTCTCCTTGTGTGTGGATGTAAGTAAATGAATCAATGCCATTGTCAGCATAAGCCTTAAACTTTGTTCTGAATAACATCTATATTTTTTTGGAAAATACATGATACATTCTTGGAAATCAAGTGCCACCTAAAGTCTCAAAATTATAAGTGAACAAACTTTATTTTCTTCGTTTAAAATCCTCTTATATGAATACAAACACTTGCAAAATGAAGATCTGCTCCCACAGAGCGGTAGAGGTGGCATCAAACACCAGACTTTTGCACATTAAGTGGGTGGCCTCAGAGTCCATGGCGTCAGTGCCACATCATTCGAAAAGCTCCCCAACACTGACGCGTGGGGCTGAAGCAAAGAAGAGGTCCAAAAGCTACGGCGTCAAGAACAGGGACCACACCCTGCTGTCTGGAAAGCAGCTTACAAAATTCACCATTGAGCCCGACAGTAACTCGCTTCTAGGGTTTCAACAGTGGGTGCGATTTAGTTAGTGACTTTTGCAGGTAAACAGAACCAGTGACTAGCCGTGGAGAAGGTCCAGTCTCAAAGAAATGGTAGCAAATCTGAAAACTGTTTTTGAAAACTCTTTCTTATAGAAGAGGGTGGGATTTTTCATACAAATTATGGCTAATTACATGGCCCAAAACATTTAAACATACGTCCATGTATCATATTCATGTTCCAAATGTCAGATAATCCTATCCAACAGTGGACTCGGTACACATGACAAGTCTATTGTGAAACACAGATGCAAAACATTAAAATGATCAACTCACATTAAGAAAATTGAAAATAACAGAAAACCCTAGAGAGAGTGAGAATCTGTTTTCTGAAGCCCTAGAGGAACACTTCGTCAGTTACGCCTGGGACCCTGAGAACTCGAGTGTTCTGACTAAAGGCAAGTTTTGGTAAGAATTGCGTTTTTACACTTGTTTACAACAAAATAAACAATGTTTTAGGCAGCCTTTGGTGTCTTGTGTGTTTTATAGTTAGTATTACTCAAATCTCGTCTGATGTGAACAATTCTCTTCTCTGCGGACCAGTCCAGGGGTGAGTGGCAGGTGAGGGAAGCTGCATTTTGCTGTAATTTAAAGACCCACTTCATCCTCTGGAAGGGGCAGAGCACGAAGCACTGCACCTCACGGTTCCGTGCGCCTCCCAGGTCTGTCCAGGCGCGGCTAGCAGATCCCTTCACGGCTACGTCCAGAGCGAGGCGGCAGCACGACGCCTGGGCCCGTCAGAGAAACCGCATTGGAAATGCACATTCCCCCGAACGAGTCAGTCGATTTTATTCATTTTACAACATGTGTGATAATCAACGGCCAAGCACAAAGCTCTTTATAAAAAAGAGCAAAATGGACTCCAGGAAAGTTGGACAAAGGCATGAGATGCATTTCAGTTAAGTGGACCTACTTCTTTCTGAGCTTTGAGAGCTCATCTGAACCACCGCATAGAGGCTGAGTGTTTTACATCATTATCACATCTAGAGATCATGCAGACGGAGAAGAAAAGTGTTTGGCTTAACTCTTACTTCTACAGAGTGTTTTACAGGCAGTTTTAAAGACCCAGATCTGCGCCTGCCCCTCCACCACAGCTCTGGGAGCAGTTAGCACAGCGACAGCAGGGCGACCAGGGAAGAGAGAGGCAGACGATACGGCCGTCCTCTTAGAAGGAAACCCCCAAATATTTTAGGGCATGAAACACAAGGCTTTTGTTATCCAAAAGTAATTAGTTGCAGAGTACAAAAACATTTTGGAGCAGAATGCACACAAATATGAGAATCAGAAGCCGCCCAAACCAAGCATATTAATAATAAATTCTTAAAGAAATGCATGTGTTCCCTGTACCTTACAAAAATCATTCCCACAGATTTTGAATCCAAGATTATATAATAGAAAATATTTATGTGTTTTACATTGAATATAAAAATTACTAGCAAATAAAAAAGGCTTTGACGATACACAAGAGGACCTTTCAGCGGACACATTCATTTTTAGGACGCCCCGAGGGTGACGTGCCCTAAGTACCCTGCTCCTGCTCCAGGTAAAGGCCAAAGGCAGGCACTTCCTCAGCGTTCATCACTGTCATTAAAGGAAGACTCAAGGAAGCTGGGACAGGAAGTAAAAATTGAGCTGAGAAGGAATTCTGCCAAGCACAATGCACCCTGCTTAAAAATATTTAAGAACAGAAATCAAAGACAGTGCTGAGGGCACATCAAGGGACTTTATACTGATGCGTTTATGGTCTAGGTGACAAATGTCACAACAGGAAGTCCGCTAAAACAAGTGTGCAAATAAGTAACAGGGGCTGGGGGGGGGGGAATGTCTACTCTTTAGGGTGTAAACTGCAGCAACGTCACGCCCCCATTCACCCTCCACGTGCACCTCGGACATCTCCGTAAGTTAAAGATCAGTGACTCACAAAACTTTGTTCAGTGTTAACACTTTTTTACCTGTTTAATTTAGGGATAGACACTGAGTTTCTTTAATAAGACATTTGGTTCTAGTTACTCACAAAGATCCATTTTTCATCCTTGTAACTCAGGAAATTTTAGTTCTCATTTAAAGCCCTGGAGTGTTCTCTTAGAAATGATTTGCCCTTTAGGTCAACATTTATCTAAGCACGTCTGCAGACGTTCTGTTACAGGAGGAGGAAGGGTACTGAGCAAGCTTTCCTCGGCGATCAGGCAGCTCCGTTTTAGGGACTGGCACCCTTCCAGTTCAGGAGGAAGCGTTTCCAGGTAATTACCCATGAGCTCCAGATGAGTAAGGTTCGACAGCTCACCCACGTGAGGGGACAAACTCATCAGGCTATTTTTCCCCAAAAGTAAACACTGCAGCTTTTTGCACTGAAACAGCCCATCTGGTAGCATCTCAATCTGGAAAGGGAGAAAAAGAAGCTAGTAAAACTGGTTTTGGATGGCCTACCACAACATATTTGTTTATATACACCCTTACATTCCCCCCCAAAACATCTGAAGTGGACAGAGACGATTTTAAAGGAAAAATAAGGACATCCCGACATGGAGTCAGGATTGAAGCCACCACGAACTTCTAAATCCCTGTTATACACAAGTGGGCAACCGGTTTGGCTCGGAACGTTCTAACGAGCAGTTCTCAATTCTCAAAGAAAACCTCTCTGTCACACATTCATCCCTAAGATAAAAAAACAAACCAGTAACTCAGGAGAATCATAATTATTCTTGAGTCTTAGATCAGAAATAAATCGATCTCAAGAATCCTCATACGGAGTTTGCTGTGTGATGTAAGGGGCTCCACCGTCAAGAACGTCCTGAGAACAGACACAAGGCTATTTGTAAGGGTTTCATAGCATAGACTGAAAACTCGATTCTGTTAAAAAAAAAAAAAAACGTTGACAGAAGCAGAGACCAAAAGATATAATACATACATATGTACAGTTCATTCCCCTCTACATACACACACACGAGTTTTCACTCTTCCTCCTCTCTGGGAGCTTTGATTAAACCACATGACAGAGAGATCACTTTAAATACGATAACCCGCCTGCAGTTAGGTCAACTCTCGCAGCGGCTCGGCTGCACTGCTCCGTCTCTGGTGTGAAGGGTGCCATGTGAGTTTCCGGGGGAGCCACAGTGTACATATAAATGCACAGGATTTACTGGGGAAAGAGCTCCAGCGAGAGGCCGAGCATGCACAGTGCCCTTCACCCTCATCCTGCCACTGAGGGGCACGTTTGCCCCGGGCAGAGCGAGCTGCACACACCCCGCCCTGCAACGCTCGGCACAGAGATGCAGCAGAGAGATGAGACAGAAGAAATGTAACCTTTCTGATCAGAGACACCTGCAGCTCAGGAGCAGGGTCGGTGAGCAGAGGGAACAATCAAGTCCTGCGCTGTGAGCTCAGGGTTGAGAGTGCCCTTTGATGCCGAGGCAACGACAAGCAAAAATGAGTTGGAAGGATGGAAGGCTTAGCTCACCTGTATTCAGTGGACGCCTGCTGAGCGCCTGGGCGGGGGTTGTGCCAGGTTCCCAGCCAGGTGTCGTAGACAGAGCGCTGAGTGAGACAGATGGGTCTTTGGGACCCATGCAGGGTCTTTCAACATTGGCACTGTGGACATTTTAAACGGCATAGTCTTTTTATGGGGGTGCCCTGCATACTGGTCAACGTTCAGCAGCCTCCCTGGCCTCTGACCGCTAGACACCAGTGCCACTCTCCTCCAAAGCTGTGACAACCAAAAACGTCTCCAGGCAAACGTCTTCTCGGGGGCAAAACTGTCCCAATCTGAGAAGCACTGGTCTAACAGGGGAGAGAAGTAGCAAACAATCATAGCAATCACCAGTCTGCAACGGCTGCCATGCAGAAGAGTGCCCTAGCCAGGGCTGCACCAGGGAGTCCCAGTCTCCTTTCTGCGGTCGGTCGGCTTCCAGATCCCAGCAGGTACCTTGCTTGACTGGACTATTTCCTGCTGAACACCCTGAGCCATTGCCTCCCTCTCCTTCTGTCCGGCTGTCGGTACTACCCTGTCTTACCGATGGTCCTTCGAATCTCAGAATTTGTGATTTGAGTGACTTCCCAGCCCCCAGTCCAGGCAAGGGATTTCGCCAGGTAATGGGAGTGCCCCTCTGGGGTCAGCCCCTCAGTTGTGTTGCTTTCGTGAAAGGAGCTAAGGGTGTGGCTAGAGGCATGCTCCCTGAGGGTCAAGTGTCCCTTTCAGGGGCTTTCTCTTGGGATCAGCAGCCAGCTAAAGCACAGGACCTCAGCTCACCTGCTGGAATTCATCCTTGCTAAAGGAGGCGGGGGAGCTGTGTTAGAGACTTGAGCAGTTTTACCCTGAAAAATCTACTTACACATTTTGCCTGAGCCAGTAAAATTTAAAAAGAAATGTTTAGATGGCATTTATTTATACTGAATTCATTAAGCATGCTCTTTCTTAGACTATATAATATGTGAGTCAGGAAGGAAAAAAATTCCCCAGTGGACTAGTGATTTCTTCTCAAAAATCAAAAGAAATATTTACAGACCATCAGATGATAAACTTTATAAACAGAATGGTTTTATAGGATAAATTTTATACATACATAAACTGAAAAAAAAAACCAACCATACTAATGGCTACATGACCACTCTATATCCTAGAATTTCCTTACAACCAAGTGTCTTCAACAAAATCGACTGGACCCCCAGAACATGCAGGGAAGGGTGGCTCTTTCTCTGTGTCCACGGCTGACACTGATAATTAAACATTCCCCTGTTTCCCAGAGGCTGGGACCCCACTTCAGAACTCCTCAATGTCAGATTTCCTGTTTTTCTGGCCATTGACACATGCTGTCTCGGAACGTGCCAACCTAATCTATGAAATCCAATCATTTCAAGAAACAAAGTTGCGTTATTTCCGTATTAAGTAGTAATGTCAAAACCAACAAGCAGCACTGCCAGATAAATGGTCTTCCAAAGAAATTCCTGTATTATTCACCTTCTGGCTAAAGTCTTCCAATTAATTAAAGAAATGCATTCAATGCAGAAAAGGAGAAATTGGAAGACCTAGGTGTAAACTGAAATGGTTTTTAAGATGTGAGCAAAGCTATTACATCCTCCCCCTTCCCTGTGCTTCTCCGTCACATTTAACACCATCATTGTCCAACTATGCTTTGGCACCAGATAGAACTGGGTGCTGCCTCTCCCTCTCCCATCATCCACACACACCACCGCTTCCCAGGGATCATCATTTGGACCAGTGCGTCTGCGATGTAGTAGAAAGAGCACGCGAGCCGGAGCTGGAGCGTGGGGTCCACCCCAGATCCATCCCTGGGAAGCTTTGGATCTTGGGCAAACTGCTCTGAACCTCAGTTTCAGGACCAGCAAAATGAGGGCAGTGGACTAGAGCAGAGGTTAGCAAAGTTCTTCTCTAAAGGAGCTGGACAGAAAATATTTTAGGTTTTGCGAGCCAGGTGGCAAAATTGAAAATATTATGTAGGTACTTGATGACTTAAGAGGGAAAAAATTTCATGTTATATTTTTAAGTGATGAAGTTAAAAATATAAAAACAATTCAGTACAATTTTTTTGGAATACAGGCCCGCTAATGAGAACAATGGAATTTATTCATGAACACTGAAATTTGAATTTCCTATAATTTTCATATGTGATAAATATTATTATTCTTTTGATATTTTTTCCCACAACCACTTAAAAACTTAAAAACCATTCTTAAGTCAGGCTGTGGGTGGATCTGGCTTGCAGGCTGTATGTACTTTGCTGACCTCAGGACCAGGTGACCCACAGTGTTCCTTTCAGATATGAGCCTTTGTCTCCTGGTTTTAATCTATATTCCTACTTCTGAACCGTAACTGATTAAACCTCCCCATGGGGTTTCGTTCCTCGACTGCCCTCTCCCAACCCTTCTGAATGCTACCACCAGAGCCTCCTTTGAAGGTACCAGTTCAGGCTCACCAGCACTTTCAAATTCAGGTCTGATCCCGGCTACTACCCAGTGACTCAGCACTGAACTAGACTGGCAGACTTCAGGGCACTCTCCTCCCGACCCACCTTCTGAAGGCTCTCATCTCTTACTCCATCGGGGCATGCCTACTGCAGTCCTCTGGGCATGACCTCTATTCTTTCACATCACCCCATTCAGTGTTCCCAGCAACACTCTTCTCCAAGAGTTACCACGAAAAAGAATGCCCTGCTCAAATACGCGTGGCAACCGTTGTGCACCACACCTCCCTCTCAGAGAAGCACAACGCATGCTCACGGATTAAAGGCTTTGAGGAGTCCTGCAGCAAAAATATCATAAACGTGTTTAATGTTTTTTTGTGATAAGAACCATTACTACCCCGTGGAAGAAGCTCTGGAGTGCCCTCTCAGTGCACGTCTGCCATGTGGGGGCTGCCCAGCATCCTGATGTCTAGAGAGTTCCCTGTCTCGTCTCGGTGGGAAGCAGAGCCCACTTCCCACTAGAGGAACTGTATTTAGCATCTGTAACTGAGTTAGTATTTGTTTCCTCCATCTATATACGTGACACAATGCCTAAGTCTTTGGAGAAAAAAAGAGTCTTTAAAACCTCTTTTTTCAGGAATCTTTACCAACCTCCATTCCAAATGGAGGCGTTAAGTCACATTTCTGAGTATATGCATATCTAAATATTAATACAGCCAGTTTGATTTTTTGTTTGTTTGTTTTTGGAGTTTTTTGGGAGGAGTTAATTAGGTTTATTTATTGATTTTTTTTTTAGAGGAGGGACTGGGGATTGAACCTGGGACCCCATGCATGCTAGGCATGCACTCTACCACTGAGCTATACCCTCCCCTTTTATTTTCGAATTTTTACAAATATTTTGTTCTACTTCATAATATCATGAGAATCTCAAGGTTTCAAGAAGGAACTCTGAAGAAATTATTTAAATCCCTACGTGAAACATGAATCCTCATTCCTTCAACAATATTCCTACCAAGGGACTGACCATGTATATCTGAACAGTTTCATGAATAAGAAGATCACTTCTCCCTTCTCAAATGTTCATTCAGTCTTTAGACAGCTTTTTTGGGAAGATGAGAAAGCTTTTACTGATTGTCTAAGTTCTAACATTTACAGCTACTCCCAATAAGCTTTCTTTCCTATGTAAGTCTTCCAAACATTTGAAGACCAATACTGTGGACTGTTCTCTCGCCCTTCCCTCCCCAGTACTTCCCATCATTAGGCTACACTGTCCCATTAGAGAGGAACTTGTCCTCTCTCTGGCTGTTGTCTTCCAAGTGAGTTCCTGTTCCTCCACATCCTTAGTAGGTAAGACTCTTTGTGGTTCTAAGGATGCTCAGCATCTGCTGGTCACCAGATTCTGGAGACAATGCAGCTAAAGGCACCACTCTACTCTGGCCATGAACTGTCCCCAGCATAAGGCTCCTCACGTGCTACCAAGTACCTCCCTTATTCAAGACAGACTGTATCTGACACTCACGCCTATTCTCTCTGTCAACCAAGATCAAGAAGTAAATGAGCTTGGTATCAAAAGTACCAACGTCTTACAGTTTCACTACCTTAAGGCAGGAAAAAAAACATTAACCTGCTTATACATTTAGATAATTCAAGAGCTGCTAACAATTTAATCAGCTCCAACTTTCAAAACTTCATGGAGTGATTTAACTGTACAACAACTTGGTAAAACCGATGCCTTTCAAAATAATTATATTTTTTATGATAGGTTTAACAATGGAAAAGGTGTCACCAAAATACTAACATTAATCAACTGCATAAATCAATGACACTAACGGTAAATCTCGAGACCTGTAGTTTTCCAAGGTGGTCGCTTGACCAGTGGCATCAGCTTCCCTTGAGATTTTTAGAGCTTCAAACTCTTGGGTGCTACACCAGACCTGCTGAATCAGAAACCCTGCAAGTGGGGCCCAGAAATCAGTGTTTTAACAAGCCCCTCAGGTGATTCTGGTGTACACAGATAATCCAGATCAGGCTTAAAGGAGTTTGAAAACCTCATAATCCTTTAAGACCTGAAGTTTTTTGTGTTTTATAATGGCTTCTAATCTTGTGCATATGAGTAAAGTCACAGAGTTCTAAAAGCATGAATTTTGCTCTTCTTCCCTAGATCTTCGGTATTTTCCCAACAATCCATGGTTTCTGAAAATACCGTCAGGTGATTAATGTGTTTATCAGCCAACACCATGCTTACAGCTATATTTAGCATAAAATACGAATTACAAAGGAGGTAACACCTTTCGGGGTCGGGTAGAGGGAAGTCATCCCCATGTTCGACTAGAGAGGGGGCACCTCCATCGTCTGGCAGACCTGATTTCTGACAGGTTCTTCTCCTTCTTCCTGTGCAGATGTTACCATCACTCTCTTGCCCTTCCAGCCAGCATGGTTTTTGTTTTTTCCCTCCTCCTTCACATTTTAACCTAGGAAACTACTCATTTATTTTGTTTTTTCTTGTTTCAGCAAAGTTAAGTTTTCCTTAACTTGGCTTTACTGCTGCAAATTATGGTTCATTTTAAAAGCGTGGATGCTGGAAAAAGCTTCCAAGAAGCCCTAGTGTCGCATTATAGAACCAGGCCTTTCATTTTGAGTTGTCTTTCTACACATGCGTGGAGATCTCAAGTCTTTCTTACTGCATCACAAATAGGGTTTATGAATAACTCATGATCCCAGTATTTTTAACAGAAAGTTCTCCTGTGACAGATTTGGAAAGCTGAAAAGTTCTACGAAACTTTCTAAGTACTTAAGGCTTTTCCAAAATGAACACAAGCTCTGTCATAACTAGTTAATTAGTTTAAAATACTTCAACTCTGATGGTTACATTAAAAAAAAAAAAGGGAAAGAGAATAAAGAGAACATTTGTTGATCAACTACTGTGTGCCAGGAACTGTGCCAAAGGCCTATCCATTTTCTCATAAAATCCCCATGACAGCTTGTGAGTTAGATTAAAAACTGATGCTCAGTGCTCTGAACACTTGTCTGGTGGGTGGTAGTCAGGCCAGCTCAGGACGCTCGGCATGACTTAAAGTCCATTATCTTTACTTACATCACACGCTGTAACAGCAGATGCTTGAAAGACTGGCCAAACAAAGGGAAGAGTGGAGTTACTTACGTTGTTGTTGGTCACAGCAAAGTACTGCAGATTACTCAGATACTGGATTTCTTCCGGAATGAAGGTCAGGTGGTTGTAGCTTAGATCCAGGTAATGTAGTTTGGTGCACAGGAAAAGCTGCAGGGGCAGATTCTCTATGTTGTTATGGTCCAGAAAGAGCTGCTCGAGATTAGATAATGCCCCGATCTGTGCAGGAATATAAGCGATGTTATTGTGCCACAACTTCAAGCAGGAAAGATTCTGCAGATGCTGAAAGCTAATGATCTCTTCCACAGTTTTAAGGTTATTTTCTCTGAGGTCTAACTCATGCAAATTGTTCAGGCTGAAGATGGAGTGTGGAATGCGTTCCAGGTCGCAGCTGATCAGCTCCAGGCTTTTCAGATGGACCATCTTTTTCAAGTTGTTCAACACAACCAGTTTGCTTCCCTCATTATCGAGGGACAACTTCTGCAGCGAAGGCAGGAGGTCTGTGATGACTTGTGGGATCCGGGAGAGGCTGCTCTTCAAGTAGAGGGTCCTCAGGTTTTTCAAGTCCTGGAAGCCCTCCAGCTGCATGGTACTCACCTGCTCAGGTAGAACACAGCCCGACAGGTAAAGTTCCTTGAGATTCTTCAGGTGGAACACCCAGCGGGGAATTTTCCCCATTTCAGTAAATTTCAGGCGGAGGATTTTTAAATTCTCCTCTAGGAAGGCCAGGGCGGGATGGTCGACCACCAGAGATGAATGGTACACGTGGAGCTCCTTGAGGTTGACCAGCTGCGAGACTGCGGAGGGCAGCTTGACCTCAGGGATCAGCTCCAGGCTGAGCACTTCGATTTCAGTCAACTCAAAGACATTGTCTGGAAGACCGTTTAGCATGAAAAGGTGCAGCTCTGCCTTGTCCTGGGAATTCTTCACAAGCTTACTCTTCAGTTTCTCAACCGTCCACTCGTTGTTGAGGTTGATCTGTTTCAGTTTGTTCTCACTGACCTCCGACAGGAAGATGGAGAAGCGTTTGGAGTAAAGAGGATCGTACTGGTCAGCCAGGTGCAGGATGAAGGCGAAGTCATTCTTGACGTCCGGGATGTCACTGTAGTTGCTCTTCTCTCGCAGCGCCTCAAAGGAGTACTGCTTCAGAGAACTCCGCAGCATCCACCACAAGCTGTACGAGGAGGTGAGGCCGTAAAGTATCACCAAGATGACGTAAAACGAAGCCAGGACCTTAAATATCTCTGCCAAGGAGTAGACGCACTGGTAGCGCTTATACCCCGTGAAAGCCTGCAGGTCCACCGAGCAGTCGATTTCAAGAGCGATGTAGGTTAAAAAGTACGGAACGTATGTGATGATGAGGACAAACAGAATGACCTTGACGATGATCTGCTTCAGATACACTCTGTAAATGATGTCCTTCTGCTCCACATGCATGCGGAACCTTTTCACTTTTTCAAAGATGGCTTTGGCCTGTTCGCCCTCCTTCTTGTCCAGGACGCTAGAGGCCGGGCTTTCTAAGCCGGCTGACTCCAAGCCAGGCTGCGGGAAGGGCAACGGCTGCTTGTTGGAATCGACGTCGGCTGAGCACCCTGAGGACGAAAGCAAAACCTTGGACTTGGAGAGTGTCAGGGGTCGCCCTGACTGTTCGGCCACCGTTTCCGACAGGGCTCGGGTGGTCCATGGAGAATCGAAGCACTTGTGCAGGATGGCAACAAAGTGCTCGAGCCGGGAACTGGTGCTGGGGTAGTGAAGCCAAAAGTTGCTGCAGGCTGCAAAGATGAGCGTGTGCAAGAGCACCAGGTAGGGGAAGAACTTTGCAAACCAGTGGAGCTGCTTCTCGTAGCAGACAGCGTCAATGTAGGCATACTGCTGTCGGTGGAGGTCGTTCTGGATTCTGAGGGGGAGCGGAGGCGGTGGCCCGGGATCAGAGGACGCGTTCATGCTGGCTTTCAGGACGTCCCAAGGCACGGCGCAGTGATTGTCGAACTCCACCTTACATGGGAGACAGCACAGAACCCTACTCTGTGTCAGCTGGAGGGCTCCAGCCAGCACGGCCACCAGCAGCATGATCAGGGTGATGTAATACCAGAAGACGTCCCACCACGGTTTCAGGATGTGATAACATGACTGGGCGTCTGCTAAACATTTCAGCTCTGTTAGTGTAATCATGACTTCCCCTTGCAGGAGTACAGAAGCTGGAAGAGGAAAGTAAAAGAAAAACTACTGGAGCAGGTACCCCCAAGCAAGCTGAAGCTCTAAAGCTCAAGCACATCCAAGCAGGACTCAGCTCAGGGGCAAGTCTTGGGAGGCAGGGCTGATGACCAAGAGGCAGGAGAGCCTTCTGGTTTCATGTGAAACCTCAGGCCATCCCTCTGTGCGCTACACAGCCCCTCAGTTGAGACACATTCGGTGCCGGCCAGGCTGCATCTGCAAAGGTATTCGGTGCAGGACATGGAGCAGCTACCTCGTTTCCTCCTGGAGCGCCACTCCATGCTAAGCTGTTAAAAACCGGAGGCCAAATTTTCTTCAATCAACATTAGGAAAACTGGTTTTTATGCCACTAAGTTCTAACAGCCACGTTTTGTACCTTCCAAACGGTCTGAATAAGCTCTTTCTCACGTCCCACTCACTTGCCCGGAGCATCGGGCACAGCCCCAGGGCTGTGCTCCCACCACTGCAAGGACTTCCTTTGAGCCAACACTGCTTCATAAAATTATCCCTTAGGGTTTGAGTGATTTATCAATTGTATGGTCAGAACAAACTGTGATTTAATACATTATCTCCTTTCCCCTCCGAGCTCTTGCTTCGTAACTTAAGTTCACACCCAACTTAGAATATTTAAAAGCTGACACACAGAGCTGATGGCTTAAAAATGGATGGGGAAGGAGGCCCCAGTTACGACTCCCCCATGGGGACGCTCTCACGTTTAACGGCTCGATGGCAAAGCACTAAAAAGATAAATGATCAGGGCACATGCTATTATTAAAGTATTTTTGCCTTCAGAAAAACAAGGTGGATTTTGCATTTTCACGTCAAAAAGTACTCAGACAATGCTCTTTACAGAAATGATTGATGTAGTGTTCAGCCTTACATGTACCAATTGTTTAAAAAACTGCTAGCTAGTAAAATCCAGACCATCTATAAGATGGCACAGATTAAGACAGATAAAAGGAAATATTTGGATCTAGTAACAATTCTGGTAAATATCGCAGCAGCATGGTCGTCTTTTGCTGGTGGTCCAGCTCCAAGCTTTGCTCGAGGGCTTCTCTTGCACTTTTTTGAGTCTGAAGTCTTAACCTTCCTGGGTCTGAGTTTCTCTCTCTGGACACCCTAGTACTGGGAGCACCCCCAAGGAAAACTTTCTGCTCTCACCAGTCCCCCTCCGAGGGCCTGGTGTCCTGCCTTTGACCCTAGAATCCCATGACAGGGGCCCTGGGACCTGCGAATACGCATCTTCTCTTTTGCTAGTCAGTCCGAGCATGCTCCTGACCACCTGACCCTGAACCCTAACCCTTCATGCAGTCCCCTAACAAGGACACCCCCGATCCTGACTTTACCTGCTGGCCTGGGGCACCACCGTCCAGCTGTATTCTCACTGGGCACCAGCATGTCATATGGATTCAACTTCCTCTTGGGACACATGGCTTGAATAAATAACTCTCCAGGGCGCCTTTACTTTAGTTTAGTGGGTCTAGCTCTTAACTTCCTCCCTTCTGCCTCACCCCACTGCAGTTAATCATAATTGTGTGTGAAGACAAGACAAGACAAAAGCAAGAGGATTATAAGAGACAAACAGAAAATCCTGGACTAAGACCCCCAAATACTATAAACACGATGGGAGGAAAGGATGGCAAAAAACACTGCTGGAGGAACATGTGAAAAATATCTAGGGGTTTCAGTCGACATAAATGCATGCTTTAGGCTAACTGTGTCAGAGCTATTACGTAAAACACAGCTATGTGCTGTATTTATGCTGAGCAGAGTTATGACATGACTATAATCTAGGGGCATAGTATTACACGAGCCCAGTAAAGGGGCAACAGTCCTTCTGTGCCCAGCTGGTGAGACCATACCTGGCACCCAACATGCAGTCATAGGGTTAAAGACCAAGTGGGCAATAAAGTAATCAGGAGCGACTTGCCTACGAACCATTTCCTATAGAGGAACACAGGTACTTGACGGAGGAACACATGCACTTGAAGATATTCAGCTGAGATAAAAGATGACTAGGGGAACCTGAGAATTTATCTTTACATCTTGCAGTGCCACCCCTTGGATTAAAGAATAAGTGGAATTCTTCCAGAGGCAGAACGAGGTGGGTGCTCATTTTAGGAACGACATTTTGATTCAGTTTGTAGCAGAGCATCCGCAGAACTGACTCCTCCGAGGAATAGCTGAGGCCCTTCTCCCGACTGGGGCAGAGCTGAATAAGATGACCATCCACCAAGGAGGCTGCAGAGGGATTTCTTGCAATGGATAAAGAGGGTGAACGGGACCATCTCCACGGGCTCTGGCAGCTCAAAGCTTAGGGCTTTCTTTATACTCTCAAAGGTCCTGAGAGTTAAAGTCATGTAAGATCCACAACTGAAATTATGGAAGAATGTAAACACAAATGGCTCTAACAACAAGGGTACTTGACAAGACAGTGAATATTTATCCACCAAAGAACATAAGCCAACACTGGCCAAGATAAAATACTTCAAATATTTATACTTACTATAGTGAGAAAAATGAATCCGAGAAGTTGACTGTTCTTCAGTCAGGAGGCCTACACCTTTTGAAATTTCTTAGACACACCATCTCTGTGATTGTCTTCATTCTATGAGAAAGCATAGGTAACTTGAAATAGCTATGGATGTTCAAACAAACAAAGCTGGAGACACTATCCTCAGAGACCCTCTCCATCGGAAAACTTTATATGGCAGATGGATTTTTCATAGACCAGCTTACTTTTCATATTGGGGGACATTCTGGCAAAGGTGTATAGACAGGACCCCACCCACAAACAGATCACACACAGCCCCTGAACTCCCTTAATTTACAGAGAAGTTTCTACAGAAATTTAGACATTAATGTATTTCAAAATGCTGTGTCTACAACACTTAGATGAACACGTGGCTTTCTCAAGTAGTTTATGTATGTCAAGTTCTCTCACTTGGTCCTCACACACAGTTGCATTTATCAGATGGCCTGTCAAACCATATAATTTTTGAACCTTACCATACATCCATCCAAATAAGACTCAATGCTCCTAAAATTTAGCCTACTGATTCATCAGATAGTTACAAGTTAATAACTTTTTAAGACATAGTCCCAAAATATGGCTGAAATTCTCTGAAATTATATTATTAAATATAGCTCCACCCTTTGTATTGGGCTTTTGTTTTTTACCTTGTAGGTGAATAAAAGCCATTCTTAGCATCTACTTAAACAATCATTTGCAGTAGTTTAAATTACACATATATTGACTAGTTTGAAATGTGAAAACATTCTAAAACATAAACAATTTTTTTAGCTGGGTATGAAAATTATATATTTAGTCCCTATGTAATCTCTGAAAAGTTGCTGGGAAGTTCTATAAATTTGGCTGAAGATACAATCCTTTTTTGGTTTATTAAGTACTTGAAATCCAGCTCAGAGTACTGACCCCAAATTGTATTTAAGGTATTTTTAGCAGTATTCTTGTAACTTTGTCATTTTCAAAGATCAAAAAGTTAGCATGTCTGAAATGTACTTTGGATTTACCAATCCATGTGTAAAGCCTGCTTTATAATTACCATCCAGTATCAAATTATTTTGCAAGCCAGAAAGCACAGTTAGTGTGTGACAACCCAGCTATGTACTAGTTCATACTCGGCGCCACTGGAGTATGAGTTTCTTGTTCACGACTCATTTTTGAAAGGCTTACAACATATGCTACATAACTGCATTTACGTGTAGTAAGCATGATAAAGACATTCACTGTGTGAAACATTTACATATTTCCCACTGCATTGCATCTGTAATGAGCCAGGGGAGAATTTATTGCCTAATTCCAGCATGCTACCAGGCCATCATGATCACTTCCTGCACAATACAGTTTCCTTTAAATACTGCAAATACACTTTTCTGCTTTAAACACGGTATTTCTAGGAAAAGAGAGAGTCACAAGCCAACTACAGTAATATTTTAAAATAATCATAATGAGAAACTTCTGCAACTAACCTGTCAGAGAACCACAGCTGAGGACAGGCTCGCCATATCTATTCTAACCAAAAATTTTTCTAAAGAGTGCTTCTTGTTCACCTTTTTAAGAATTATTTTTAAAAAAGAATTATAAACTTTTCCTCTAATCACCTAGTTCACATTCCCTTTGATGATTTCCTTGTCAACAAGAAAGCAAATAAAAATCTATTATTAATAATCTAATGTCTGTTTCTCTATTTTCAAAGCACTTTCATTACATTAGTTTCATGCCAACAACAAACCATTAAGATAAATATTATTCTTCACACATTTCATAAACATGGAAA
Source organism: Camelus bactrianus (assembly GCF_048773025.1). Taxonomy (NCBI): domain Eukaryota; kingdom Metazoa; phylum Chordata; class Mammalia; order Artiodactyla; family Camelidae; genus Camelus; species Camelus bactrianus. The sequence goes on along the minus strand of NC_133547.1, from coordinate 25,484,707 downwards.
ATAAGGCAGGCCCAAAGGAGCTATCTTGTCCAAGGTGACAAGCCTGGCAAGAAATAGTTACAACTAGAACTTAGGTCCTCCAGCTCAAATCTCCAGCCTTGTGCACACTAGACCATGCTGTCTCATTCAGTTAACTATGCCAGTCTGAGTTCTCTCAAAAGCTAAAGAGAAAGCTGAATATTTAACTCTCTTCCCTAACTACAATGTACTGAATGTTTGCATCCCTATAAAATATATACTTTAAAATCCTAATCCCTAAAGTGATAGTATTAGGAGGTGGAGCCTTGGGAGGTGATTAGGTCCTGAGAGTGGAGCCCTTGTGGATGGGATGAGGGCCCTCACAGAAGAGACCCCGGAGAGCGCTCCTGCCCCTCCCACCACGTGAGGACACAAGCAAGAACGTGGCCATCTGGGAACTAGGAAGTGAGCCCTCATCAGACACGGAGTCCGCCAGGACCTCGATCTCAGGTTTCCCAGCCTCCAGAAACTGTGAGAGATAAATGTGTGCTGAAGGGACTAAGACATCAACTTACCCCCACATCTGCATTATAACTGCTTCCATTTTAACCTTTTGAAAGACCAGGACACAAATGAACAGCTTTCTGCAGTGTCTCCAGTTATATACTATATAATCTGCTTTCTCAGCTAAACTTTTTCTACTAAACATTTCCCACTGAACTACCTAAGACTTTATATAAATCTGTCTGACTTTAATGATGTATGAAAAGTTTCAAGCATTTCTATGTATTAAATGATGTTAATTTTTCTAACTGAAGTGTTTAACTGGAGATTAGAACATAGCTCTCCTTTGTCATTACAAAATTTAATACCGTTTGTGTGTCTAGGGAATTTTTTCCAGACAATATTTTTGCAAACAATGAGAATTCAATCTGAATCAGATCTCTATTTCTAATATACCAATGCACTAAATCAGTTCAAAGAAACAATGTTAAAAGTAAAGGATTTTATGGTCCTAATTCCATTCCTTTAACTTTTAAACCTCATTAAAAAATCATAAAAGCTTTCAAAGCACATGAATTCATTTGGCAATCTCCCCCCACCACCACCACCACCACCAAGTCTCTAAGACTGAACAACAACACTCAAGTTAGCCGGCCTTCACTTCCCACTAGTCCTTATTTTACTTTGAAAGCATTTCCAAAATAACCAGTGAAAAAATAAACAAATGATGATCAGATGGCATTTAGAGTCATTATATGCTGAGATCTGGACGCCACTTCAAAGGTCTCTGCCTCTGGCCCCAGGCAGGGATACAGCCAAACAATTCAGAATGGGGTTTCTCTATACCACCATTGAAAACTGATTTAAAAATCACCTTATATCCTTTCAAAATGCTTAGTCCTACTTCTCATCAAGATGCTTCTGGGGTTTAACATACACCTAACTGAAGTTTACACTCACCTCTGTGAGTTCTCTCGCTGGGAGACAATGTGCTATATCCAGGATTAATTTGCTCCTTTTCTTTGTACTAAATAACCCCCGAACCTTCATCAGAAATCTGATGACAATCATTTAGCATTTCTCCAGCACTTGAATGATCATTAGCAAGACACTGGTTTTGAGGTCTAGAAGAGAACTAGGATTCATCTAGTAAAGGGTTTCTCTAACATCAGTGCTCGTGAATCACTGGAGAGCCTGTGCAGTCGAACACGACGAGCCCCTCTGCGCGTTTCTGACTCGTTAGGGCTGGAGGAGGCCCGAGAATGCGCATTTCCAACAAACCCTGAGTCGGCGTTGATGCTGCTGGCGCAGAGGTCACTTTTTGAGAATCGCAAATCTAAGACAGGGTTCTCAATTCTGGCTCACGTCAGAACCAGTTGGGGCACTTTTACAAGAAACTGAAACTCGGGCGCCACTCCTACAGAGCACTTCAATTGGTCTAGGTGAGGCCAGACTTTTTTTCTCCCCAACTCTCCCCAGGAGAAGAGGCTCACAAGACAGACTGGCAACAGAGTATCTGGGGAAAGCGCCTACCTTTTAAGTCTTCCCAGAAGTTTCGGGTGTCTAGATCCCCCCCCCCCCCGCCACAGGCCACGAAGTAACAGCTACCGCCAACCACACTCCAGAGACTCAGGCCTGTGAGGCAGTGGGACAGCGAGTCGCTGAGCTGCAGAGAGTTGCAGGATGGGTTTAAGGAGGAAGGATCAGAAATAGGGGGCCAGCTGAAAGGCTATTTCAGCCATGTCGGCCAGAGATGACATGGCAACACTTTGTAATATATTTGAAAAGAAAGCAGTATATGAAATAATCACTGTAAATAAAAATTCAACACCATTAGCAACATCAAATATCCAAAGAGAGGGCCATGGAGAAGCAGGGTTTAAAAGGGCTCTGATTCAGATCCTAAGGTACTATGGTACCTTCCATAGTTTCTAGCACGTGGTGTACAATAAACACAGCTGAACACACAAAAAGCGGAAGGCAGAAGAAAGTACGTTCACGCCTTAGGCAGGGTGTATCTAAGGTGATTAAGCCTATCCCTGGAGAGGCTAGAACTCAGAAGCATATAGATGGGAAGGATTTTGGCTAACTGGTCTGCATATTCCAAACCTTAATGGCTTAAAAGTAGTTTTATTTCCTGTGAGTCTGTGGGTAGTTCTTTCACCTCGTGGTGCTGGCACAAAGAAGGCCCAGATGTCCTCACCCGCCAGGCTGGTAGTTGGCTCTGACTGCTGGCTGGAACTTCACCTGAGACTCTTCTTGGCTGCTCGAGTGTCCTCACGTAGCCTGGGGTTGGGTTCTGCAGTGGTGCGCTCCGAGCAGAGAGGCGAAAACTGCAGGTTTTTTATGGCTCAGCCCCCAAAGCTACACAGTGCCAGCTCTGCCACATTCCACCAGTCACAGGGTTCAAGGGGACAGGAAGCAAATGCCTCCTCCCCGCGGGAAGACCACTGGGGCGTGCGGCCATGTTGGATCCACCACAGTCTCTGCCCACAGATGACTTACCGTTCTCCCGCATGAAAGGCCTCACCCTCTCCCCAGCCCTCCAAGAGCTTCATCTCACCATGGCATCAAGTTCAGCTTGAAGTCTAGGATCCTGTGCTGTCAGTCACGTCCAGGATGCTGCGGGACAACACCCTTAAGGTTCTGTCTAACAGGGCAGATCCAGGAGGCACTGCCTTAAGGCCTTTTGAAGTCTTAATGCAGGGTCCTGCACCCGTGCCCTGGCTTTCATTAGTACCTTAAGACCGAGTTTTACTGCACGAGCGCTCTGGATCTGTTCTTTCAGCTTGAGGCCATTTCTTACTTTGGGTCCCTTTTGCTGGGTGGAGAAGCTAGGAACAAGAAACAGTTTCATCCATGACCCCAGAAAACTCTGGACTGGAAACGTATCTTCTAAAATCTACTTGAAATCTGAACCGTTTCTTCTTTAATTAACCTCTCTCTTACAATAATTTGGGCGTAAGTGGTCTAAAAAAGTCAACTAGTACTTCTAATATTCCGCTGGAAAATCTAAACCAGAATCACAAATCCGTTAGGTTCATTTTCCACTTTCCACGTTACTGTGGGTGTCAATCTTGTCAATCTTCCCGTCAACACACAACCAGGGTACCACTTTACATCCTCCAACAGCAACTTCCTCACTGCCCTTCCAGCCACCATGAACAGTCTTCTTACTTCCCCTCCAGGTTCACCACCGCCTGGTCCCAAAGCCAGTGCCAGATGTTTTGTTACAGCAGAACCTCACTTCTAGGCACCAATTTTTGTTTTGGCTCTTTATTGCTATGTAACGAACCATCCCCAAACTTGGCAGCTAAAATAACCATTCATCATTTCTCATGATTCTGTGGGATGATGAGGCAGTTCTTCTGTTTCACATGGTGTTGGCCGGAATGTTGGGATGGCTGGACGGTCCAAAATCAAAGGGCTGCTGTTTCAGCTGGCTGCTGGCCTGAACTCAGCTTGAGCGAGTGGCCAGGCGCCGGCCGCCCTTCCACATCGCTGGTTAGGCTTTCTCACAGCCAGGTGGCTCAGCTCTAAGCAGGAGCAGCTGCAAGCACCGGAAGGCAGAGGCTACAAATCTCCTGAAGGTCCAGCCTTAGGAATTACTCCACACCATTTCTGCCACACTTGATGGGTCAAAAAGGTAACAGGGCCAGCCCAGATGCACAGGAGGGGAAACAAGACTCTACCTCTTCATGGGAAAAATCACAAAGTATTTGCAGCCATCTTTAGTCCACCACTGGGAGTCATGAGCATTTAAGGAGCAGACAGTGCCATAGAAATGAATTCATTCTCTGAAAGAATTTAGTCAGTAAAGAATAGAATTTCTCTTCCCTGTATAACATATCAGATGAGGAAGGACAATCAGACAAGGAAGATTTAGCAAAAGGGGGACAGAGAAGCAGAGTCAGTAACGTAAAAAAAAAAAAAAAAAAAAAAGCAGCAGTGCAGTGCTTGTGGACACAGAAGCCAGAGTCGGGCTTCGCAGCCGAGACACAGAGGAAGCAGGGGAGGGCAGTGACTGGCACCGCCTTTCTGCAGCTTCTTGCCCAGAGCTGTGAATCAGTCCAGTAACATGCGAAGTATGAGGAAAATCACCCTAACCAGCTGAAGCCCCAGGAGAAAGGTACTGGATGTGACAGGTGAGAGCATGTGAGCAACTCCAGAAACCCTAATTAAATCACTTGCTGAACTTTAAGGACTTTGGCTTCACGTCTCCTTGTTTCTGACGGTTATGAAATACATCGCGCATTTAATTTAGATGGTAATTGTGTTTTTAGGAAAAGACCTCTCAATTCTTTGATGCTTTTAGTAAGCTACCAAATTATCTATAATCCATTTAAAATGAAGAGAAGTTACAGCCACATTATTATAATATTAACACTAGAGCATAAGCTACCAGTGGCTACAGAATTCCTAGAATGTGTAAACAGAAGGCAACCTCAAACCCTTCTCCACCATCTTCATCGTTTATAAAATTGTTTTCCTGACCCCTCCTGTCTCCTCAGAGTAAGCAAGCCGTAAAGGAGAGCCAAGCCCAGTCACTATGCGTGGTCTCTGGTGACACACACATGCTCTCCTTTCGGATGACGAGCTGACGGCAGAGACCATCAGCCCACGCGTTTCTCCTAGTGCTTCCACAGGTGACCCACCTTCCACAGGAGCAGGACCACATGGACGACTTAACCCAGGAAGAAACCACAGAGTCTGGGTCTAACTCTCCTCAAATAAGAGAACTAAATACCAGAGGTGTTCGAGCAGCTTCTCTATAGACACAGGGTAGCAGAATGCGGGATTGTGGCCAACTTTCCTAATTTGAAAAGAACTGGGAGGTTGACAGCATTGCTTCTGGCCACCTACCCTAAGTAATGATAAGCCTCCTCAATAAAATAAAACAGGGTTTTGGAACACGAAGTGGCAAACATAGTCCAGAACATTTCTATGCTATAATTGTTTTTAAACTATAAATCAAAATGAGATTTTTTTTTGAGCCCTGGGACACAGAAACCAGTGTATTCCAGAAATACTTAAAGGTATGATTAAGCCACCAATCTTAACCATTTCTCTAAAGTTAACATGTATATGCATTCAGTTATGGAAGTTAGCATTACAAATGAACACCAAGGCAATAGGAGGCCTGTCTCTGCCTTCATGGGATTTGCAGTCTTATTGTGGAGAGAAGACATGCATGGTTGAGAGTAAGCCCCACCATCTATGCTGTCATTTCAGCACCAAAATGAGCAGGATGATGGCCAAATCTTTATTGGGTTCTGCATTTGGTTCTACAGAAACAAAATGCCGAAGGAGAATGGGTGAAAACTTACTGAGAACGGCAAAGCAGTACTTGTCAAAGAGAGGGCAGGATTTTAGTCAGTTCATGCAACAAATACTTAGAAAGCCTACTCTGTGCCAGACAGAGTTCTATGTCTTAGGGTAATATAGATGTGCAAGACAGACTAGATCCCTGCTCCCAGGGGCCTTACTGTGCAGTACGGGAAGAGAGAAAATTAAATATACACGCACGATGGAATCAGAAATTTTATGAAGAACACACAGCTACTTTAGACTGGGGAGTCAGGGAGAGCCTCTTTAAAGGGACTGCCGTTAGAGTGGAGACCTAAACGGAGCCAACCGTGTGATGGTTTGGGGGAAGATCCTTCCAGGCAGAAAGAGCAAGAAACTTAGGATGTGTGTAGATCAAAACGGAGGCCACTTGGCGGGACTGTCAGAAGCCCGGCGAGAGCAGTACAGAGGGCCCGCAGCCGAGATGAAGCATCTGGGTATCGGCAGCGGTGGTGGAAAAGCCACGGAAGAGTCCTAAGCAGAGAAGTAGCTCATCTGTCATCAGCTTTTAGATTCATGGTCAGCTCAGCGGATCAGCAGGGAAATGCGGGGACACCCAGGAGGTCCAAGGTCCACACCTTCAACCATGAAAAGAAGGGTGTTCAAGACGCAGCAGGGGGCAGACCCACTGTCCTCATTCCTGCCTCACCTGGACTGTGCGTTCGGAGCTGGTGACACGCTTTTAACACGTGTGTCGTATTCTCAGCACCAGAGGGCCATGCTGCGTAATACCGTGTTCACATTAATCACCCACTGTGTCAAAGTCAAAAGCTCTGCCACAGAGCTAGTTTAGGATTAAACTTCCAGAATCATGAAAGATGAGTGAAGTCTGCAGGAGGTGACAGAGCGGAGGACCTGGTTATTTCCGCCCCACCTATTCTAGGAGAGCGTGGCCAGCTTTCCCTTGTGGAAACATGGCAACTGAGTCCATGCGTTAAGAGTGCTACTTAAACAAAAGTCAGAAAAGTCTAGACATGGAGTCGTGGAGCGTAAGTCTCTCACAGAAATTCATTATATTCATTAGATCTCTAATGGTAAAGAAAATGACAAACACCAAACATACACCCCTTTCTACATGCAAAACCAACAAAGGATAAGAAGATAACATTTTACCAGAATGCATTCAGATTTACTTTTCTGTTTAATTGGTTTAAAAACATCAAAAGGATTTTACTCAAAACGTCTGTCTGAATAGTAATTTCTTTTTACACACCAAGCAGTCAGTACTTACCTGCCCCAAGCTACCAGTGTAATAGTAATTTTCCTTGCCGTGTGCTCACAGTTTAGAATAGTAATCTTACCCTGTGAGTGCTGATCAACCGGAAGCTCTGCAGTTAGCTTCTGCTTGAAAAATTCCTAAAGAGATATCATAAACACATTGTTATATTTTATGCATCACAGAACTGCAAGACAATGCAGCCACCTATGTGGCTCTAAAATTTCAGACATGTATAATAACTTTATGCAACATACAAAAGATAACTTTTTAAAAAAGTGAGTGCTGTTAAAAGAGATCACTTTCTGACCTCTCACAAAAGGTGTCAGCTGAAGCCCAGGGAGAGAAACAGATCTCTGCCATAAGGCACACACTCAGTCCCATCCCCACGGGAGTTCACAGGGCAAGAAACACAAATTTTAAATTTGTAATGAAGAATGAGACAAGCATTGTATCTGAGGCACCACTCATTTTATAAGCAGAAGACAGGAAAGCTCACTGAAATCGTCTGTGCTTCAAATAGGGGAACATGGAGCAGGGGCGGCTTAATGTTTAGCATCACCTTCTCCTTCCAGTTTGTTGTTGCTCTGCTTTTTGCTGGCCTGCTGTTTGCACACGATCGCGCCATTATAAATTCAACAGCAGGACACTGAGGCCTCTTTTCGCCTCATTTCTCATACACTTTCTTGACAATGTTGTAGTCTCCCTAGACATCATTTCTGATGGAAGCAGAGTAGTTCACACATGGCTATGTCATAGTTTACAAAATCACTTCCCTTCTGAATCTTAGATTTTCTTTTTTTACTACTAATTAAGCTGTAAACATCTGTAATTATGTTCACATGATTTCCTTTGCACAGACCTACAAAAGTAAGAGTGATGGGTCAAAGAGCATGAACGCCGTAAGGCTTCTGACATATAACATAAGTTATCTCCCAAGGAGATTACACCAATTTTCTTTCCTACAAACAGCACGAGCAGCACCCTTACCACATGTGGGAACCATCGTCAAAAATAAGTCTCTGCTGATCCCATACACGAAAATGGTCTCGCTGTTGCCTTACTGTGCATTTCTTTGACTGAACTGGGCTGAATGCCTCCCGACATGTCTGAGCAATGAGTTTCATTCCTCCTTCCTGTTTCACATTTACCTAAACTGGAGGAATATTTTGCTGGGAAGACTAAACGTAGAACTTAATGAAATCTCGCTCAGAACGACAACCTGTCATCTCAGAGTGAAGCCATGGCCGTCAAGCGAAAAAAGAGAAACCTAGCTCCATTTCTTTGCCCGGGGTAAAATCAAATCACCCAAACTAATTTTAGAAACCGTAGCAGAAGTTATCGTCTTTCTTCCTCCCCAGCAGCAAATAAAAACACAAGTGGGAAGGAAGAAGCCAACGCGAAAGCACTAAATGGCAATGCTCCTCAGAACAGGGACAAATGCTCCCTGGCAGGCAGGGTCAGGGCAGGGGCTGGACCGCGACCGAGGCAGAAGGGCCGCAGAGGCGGCACCCGTGGGATCCCCAGCCCAGTGCTCATGGAGGCCGTAAAGCCGGCATTATCTTCCCCTGAAAAATGTTTTCTCCCCCCAGAGGCAGGACACAAGAGACATGAATTTTCACTCCAAAAAATAAATTCCCAGATCATCTAAAAAAATGTATTCCGGAAGATCTGGCGATGACAAGCATATGCCGAGAACTCCCTTTCTCAAATAAGAGCTCCTTTCAGAAGGTTCCCAGTAGGGGACAAGAAGGGCTACTCCCAAGTGACTGCGGATTAAGGAACAACAGGGGGCGGTCAGCTTCCTGACGGAAAAACAAAAGGCCCCGAGGCTTTCACTGAAAACTGAGAAAGCGGGTGCTCCTACCTCCCTACTGTCAGGGGGGGCCAGAGGGGACGCACAAAACACACTCCTTGGAGGAAAGCGAAGAACTGCCGCACAGTTCTGGAGACTGGGGATGGGTGAGTTTGTCTTTCAGCGATAGTTAAGCAGACTCCTTTTAGGATTTAGCAAGGAGGCAAGAATCTCTGCAGAGCCACTCGACCCATTTTGCAGGTCAGATGTGGCAGGAACCACTGCGACGGCACACTTACGCGACCTGCCTCGTGCAAGCCCCCAGGTTGAAGGCGTTAGGTCGTGTAAAATTCAAGTGTCCTGTTTCCACCAGTTTGAAAGGTTCAGACCTTGAGTACCAGGTGCACTTAAGAGAAGGACACACCTGACTTCACCGGCAGCCCCACCCTACGACCGACCGCTGCGTGGGCCACCCCGCCCTCCGCAGGCCACACTCACTGCTCCTCCACCTGCGCCCCAGAGCCCGCCACTAGTGGCTCCCTCTCACTCTTTTAAGAGACGTAATAAGCGACTGCCTCCAGACCTTTGAGGATGGGGGCAGAACCTTACTTGCCTGCATCCTCGGGACCTACCCCAGAGTCTCCTTCCAGGGCCAGGTTAAGGGCCCGGGTGTTACGGCAGCCGCCCTGTGCCAGTTCATCAACGGGCGCCGCAGCATCTCGGGAAAACTGCTGAACTGCACAAACATAGCACCTACCCGACCTCCCGTCGGGGCCTGTGCAGAGCGTGGCTGGAAGGGACGCCTGGGAGTCTGCTAGGGGACTTCTAGCCGGCTGAGATCCTGGGAGCTGGCAGAGGGGGGGCCACAAGGGGCTCTCTGGCTCCCTCTTCCCTCTCATACAGCTCCTGGCTCCTCTTAGAAATGCGGAACAGGTATTTAAAGAACAGCGGCCTGAAGTGGCGTCGGATCCTTAGCCTGCCCAGGACACAGGCTGACAACCCACCTCAGCTGCCCCCAGTCTCAGGCCTGCCCTCCCGCACCGTAAGCACTGAGTAAGGAATTACTTCGTGAGCCAGTGATACTGGATCAGGTTGCCCCAACCAGCCAGGAACCAAGGGCACAGAGGAGCGGGGCTGGCGCTCTGAGGGACCTGGGGGCACATTCGGTGGGTCGGGAAGGACGATGAGCAAAGCAGTGGGGCCAGAGCCTCAGGCAGCCATTCCACCAGCTCATGACAGGCACAGAGGTTCAGAAGCAGAGGCTGAGCCTCCCCCCTTCAGAAAGAAAGGAGAAAAATTCATATTTGCCAACTTACTCACCAAACATGACATCTCACAAATCTGAATGGAGAACTGCTGTCACATTCAGCAGGATTGGCTGCGTTAAAACGACAGTGAGTCACTCTGAATCAGTGATGGATCACTGGATAAATGCCACAGCATCCCTAAATGATCTTAAGATCTTATCAAATTATGATTTCACAATTCTTCTTCCGTACAAATTAACAGCATAATGCAACAGGAATAATGCTGGGACCAGTGGAAGTATCAAGCTGCTGCCCCACAAGGATAGTGTGCACCATGCTGTTCGGTGCCCAAGTGCTGCCCAGTCCACCTCCCCCTGAGACCACAGGCTCCGGGAAGGTAAGGACGTTCCTTGTCGCCCAGAGCCTGCCGCGTATGAAGTGCTCCCTGAGTGCTGTAGTTCCACAACCCTGTGAGCTATGATCAAGATGACAATATTTCACATCTTGGGATGGTTTCAGTCTCATAAAACCAGTAACTTCCGACAGTGATCACTGTAAAGAACGCTTTCGCCGCTGTACCATGTTGTTAACCCAACGACAGAAATCAAATTGCTGTGCAGGGCAAATCAGAGCAGTGTTTAGATCCAGCTAATTTCTGACCCAAAGTGCAAACGATGTTTCAAATAAACACTGCTGCTCACTCTTCCCCCGAAACGAGCAGTTGTTCCACAGGAGGTGCTCCTTTGGCGCTGAGGGAGCGCTCAGTGCTCTATGGCTTCTGTTAAACGGCATCGCCATTAGCTGGTCAGGCGCTGCCTTCCTGCCTCTCAGAAGGGCTCAGCATGCAAGACAGGGGCTGACACACCAGGTATTCTGATAATCATCTGTTGAATGGAGAAAGCGATGGGAGGTGGGAGGGGGAAGGCTACAGCTACTGTGCACTGACTGAGGTAGGAATAACCATCCCAACTCTAATGGTGAGAAAGGTAAGGCCTGGAGAAACCAAGAAGCTTGCTCAAGCTCAAGCTCACAAGGCGAAGCAGAACTCACAGCAGCTCTAAGGGCCGTCCGCTACACCGCCTCTGCAATGAGCTGTGTGAAAAGGAGTTTTATATAGAATGTGACATCGCTTTACAAAAAAAACTACAGTCTATCTTTTAGAGAAACTAAAAGACACAATCTGAAAATCAGGTCCCTATAGCTGTGCTAGCTCATGACTCAGCATTCCATCTAGAGAAACAGAACCACCACTGCTCCCTCCATCCTGCCTGCCTCTTTTAAGTAATTTAGATCAACGTGACAGACACCTGAGCAGGGGAGCATCCTGCCAGCACAACCTCTTCCAGAGAAACATTGCCCTCCCGTCTAACGACGAGAGGAATAACCTGCGTTTAAACTGTGTTTAAATGATGTTTCATGTGGCTTTTCTCCCTGGCCTTCCTATCAAATGTGGCTAAAATAAATTTATGCCACATCACCTAGATATGACCCTCCTTCTGAGTGCCTTGATAAAGATGCATCTCATGTCCTCATTGTTACTCTGTCAGGCCTGGTTCTTACCTGAAACTCATACAAGAAAGGGAGGGTGCACAGCGGGCAAGGCCGAGTGCAGACCGTGTCATTTGCTACCTGCTTGATCTTAGATAAGCCAAGTATCAACTTTCTCATCCCTAAAATGGAGATAAGAATGGAGTTGTTTTAAGAATTAGATAACTTAGGAGGCAACTATGAATCAAAACGCTTAGCACAGCAGCAGGAACTCAGTAAGTGCCCAGAAACGGGCACTCACTGGGCAGTAGGCTTAGCTACAGTGAGCTCTTTAAAGGCTGGCTTTACAGGGTTATCCTACCAAGAGAAACCAGACTGGATGTTAGAGGGTCTGGTTATCCACCCAACTTAGTGATTTCCGTGCCAGATTTTGCAACATATTGCATGACTCCAGTTACTAGAAAATGCTGTGAAATATAATTATAAATGTAACACCTCAATTATTTAATCTGTGACCTGCAGGGAAGACCAAAATATTGTGAAGTCAAAACAATATACAGCAATGCAACATTTTAAAAAGTTAACCGGGGCAAGCAACCTCCACTTTTTGATGCAACGCTTGTCTTCCCAACCGAGATTCATGCTGCAGACAGGTCAGATACAGCCAATGTCACACAAGCAAAGGCCATGTTTTAAAATCTATAATCAATAACTGAATCACTATGCTTCACGCCAGAAATTAATACAACATTGTAAACTGGCTATACTTCAATACAAAATAAAATATTAAAAAATAAAATCTATAATCATAGATGCACAACAAAGTGAATATACTTCATGCCACAGAACTGTACACCTAAAAACGGTAAAAATCATAAACTTTATGCTACATATATTTTACCACAAAAAAATCATCATGTAAAACAGGAAAACTGTTCTGACTGCTTTAAAACAAACATAAATGGATGACACAAATTAAATACGCAGTGGGTCCCCACGTACTGGAAAACACACCAACACATGAAAATGTAACTTTGCCATGTCAGAGCTGCTTTCCACAATCCATAGGCTATGATGATAAATAACAGATATTTACCAAGTTTCCATCACCTTTACTTTAAAGGATTTGGGTGAGATAGATGATATGATCTCACTAATTTGCCCAGGAAAGGTATGAGCTGCTTCTACACTAGAAAAACAGCCACAGAGGCAGTGAACACATTCAAAGGTCTTCTAGTGACGAGGTAAACACACACCTGAGATCTTTTTTTTTTTGCAAAATAACCGTTGGAGCACCTATATTTACAAAAATCATTAATAACTTCAGATGAATTTGAAAAGTATTTGATCCTCTTGCTAATCTTCTATTAAGAGCTCAATTCAGCAGAAAGCATTAAGAACAGCCTTGTAGGGTGTGGGTGCCAGCCAGGGTGGAGGGAGAGGTTGGTGGTAAGATGGAGAGGTTGTGTGTGTGTGTGTGTGTGTGTGTGTGTGTGTGTGTGTGTGTGTGTGTGTGGCAGTGGTTAGAGAAGAGCCACCATGACCTTCTGTCTCAGTGAGAGGAGACATACTCACTGGGCACATACACTAGTCAATCAATCCATCCCTGAGGCTTTCAGAATAACGCACATTTTTGTAGGATTGCCTTGCTGCTTCCTTGGTCTCTGAGTTATGTCGGGGGAAACGTCCATTCAAGGCAGGAGTAAACACAGGCAGTGACCTATGTTAAATGAGAGCCGATTTAACACAAGCAACAGCTGCTCTGCTCTCTACAGGGCTGTACTGGAGGAGGAGGAGGGGCATGCAGCGACAAGACTGGATGTTTACATGAAGGGAAGTAACCATCACCAGGGCACAGGGAAGAATCAGGCTAGGAGGCATCGCACCCCAACAGAAAGAACCCCCGACCTGCTGTCAGAGACCCAGCTTCTACTACCTACTCTACATCTAACTGACAGTACAATGTTGGCAAGTCATCTCACCTGACTTGACCTTCTTTGCTCACTTGTCGTGCACGAGAGCAAGCCAAACGGTGCAGACAGACCCTCCGCTCCCAGCACTCCACCAGCCCGTGAGTGGGTCGCCTGCAGCTGGAGCTACGGGAGACCTAAGCTGAAGAGACGCCTCTGGAGCGGTGCGAACTGAGCAGGGCTTTCAAAGAAGACAGTGGTAGCACCAGAAAAGGCATGAACTCGAAGATGAATGCTGTGTGTTTTCTTAGAAAGAGAGCACACTGAATGGTCTACAATTGGCAACCAATAAATTGGTCTTGCTGAGAAGAGAGCGAAGTGGGTCACAGCAGGTGCAGAAGGTCATCGGGTCACGCGTGTAATGAAAGCACGGACTTTTACTGAAGGTGGAAAGGTAACTGGGAACCACGGACGGGTCCTAATGCTGCCCATCCCTTGGGCAGCGCGGTTCGCCAGGGTCAGTGGACTGACCGGTGGATTCTCTGCTCAAGCAGAAGCTCTCCTGGGTGACATCCTCTATCCACCACCTGTGCATGGACGATTCCCCAAAACCACACGCGCGTCCACTCCCTAACCCTAAGCCTCAGAACCGCCTGCCCATTATCCTCTTGGCCATGCGCACTGAGACTTGTGGGAGCAGTTTGGACTCAGCCCCAGACGGAACCTGCCGTTCCTTCCCACGCCCGCACCAAGCCTGCTGGGTCCCTGCAGGTCAGCAGCAGCATCAAGCGTGCAGGCTCCTAACCTCACGCCTCCTTTTCCTCTATTCCCTGAAATCAGCTAGCTCTTTTCTTAAACTACCCCTTCTTCTGCATCCCTGCCATCACTCCCTTGAGTGGAGCCTGCGCCATCTTTGGGGAGGACAGCTGAGATATCCTTTCTTAGTCCGTTTCCGTATTGCAGCCAGAGAGCTCCTTCTAAAGCACATTGCCTCCTGACTCGGTTGTTTGTTATTATGAAGGCAACATCTCGGCTGGGGGTGAGGGGAGGGCAGCGGCTGGCAAGGGGCCATGATGGGCAGGCACGCTATCCAGCTTCTCTTGCTGTTTTATTAGCTCTTGCTATTCTCAGCAGGAATGCGAGGATCTGACCCCAAAAGGCTGGGCAGACGGGACCATGTTCTGTGATCACCGTGACTCCCACTCCCTTGAGAACAGCTGGAACAGGAAGGAAGGACGCTGCACCACGCGGCTCCCGGGCGGCAATCACACAGCCTCGCGGGCTCGGTATGGCCACCGCTACCTCCAGCTCACGCTGCCCGTGTCGTGGATTCTGACGCAGTCCGGACAACTGTGAGGGGAAGGGGGCGGGGAGGCCTCTGGCTCCATTTCTGTCTACCCGTTGCTGGCGTCTGTGCTCCCAGAATCAGGCACCTTTACAGAAGGTCCCCTCCACTTCCTGGTCAGCAGTGCTCGCTGCTGGGGCGGTCGGTTCTAGGAAAGCAGTGTTTGGCCCTCCTGCCGAGGCGCTGCTCTGTGAATGTTCTGGGGACGTTCTAGGTAACTGCAAACCACCCGCTTTTTATTTATTTGTGTATCTTTCCTTCCCCCAACCCTCCTCTCCCCTCCCCTCAAGTGAGAGTGAGCGGTGGGGGCTGGTTTTCTCTGCTCACAGTGTGGAAAACGTGCCCTGGAGCGGTTCCCAGGCCTGCCTCCACCTCCATCTGCGTGGACCAACGCAGCGCACTCACCCACCCCAGGCTTCTAAGCGTGGACGCTCATGCTGGCCTTGTGATTGGTAGCAGTGGTAAAAGAAATACTGTGGAAGCACTTTGAAATCATTAACGGTGCACGTAAATGTAAAGGGTGACTCAAAGAAAGTAATTTTTTTTGCCAGTAATTTTAAAAGAAGCTGCTTTTGGCCTTGGAACAGTATCCGAAGTTGACACAAACAGCCACGAAATGAGCCCTACTCACACCACTTTGGTTCCAAGGAAACAAAGCAGCACGTGCTGGAAGGCCACCGACACCCCCTCACGTTTAGGTCCTGCTATAAAGTCAAAAAGAACTTCTTAAACAGGCCCAGCGGTCCAGGTGGAAATGCGTGGCCACAACAGAGCTGCAGCAGTCTCTTCCCTGCGAGCAGGCAGTGACCCGAGGAGGAGGCCCTTCTCCAAGTCGACCCTGCAGCAATGAGCAGGAATGGAGCGAACACAGTGCCAGCCGGGGACCGACCTCTGCTCACGGTGCCGATGAAATGCGGCCGCGCCTGCCTGCCCGGCACAGAGACGGCTCTTCAAAACATTCCAGCCGGCCAGGACTGCTTATCTCTTCCGGCTCCTACTTTCCCTGGAAGGAGGTGCGGACGTAAAGGGTTGAGCAAGAGCGTGAAGAGAGAAATAGGTCAGTTTCGAAAAAACAAGCTCTTGTGTCACCCACGTTTCAGGTAAAAAGTCCGCTTTCACCCTGGTGTTCAATCGGAGCCTCATCTTCGTAGCTTGGTTATGGCCGCTGGGGCTCTAGGCCACCGGCTTCCGCTGGCTCCTGCTGGAGCAGAGAAACATCTGGTTTCTACTCAGGGGAAACACAGCGAGTTGCCTTTTTTCTGACACCGCCCCCTCTGCACCAGCTGGGTGTCCGGTGACGCAAGCCTGCTCTGACACGTACGGCGGTGTCGCTCCACAGGTTTAAGTAAGTGCTCCGTCCCACAAGACTGTCGCCACTTCAGGTGCCAGCCTCCAGTCCCAGGGACCCAGGACAGCTCCACTGGACAAAATTCAGGGGCTCTCACACCCCCCCTCAAGTTCAGTCATTCACCAGAACAAGTCACAGAACTAAGGAAGACCGTTGCTGGCACACACAGGCTTACTGTGTAGGACACAACTCAGCAGCAGCCAAACGGAAGAGAGGCCGCGGGCAAGGCACTCGGCGGGGGGAGGGGGGGAGCAGGTGGGACCGGGGTGGGGGGACCGGGGGAGCTTTCCACCTGCACTGAGCACGCTGCCCTCCTGGAACCTCTCTACGTTCCCCAGCCTGGACGCTGCCGACCTCTGGCGTTTAGGGGTGTTTGGGGAAATTTCATCACATAGGCATGCACGGCTGATGAACTCATGGGCCACTGGAGATGGAAAATCTCCAGCCCCTTCCGCCCCCTCAGCAGTCAGGAGGTGTACTGAAAGTTCTGCCCCTCCAACCACCTGGTCAGCTCCTCTGGCGACCAGCACCCCCACCCAGAGTCACTCCATCAGCATAAACTCAGCATAAACTCGGGCAGGATGGAAAGGGGCGCTTGTGAGTAACAAAAGATGCCCCAGCCGGAAATTCCAAGGGTTTTAGGAGCTCTGTGCCAGATGCCGGGGGCAAGGCCAAAATACACACGAACTTCTGACTGTACCACGTGTGGCATCACACTGCAGGGGGACAGTCTTGCAGGAGGTCTAGTGCTTGTTTAGAGCAGCTGCACTCTGAAGCAGTGCCAAGCAGGCCACTTAGGAAGTTAAGCTCACCTTCAAGGACCAAACAAAGCAGGTGAGCCAGCGACACCCTGGGTCAATGACTAGAGCAGTCACTTCTGAAGGGAGGCCTTCCCTGGCCACTCTGACCAGGCCCTTCACAACGTGCTTTCAGTTCTCCATTCCTCGCTTTCACAGCACTTACCACACACTTTCATGAAGTTGTTCAATTAAGGCTTGTTTCTCTCCCACTAAAGTAAGTGCAAGCTCCGTCAGGTCTGCTCTACGTGTATCATGCTCATCGCTGTGTCCCCAGGGCTTAGCAGACAGCCGCTGCTGTTAAATATTAAATGAACATTAGAAGAATTAAAACTAGACCCTCCCCGCCGTGTGGAGCAAAGACAAGAATAACTTATCATTGCTGCATCATCTTATCTTCAATTCACCAAATTCCACACGACACGCAAAAGCCTCTGACTCCTTCAGCAGGTAAAGACTCTTCCAGCCGTATCAGCAGAGAAGAGACTTCGCTCAGCCGCGGCATCAAGAATACTTCGAGGAGCTCTCGGGACGCTGGAGTGATGAGTACGGTCAGGCTTCCGTAAGATCCCACAAAGAGCTAACAGGGATCGGGGAGGACGCCCGCGGTCCAAGGAAGGGGAGTGGCAGCGTCCCTGCACATCAGGCTGGCTTTGGGCTTCAGAACCCAGGGTTCTGCGGCCTTGCTTGCTGTCAGCAAAGAGGAGAAACCATGTTCTCTCTGCAATTTAGTTTTGATGGCTTCCCAGGAAACAAAAGCCACATTCCCCATCTGGAAGCTTCACACAGGATTTCTAAGTCAGGGAGGGGCTCTGTCTGGCTCAGTCAGCCGCGCAAGCACCACCTCCGCTCAGCGACCTAGGCTCCTCCTCTGTTCACAGCAAGTAAGTCTACAGTCATTTCTCTGCAGCAAACCTGAATGTGGAAGGACTGCACCACGAAAGCTGAAGGCGTCTTTTTTTTCTGTCTCCCCCCCCCCAACCCCTACACAAGAAACAGTATTTTTCTATTTATACTTGACAACATCATGTGTTTTTATTGTGGAAAGTCTTACTCATTCAAAGACGGCGACAACTTAGGCACTGTTCGTTGAACAGAGAAAGGAAGAGGCCTCATGTGCCACCAACGCACGTCATGACCAGAGCTGGGTACTGAGACCGTCACATCTCGCATCCTCTCTGACACAAGGTGTCCTCAGTAATCATGGCCTAACCGCTAAGGTGCAAAGCATCATCACCCCAGATGCTGAAGAGGATGGCAAGGCGTCCAACTCAGACACAGCCTCCACAAGGAACTCATGCTTCGTTGAAATAAGCCTGAATGTGAGATCAAACAAATGGCTTCCACAGTTGTGTCTTAAGGGAATCTGTGCCAAAGCAGTAAGAGTCACTGCCCAGGAGCTACGAGCTGGACCAAGAAAGATGCATGGGGTTCACACAAATGGAGGTGAGGGATGAGGGGCCGAGGGAGGAGGATTAATGGCGGGGCATGTAATACGTTACGTGAAGGAATGAGGAACAAATAAAGAAGGCGGGGGAAGACAAGGCGAATTTAAGGAGTTAGTGAAGAGACATCTATGGATGAAGTGGAATTTTTGAGACAGAAATAATGGAGATAAGAATGGAAAGTAGATTTTGGTCAAATACTAAAGTCTAGAATGTCTGGCTAAGAATTTTTCAAGACATAGCTCAGCCCTTCGCATCAACAGGCACCTGAGAAATAACTGCTTCGGCACAAAAATGCCACTTTCAGGATTAATAGCCAAATATCTTTATGAGAGCACAAAGGAATTTAGATTTGATCACACAAGCAGTAGGGAGTCACTGATGATGCCCGAGCAGAGGAATGATGGAAAAAACACACTGAAGGGCATGTTAGTGCGCATCAGGGACGCTGACTCGAAAGCATCAGGACTAATTCATCGAAGGGGGTTTGAGGACGAGACAGGGCGCCTAAGCCTGTACCAGGGCACATATCACATCACCTTGTGAAATAAAACAGAGACTTCGAAGGTAAAATGCCAAGCAGAAACATGAGGCAGTACAATGATGCAACTGAACAAGACAGTTAGATTTTGAGGCAGCAGACTGTTCCCAAAAGTCTTAACTGATATTTTCAAAAGAGGAATAGATTTGATCAGCTTTTCTACACTACATGCTACTTGAATACTTTGGTGAAATTTGATGCTCTGGAGTAAAAATGTTACTTTCAGAAACAGTAGTCAAGTATTTCATGCAATGCCACAGCACACAAGAGCAGTCACTTAACACACACACACACACACAATGGCGCCAGGTACGCGAGTGGCCATGCTGGATGCACCGTGAGCCAGCCAGCAGCCTGACAGCACGATGGGCCTTCCTTCTGGAAAAGCCACTAGGCGTGATGTCAGTCACCACGCAATCAAACCTCTGCTTAAAATCAAGTTACAGTTATTCTAACTATGGGCCAACATTTCATTTGTTTCACAACTGGTGCCTAATCAAACAGTTCTGTAGACTGCACCACAAGGTAACTTAATTAAATTCGGTGCCAAAAAAGTGGGGTCTTTTTTTTTGTTTTCTTTAAGCAACTGATCTATCAGTTTAGACAACAGAAATCTCATTTCTATAAAAATTATCACATGAATTAAATCTAAATCAAACCAAAATGCATCTGTTAAAAAACAGTCTTCTCTCACAAACTCTGCTTAAATATTTCCCAGCAACCGGCTTATGTGAACAAACCAGGAAGTGAAACCAAATTTGGTCACGTTGTGAAAACCAAGTAACATGAAAGAATATGTCTGGCTTAGCTGAAGCACTGTAGAGATTTCACTTAAAAATTCACCCCCTTGGAAACATCGATTTAATTAAAGCAGCAACAAGAGGAATTTCAAAAGCAGAAGGTCTTCACTTTGTTGTTTGGCAACTTCCCTCCATCTTCTGTGCAAACGTCTTTTCCTGTAGCCAGGCTGGCTCCTCTGAGATGCGAGTGCTCACCCGCCGGCCTGGTGAGTGGGGGACGGGGATAAGCTATCATTTTCATGCTACTGAGCCAGCTCTGCCACAAACCGGCACAATCTTTAACGACCTGCTTTGGAGAAATGTACCTTTTGCCTCTAAGGTAACAAGCAAATCTCATTTCTCCTAATTGTTTTGGGGTTACTGTCATTCCCTGTATTTTGCTTTAAAATACAAACTCTTTAAAAACAGGAACTGTATTTTACTATTTGTAGTTTGTTTTTGAACTGAGTATGAAGATTCAGTGACCCAGACGTACTAAGTCATCAAGTACCTAATGATTACCCTTACTGTCCAAGGACAGTGGCGTCAGACAAGACTTGTCACAGTTATGTTCAATATCTTACGTCACCTGTAACGAGAAAGAATGTGAAAACGAGTGTATACGTACGTGTACAGAATGCTGCGCACCAGAAATCGACACAACACTGCAAACTGACTACACTTCAATTAAAAAAAAGACTTGTTACAGTTCATATGGCCCTTCTAAGCACAGCCGTAAGTCCCTGCACTCCACTTCCACCCTGACTCCTAGCGGGCTGCCTGTGGAAGAGACAGCTAGAAGATACCTGTGCAAAAATAGAACGAATTCTCATTTACTGATTCTTTTTCTTTATTCTTAAGCAAGATTTGAGTGAGTTTAATATGAAAAATACTGCAGTATTTTTATGGACATTTCTTAGCAATGAACTACTACGACTTCATCAAGTGGTCAGATACCTCCCATCAGACACCGCACAAACACAGTGCAAGTGCGAACACCAGCGCTGCTCTGCAGACTACGCAGACACGTGGCCGCTGCACACGAGAATGAAATTTAAAGAGAAAAAACCTGCGAAGATAAGCAGCGACGTGCAAACCCACTGGCGTGTGTGTGTGTGTGTGTGTCCATACCATGTGTGTGTGCGTGACAGCCGGCACACTGACGTGGGCAGTGAACCCAGCAGACATTTGGAAGAGCTGTGTCACGCCCAAGAAAATGAGACGGTCCTACTGCCGTTTTGTAAAGAGGCCGAAGAGACTTCTGTACGGTCCCTCGTGGACCGTAAAGAAGTCGTGCGGAGGCAGTCGCCTCCTGGTCAGACCCCTGCTCTCGGGCACCTCGTTTTCTTCCTGTTACTCTCACTTTCTGTAGCAAATACCACACTGTCACGACAGCACCTGATACTTTGCATTCTTTGGAGTCTGGGAACAGGGTGGAATTTATTGCACATTTACTGTGGATGTGGGCTAAACAGGACAAGAAGGAATGATAATCAGTGAATGAGAATTCATTATTTCATTTTACTCTGGCATTTCACCTTAAATCTATCCTTAAAACACTCAAGGTTAGGGAGATGGGAGATACACACAAAATGAATAGGGAACAGGAATATATATAATCAAGGATTAAACAGTATAACTGAAACAGTGAGATACATTTGCATAATGCTTAAAGTTTATGGAGCATCTTTTCCCACAAGTCATTTAAATCATGCACTTGACTTTGCAATATGGACACCAGCTCAGAGAGAAAAAAATAAACTAAGTCACACGTGTCTGGTGAACGAGAGCTTGACTCCATAACTGACACCAAAATCGTGCTGTTCTCGCCGTCTGAGGCCGCCTCTCACAGCTCAGGGAGTGGAGAAAGCAGCCCGGGCGGTGTGCACCTGAGCCCCTGGGGGTAAGCAGGGGCCAACCAGGAGGAAGACGTCTCGCTGGGGCGGCAAGAGCAGCGGGGTCTCGCGTGAGGAAGAGCAGCGAGGCGGCAGGTCCCACTGAGGAGAGAGTCTTCACAGCCAGAGCGCGATGACGTCACAACGTGAAGCGGTGACGTGGTGAGGGCAGTTTGGACCTAAGATTCCATCCAGAATGAAGACTATGGCTTCACTTGACTCACAAAAGGGAACCATTATAAATTCTGAAACAGAACGTGAGCAATGTTCTGGGGAAATTAAGCTGGTGTGGCACGGGGGCTACCCTGGGGCGGGAGAAGGGAGGGGAGGGAGACAGAATGAAGGCAAGGGAGCCAGGCAGGATCCCACAGCAGTAAATCAATAACTGAGGAGTGAGGACCCGAACAGGGGGTGTCCGTGGAGATGTCCGGTGTGACTTTAAGTAGTGCTAACAGGGAAAAATCTGGCTGTACTGGCTGACGGGAGAGATGAGGAAAGGAAATAGAAGTAGACCTGGGCGAAGGCTTTATCATAAAGTGTGAGTTAATATTTCAATATTCACTGAAAAGCCAATGAGCAATCTGGTGAATTTTGCTCTTTTCCTTTGAATCAAGGGTAATTTACGAACATAATTAAGCTTTTATACCTTTATTAGGAGTTTGGCATAGCTAAGTTTTGACCGAGCATTGCTCTTGGGGGTGAATCCAGGGGGAAAGCTGAAGAAGGTGAGGTGAAAAGGCCATTTAGGTTCAGGTCATGATGAGACTTGGGTACCATGCTGTGGAATTCATGAAGGTTTTTATGCAAGGGAGTGAAATGTTCTGGCTAGTGTCAAATTTCAAATTTAGGAATTTAGCATTTGCTGCTTTGGCAGCAGCACGGAGGGTTCATCAGAAGGGAGAAGTGTATGATGTGGGCAGGAGGCCGGAGACAGGAAGGCTTGCGCGAAGACGCGACTGTGAGGAGAAGGGGGAGAGAAGCAAGTACGTTACGGCGCTGTTGAGTACCACCACTCCTAAGCACTTTCAAGCAGGTGTTCTGCTGAACAGCTTACGGGCACGGACTCCAGGCTCCCTCAGGGACTGACCAGGGCTGGTGGCAGACCAGGTGCTAAGGAGAGCCAGGACTCAAGAACAAGTGACCACCCTGGTTTTGGTCACAGAGTCGATGGTGAAAATTGGTCAGTGGAGAAGGGTGAGGAGTCTGGTTTTCAAAATACTGAGTCTGCAATACCCGTGGGTCATTGGGTGAAGGTCTGGCAGGCAGTTATAGATGCAAACTGGAGCCCTGGGTGAGGAGGACGAATGAACGAGCTTGTTAGATGCTCGTTGTTGCTGCTGGCCCTGGCCAGTGTTGGATTGAAAGACGTGCACTTGGTAATTTGGAAAAAATCAGTTACTTAAAATAAAGAACTAGACTGAGTCCATCTTGTCTGCAAAGGATGCACTTGGCACTTTCCTTTGTAAATATTTCTATTTAAAGATGAGACAATTTAACTTTTTACCAGGGCAATCAAGTTGACTAAGACATGAAGTCTGCATGTTATAACACACCCACACCCACACACACACACACACGCACACCCCTCCTTGAGTGGTTTCTGCTTGTCTGCCCAATCCAGTAAACAGGACTGGAAGTTCTCAGGTGACTTCCAGCCTCCCTGCTGCAGGTGCTCACTGCCTCCCTGTCCACGAACGGCCGGCTCTCACACGATACGCGATACACGAGGGCCTGCTTTCACTGCACTGCACTGAGAGAAGGCTGCTCTCCCCCCGCCCCCCGCGACTTCAACTACATTTCGTGCTCTAAACCTATTGGTTGTTTGAAGAAATAGTGAATATATTTAGCTTATTGAGGAGTTGACAGAAACAGGAAGGAATTTCAGACGTCATATGTTTTGTATT
This sequence comes from Camelus bactrianus, assembly GCF_048773025.1. Classification (NCBI taxonomy): domain Eukaryota; kingdom Metazoa; phylum Chordata; class Mammalia; order Artiodactyla; family Camelidae; genus Camelus; species Camelus bactrianus. Next base: position 25,461,189 of record NC_133547.1, on the reverse strand, counting down.
TTTACAAATACCGATCTTTCCTTTGCTAGCTCTGGTAGAGTTGGAAACTGTATCCTGGGGAATCCAATGCTGAAGAGCACTTCCTGTTCTGTTCTTCTCTATGTAATTTATCTCTGCTTAATGTACTATGTAATCATTCTGTCTGTTTTCTATGTCTACCCACTAGCTTCAAGAGCACAGAGCTTTCATCTGTAGGGTTCAGCGATGTGTCCCCAGATTTCAACCCAGAGAGCAGGAGATCAGTAAATAACTGCTGAGTAGACAGATCGCAATCCCGTGATTCCTGCACTTCGAGAACTCAGCGTGTGTTTTTCCTTAGCAATCATGGCTCGGTCTCCATATTCCAGCTTAACCCTGAACCACGACTTCTATTTATATCTCCAAAGAAACTCCTTCAGGATCTGCATCTTGGTGGGACCCTGTAGGGCACTGAAGGTAATTGGTGCAAAGAAATTACCAGTGGGAAGAAAGGAGGAGTCACGGTTCCTCTCCGCATCCCACTCTGGCTTCTGGTTTCCTGATCTCAATTCCTGTTTTCAGCACCTGCTTCAAGCCAGACTTCCTTTTGCTATTCTGACCCCGGCTTACCTGAGCCCGACACCTGTCGTCTTCATCGCTTGACATCTTGATTCTCTTTCTTGTGGTTAAACCTAGAGAAAGGCCTAAGCCTGTGCTTCTCACACAGCCTAGGCACTCACACAACTTCACCTCACAAGACAGTGGGATTTGACACAACGCTGTAAAATGACTATGACTCAATTTAAAAAATGTGAAAAAAAAAAAGACTGTTATACTTTCTCCTCAAGGTTCTTACTACCTTTTCTTGTCCCCCTTATAACACCCGATAATTTCCTCACCCCCTGTTTGATGGGATAATCACAGCAACCACTTGCATTTCTTACTCTACAGAATTTTTTCTGGTCTACTGGATTTAGTCAGCACGAACTATTATACAATCAAAGACAAGAAGAAACTATTACCATTCTCCAGATGCATAGTAAGAATGAAATTAAAAAGGACTTCAAACTTAGAAAAAAGATGTATTCTAAGCAATTTACGCTACATATTTTCCGTTTGATGTCTAGCTATGTTAGGAGAAAGTTCTGTGCTTGCGCATTCGTTGTGAGATGCAGCCAGTGTGCAACCTGAACTCTGCATTTCAAGTCGCTGGACTGGGTCGAATTTAATTCATCGGCCAAACACATCAATTTTATCAGCAGGGCAATGTTTAGAAAGGCTCTCGTCGTCTGCACAGAAGACAATTCACTTGACAGCACTTTCTTGAGTAATGACTCGAATCAGTCAGACTGAAAATAAACCTAGAGGGTGCACAGCTGTCACACAGCCCACAGCAGTCCTCTAGCAACAGCTTGATTCATTTTTCCCTCTCTGTACAACTGGTTCTGCAAACACGACTGCAATCCAATAAACGCATTTTTCACCCCACTGTGAAGAGAGAGCTTTTCATTGTAGGGGGAGGGCCCTGTTGGATTCCTTTACCCTTACAGGTATGATAAACTGCACAGAGTGACTTCTGGATTCTATTTAATGAGAAACAGACATTTAAAGTCAATGATCTATGTAAACCAGTTACAAATTAGGGCTCTAAAATTAGAGAATAATGTTTTATCAATTATAGCATCAAAGTTTGAGGGACAGACAGGTACTAGACTGTCCACTGAGTAAAGGCAACTTATTTATTTACACTGTAACATTCCTTAGTTATTAACTTTTTAATCATGGAAAACTTTAAACATACGCAAAAGTAGTATATGAAACCCACGTGCCCATCACTCTGATACAACAATCGTGATACCTACCCTGACTGGATTATTTGAAACAAATTCTAGATATTACATCTTATCTGTCTTATTTCAGTATGCACCTCCAAAAGGTAGAGTTTTTTTTTTTTTTTAATATAGCCACAATATCCTAATTGTGTGCTGGTGGATATTTAACAACCAGTTATCTGAGGGGGAAATAAAAGGCCCCGATCTGTAGTCTTTGCCAATTTCCATGGTGTAAATATTCCACCACGGCCAATTTCAAGCTACTGACACGATGTCACTGGATGTGCAGCTCCTTTACTATGCAGATACATTAGACATACATAACCTTAAGAGCACAGACAACAGCAAACTATAGTAAAATAGAAAATTAAAAGTTTTGAGTGTGACCTTTATTTTAATACTTTGAATTTTATAATGGTTGTGTTTAACAACTGGCTTGCAAAATTCTTGAGAACATAACAATCAGCTCCCATCAGCTCCAGCGCACCACTGAATCCAAGCAAATAATGAACAATTCCTTAATACCACCAACCACCCAAATTTCTCTTCCTTCTCTTCTTCCTCAGCAACAGAGGAGCATTTTCAGCAGGAAGGAAGAGGGAGCTCTGCTTCGGCTACATCGAAATGTTAGGCTTTCTAAATGGTTTGGTGCTGCTGTGTGCAGCTCCGTAGACTGTGAGAGGCTGTTTCTAGGCTAAATGAGACGCCGTCACGCACGGGTACCCCGTATTACTGGCAATCGGCAGTGTTTTTATTTCACTTTTACTGCCCATTCTCAGGCCCGTGAGAGAGAGTTTGAAGAGGAGCAGGAAAGCGACCTGGCAGAGGGAATTAAGCCCTTTCCCAGGTGGACAGCTGCGATTCGACGGAGCGCTCTGCAGGAGAAACTCCTGAGATGCCAGACAGATCCGTCCCACCACGGAGACTCAGTTTGTAAAAAGCCCGCTTGAAATGTGCCTTCCAGAGCTGAGTACGGCAAGTCAGATGTGGTGGGGCGTAAGCATCCTGCTGAATCCTTGGCAAGGACGCCAGGCTGCCCTGTGACTCCACCCTGAGCTCACCGTCAGGTGAAACTCAAGTCCAGTAAATGAACCAGTGTCTCCCAGCACTCGCCCAGACTCCAGAGTGTACCTTCACGAACCCCCTCCCACCACCCAATCTGTTCCCGAACATCACTCCCCACCCTGCCGTTGGACAAACCCTTTATTCCAGACAGGCCGGCCTGCGCACTGCCCCACAAACACACCCCGTCTTCATATATTTAATACATACTATTTTATATTTATTCAGAAGTATAAATAGTAGCACAAGGAAGCCCCTGTGGCCTTCACCCAGCTTCAGCAGTTCTCAACACACCACACCCACGCCTGGGATTACTGCAAGCAAATCCTGGACGCATCACTTCACCCACAGTTCTTTCAGTGCTGCGAACATTCTGCCCTCTGCACATCTCTGCTCAGACACGTCCCTCCCATCCCCTGCACCTTCCCAAATTCTATCTCATCCTGCCAGGCTCACCTGGGTCTCACGTCCTACATTGTTTGCACTGAACCTGCCCGAGTCGTATGTCTCCTTGGACATCCTTCTTATCGCTGTCCTGGGGCTCCTTACCACTTAAGTTGCACATTCACAACGTCATTGGCCTGGAAAGCAGGAAATTGTTCTCACTGCACAGACAGTGCAGTGACAATGCTTAGTAAAGAAAGAACTAAAGGATAACAATTTGGTCTTATAAAATTTATTAAAATTTGGTACACCAATTTCACACAGCAAACTGACTAAATTCCTCACGTGGCAGACGCCTCGTGGCACAGAACGTGGTGTGCAGTATGACAGGCCAGAGAGAGCACTAGACATGGGGCTAAAAGGCTGGTCCTTGTCCTGGTCCTTCTCTTCGTGTGTTTTTTGGGTACACTGAATGACTCAGAGCTCACCCATAAAATCACCTGTAGCCATCCTCTCTCCCCGTCACTGAACGGTCAGAATCAAATGCGATTATATATGTAAAGACGGCTTTGTAATTATAAAGCATTTGTTGATACACATCATTACCTGTAAATGTAGAAATAACTGGCCATCTGATTTGATTACAAGGAAAACTATTGCTTTGGATCCTGATTATATGAGAATAAATTAAAGCTCTCAACCGGGAAAACGAGAATGTGAAAGTCAGCATCGTGGTCAGACAGGATTCAGAACCACAAGCTTAACCCTGGGGGAATATAAGAGCACAGATAGATTCTAGCTTCAAAAACCACTGCCTTACAATCAACATAGACAAACCGAAGGACCCCTAAAAAGAGACTGCAAAAGAAGCAAGCCAGACAGTCGGCTGTTTAAGAAAAATTCCTGTTACATGACTTACATGAAAAGGCAAAATTCAACGTCTGATTCCCTCCTTCAAATGAAACTGCAGAGTTATCCAGTGGCATGGCTGTCATTCTGAGTTTATTCTCTCCTAGGACATTTTCAAAGTCTGGCTTCTCAACTTTTCCTTCTGCTTTGCCAAAGAACAATCATGACTATCAAACTGCAAATATTTATCGTATTACACTAAACACTACTTAAATTACAGTGGAACTGAGGTCTCTTCTTCCTCCAACAGAAAAGAAGATGGATGGCGTCATCAAAAAAAATACCGTTCTACAAATGACACTGCAAGCAGTGTCCCGTGAGGGAAAGACTCAGCCTACCTAAATGATCCACTGGAATATTAATATTACAAGTTTTCTTGCAAGTAAGTGAAAATTATGAGGGGTGAGGAAAAGGCTTCTAATTTTTTTTTTCATAAAACTCGGGATAATCTAGGCCAATGTAGAGAAAAGGCTTTTTCAACTCTGGACGTTAACACAATTTAGCAATAGCTGGTAAAAACAACAGCTGCTAAGCCTGGTAGATCCAAACGAGATTACTAGTTCAACATCACAGAAACACACAGAACATCTCAAGATTCACAGCACACTGACGACAAAGCACCAAAACGAAATCTCATTAGGAAAGGAAATCTTTTGTCTAGGGAGAATTTTTTTATTAGACTGAACCATGTGTAACACCTCTGAATGCTTCACTGGAAGGGAAAACACAGCATCAAAAGAATGAACCGCGGAGCGGCTTCCTTCCTCTGCCCGCTCCCCACTCCCCGCCCTCCGCCGCACACGCCGGCCAGCTCTCTGCACCCTTGCGGCTCGTTCTCCACTCACACACCCACTTAGACAGAAACCTTTTTTTTTAAAAAAATCATCATTTTTCAAAAATGAGATCATATTGTTAGAATAAACCTTCTCTCATCTGGATTGCTTGAAGATTAGGAAACTACCCCTAACTGACTCAGTCACCTTCACACCCAACAGGAAGAGAAACAAAGGCGTTCTAGGACTTCTGACAAATAAAAATGAGCATTTCCTACCACTTAGACTTACGTGACTCTGAGTGTTGTTACCATGAGGACCAATTATAACGAAAGACTCTTCAAAGTTAAAACCTATGTATCTCAAAATACGTGTTAAAGATGGGAAGGACCATAATTTTTTTTTACTTATTCGTTTGCTGAATAACTTGTGCTTGAATTTCAGAGAATGCAAAGACTGAACATATTTCAGGCTATAACAAAAATTTAGAGGCTTTTCCAACCTGGTCTTGGAACAGCTATAATTTCTTCTAATTAGTCTGTAGTGCTCCTGGGCAATCAGTAACTATACAAAAGCCTAATTTTCCAGAATTAAGCAATTGGACTCTACTTTTAAGATAACCAGGAAAAAGGTCCACTGAAGCCTAGTTAACTGAAACAAGTCATAAATCATCAAGAGACAAACCGGGTGGCACCTGCCCTAACAGTTCCTCCTAGGTCAAAGGTCAATGGGACTCAACAAGCCCCGTGTTTTGTGAGGCCCTGAGAAGCGGCTGACGTGAGGCTGAGGTAGTCGAATGTGGCCAGTATGTTCTGACTCTCAGCTGCGGGAGCTGGTGCCCATCACAAGGTGACCACGTGTTCAATATGCTACTTAGCCCTTTACATCAATTGCCTTATTCATGCTCCCAACAACTCAGTGAGGTTATCTCCACTGTAAGATGAGGCAACTGAGGCAGTTACGGGATTTACCTACGTCTGCACAACCAACAATCTCACAAGGCTAGCACGAATGCGAATAACCTTCAAACAGACCTTGGAGGAGAGTCAAAAGCAGCTCAGCCCAAGATGAGATGAACAGCAGCCTAAACGTGCTTTGTGCCTTCGCGCCGCCGTGCGCGCAGCAGCAGTGCTCGGCAAAGCGGCTCGGCAGGGTGGCCCCTCACCCTGCCTGGCGGCGCCTTCACTCGAGCAAGCTCGTCTCTCAGAACGCAGCTTAACTGGGAAAGCAGAAGCAACGCTGCCTGGCCTACTGTCTCCTCCACACTGAGACAGCCTCCAACGCAGCGGCCACTCCTTCCGCTCCGGAGGCGTCAGAGAACAATCGCCCACGAAGGAGTGAACTCCTCGCAAACACAAAACCTACCCGACAGCTCGCAAGCCTCCTAGAAGACGAGGAGCTGCCCTGCACGGAAGGACTACCTGGTTTCTGCAGACTCTCCTGTGCAAAAGAGTCCTTTTCCTTCCCACAGAATACACACTCCTTCTCCGCAGCCTTCCCTCGTCGCTAGTCAGAAGACACTCACGTCCAGAACCGTCCTAGTCCACTGGGGCTGCTGCAACAGACTCCCACACCCTGGGCGGCTCAGTCAGAAACTCTCACTGCCCACAGTCCCAGAGGCTGAGAAGCCCAGCATCCAGGAACCGGAAGATTCGGGGTCTGGTGAGAGCTCACTTCCTGGTCCACACACGGCTGTGGCTGGAGGGGCCAGGGAGCTCTCTGGAGACCCTTTCACAAGGGCACTAATCCCGCTCTTGAAGGCTCCACCCTCGCGACTCAATTACCTTCCGAAGGCCCCCTCCTACCACCATAACCTTAAGGGTTAGGTTTTAACATATGACTCTGGAGGGAGACGCATTCAGTCTGGAGCAGAAGACTCAGCTTTAAAGCTGTGCTGGTATGACATATATTCACGGGTAATCTGAAATTTGAGGATTCGAGGGGCCTCATAAATAATCAGGAGGAATGTAATCCAGTCCTTCTGTGAAAAACAGCTGAAGAGCTAGGACTTAATAGTAAAACTAGCAAAACTTCAGCAACGTAACCACCATGAGACCCGTGATGAAAGGAAACGGGTGTATTTACTCCTCTGACCTCTTCCTCAGGCATTTTTTTCCTATTAGCCTCCTCTGCTCCATCCTCACTGCCCTGCTTGGTCCCTCGGCGTGCTCTCTCACATCTCCAACTCATCCTCCACACAGCTGCCAGCATCGCTTCCTGGAGCAAAGCCGACGTCACCTTCTGCTTCCAAACCTTCCCTGCAGCTCCTGGGCTGCCCCTGATGAAGCTGCGTGCTGCCTGGGGGGCCAAAAGTGCATGTGCAGGCCCGCCCTGGGCAGAGGCTGCGCCGAGTCAGCACTGGGAGCTCCAGCTCCCACTCCAGGCTCCAGTGCTCTGGTTCTCCCAGGCATGGTACCAGGGGAAAAGCTGACTTTGGTGGCGAGGGCTACACTGTCACATACGGAAAAGCCCCAAAGCATGAGGTTGATTCCAAGCACATTTCCACATCCGTGTAAGAGCCAATATAGTAGATAAAATTGGCAAAGTCCTACTTCATCAGGCAAAAAAGAAAGGAGCCCTATGGCCAAAGAAACTCGAATTTAAAGCCAAAAGGAACTTCAGGCCCTCATGCCACACACCGTGCAAGACACACAGAGCATTCACCTTCTTCAGCTCCAAAAATGTGATTCACGCCCCTTGACTTCATATACTAAAACATGGTGCTAAATTATTTTCCCTTTACATAAACATAGACATAAAATATGAGTGATACAAAACTTAAGACATAATAATAAATTTAAAAATAACTGTCCAGAGGATGTAATTAGCTGGAATATTTTATTTAATCTCTGGGTATTTCATAGTGAGTGTCTAAGAACCTGACATGTGAAGACACAACGTATGAACGAATGACCACGCGTGTGGAAGGTCAGAAACTGCCCGTGGGCACCTTCTCCCAGATCTTACGAAAAACACTAATTTCCACGGTATCTAGAGAACATTTAACTGTAATTCTAAAACAAGCACAAAATAAGTGCACATTAGTTTAACCACTTATTTTTAAAAATTTAATGGATGGGAGCAAATACTGCAAGCTATCAGTAAGCAAGATAGATCTTTAATTTTTTAAAATATCTAATGCAGGCTAAGTACCTTGAAGAAAGGAAAGTCCATGCTGGCAGAGCCCCTCTCCTGAAAGGTCATGTTAAACAACGCTCAATCCAGCCAAGGACTCAGGACTGGCAGACCTCAACACCAGCCAAGATCCCCTCCCACGTGCTACGCTCAGTAGGTTTGCCTTTTGCAGTGGGCTGACTCTGCAGCACTTATCTCTGCCGTGCACCCCTCCACAGGCTCCCACCGCTCTCCATTCACCTTCATGACTACGGGTCAAGAAAGGGCTGGTGAAGCCAGAGCAACAGAAGAGCAGACCCTGAATCAGCTCGTAGCCCCCGCGCCCCCTCTCAGCTGGGCTGGCCCAGTTCTGCCACCAATAAAGAACAAGCCACGCCCGAAAAAACCTTGATCCCTTTTTAGCACTGTAAACCATGGAAGAGATGCTTATTACATCTGCTTTGTTCTCGATTTCTATGGTGCCCATCACCATAGTAACAAGGCACACAGATGGAAAAGTAGGCTAGAAATACCCAGAAACGGGAAGTGGGGATGGGAATATGGAAGAAGGGTCCTTTCACTGGTTCAGAGAGAAAAGGCCAGAATTTTTCTATCTATCAACATAACACTAAGGGGCACTTCTAATGGGGAAAGTAGGTTTCTTTGTCTTCAAGAGCAGCAATAGAAAGCAGCCTAAAAATTCAACAACTATCAATGTTCGCAGGAGGTAGCTGCCAAGCTTCGGAGGGTTTAAAGCCAGATGTGTTTTATTAGAAAATCCTGTATGCAAATCAAAAGCTTTATACAGCACCCAACTTTGGAAGTCACATATGCACTCCCCAGTGTGGAGGATTACTACTGAACATTTTTTGTTATTTTGCAGTGTTAAAAGTCGAGACATCTGTTAAGGAAGCGTGGCTGGGAAGATAAGCTGATACAGTGAGTATCTTCCTGAAAGAGACAGCTCTGTCTTCCAAGCTTTTGTAAAAAACGGCCCAAGAGGAAATCCCTGGGTGGGGTTGTGGGGTGGCTGTTATTCCCCCAGGGAGTCGCTGTCCCTGTTGAAACTGGGACAAGGTCTTTCCCAACTCCAGCCCCTCTGATGTCTGTACAGAGACCTTCAAAGGCGCTGTCAGTCCCTATCAGCTCTGTGAGAAAATTCTTCCCGCTCCAAGATCTCCATTTTATTTTTTTGTTTTTTTCCTTCCCTGCCACCAGCCCGGGTCCTAATTTTCTAGGACATTTGGAATACTTGGGATATTATTTATGTTGTTACTGGTCAGGAAACAGGAAAAGGAGACACACTAGCTGCATGAGCTAGTTGGGGAGGTTTTATGCCATGCAGATAAAAATGGTGTATATACAAAACAAAGCAGGAGATGCTTTATGGACTAACCTGAGAGAGTTTAACACTCTAGCAACCTACGAGTTTAGCAGAAGAAAGCAATGGGCAACTTTGTGGGACTCGTAGGCCCTTGACTCAGCTGCAAACCAGTCTGCCACTGGATGCTTCTTACCTTGATGTCTTAACCTTAATGTCTTGTCAGCAAAAAGAAAAGCTGAAATAGAGCAGGGGTGTGAACTGGAGGTGTCAAGGCACGTTAAAATGTTATGCATGTGTGTTATTCCGGGAAAAACTCTCAAGGCTACGTATGCACGTGCGATGTAAAAACTGAGATACTCTCTAAGGTCTCTTTCGCACAAGTCTAGAATACCATGAACTGAGTCAGGTTATCCACATGAACTCAAGGCTCTGAGCTCCGACTCAAGTGAGCGTAATATTCAGGTCTTCCCAAAAGTCCTCACCCTAAGCTGAGGGATGCTGTTCCTGGCCACCCTGTGCAACCCCCGCCACCAGCCACTCTCTAGCTCTCTGCCCTGCTTCATTTTCCTTCATTTCCGCTCTTAGCACACGACATCATGTGTCGGATTTGCTTACTGCCTTTCTTCTCTCCTCTGGGATGTGTGCTACATCCAAAAAGGGCTCATTCTGTCTTCTTCATTGTTGGGTTTGAATTCTGTTTTCTTCATAGTTGCATATAGATCCCAGTGCCTGGTGAGATGCCTGGTAAATATGAATTGCTCAAAAAATAATGAATGAACTTTTTTTAATCCATAACACAAAGCATGGCAGGCCCAAAATTCAAATACTCTTTTTCTCTTTGTAAAAAATCTGGGGGCCTGCTAAGAGCCGCGCACTCTACTGAGCACTTCACGAGCGTATCTATCTTACTCAGTCTTCACGTGCTCACCTTAAGACACGTTTTCCAATCTTTAGAGCCTTCTATAAAATAACACATCCGGGGAAAGGAGGCCGGCAGCATACTGCAGAAGAAGTTGCCTCATCAGGTGCCAGATCTGCACTCACGTGTGGCATCTGCTGAGACAAGCCGCACATCTCCTTATTAACTCAGTGTCCACGTCCGTATCATGGGGATGGATAACACTTGCTCCATCTCCCACAGGTCATCAGGAGAATAAATGCGAGTGTAAATGCTTTGGTATGAGAGAAGCGATGCGCAAATGTATAACACAGTAATGAGGTGGGGGCTCCTGTGAAGTGTTTCAGGAGAGATCTACTATAAGCTGTCGGGAGAAGGCAAGGGGACGGGGGACACCTGCACAGCGTCCTGACATACAAGGTGTCGGGAGGACCCAGTGAAGACGTCCCACTCAGTGGCACGAAGCCAGACTCACCTCCTCTGCCTTCAGACTGCAGTGCTCTGTAAAGAAAACAGCGTCCCAAACCTAGCCTGGGACCAAACCATTTTGCATGTAATTCACAACCTCCTCTTGGAAAGAAATTAGCATTCCCGATGAAACACCGCAGAAATTTTCTTTTCAGTGGGATTAAAACTTGTTTTCAGAAGTCACCTACTGCTGCCGTAGGTGATTGCCGGTCAAGCACCTGGTGATCCTTACCAGCATTCTTTTTGTGTCTAATCTAACAGTGAGTATTAAAAATTCATGTACTATTTCTAAATGTTCTAGGAGAGTTTGAGCATACGTTCTTAAAACAAATAATGGTGATTCAATTACTTTGGTATCAAATTAACTTCCATCAAGTATTTTTAAAAGAGTCATAAGCTCCAACTATGTTCTTTCCTTAATGAATGCTCTTGTCCACCAAGAAGAAATCTTTAAACTGGTCTATTAGAGGCCTTCCCCCTTAAGAGTTGATAGTCAGTTTGACTGAAAAGTTTTCTTGAGCCCCCCAAACCAGCTGATCTTCAAAGTGGGTATAGGGTTTGGGGGCCTTTTGTTTTTGGAAGGAAGGGTACTCTGGTAGAATCCCTTTCCAGATCACCAGTTAACCCTTGTCTAAAAAGCATCTGCTTCAGAACCCCTGATGTCCAGCTGGTTCTTTCTGGCCATCTCCCGTTTTCCCTTTTCAGCCATCCTCTCCCCACGTTCCAGAAGAAAGGTAAACAGCTCACTTATCAGGAGACTGCTTACGGTGCATTGCCTTGGGCAGTGAAAATCTCCAGGGCCCAAAGCCGAAGGTCATTTGAAATACCTGTAGGGTGAGAGATGTTAAGAAAGAGAATGATTTTCAAGACCGAGAAATCCTTCTGGGAGTCAGGGGAAAATATCCATCCATGTCCTTGCTTGCAAACAGCACTAGAAGAAGACCTTATCAAGCTGTTAGACAATCACTTTTGTGGTCAGTCGCTACGTAACTTTTGGCATACACCTCAGGAGTTTTAAAAGCAGAGTGGAGTTATACTGCCTTCATGCCCATATATTCATTTATGCAGTAAAATAATGTGTCTCAAGTGTTTACATTTAAAGAGAAGCACTTGATTTGATTATGAAGCCTATCTTGTTTTAGCATACGTGATATTTACCTCTGCATAAACAAGCTATTTTAAAGCCCCAGGCACCTCACTGAGAAATTATTTTCCAGCAAAATTTTACCTATGCTTAATAATTATTCATCAAAATTCTAATATACTTGTTCTGGTCAATTGTATGTTAGTCAAAATTAATAACTCAATCCAAATGAAATTTTATTTGAAGTATAGAAACTTATTGTCAAAAGAACTTAAAAAAATAGATTTGGTATGTGTACATGTGTGTCACAAGAGTATGACAGGTAATAAGTAAAAGATTTCAAACGTAAGAACATTGTATGGGGATTAAGTTTTACAGGAGAAGAGGAATGAAATGATTCCACGAGGGAAACAACTGTGTAAAACTCCCGGCTTCTCTGGAAGAGTCTGTTTACAATGTGGTTTTTACACGGATGACACGGTAGAGACAAAACCACTTTGGTATTAAATTTAGCTTCCGTTGTGTACATTAAAAAGAGTGGTTTTTAAAAATCAGTGTTTATAATATCAGAAGCACCATCTTTTATAACTATTTAAAATCAAGATAAAAATTTTTGATATTAACTTTTAAACTGGATGAGAAAAGGACAGTGTTTCAAAATCCTTTTAGAGGTAGTGGATGAAAAACATTCAGACACTTTGTTCTAAAGTGCCTGGAAGCCAAGAACCTGTGCCGACCATCTAACGTTTTGATACAATAAAAAGATAAAGCCAGAGTCATTTCAGGAAAGTCCGAAAGCTGTCTCGAGCATCCCCTGCAAATGGCCAAATCAAGCGCTCTGCACACAGTAAGTGTTCAGTGAACGCCAGCTCACTGACAAAATACTTCGGCCATCCAACTGGCATCTACTAACAGCACGTGTACAGTACCCCTTCTTCCTACCTCTAACCTTCAAGGAGGTCTTTCAATTTTTCAAATGCCAGCCAAAAGTGTCTTACTGAAACAAAGCCCCGGACTAGATAGTAAGCACACCGAATCTGACTGCTCAGTTCTTTTCCAGATGTTGATTCACGTGCCGAGCGTAATGCCTGGCCCAGGAAGCTCAGGAGATGAAGAAAGTAGCTTCACCACGAAGGAGCACCGAGCAGGCGGCGGAGACGGTCTCTGGCGCGGGGATTACACGAGGGTTAGTGCAGGCTCAGAGCCAGTGCAGAGAAAGGAATGAGGAGCTCCTGGAAGTGGTGGGCAGAGGGCAAGGGTCTGGAATGGTCTTTCAGAATAGGTACACTTGAACTGACTCTTGAAAGACGGGCAGGTGTTTGACAAGGCGATGTGAACACCACAGACAGAGGGGAGCGAAGCCACCTGGCAACCTAGTGCCTTCCTCCCTGCACCGCAAACAGTCTGGGATGGCTGGTGCGTGGTGCGTGACTGTGCACACTGTGTGCGTGGTGCGTGCACTGATGACTTAGAAATGACAGAGGGGCGAGAGGTGAAGCTGGAGAGTTGCAGAAGCACACAGAGGAAGACTGTCTTATGTGGGTCTCCAAGGCATCTGGACTTGATCCTGCGGCAAAGCAAGTCACGACACGATTATTAAACTAAGCAGCAGTGGTTGTGGAATTTGCCTTCCCTGCAGTGTGGGTGACAGATCTGGGAGGTGGAAGAGGGGAAAGACTACAAACTGAACTGCTGGCTGGAAGACAATTAGCGGTGGTCCTGGCAGGACTCAAGGCAGTCAAGAGGCTGTGAAGGAAGGGCGCTGAAGGGAGGGACCTTAAGGATGTGGCCTCTGGACAAACTGGTTACTATTGTTTAAGGAGTAGTTTAGGGGGGAACAAAGCAAAGAGAAGCCCAAAATGTGTTCTAAGTTTTTTGGGTTATGTAATTGGGTAAATGGTATTGATGTTTGATGGAATCAAAAGATGAATCACAAGTTTCAGGGAGAGAAAGTACCTTCAGCGCCCTAACTCCAGGCCCCACTTGTTCTACGAGGCAGGTAATTTTTTTGCCCACTATCACATGCAGCAGGTTGGGAAGTTCGCTCCATTCCAGGCTTAAGAGCAGGTAAACCAGGGAGACAAGATCCACGCTTTCACAGAACTTACATTCTGGTGTCTGTGTTGGGGGGAACAGAAGATGAACAGGTCGGCAAGCAATAAACCCAGGCCCGAGGACTGTGATGGGGGCAGGCAGCCACACTTTATCTAGGCGATCAGGGAAAGTATCCCTGAGGTCACACTGAAGCTGACCTTCCATTGAGAAGGATGCAGTCATGCAGATTCTTAAGGGAAGAATGTTCCAGGCAGAGAACAGCATTTGAGAAGTCCCTGAGGTCAAAACAAGGTTGGTGCACCCTGAGGGAGGAATTCCACATACAGGGCAAGTGAGGAGCTGGGGGAAGTCCCAGTTCCTGTGGCATTCCTGGGAGGGCGAAGGGGAAAGGCTTGCGGGCCCTTAGGGCAGTGCTGCCTAGCACAGATACTCTCGGGGAGGCTGGAAACCCGCCCACCACGCACACACTGTGCCTGCAGAAAAGGCATCATGACTCACAATTGCTTTGGGAAGACAAGCCACTGCTCAGCTGCCTATTCCCGCACTGAAACAGGGCCAGGAACAAACTCCTTTAGGTTCGCCTAGACAGATGAACTTTAGACCCTTTAGACGAATGGAATTCACCCTAAACGTATCAGCTTAGAACAAGAAAGCGCCTGCAGCCCAGTGGCAGGCGGCTCTGCCCCGAGGCTCAGTCGTGCCCTGACATGGTGCACAGGAGCAGAGCCTCCAACCAAACCCCAAGCCCTACCAGGGGCCAGAGGCGACATTTCCCCCAAAGGATGCCCCACTAGCTCAGCTGGACAGGACAAGGAGAAACGGCACCCCACTGCCAAGGTGCCAAGCTGGGCTCTTGTCTATGCGGACCTGGAACACCTTGGAGAGACAGGTGTTGGGCTGCCTGCTGGCCCTGAGGTGGGCCGTCCCAAGCACGGTCCCGCCCGCTCTCTGGCACACGCTGCTCACACCTCTCACCCCGTGGTTGCCTTCCACTGCTGCGTTGTGGGCTACCTGTTCTTCTGCCCACAGTGTTTCATATGCCCCCCGTTCAGCCAAATGGCTTCCAATTCCACCCGCTAAGGGCGATGCAGATCCACCTCGGACCCTGTCTGAAAAGAGCCTGCTTTACGGCCAGTTTCGTCAGATGCCTGTGCTTGGTGTATCAAAAAAAAAAAAAAAAAGTATGTGAATTTAATGTTTGTCAATATAACATGAATAAATTGTGAAAGAATTAAATTATTCCTAAATTATGCAGCCCCTTTCAGAGCAGCACGCTGAGAAGTTACATGTCATGGGCACTTAAAGACGGCCCCAAACCATGAAATGCATTCTCTGGAGTGGTGCTGGAGACCGTGGCGTGTTCTGGTCCATGCCAAGGGCAGGCTCACCTTGTGTCCGAGCTCATTTCAAACCATATGCCCATAACATCTCTTTACTTCAGCTCACTGGCCAATTTTTCGTTCCTAAAGTCACCATTCAACCTCGGATCATAAGATGTTCGCACATACTTTCACAGCACCCACACGTCTCCTTCGTAATGCTTTAATAATGGCAATGTTTCACTTACTTGCAGTGATCGATTCACCTGTCTCCCTCAGTAACTGCAGCTTCCACAGCAGCAGGGACCATGCTCATTTCTGCTTACCAAGATGTCCCCAGAACCTAGCACAGCTTCTGGCACACAGTAGGCGCTTAACAACTAGCCACTGGGGGAAAGATGCTATGAAATATACTCACTGGTGGAAATGTTTCTGCTTCTAAGAGTGGATCTGCCAAAAATCATTCAAATCAAGGCTGAATAAGGTTAAATAAGGCTCAGCTATGCTGTTTTTTTCTTTAAAAAAAGATACATGAAAGACTTTGCTGCTATTTGGGTTTAAACTGATTTTGGAGACAATTATCAAAAGGTTTGACTAACAATTTAACAACACTCATTTGGATATGCATGGAGATGACCAATTTTAAAACTTTTTTTTTAATGGAATAACAGTTTATTTTCAAAAAGGTTCACCCAGATTAGGCCAAATTTAAAAAGATAAGAAAAACTACCACTGACGTTGTCAGGCGCTCTCTCTCTATTATTTTCACTTAATCCTCATATCTGAATCTTACCCCGGGTCACAGATGAGGAAATGGAGGGAGCAAGAGGCTGGGGTTCGACACTGACTAAGCGGCAGAGCCAGGGTTCACATCTAGGTCTATTTGATCCCAAGAGCTATGTCTTAAA
Source organism: Camelus bactrianus (assembly GCF_048773025.1). Taxonomy (NCBI): domain Eukaryota; kingdom Metazoa; phylum Chordata; class Mammalia; order Artiodactyla; family Camelidae; genus Camelus; species Camelus bactrianus. The sequence goes on along the minus strand of NC_133547.1, from coordinate 25,445,101 downwards.
TCTAAGCCTTACCTTAAGCTAAAAAAAAAAGCTGACATTGAATAATAATGTGTTTGTTGCTCCCGCTCATGAAAAGGTACAAGACTACAGCTTAGTACCATCAACTGGGGCGAGTATTTAAAATAGGATTTGGATGCCCATGATGCGGTAGCAGGGAAATGAGAAAACTCATGAAAAAGGAATAAGGAGGGATATGAACTAACATTAACTGAAAGCTTGTTTATGCCAGATGCTGTATTAAATGCTTTCATAGTAATATTTCTTTTAATCCTAAGACTCCTGTGAGATGGGTAATAACAGTCAAGAAAAAAGAGGCATAGAATAACTGTGGTATTTGGCTACTCTGATGTTCCTTTCCCCCTTTCTTCCTAAAGATGTGAACCTCCCACATTTCAGCTGGGCATAAGGGTGTATGGAATAAGGACAATATCCCCCAGTCTCTATTCCAGCTCGGTGAGGCCATAATACTAAATTCTTGTCAATGAGATGTAACAGGAAGTGTATAACAGCCTCCAGGAAATTTCCTTAAGAGACCATAGATTCTTGGAACCCTCCTACACTGCTGGTGGGAATGCAGTTTGGTGCAGCCACTGTGGAAAACAGTATGGAGATTCCTCCAAAGACTAGGAATAGACTTACCGTATGACCCAGGAATCCTGCTCCTGGGCATATATCCAGAAGGAACCTTACTTCAAAATGACACCTGCACCCCAATGTTCATAGCAGCACTATTTACAATAGCCAAGGCATGGAAACAGCCTAAACACCCATCACAGATGACTGGATAAAGAAGATGTGGTATATTTATACAATGGAATACTATTCAGCCATAAGAACTGACAATATAACACCATTTGCAGCAACATGGATGTCCCTGGAGAATGTCATTCTAAGTGAAGTAAGCCAGAAAGAGAAAGAAAAATACCATATGAGATCACTAATATGTGGAATTTAAAACAAAAACAAAAACATAAATACAAAACAGAAACAGACTCATAGACATAGAATACAAACTTGTGGTTGCCAAGGGGGTGGGGGTGGGAAGGGACAGACTGGGATTTCAAAATGTAGAATAAACAAGATTATACTGTATAGCACAGGGAAATATATACAACATCTTATGGTAGCTCACAGCGAAAAACAAAATGTGACAATGAATATATGTATGTTCATGTATAACTGAAAAATTGTGCTCTACACTGGAATTTGACACAACATTGTAAAGTGACTATAACTCAAAAAAAAAGTTTAAAAACAAACAAACAAAACAAAAAAAGAGACCACAGATTCTTGCCTTTCTCCGTCTCCTTCCCTTCCTTCCTTCCTCCATTCTACTTTGCATGTGATGGCTAAAGCCCCATCTAGGACCATGAAGTTGAAGGCCTCATCTGATGTTTAGTGGACCTAAAAGGTAGAACCAGCCTAGGTCTCAGGAGATTTGTGAACTCATAATACCAGTTCTGGATTGTCTCTCTAGAAACTTTTTTTTTTAATGTGAAAGAGAAACAAACATCACTTTGTTTAAGCCACTCTTCTTTGCAGTCTCTGTAACTGGCAGCTAATTTTACCTCATCCAGAAACTCATCCAAAGTCTTCATGTAGGATTCAAATCCAGGCCCACCAGTCTGCAAAGTCCATGCTCTTACGTAGAAGCCTGAAGAACTCCTGCTTATAATTCTGCAAAAGGTTGGTGGTAGGGGAGGAGTGTGTGTGTGTAAAAATGCTGACAAGAATTTGACAGAAGAAAAGAAGGAAGGTTCGAATACACTCTCAACTCTGCATACCTGAGAGACAATCAAAGGAAATATGCTACTGGAGAGCAAGAACGTAGTCTCCATCAGAGAGGGACCTGCACGGAGCTGAGAAGGGAAAAGAAACAGAAGCTGTGCAGCTGGTAATGTCTCTGAAAGATGATGCTGACCGAGAAGGAGGCACTGTGGAGCAGAGCCCTGGAAATGGCCACAGGATGAAACAGACAAGGAAGAATTACAAGGAACCCTGAAATCAGAGAAGCAGGAGATGAGATGCACGGTCTGGAAAGGGACAAGCCAAGTCACATGACCCATATCAAAGACAGCATACAGCCCAAAAAGGCAAAAACAAAGGTCAAGGTTGAAGCTCTGACAACTCATTTTTATTCATTTCCTTTACACAGATTCACAACAGCATTGAAGAAGTGAATTTAAATTGTGTTGCAATTGAGTGGAATCCTAAATGAGGGGAAGTCACAGAACAGGGAGTTTATTATTACCCTTTGTTCAGTTTCTAAATGAACAGCACTGATAAGAACTTAGCAGAGAGACCCAGTGATTGGAGTTAGGCCTAATTTTATTTAAGATCAATCTTAATAGTCCAGACAGGGAAAGATAAGTTGTTATGTCTGCCAAAGACATTATTTTAAACACCAGAAAAAAAAAAACTAAGTCATAATAAGGTTATGCAAGAAATTTATAAAATATAGATGGGAAATAAAATGCAAGTGGGCAATAGCAAAAAAAAAAAAAAAAAAGGAAAGGCGGCAATGTGAAAGCAGACAAGACAGAAATGGCAATGCGTTCTGCAGCTGGTTAAATGCACTCTATGCTGTAACTGGACCTCCCCGGTTTCTTTTGAGTGGTCACAGGTCAGATTTGTTTGCAGAGCATACTGTACTCCCCAAGTCAGGAAAGCAGAGAGGGACACGCTGTATAGCAGGCAATGAGAATCATGCCGCCAGCGGGAGGGTATAGCTCAGTGGCAGAGTGAGTGCTTAGCATGCACGAGGTCCTGGGTTCAATCCTCAGTGTACATTTTTCCTGATGATATCAGTGTATGCTAGGTGGATGCTGGAAAGGAGAAACAAAAATAAAATGTGGAACTTCAATGTGAGAGACACTAAATAAATTTCAGAGATTAGACTAAATAGGCTATTTTCGTATGGGCAGTAAAAAGTCCAAAAGGAATATAAAAATACTCAGGTACCATCAAGAGGATTTTTAAATTAAAAAAAAAAAAAAAAAACTTGTTTATAGATTTTAAAAATTAGCTTAAGCAAGAATCTTCTACATATTAAAATATTTCTACCCTTCGACCCCAGAAAACAAAACAAAACAAAAAATCACAAATTTCAAGCCTTTGCAGGAAAATACCCACGCAGTCTAAAAAAATTTGGAGGGATAATGGAATATTATTCAGCACTGAAAAGAAATAAGCTATCAAACCATAAAAATGCATGGGGCAAACTTAAATGCATAACACTAAGTGTAAGAAGCCAATATGAAAAGGCTACAGACTGATTCCAATAACATGACATTTTGAAAAAATAAAACTATGAAGACAGTAAAAACATGAATGGTTGCCAAGGGTAGGTGGGGGAAGGAGGCATGTATAGGTGGAACACAGAGGATTTTGGTGGAGCACAGGACTTTCAGGGCAGTGATAATACAGTATAGTACCACACTCTGATGATACTGTAATGGTGGATGCATCATAGAATGTACACCACCAAATGAGCCCTAATGCAGACTATATATGGTCTGCGGGGGAGAATGATGCATCAACGTTCGTTCATCGATGTGTCAGATGGACTACTCTGGGGGATACTGATGATGGGGAAGGCTGTGCAGGAGTTGGGGGCGGGGGTATATGGGGACTCTGCGCACTTCCTCTCAGTTCTGCTGTGAGCCTAACACTGCTCTAAAAATAAATTCTATTTAAAAAAACAAACCTTGGAGGACATGATATCTCTTTCCAGTTATATTGACTAGAGCCCTTTTCATTTTAACTAATGTTAGTGCTTTCCTTCTGAGGAGTCAGAAGGCTGAAACAGCAATGGGGAGGGGAACGGTCTTAGAAAAGCAAATCTTAACAGCAAATCTAAATCATTGAAAATGAAATCACTCTCAACGTGAGAATGTGCATGTTAGGCTGGACATGTTGGAACACCTTTCCAACTGAAGAAAAACAGAACAAGTTTCAAAGAATCGTAAATTTAATTCTAATGAGCAGTAGAGGGGTAAGTAGGGTTAAGTGCCGTAACTCAGCCGTGCACTCAGTGACAGCTGTGCGCCCTTCATACCTGAACGAAGAGCAACGTCAGACACGTCAGCGCTTCTACTCTTCACTCACACAGACCCAGTTACTCGTGCGCCTGGCTGTCATTTCATGTTCCTTCAAGGGTGGAGCTACTGACTAGGAAAGCCAGGGGCAAAAGAAAGTCATCTTGGCACTCACAAACCGAAGAGCATTTTGGGGTCTCAGGAGGTGGAACCTGAACACACGGAGGGTCCTGGAACTGGTAACTAATTACACTGCAGTTTGGTTGCTTCTGTGTCTTCAACCTAACACTTAGGTTTAGCAGACCTAACAGTCTGATAAAGAAACATGCCATTTCATTTCCTCTTGGAAAGCAGTGAACACTGCCTATTTTAAGTTGGCCACATATTTGCAATTTAAAATTTTCATACTGATATCTTTTCACGGACTTTTAAAAAGGTTTTGGCAAGGCAAATTTACTCAAGGAAGTTCACGGGTAGGTTTTTGTTTTAAAATTTATCTGCCCTCCTCTCGGGAGGCGGGAAGGGGGCTGCTGAGAGGGAGCCTTTCTGACCACAAAGAAAGCTTCCACCAACGTCATCCGACTAGAGGCGACCTATGGACTTCGGGAAGTCAGCTGAGGACACAGAGTGACGAGCCAGCACCGAGCCTCCTCCCCGCCGGTCTCTCAGCACCTGCTCCGCTGCAGCCCCGCCGGAGGAAACTCTCGGCTTCTCTCTCGAAACGGGTGTAGGTTGCTCCCTTCGCCCTAACGAACGCCGACACCACCATCATATCGCAGGCCAACAATCGAAGGTTTCCCATGAGCAGAAAATGTTTGCCAACCAACAGCGCCAGGGCAGGGGTCAAAAGAGACAGGCCGCAGCGCAGACGCCCCCCGGAGAGGTCCGCTCCCCTAGGGAGGGCGAGACTGCAGCCCGGGGACCCGGAGCCCGCTTCCCGCACCCCCCGAGGACTCGCGCTCCGCTGCCGCGCCGACGGGGCTCGGGGAGAGAGGGGCTTGCTCGCCGCGGGCGCCCACTCCTCCTGCCCCAGATGACCCCAGCACTCGGAAGAGGTCCCCTCCGGGGTATCACTCCCTCTCTGCCGGGGACCAGGGAGCGGCAAAGCCGCGCCTCATCGCTTTGGCCCAGCCACCTGCCCGCAGGCCCGGCCCGCAGGTGAGACGGGGACAGGTACCCGCACCTGCTCGGCCGGCCCCACCTGCTGCGTCCCCTCACCCGGTCCTCCTCCTCCACCCCCGGGTCGGCTCGGCTCCTGCTCCGCGCGGGGGGCGCCCCGCCCCGACCTACCTGCGCGCCTCCGGCCCCGGACGCCGGCGCTCCCCGCGGCGGGCGCCCTGCGCCGCTCCGGGCGCGCCGGCGGCCGCCCCGCGCCGGCTCTCCCTCGCCGCCGGCTGCTGCGGGCTCAGCGGGAAGCCCCAGCGCTGCCCGGCTCGCCGCCTCCGAGCGGCTCCATTGTGACGCGGCGCGTCCGGGCGGCCAATCGGGGCGCGGCGGCGCGAACCGCTGACTAAGAGCGCGGAGGGAGGGGGAGGGGACTGGGCGGGGGCGGGGGCCGCGCCGGGGCGGCGGCGGCGGCGGCGGAGGAGGAGGAAGAGGGAGAACGCGCTGCGGCGGCTTCGGTGGCTGCGCCTGCTGTTGACTTCGCAGCCGCCGCGGCCCGAGTGTTTGCCGAGCTTCGGGACTGCGCGGCCGGTGACTCACCGCTCAGCGCTGGGAACAAAGCGCGGCTGCCGTCACCCGGGAGCGCGCCACGAGGCCGCCCGGCCGCCCCGCCGCGAGCGCCGGTGCGCGGGCAGCAGGGCCCGGCTGCACACCTCTCGCGGGCGGGGAGAGGGTCGGGAGAGAGGCGTAGGACTGTCCAGGCGCACATGCGAGGGGCTCTGGAAGTCCGGTGTTGGTGTCGGCCGCCGCCTTCCCACGTGTGCATCCTGAGCGACTTGTTATTTACAGATGGGTTTGCAGCCCAAGGGAAGACTGGGAGCAGGCGCGAACTTAACTCTCACACGCAGAAATCTATCTTTTCTTACACCGCGTGCTTAGACAGGCTGCAGGGCCGCGTGGCAGTTTACAGTTGTACCAAACTAAGCGGCTTAAGTTAGGATTCTGGGCCTCCAGTAGCATCCGTCTCTCTCATAAATCCTTATCCTCGAGATGGGGAGGGAGCATCATGGCAGAGGGGCCTAGTTTTACTCATAAAGGGGGTTTTATGGCCGGTCCACCCGCCTACTGCCCCGCTCGGTTTCCTTCTGCAGTTGAGTGGCCTTCCTTTGAAAAGCAGCAAGGCTCCTTACCAAACAAACACTCCAAACCCAGGAATTCGGGGGATTTAAAATTTCTGTTATCCCCATTCACCACCTCCTCTCATCCCCACCCCAGATTTAACTCAGTCTTTGCACAGGCTGTCATCCTCAACACTGATTCAATTTAGGCAACACCTCTATCTCCGGATTGCTACAGGGATCACATTCCCATTTAACGAAAAAAAAAAAAAAAAGTTTTTACAGGAACCTCCCAAAGGAATAAAATAAACACTATAAAAACCGAAGCCTCTGAAGCCTTTGAAGCATATCTGATCGGTTTGTATAAATGAAAGTAAATGGCACAACTGTGCTATCTGAGACGGAGATGTGCCCGACAGAGACTGATTAGGACTCCGGATTGAATTACCCTGAAAAGGAGTAAGAAGGCTGTCTTCTCTATTCTCTCCTTGTCCACTCCATTCTGAGCTGGCAGCTGCCCTTCCTGAGTCTTGGAGGAAAGGCTGGAAGAGCATTCCTTCCTTTGGTCGTCGATAGAGTTGTTATTTAGCTTATGAGTGTGAGACATTAGAGTATGCGTTTATGGACAGATCTTTTAAGCTAACTTAGATTTGGGTTGGGTCCTCAAACTGCCTACAACCTGGAGGGGAAGATAAAAGCTACAGAATTAAATATAAAACAGGGGAAAAGGTGAGTGTTACGAGAAATACTGATTGGGAAGTCATGACATTAAAAACTGAAAATGTCCAATTTCCCATGTGTCTTTGAATGTTTAGAAAGGAATATCCTCTCCCCTTCCAAATCTATGGACAGAGAATGCATTCTTCTGCCACAGCAATATCACTACCTGTGTGATTTGGAGGAGTCACTCAACGTCCTTGGGAGTCAAGCTCTTTATCTACAAAATAAGAGATTATAAACTAGACGATCTGTTAAGATTTCAACTCCAGTGAGGGTACGAGTAAAAAAGTGACTCCCGTGCTTGATAACCCAAGTCACCATTAGCAGGAAGATGAAGTGCTCAAGTTCATAAAAACCACCATATCAGCTCTGGGTTCATCTCAGATATGTAGCTTATAAATGTGTTTATTTTATTCCAATTCTCATGAACAAAATCGCCCTCCATGATAACAACACATATTACTAACACTGGAAAAAGTGGGCTTCTGAATTTGAGCTATTGCTCCTGGGAATCCTCCTCTGAAACTGTAGCATCAAATAGATGTTTCTTTGTTTCTTCCTCCTCCTATTTCGCTTCATGTAAGCTCCTGCCTGCGTTGCAGTGGGGAGAAAACTGAATAACCTCAAACGCTGTTCTCGAAGAACTTTAATACTACTCATGTGATTCGGGCCCAAAAAGAAAAGAGAGTATTTAGTAACTAGAAATTACTGGCATCCCAGGGTAGGCCTTATGATGAGAAATACAAAAGTGTTTGGTGTTTTATGCCTGTTCCCAGTTTTTCTACTACGCTGCAATCTCTTTGAAAACACAGCAGGTGGAGTCTTGAAATATGCTCAAGTCCTTAGAGGAATATCCAAAATTCTCTAAGGGACTCTCTGATCAACTTATTTTTATCGAAGAAAATCAATTATTCTATTCAAAGAAAATTCTAAAAAGACTCAGTCACTATGTCCACAGCCAAATTTGTCAAAGTGTAAAATTGTGTTTAGAAGTCTCATCATAAATATTAAGCACTCATTTTGTGCCCATCAGTATGCTAGACATCAAGCGTGATATCAAACAAAGCGTCAGTCTTGGTTTCTGACCTCAAGCAGCTCAGAACTTAGATGAACACATAGAAGACAACCAAGTACTAACATGGAGAGCTGGATCGGTGCAGGTGGTAATAATCAGGAAGAGTCTGATTGTTTAGAAAGAACTAAATTCTATACCTTTGCCTTCTCTGCCCCAAATATTGTCTTAAAATGACCAATCCACCCTCAGGGCTCAGTCAATCTCTTTCTGGTTAGCTGAGAAACTCTAGAAGAAACAGACGTAGAAATACTGTTTTCTTCAGCATGCCATTGGTTTGGGGAATAGCTAGGGGTAGGCGCCTCACATTCGTATGATGAAGGGGATGGCTGTGAGCAGCAGTGCTGCCAGTTCCGCTGCCCAGTGACACAAGCAGAGTCACAAATAACAGACATGAAAGGGTCACTACAGTCTGGTCATCTGGTTATTGAACTGCGTGACCCACATGGAATAATCAGCTCACTCCTGGGTTTGGCAGGGCCCTTCTGAGTTGATTCCCTGAAAAACAAAATGAAATAAAACAAAAAAAAAACCCAAACCAAACCAAAAAAAAAAAAAAGAGAGAGAGACCCTGAGTGTCATCAGCATTAAGCTATGCTCCCATGTGGCTGCCTTGATAAGTGTTCAGTTTTCTGTGTCATGAGAAAATTTTTATGCTTAATAGAAGACAGAATATTATCCAATATTAACAGTTCTTTTCCAATTCTGTATTCTAAAGTTATTTCTGATAATGAAAACTCCTCTATTTTTTTAAATTAATTAAAACATTGAAAGTCTACAGCATCTAAAAGAAAGCACTGGAGATCTGGAGAGGTGAGGCAGAATACCACGGTAAACAGGAATTATTGCTCCTTTCCTCAGAAGCATGTACTCTTCAGGGGAAGCACGCAGCACCTGAACAGAAAGGAGAGGTTGGTGGGCCACGCAGGGCTGAAGGAGGAGCATAGGAACATGGGTCTGGGGAAGTGTGGCTAGCTTTATGGTGCTCGATTGAAATACCACTTTGGAATATTGTCTCAGCATCAGGGTTCAAGTTTGTTAGTCCTACTGAGACGTCAGGTCAGAGAAAAGAGCAGCAGTGAGAAGGCATGCACGGCTCTGCGTTCTCAGAAAGTCATCCCCTGGTCCAGCTGTGCATGACTGGGCATATTGTCACTGAGGGAGAACTGATATTTACTTTTGGCCAGAGACTTCACCATGTTTCCCTGACCTTTTCAATCTCCTGGTTGCAGAGGTTTAACGTGAGCTCTCCTCGGGCCTGGGAGAGACTCTGAGACTGACCCCTGAGGATGAGCTCAGTGGTGAGAATTCCAAGGACAGGATGAGGAGGACACTGCGCGTGTTTTTGGAATAAGGTAGCTTGACTAGAGACGGTAATTGTGCAAGGCCAGCTGTGCACTTCTGTGTGAGCTGATCCCTTATCATGGTCCTAGTCTGAAATATTCACGACCAACTGCTCTGTGTTCTCAGTGCCCACTGTGCTGATTGACCCTCTGCCTTAACTATGGGACACCCCTTCCTTTTTCTGACAAGTGTTAGGAAGGCGACCTTCCAGGCTCTTCTCCAAAGGAAAAACACGAATTCCTGCAGCAGGATGCCCGCCATCCCCAGCTAATCTGTCTCCTGGGAAGACATCCAAACGTTTCTTTGAAAGTTTCCCATGCATCCCATTTAAAGAATATGTACTGTCATCTGGGTCACATACTGTATTCCACCACACAGGAGCCAGCCAGTTATTGACTCTTGTCCCTTTCCCATCCATAAAATGAAGACTTCTAAGAAGAAAACGTTTGCAAGTGAAGCCAGGCTGAAACTTAGAATTAAAGCAGAGCTGGTGCTCCTTAGCTCCTGTGAAGTGGTCTGAAGAAAGCCCTGATGGGTTCTGCTAGTGACTGAGACAGTGCCTGCTGGGGTCCCTGTGAGGGTTCGATCTGTGTTCCCTGGACCACGTTGAAATCTGGGCAAAAGTGTTCCCGATGCTGTGAAAGCAGCTGGTTTCTGAGGTTCCTCACAGTCAGCTCATTTCTTTGCTTTGTGGTGACCCAGGTCTAACATCAGCCAGAGTTTGATTCCACCCCCACTCCCACATTTTGTTCCTCAACGGCTGTGTGTGTATGTATTTGTGCACATGTGTTTCTTGGCCTAATATTAGGCTATCTGTTCATTGTAATACACATTTAATACCGGACTTCAATTCTCGCCCGGACCGATTCTCTAAGAGTAGGACATAATGTGTGCGTGCGCGCGCATGTGTGTGTGTATAATTTACTAAGAATTTTTTTAGAATCAAAATAAATTATAAAAGAACAAGATTCAGAACAGTTTAGAGCTAGAGAAGAAGAGATGTGTGCCAGAAAGTGTATGAGAATTCGTATCGGGTTCTTCTGGTGGCTCTTCTGGCCGTGAGACCTAGGGCAAGCCACTAGCAGTCTAGGCAGGAGTTTCTGTTTTCTGTGTGTTTAATGTACCTACCCTGGGCTACATAAGAAAAGAAGATAGAAATAGTTCATGCTCCAGAAATCTCAGACTTCATTTCATTTTACTCACTCATTTATCGTCCAACAAATATTTATTCTATGCCTACTGTGTGCAGAACACTGGACTGGCTCTGAGGATGCACTGGTCCATTTGATGGATGTGGCCTTTGCCCTCCTGGGGTCCACAAGTCTCCAAGCATTCCTCCAGGGACCGTTAGGCTGGACATGATAAATCAGTGAGGACTAACTAACCAAACCCCAGTGTGTCCCCACACCACCATTCTCTTCAGCTTTGTCTCCTGAATCCTATGTATCCAAATGCAGGCACACCTTCCAATTATCCACTTACTCTTCTACTAACTTCTCTGCCAACTTCTTTATATCCAGTTCACTCTCTCTGCCAAATTTTTTGGAGCATATAAAAACAAAAAGACATGTGCCCTCAAGAATCTTAAAGTTTTTAAAACAAAATAAAAAATAGAGGCAAACAGAAGGGACAGACTGGGATTTCAAAATGTAGACTAGGAAAACAGGATTGTACTGTGTAGCACAGGAAATATACACAGGATCTTGTGGTGGCTCACAGCAAAAGGGAATGTGACAATGAATGCATGTATGTTCATGTATAACTGAAAAATTGTGCTTGCCACTGGAATTTGACACAACATTGTAAAATGACTATAACTCAATAAAAAAAAAGTTTAAAAAAAAAGATACATGCTTACCAAAACAACAACAACAACAAAAAAAACAGAGGCAAATATGTAGCTGGATACATGAGCAAATACAGGGCAGAGCAGAATTTCCTAATACAGGATATTGACATGGTTCAGAGCCTACGACTCAAATACGCTTTGTCATAGCTGAATGTAACCAGGTCGCCTTGTGAAAAACAGAAGTATGATAATAAACCAGGCGTCCTTTATCTCGTTACAAAACTGAAGGGCAGAGATAGTCGGGTCTCACACGGTAGATGAGAGTGGGTTAAAGTGGAGAGGACTGCCCAGATTTCTCAGGGAAATTGAGACTAAAGGGTAAAGTAAAGGACTTGAGGCCAGAGGAAGCCTGTTGTTTTTGTGAGCAGAATAGCTTTTGGTGTCTGGTACAGGCCTCTGTGTACCTGGGGGAGTTACAGACAGCTCGATCACAAGTAAAAGTGAGGGGAAAGTGTACTAAAGGGTGGAAACAGATGCACAGGTAGGTGTAAGTTTTACAATTTTGCCTTCATCTTTGAGTGAACTTGATTATCAGGTAAAATCCCTGGATTTGCTTAATTTACTTAACCAATTCAATAAGCAGATAAAATACCTTGCTCTTCATCCTCAAGGACAGAAAAAAAAGATGTGTGCATTCTGACAAAACACAATCATAATGCAAGTAATTTCTATTTATAAACTATTTTATAGTTCATGCATATCACTCAAACAGTGTATTACTGTCATTTCTAAACAATATGCTCTCTCCTCTGTCGTCTGCACACCTGAGTCACAGCGTCTATTAGCAGTCCCCAGTCTTGCTGAGTCATTCTGTTCATTCGCCTGTAGCTCGGCCAACATTCAGAGGCCCAGCAGGTTGAGAGTTGACAAGTGCTTAGCTACAGATCCCTAACTTCCTCTGGAGGAATGCTGCAAGCCTTGGACCTCAGGAGGGCAAAGGTCACATCCATCACATCGACTAGGACATCCCCAGAACCCAGTGCAGTGTTGTGCACATGGCAGGCACCAAGTAAATATTTGTTAGATGATAAATGAATGAGTGAAATGAAGTCTGAGGCTTCTGAAATGCACATCTTCTCTAGCTTGTACAGTGCAGGGTCCTCTCAAGCTTTAATCCCTAGCTCTGTCTACGTTAACATGTTCTTACTTGATGGAAGAATCAACACACTTAAAGACTGGGGTTTGGAAGTGGGAAGGAGTACACAGGAGTGATTCAGGAAAACAAGGAAATGGGATACAAGTGGCAACATTTGTCAAAGTTCACTAAAAAAAAATTACCTATTACAAGGTTACTATTATATTTCTCACTGCTCTGTATGTCTGCATCTTCACCTTCTGGCAACATATACATCCACGTTGGATTGAGCCATTTTCCCCAACTCAAGGATGTTGTGACTTTGAAGTACCATAACATCTTGAGATTTCTTTGATAGTTTTTGACCAGTGGGTTCTAGGGACGCTGGAAACCCTGACAGTATAAAGTAACAAGACAATGTGAAAACATGAGTCAGAAAATCATGGCTGCCTTTAGACGCAGCTACTTAAATGCTGCATGGCGACTGAAAGTATGAGTTCTGGAGCAAGGCTACTTGGATTCAAATCCTGACTTGGCCCTTGTGAGCTGCTCGATTTTTGTTGTTACTTGATTTCTCTGTGCCTTAGTTTTCTTTTTGAAAACTGAGTTGTGGTGAGGACTAAATAAATAACTCTGTTAGAGCAGTTCTGGGCACATAGGAAGTGCCGTATTAATCTTGGCTCTTGTTGCGAAACGGGCAAGTCACTTACCCACTCTGGGCTTAGAGTTTCTAGGTATAAAATGAGAGGTTTTGACTGGATTTTCTCTAAGGCCCTCCTGAACCTACTGTTTTCAAATGCTTACAGTCCATGCACTTTTCTACATATACGTATGCCGTTTGTGATAGGAAAGTGCATGATTAGTTAGTAAATGCTTTCCTTGATTGATGGAAGGAGAGGTTATTAGGAGATTGAGACAGTCTTCTTCACTAGAACTTAAATCCCTCAGGGTAAGAACTTCCTCCTCAGGGTCCCAAGGCCTAACGTGGTGCCTGGGGACAGGGGCTGCTCTGTGAACTGTTGATGAAGGTGGCGTAAATGCCTGGGTCCTGTGTCCCCAGGGCTGTGGGGCTGGGAAGGGGCTGTAACTGCTTCCTAAGCCTCGTCTCAGTTACAGCCACTTACACTGAATATTCAGAACACATTAGTGCTCTCTGCTGGGGACATTCCCAGTACAGGCGTTCATGGTCGATTGAGGCTTTGATGGCAAATTCTGACTTGAGTCCATAAGTCCTGGATTTGAGAAGCAGGGTACGGAAGGTACACACAGTTTGCTGTGTCGCAAGCACAGATTTGGTGTTACGGCATTGAGGATGACATGATCAGCATTGAAACGCCAAGTCTCATTTCTTTGCCATGTATTTACGCCTTTCTTCCAGAGCACTTGTGTCTATACATTTGTACACACGTTGTGTTTGCTCTCATTCACTTTAAGTAAAAAAAGAGATGGCATTAATTAAAATATTAAGGTTAAGAAAATGAAAAGACAGCCCACAGAGTGGTAGAAAATATTCACATATAATATACCTGCTAAGGGACTTGTACCCAGAGTGCATGAAAACAAAACTCAGCAAAACAAAGGGATTTACGCTTCCCGTTTAAGTGACTATTTTCTCTATACCTCGAGTCCTTTTTTTTTTTTTTTTTGGCGTTACCGCTTTCTTTTTCATTAATTGAACATTTTCTAATATTACGTTTTAATTTCTTTAATGATTTTCTTGCTGTATGTTTTTAGTTGTTTCCTTAGTCATTGCTTTAGGGCTTACCATGCACATCTTATCAAAACCAGTTTCGGAATTGCACCAGCCATTCCAGAGAATGCAGAGACGGCGTTCCCACACAGCTCTGTTCTCTCTTCCCTCTTACTGTGGTATTCTTGTCGCAGTGTTATCTCTATGCATGTTACAAGCCCAACAAAACATCGTTATAATTATTATTCTTTTACGTAATTGTATGTCTTTTACAGAAGCTGAGAGCAGAAAGGAGAGCAAGTATGTACGTGTAACTTTTCTCACATTAGCCTTCTTCCCATTTCAGGGTCTCTGCCCTTGCTCCTTCGGATTCAAGTGAAACATCTGGAGTCAGTTCTTAACCCAGCGTAGGTTTGTTCTCACCAACCTCCTTGTGCTGCTATTGGCAAATATATTACATTTCTGTATGTTATGGGCCCTCAGATACAATTAAATATATATTGCTTTATGCTTTTTAAATGAGGTAAGAGAAGAAAGGGTAAGAAATAGGCATTTATACTCCTTTATAATTGCATGATTACCTTCACCAGTGTTCTTTGCTGTGTGTGTGTGTGTGTGTGTGTGTGTGTGTGTGTGTGTGTTCAGATTATTGTCTTGGGTCACTTGCTTTCAGCCTGAAGAACTAACTTCAGTTTATCTTGTAAGTAGGTCTGCTGGCAGCTGATTCTTTCCGTTTTTGTTTATCCAAATGTCTTTTTATTTCATCTTCATTTTTAAATGATAATGTTCCTGGATATAGGAGTCTTGATTAAGAGTTTTTAAAATTTGAGGGCTGAGAGTATGTTATCCCATTGCCTTCAGCCCTCTATTGTTTCTGATGATAAGTCAACTGTTAATCTTATAGGAGTTTCCCTAAGCGAGGAGTCATTTTTCTCTTGCTGCCTTCAAGATTTTCTTCGGCATTTTTACTATGATGTGTCTATTCGTGGGTCTTTTTGAGTTTATCCTACTTGCAGGTTGTTGAACTTCCTGGATATGTAGATTTAAATTTTTTCAGTAAATTTGGGAATTTCTTAGCCACTAACTTTTCAAATATTTTTCTGCTCCCTTCTGTCTCTGTTCTTCTGGTGCTGCCTTTCCACGTCTGTCGGTGTGCTTTAGTGTCCCCACATTTCTCTGAGGCTTTGCTCATTTTTTTCTTCATTCTTTTTTCACTCTGTTCTCTGGATTGCATAATTTCTATTGATCTAGTCTCAAGTTCTTTAATTGTACCTTCTGCCAGCTTAAGTGTACGATTGATCCCATCTAGTGAATTTTAAAATGTCAGTTACTGCACCTTTCAACTCTAAAATTTCCATTTGGTTATTTTTAGTAACTGCTGTCTCTTTATTAATGTTCTCTACGTGATGTGGCACTGTCATCATGCTTTACTTCTAAAATCACGGTTTCCTTTGTTTCTTTGAACATATTTATAATGGCTTCTTTCTCACATCTGGTCACTCCTGCAGGTGGCTTTATTGCCTGCTTTTCTTCTGGTATCTAGGCCATAATTTCCTGCTTATTTTGCATGTCTCATAATATTTTTTGGAAAATGAACATTTTAGATATTGCAGCAACTTTGGGTACTGGCTTCATCTCTCCCCCCTTCCCGTGCTTGTCATTGTTGTTAGCTTGTTTACTTGTTTAAGGACTAACTGGATTATTTTAGTGATGTCCGTTCCCTGCTCCTCCTCCTCTATCCCCTCAACAGACATAGGGCAAAGCCTCTGATGTTTTTCCTCAGGGATTCATCCTCGGACATGCCCAGCCACTCTGGGATAACAGGGTTTTAGCAGGACTTTGGCAGTGCTTGTCTAGTTACCTGACCACACTAACCGATGAAACTCCACTAACCGCCGGTTAAAAGCTCTATTGTTTGTGACAATGCCCTGGAGAATGAATTATTTACACCCTAATCCAGTCAAATTCAGGTTGCTATGAAGGGACAGTTCCTGACGGTCAGTGTGTGAAGTTTATTCAGACTCTAGTTCTTGCAGCTGTTTTCTCACTTTTCTCCAGCAACTAGTTGGCTTATCATTCAGCCTGTATCTTCAATGAATTTATCAGTCTCCTCCCCACTGCCTCTCACCAACACTTCTACTGTTTTTGAAAGCATCCTTAGACTTGAACTTCATATGCTGTTGCAAATAAAGTTGACTCTCCTTTGGGGAGAGGATCTGAGCTCTCTGTTCTACGGTCTGCCTTTCGTCCCAGGGAGAATCTCTGAGCCACAACTCGTGCTGGAGTGAGGCCCAGCAGGTCAGCTCTGAGCAACGGCCCCGTGTGAAGAAGTAAGTGCCCAGCGGGTACAAGGGCAGGAGCCCCGGGCGCCCTCAGCTTGTCTCCCTCGGCACAAGCCCAGGTCCCGTGAGCTGAGTCCAGAGCAGCTGGGGCCTCAGTGTCCTGCCATGCCCAAGGTGGAACCCTTGTCTCGTGAGAGGAAGCTTGGTGGAAGAATGGAGCCCCCGCCTTTTGGCTGCACTCGTCCAGAACTTTGCCTCCGCAGCAAGTATCTAGGGGCAGCATGAGAAATGCTAATGTCCTGTCCTTCCCAGGAGGACAACCCTCCAACCAGGACCTGGGGGGCGTCAGAACCTTGTGTTCGTGGTGGTACCAGTCTGGGTGGAGTTCCCAGCTCAATGAGTGGAGTGGGGAAGGGTACGGGTCTTCAGTTGCTACAGACTCCTGTCGTTTTAGGGAGTTGTAGTAAATATTCTTGAGTAAATGTGTCCTCATTTGCTGTATGCCTGTAGGGTATTTCCGTTTTTTGTATGCCCATAAGGCCAACTATTTTTAAATGGGTGTTTTAAAAACAATTTTCATCAGTTTTGCTGAGGAGTGAGTCTGAGTTGCACACCGTCATGCCAGAAGTGGAGCCAGGAAGGGAAAACTGATCCAGTATAGATTAGCATTCTCTTTAGCTGAGGGCTTGGAGTATCTTTGGTTGCTAGTGGAAGGCCTAAGATATATTTGTAGTATTAAAAATTAATAATTAATAATAATAATAATAATAATAATAATAATAATAATTTTCTTATGTTAGTATCTTAGAAGCAAAGCCTAAGGCGGCAATTCCTGTAGATGATTTGTTGCTTGAATCCTCTGAGAAGAAATCTTTAGAGAAGTGGAGACATGGGAGGATGCAAGTTCCCAGGCATCTCTCAAGGGAGAGCATGTGAGCGACTCTAGCAGCCAGCACTCACAGCGTCCTGGGATGGATACTCTGCTGTAAGGAGACTAAGAGAGTTCAATAGCAGCTATCAAAATCTAAATCAACCGCATAAAAATGATCATAGTAAAGAGTATGTGAAGAGCACAGACTCAGAACAAAGTTCAGTAACAGCTGCCACAGGAAGCTAAATCAACCATATAAACATGATTGTAGTAACAGTAATAAAAATAATATAACAGCCACTCTTATCGGACGCTTTCTACCTTTTAAGGAAGTACACTTACCATCTCTAACTCGCATGACCACACAGTAAATTAGATATTATTCCTACATTTCTGCAGGTGAAGAGATTAGAGCTGACCTCTTCTAGGTCACTTAGCTTGGCTCTAGAGCTTAGTCTCAGATGCAACCCATCTGACTCCAAGGCCCGTCCTCTGTCCATTACTTACACAAAACTGTCCAAGAAGAGGTAAAGAAATGAGAAATGAAAGCAAAACAGAGGGTAAAAACAGAGAAGAGAATAAAATGGTAAGCATAAAAGTATAAAAGTATAGTCATGCATGGGAGCGCCAGGGCAGGACCAACAGGTGCCCCAGTAGCTCTTCATGAGCACAAATACCCTCAGATTTGGTCTAAGCCTTCTGAGGTCAGCCTTGTCAAGGCTCAACAATGCTGAACTCTTTTGGTTAATATCACTCAAGGGGGAGAATTTGAGGAAAATTGCACATGGGTCCATTTCTCACTCAACTTGCTTAAATTACTTGGCTTAGCAAGGAGCAGAGCTATTTCTCTGAAGCAAGAACCCCACATGGCAAGTATTTTCCTTCAAATTAATTGGCAGTGGAGAGACTCCAAGTAGTGCTCCATCCCCCGAAGCCCCATTGTGGTTCAACTGCTAAGTGTTCAGCTGCTCCACGAACATCAATTTAAATAACATCCTGCAGCAGCCTCTTCCGAAAGAGCCAGATTTGTGTAAACAGAGAATACACACACCTGGTCTCTCTTCACAAGGTAGCACTGTGATGTTTCCTAGTAAGAAGGAATACATGTGTGAATGTGCATGACTGGGACATTGTCTGTGCACCAGAAATTGACACACTGTAACTGACTGTACCTCAGTTGAAAAAAAAAGAACATAAAGGAGGACTTACAAGTTGAGCCCCAGTCGCTGATAGATGCAACAAATGCTTTCCTTTTATGTTAAAGATACTTTGTGAAGTAGATCATGGAGGCCATTCCAAAGCCTTCCCTTTTTAAGATTAGGTTAAAGAGAAAGTGCCATCCGGTGAGAAAATGGTTCTACTGAAGTGGTAAGTTAGGCGCCCAGCTAAACTGATCTATGCCAGTGAGTGTGCAGTTGGAGTTAGAAATCACTTTCTCACTTTGTCTTGCTACTTTAAAAATGCATTAGCAGATAAGTAACTCTCGCTCGTGACTCCAAACGGTGTGCCATCTGAATATCACAGAAATATTTGAAAGTGGTGATTTTTATCACAAAACAGAAACTTGCCTTTTCTCCTAAAAACAGAAGTTGTAGTTTCAGACCTAGAAACACCAGTGCAATCTGACAAGTTAATAACTTCGACAACAAAATTATAAAGACCTCATTGGCATATGAATAATGTGGGTGTTATAACAAAGACATTTGAGAAAAGTTTAGATCTATTACTTCGAAATGAAATAGTTCCTACAGTTTCCTCTAACGTCTGCTTCTTCGACGCCAGCCAAGGCTGGTAAGATGATTGAACTATATTTCTAGTCTCTTGGGTTTCACATTGTTTAAATTTGTCATGCAAGAATACTTTTTAGCATATGGCATTTCAATATTTTTTAAGGTTTCTTACAGCAGTTTGTAGGAGAACTTAAAACTAAATTCTCCTCAGGAAATCACTCCTTATGCACCAGTAGAAATGTAGTAACGTGCCAGCAGGAATGGACGAAGAAGTCACAGCTGGCTTAGGCAGAGCAGGTGAAGCACTGGTACTGATGACTGGCATCCTGCTAAATGACCACTTCCGGGTGCTTCCTTCCCTACAAGGTCAGGCTGATCCGTAATTCACTACTATTTTTATTATGTTTTTTTATTTTATGATGCAACTAGAACAATGGACAGTACTTTAGGACATAATCCAATAGGAAAATAATCTATACTCTGCTTACATCAATTTTTAGTATTTCTATGTGTTGTCTCTCACATGTATTCCATTTGCAGTGAATTACTACCTTCAATGGCCCTTTATTTCCATTCAATGCCCGACAACTCCACTCTCCGTGGAGAGGGTAAGTCCTTCTCCATATTTTCAATCTTATTCTTCTTTTTGCTAACCCTTGGGACTCTGCCCCAGTTAAATCAATTCAACGTGTGTCTGTGGCTGACAACAGCTTAATATATGCTAAAATCAACAGTCACAAAAAGTCATTAAGCATCTACCATGGACTAGTTGGAGTATATGCTTATAGTCCATGTTATAGCATACACACACACACACACACACACACACATCAGGCAGGCTCTTTCCCCAGAAGACTGAAATGTAACAATGGCCCTATTATTTGAAAAAATCAAACATTATCTCTGACAATAGTGTTTTCAGAAATCAATATATAGTAAACATTATACAATACTCTTTTTCCATGTCTACTGACATTGATGAATAAATACATAATTTTAGGCTTACAAAGAACTAAAAAGAGACATGTCCCATTTTTATTCATGTAGGACCCAGAAACTCAGAATTATAAAACAGATTAATTAGATGTGGTTATTTTTTTCCAAACAAGGGTGCTACCTCACAGGATTCTTTTAAAGTGTGAACTCTGATTTTAACATCGTTAATAATTAGATTTTTAAAATGGAATTTGTGCACCAGCTTTCCCGTAATCATTACAGCTGCATAGATTTACCCATCTGAGCTGCTTCCTGAAAAATAACAAGCATTTGGACAGAGTGCTAAATTGAGGTCAAAGTACTTTTTAAAATTTAAAAACATTGTATTTGATTCTCTTGGAACATTGAAGCTAGAGAAGGAAGCAGAGGTAACTAAACTTCATTTAGTATTTAATTTTTCCAGACTTTCTGCTAAGCATTGTGTGTCCCACTTAGCCTCAGAACAGGCTGAGGCGGCTGCTACGGCCCTTACTTTGTAGATCAGGAGCAGAAGCCCGTACGTGACCGCAGCGACGCAGTTCGTCAGGGCTGGAAAGAAGCGTATGATTCAGGCCCACGCGGCTCCTCAATGCATACCTTTTTGAAAACAAACAAACAAAAATACAGTTCATCAGCCATAAGAAAAAGCAACTTCAAAAAACCTTGATTTTGGAAGGAAATAATAAACAAATATTTTCTGAGTACAAAGGTCCAGATCGTTATCCTCCAACAATATGTAAAATAACTTTTCTTTTCTAGTTAGCTAGCTTTAAGGTAAAACAATCTAGGCTCTTGCAAATTGTAGGTTTAGCCTCTTGGAAAACACTGAAAATTTACCATGCAAGAATTGAACAATTCATTGGACCAATTATAGCCTACTGGCATATTAAATGCCCAGTTTTTAGGAGGAAGCCGTGCCAAATATAGGGTAATTTTAGCCACTGAAGTCTGTCTTTATGTAAATAGATGTCTGCTCTCATCGGTGCCATCCCCAGGAATACAGATGGGCTATTTGTTGCCTGGTGCCAGCCTGTAGAAAGAGCTTAGAAGTACCACAGACTGGTCTGCTGTTTGAGTTGGAACTGAACCAACTACCATATGATAACTCCAGTCATCTATTTTGATAGTCAGTTCTCTTTATTAGGATTCATTTTTGCTCTGGGGATTCGGCTCTTACACAAAGGGTGGGTCCCTGAAAGCATCTGGTTTCCCCCTTCCATATCACTGGCTTTGGATATTTTATTAATTGCCGTGTGAGTTGGCATCATTTACTAGTTTTGAAAGCTCTGCAAATGCCATCAGTATAAGTAATTCTTTGTTCTTTCTTTACAAAAAAATCGCAGGGTTCAAAGTCTCTGGCTCATTACGATGCTGTATTTTATTTCATTCCTGATATGAAGTGAGCATAGCCAATCTCTCAGAATGTCATGACAGATTTTTGCTGCATGACTACAGCATTTTTCTTGTATGATTTCATTTTATACTTTCCTTTAATCTGCCCTGCCTACTCCTGGAGCTCCTTCTGTTGATCCTCTCCTGTTTTCAGTTCCTTCTCAAAGTAGTAGATGTCACATCTATGCCACTTCCGAACTGTCATGTATCCATACCCAAATGATGCCCTTTACCACCTCCATACTAACATGTGACTATGGACCAAGTGGTTACTCAGGCAACTGAGGGATCTAGGCTATGACACGACTGGTTTATCCTTTTCTTGACCCACTCTACCTCCAAAGTAAGAGTAAAGTCTGGAAAAATACTCAGATTAGAGACATGAAAATTCTGACGTGGCATACACGTGACAACTATTACTGTGCATGAATCCTATATGTTAAAAGCATCAGAGTCTCGTACAGCATGCCAGTGAGGCAGCGTGCTGGACCCTGCCTCAGAGCCTGCAGGACCTAGAAGACCCATGAGACACAGAAAATGACAGAGCCTTGGACAGCACATCAGATATCAGCACACATGCTGCCTTCTCTTATGCAAGCATCTGTATTCTGGGTCTTGAAATGGAAATACTGAGATTCCTCTATTCCTTGTTTTACTTCTTTTTTCACTCAAATGTTTACTGACTGCCTACTATGTGCCAGGAAGTCTGCTAAGGACCAAAAATACAGCTCACAATCATTTTCTTGGCATTGCAGTGGATTTTCCCCTACTTCCCTCACAAATCACGATGATATCATTGTTAGGTACTTGCCAAGCATTGGCCCTGTGCTAGGCACTGTGGTGAGAGACACAGTGTCTCTCATCAGCATCATGATCCTGTACGGTAGACACTAACGCTCCCATTTTATAACCGAGGAAACTGAGACTCAGAAAAACGAGTTCGTTCTCTCAAGGTGGTGGAGCCTGTGGACCCTGGTTCTGGTGGGCTCCAAACAGCTCTACTACACCTTCTTTTCCCATTAAGGGGTAGAAAACCCTCCCGGACTGAGAGTTCAAGTGCCCAGCATGCCAGACCCGACAGCTCCCTGCAGCATTTCGGAGCCATTCCAGGTCTCTTCCTGCCAGGACTAAGTTCAGGCTTCCTCCCCTCTCCAGGGTTTTGGCAACTGAAGGAAGATTCTTCTCCCAAAACCAGTCTTTTTCTCTCGTGTCTCTTGCCAAGTGTTGTCCAGTTGCCCAGTTAGCAGATTCAACTTTTTCTCCTTCTTTACAGCTCTTCTCACCTGTGTATGAACAAATTTAAAGTCATTTGTTCTCTCTTACCTTTCCTTTTTCTGAAACGCACTTGGTCTTCTATATGTGGTTGAAGTATTTCTGCGTCATTTCCCAGGTAGATTAAACGCTTTATTTCCTGGTGAACGTGTGTGTACCCAATGACCAGTTCTTCTCCCTCCTGTCCCAGGCTGCTTCCTTGCAATGTTCCTTACCTGCTGAAGTCTGGTCTCCGCTGCTTACGAGCAACGAATGTTGGGTAAGTTATCTAACCAGTAGGTGCCTCAATTTCTTCTTTTGTACAAGGCAGCAGTACCTGCCTCACAGAGTTGTTGTAAGAACCAAAAAAAAAAAAGATACTTTACAGTGAGACTGGAGCTTAGTAAGATATTAATAAGTGTTAACTGCTATTATTATTGGGATTTGGTAGAACATGTCAGTTCTTTCCACCAGAATAGGCTCGGTGGAGGGGTTAGGCCTTGGCAATAAACCCACCCAGTGGGGAGCTGGCACCTGATGTATGTGCTGGGCTGGGTTTAGGTTGTCAGGTAAGCATGCGTTCTGACTTTCTGAGGGCTACAGTCAGGTTCAATCAGATGTGTAGTTGGTAACACAACTGACAGTGAGGTAGCAGGGAGTCCTGGCTTGTGAGCAAGACACAGCAATGAAGACCTGAAGATCTGTCAAGGGACGTGAAGGCTCAGTTCCCTAGGCTGATTTCTAGGCCAGGCCTCCAGTCGTTCAGAAGGAGCCTTGGAAGAAGTCCTGGGGAGGAACTGAAACACAGACAAGTAATCAGAAACTTGGAGATGGGCAGAAGCCAGCGTCAGCCATGGAGGTAGATGCCAAGCCCTGGGAATGCAGTCGAGGCCCAGACATCAGAAGAGAGGCCCTGCACTAGGGTTAGCTTTAGGACAAGGTGAGCAGCAGGGAACTCCGAGACGTGGGGCTGGGGCAGTCCCAGGCCAGGACTAGGGACCTAGCCAGCCAGTGAGGGCCTGGATCCAGACCCAGCGATTCTGGGTGGGGAGAGATACAGAGGCAAGGAACCAGGCTAAACTAGATCTTTGTAAATCTCATATTTTATTAGGCTATATTGGATGTATAAACCCTGTGAGTTTAGATAGCTACGTACGCATAGTTCTCTCGGTGCTTAATTAACATCTTACTCCACCACTACTGCGAAGTATTATAGAGGTAAGGAAAGAAAGATGTGAAAGGGATTTTAATTTTTTTAATGCTTTTTAAATGTAAGGCATTGTGGCTATTATTTATAATCATACCTTTTCATGATAGCAATTCAATTTTCCATTAAATCCTTATTTTTCTTTATAATCTAGCCTAAAAAATATTGCCACTACAACAAATAGAACTGGTATATTGAATAAGCATGGTTTGAGGGATGTAATAAAAAAGCAATTTTATTTTTGCCTCCCACTGTCACTTTAAAGTGTATTCAGTAAGATAAATGTTTTTCCTGCTGCTGGATAAAAGCTCAAGGGATCGTAATGACAGAAAGTCCCAGGGTTGCTTTAACTTGCAAAACAGAGCTTGATTCAGAAATTAGACTGTCTAGTCTAAATTTTCATTTTTGCTTAAGAATTCTTTCCCCTCTCCTTCTCCCTCCCATTGCTAGCTGCCTCCTCCAAACCTTGTCAGGTAGGGACCGTGGGTTGCCTGTCCCACCTAAGCAGCCTCATGGACGGACCAGGAAAAAGCGGCCGGAATGTTCTTACTTCACCGGTACTTCCATTCTGTCTCTTTGCTCTCTGGGCTCGGTTAGTGTTTAAAGCTGACTTTCTCTCTCTGGGGCCATTCTGGATTCTTTGACAGCTCACCTGCTGGGCCCCTCAGACCTCACCCCCCAGCGTGGACAATGTCCCTCATTCGCCGACTATGGGTGCCCTCTTAGCTTCTAGGTTTGCTGCAGTCCACCCAAGCGCAGACTCTGTTGGGACCTCTCGCCCTCCAACCAAAGCTCTGTTCGAACAGAGGGGAGCGCTTTTAACATGGCTCCGGCAGGGCAGTCTCCCAGCCACCAGTCTCTGCTGGTGAGCTGACAGCAGCAGGTCTCACCTCAGGCCAGCAGCCGTAGCGTCCAGCCACCGTCCTCAGACATGTGACACGCCCCAGCCCAGCTTGCTCCCACAGCTGCAGGGACACAGATTATGTCTCCCAGAGTCTCCTTAAGGGTCCCCTGCCTTGTCTGAAGAAGGACAATGCTCTTTTCAGTAGGTAAAATTTCTTCATAGTTCCACCCTCTCCATCTACTCTCAACTTCTTACATCAGCAAAGTGGGTCAGGGTACCCAAACTGGTTCTCATAATTTTGTTTGAAAATTGATACATGGTCTGGTGCCTAACTTTGGAATTAAATATCTATTGTATCACGATGTATGAGACAAAATTTCCAATTTGCTGTCCTAACATACAAACAAAAAATGTATCAGTCAAAAAAGGCTTCTCAATTATTTATGTTTCGAATACAGGGAATTTAGAGTTTGTCAGGCTGCAAAATCGGTGGGAAAAATAAGAATCCTTATTTACTCCTCGAGTTCCAAGCCCAGGCGTCTCCTGACTGTGAGAGCGCGAGCCCACTCTTCCCTGTGCCTTCGCGGTGCTGGGGCAGCGCCAGTACCACTGCACTCGCCGTTCCACCCTTACGTTTACTAAATTTTAAAATCCTGGAGAATAAGGACATGTACTTATTTTCCCTTGTATTTTTGGTGCCTGGTGTAGTATTTGGAATATTGAGGAAGCCCAAAAAATGTTTATTAAACTAAATTAAAGAGAGGTGGATCTGGGCTCTAATGATAAATGAGTGAGTGACGTAGGAATGCAGGATTCCTGTTTTCCAGGCTCCTCATCAGCAAAATGGGGAAACCACTATTACACTAATTAATAATGATGAAAACTACTAAAAATGACTTAAAAAACATTCTTAAAACAAAGTGACTTATAAATGCTAGTAATTACTTCTATGACTAGATGTACTGTCAAAATGACCTAGAATCACAGATTTTGCCCAGCCTAAGGGACAGGAGGGCGGACTCTGTGTTCCTCTGTAGGATTTCTTGATTTCACAGCCCTTGACAAGTCTTCATTTATTATACGGCTAAAAGGAAAAAATCTCAGGTGACGTTTGAACTGAACTACACTTTTTATTTTGTTAATCACCAAGTCAGAGTGACATCAGGCGTGGTAGGAAAAGCACATTGTCTGTCTGTGAACATCTTCAGGAAGAAACCTGCAAAACCAAGAGTCCCAGTCCCTTGTTCCCTTACGCTTCTGTGAAGTACGCCTGCCCGAGTCAGCATACGTCAATACAGCTCTCATCTAGTGCTGCGTGGAAAACTGCCGCAACACTTACCAGCTTAAACCAGCAAACATCTTTATTGTTTCACAGTTTCTGTGGGTCAGAAATCTGTGGAAGGCTTGGCTGGGTGGTTCTTGTTCAAAGCTTCTCATGTAGCTTCAGTCAAGGTGTCTGCCAGGGCTGGAGGCATCCGAGTCTTCTCTAAGTCTGCAGAATCTGCTTGGCTGAGAACTACAGCTGTTGGCAAGAGGCTTCAGTTACTCTCCATATGGGTCCTCTTGGGATTGCTCGTGACGTGGCTTTTCCCAGAGTGGTCTAAGAGAGAAGGAGAAAGAGAGAGGGGGAGGGAGACAAAGAGAGGCAGGGAGCAGGGGGCTAGCGACAGAGGAGAGTAAACATCTCCCCAAACAGAAGCTTTATGCTTTGTAATCTGACTTTGGAAGTAACATACCATCACTTCTGCCGCGTATCCTGGTCACAGAGACCCACCCTGGTACAGAATGGGAGGGAAGTACACAAAGCTCTGAATTCCAGGAGGTGGGGATCACTGGGGATTCTAGGAAGCTGGTCACCTCCCGCAGCACACCCGCTGGCCCCACAGATTCACCTCCTCTCCCGCTCTTGTCTGCTCCCAGGAGCCCCACTGCAGTACCAGCCTGACGTCCAGGCTCTCATCATCCAAGTTGGGCGCACATGTGGATACGACTTCTGGGGTGTGTTTTCTTAGGTATAGAAGCTCAAGTACAGCTCCCCTAGATCTGTGCATTTGTGAGCTAAAGACACAAGGATATGTCCCTCTCAAAACACCCAGTGAACAGCGGTGTGGAAGGCACAGGGTCACTGCTATAGATACAGCTGCACAGAAAGGGGACACCGGGGAGTCACTGATCAGAGCAGTTATAAAACCCAATCAGACGTGCTGGAATTCCTTGATTAGGTCTCTAGCCCTGGGGCCACTTCATCACAGCTCTCAGTGCCTTTCTCTGGGCTCCTGGCATTGCTCTCTGAATAACCCTTCTTTTTTCATGAAAGATAGCATGTGTTGCCAGCTAAGCAGTTTTCTCAGCCTGCGTCCTTCCAGTGGAATTTTGTAGTCCAAAGGTCACTCTCCATACCGGACTGCTTCTGTCCTTTCCGGGCCAAGCTGGTAACATTTCTGAATGTGTAATTCTTTTAACAAACATTGTGGATTTTCTGTGAATCTTATTAAGTTGTACCATTAGACAAAAGCCACACCCACAAACCCTTTCAATGTAGCCCTGTCTCTACCTTAGGTTTTTGCTGAGAAGGCTGAGGAAAACTGCCTGTAAACTTTCCAGAAGCCCAGTTGTTTGAAAATATCTATGACACACACTGCAAGTCTCCTCGGAGAGCCTGTTTCTGGCCGTGTCGCACTCCAAGGACCCAACCTCAATGATCCTGAGGGTTAAACAAAACACTCTGCAGTCACATCCTTCGTTTCATATTTGATCCCCACCCCCACCTTTTTTTTCCCCCCCTGGCAACACCCTGGATTTGTTCTTTGCTTAGAAACCATTTCTTAATTTAATTTTAGGATCATTTGCCTTCCTGGGAAGCTAAGGACTTTCAAAATAATTGATTCCTGTCTCTTTTTTGTTTAATAAATTCTTCCTTTAGTCTATCTCCCCTTGCATTCTACTATAAGCAGCAAAAAGAAAGCAGGTGGTACTTTTAACACTCTTGTTGGAAATCTCTGTCACCCAGTTCATTAGGTACATTTTATACTTTTTTTATAACTACATGCAACACTGCTGCTGAACTTTCTGCTATTTAACTGAAGGCTCTTCTCCATTCTGGGTTCTAGTAACAGTTATTTTGCTTTCTGGTCAGCCCTCACTCAATGCCTTGTCAAAGACTACGAGGCATCTGTTTACAGCTACTTCAAGGCACTTTAGGCTTCCATGAATGCCCTCTTCAATGCCCACTGCCCAGTTCCTAAGCTACTTCCACATTTTAGGCTTTGGTTATGCCTATTCCAGACACCAAAATCCATACTAGTTATCTATTGTGTAATGAATTACTCTCAACCATAACACCTTTAAATAGCAAATATTTATTATCTCACAGTTTCCAAAGGAAGCTTGGAGCAGCTTAGCTGGAAGCTTCTGACTCAAGATCTCTCGTGTGATTGTGGCTGAGCTGTCAGCTGGGCTGCAGTCAGTGGAGGCTTGGGTGGGGATGGGGTTCCATTTCCAAGCTCTTTCCAGTGGCTTTTTGCAAGAGGCTTCAGTTCCTCCTTACCTGGCCCCTCCGCAGGGCTCCTCATGACGTGTCTTCTCCTCGAGTAGGTCATCCAGGGCAGAAAAAGCGCGTTTCCAAGGAGGAGTCTGCAGACCTTTTACACTCTAACCTCAGAAGTCAGTACCATCACTTCTGTTGTATCCAAGTCATTAAAAATTAGTCATTAAAACTAACCTACACTCATGGGGAGGGGATTAAGCTTTACCTCCCAAAGAGAGAGGGTTCAAAGAATTTGGGGGCATACTTTCAAAACCACCACAGGCAGCATGCTGACTGGGGAAGGTAGTTTTAGATGGTTTTAGTTACTTTGATTCCCTGTTGTCAGAGTTTAAGATATAAACTATCTTAAAGTAACCCCATCCCCTGAAAGAGAAGTCTCAAGTAATATTAGCTATCTGAAGGCATTAAAGGGACTGGGCATTAAAGGGAGTGGGCATTAAATTCCACAATCTAGTTGAGGCTAAAAGAA
Organism: Camelus bactrianus; assembly: GCF_048773025.1. Classification (NCBI taxonomy): domain Eukaryota; kingdom Metazoa; phylum Chordata; class Mammalia; order Artiodactyla; family Camelidae; genus Camelus; species Camelus bactrianus. The sequence goes on along the minus strand of NC_133547.1, from coordinate 25,416,524 downwards.
AAGAAAAAGAAATCTTGTGTGTGTGGCTGGTTTATAAAGCATTGACATCAATTGATTGAGCATATTCCTATTAGCAGTGAAAATGGACAACTCCTGCTGATGACTTTATCTTGTGGTTCCTTTCAGATTTGTGGTTAAATAATATGTGGTCAGAAGGTTTTCATCATCTACCTTGTCATTATAAATACTTCCTCTTTGTGGACATCTAGTTAACTTTGAACAATTAATCCATTCCAATCTAAATAAGTCTTTTTCAGAGAAAGTTCATGAATTTGAAAAACATATAACAAATGGTATGAAAGGCACAGTTAAGTATTATTACAGACATGGCACAGACATGACATGTAGGTAACATTCAATGATCGTAAGAGGTTGGAATGGGTCTAGAAGGGCTAGATTGTAATGCACTGTTCTGAGAGAAGCTAGAGTTCACCAGGCGCACTCAGGATAGGAGAAAGAAGCTTTTCCCAGTCTCCCCTAATATGCCCACGTGCGCTGTTTGAGCTGAGCGTTCAACATCGAGCCCTGAGAACGGAAGAGGATGTATTAAGCAGAGTTGGCAAACAGGAAGAACGCTTCCATTCATTACTTCTTTTAAAAAAAAACTCACGCTCCTTGGCCCTGGGCAGAATGCTGTGCGGGATCTGGAGTGGCTGAAGTTAGTGATGAAGATGATGTTAGTGATGGGCTGGTGGCACTGGGTGGCCGTGTGTCTCAAAGCCCTGGAATCGTGCATTCTGCACCTCGCAGCTCCCCCTGGTGGCCGGAACTTGATCTTCTTACAGGACTCCCCTGCTTCTCACAGACCCCTCTTTCGGAGTCACACCAGAAGTCGGCACAACACTGTAAACTGACTGTATTTCAATTAAAAGCCATAATAAAGGATAACGTCTCCTTGCTTCCTTACTCCTACAACCAACTCATTAGAAGTGGGAACATAATTATCATGATTTCACTTGCCTAGTGTGTTCAGCAGTGGTAGAAATCAAGACATCCTTGTCGACACTGGCTGGCTGGATGTTCACTGCTGCTCTCCTGTACCTGCAGTCCATACAAGCATTCACGGCTTTTCTCTTTTTGTTTCCTCAAAGCATGACATAAGCAGAAATTTAAGAAATCCCTGTATATGTATTTTGACAAAGTCATAATCTTAGGGGGGTTATAAAATGAATAAAATCTCAATAATTTCCATGAATTATGATATTAAGGTGAATGGAACAAACTACAGCGATCAGAAGTAAATAGTGTCATTATGAAAGTGTTAGAGAAGACATCTGATGGTGATTTACAGTGGTGATGAGAGAGGAATTTCCTAAGCGGCAAACCTGGAAGTCTGCAGTGCGCTCGTCAGCTGATGGGTCTCTGAGTATCACAGCAGGTGCTGTGTATCACCATAGTATTTCATCAATAAAAACTTCTTTATAAAATCATACTTTCCGCTGTAGAACAATAATAATAAACAAAAATAAAGGAATAGTTTTCCATGTTTTGCATATTTCCATTTTTTAATTAAAAAATAGAAGTAAGTATGACAATTCAGAAAAATGAACTAATTGTAAGTGTTCAGCTCAATAAACTATCACAAAGTACACTCACAGGGTAATCACAACCCAGGCCAAGAGGCAGAGTGTTATCTTCATTCCTCTCCCAATCAATGCCTCCTCCCTTCTTTCCCAGGAGCACACGTTATCCTGACTTTTAGCATCATTTTGGCTGCTTTAAAACTTTGTATGAAAGCAACCACACAGCATGTATTCTTTAATGTTTGGGTTCTTTCGCTCAACATCGTATTTGTGAGAGTCATCTATGTCGTGCTGAGCTTCAGTTCTTTAATTTTAATTGTTATATAGCATTCCATTTTATGAATATATGCTATGTGACCATTCACTCAGTGTTGGTAGACATTTGAACCCTTTCTAGCTCAGGGCCGCTGGAAGTGATGCTATTACAGATGCTCGTGAGCGTGTCTTTTGCGGCACATATGTATGCATTTCTGTTAGCTGTAAGCCTAGGAGTGGCTCTGCTGGGGAGGGCTGGCTTCACGGGCATGCAGCTTGTACGGCTGCACAGCACCCTGGGCTCACTAAGGCCCTGCGCTCTTGGCTTAATGCTCTGCTATTGCTGCCTTGAAACTCTTGATAGTTTCGCCTTGAAACTTGTGTGTTGTAATTGAAGTCTGATGGGGATAGTGAGCATGTGCATAAACAGAGAAAGGCACAACATGCGTGCTCGAGGCGGTTCCTGGTGACTTCATTTACCTGTGACTGAATGCCAACAAGCACAGAATTCTGGTGGAGCCTCTATTCATGGAAGTTCAACAAGATTCAAAACGAATTTAAAACAAATGTGTTAAATCTACAGCCCGGACTGAGTAAGCGGGGCACTGACAGCCTGTGGAGGCCACGCTTTCATTCGATTCAGAATTTGCATTGAATGCAGGGAGGAGGCAGTGCATTCTAAGAAACATGACTTCCAACCACTAACTCTGAAAACGATGACAGAAAAGGGAAGGGAAAGATGAGGCAACCCTAGTTTCTTTTCCTTTTCGTCCTCCCTTAGTAAGGGCTAAAGTAAGCCAAAGGTAAAGACTGTTGACAAAATGCGACCATGTCAAGACGCGAAATGGAAACAGCAGAGTTAGTTTTGTGCAGTCTCTCAGCAAAGCACGTCTGCATGAATGGGGTATGAAGCACAAGGCGTGGAATGTCGGAGGCTCCACATACGCATCAAACACGCACCCTTGAACTGACACTGCACAGTACAGATTGTAACTGTGAAATTCACGCCAGCAACTTAAAATTTTAATTTCTCTTTACCTAGAGTGGCATTAAAGAGCAAATAAACAGCATCATGACAAGTTGCCAGAGGACTGAGGAAGAAGGGAAGATATGTTTCACTACCTTTTGCAGAACTTTCTCCCTGCTGTTTGGACAGCAGGCCGTATTTTTAACTTTGCACTGGACCCGCAAACTTTGCAGCTGGCCCTGCTACTCAGGGTTGTAGGGTACGCGCGGCCATTTTAGAAAACAGTTTTTGGAAGCGATTGTACTAATTTACACTCCACCTGAAGGGGACAAATTTCCTGCTGTGTCGCAAGTTTGTCAGCACTTGACGTTGTCAATCTTTTTAAGTTTAGATATTCTGCTGGGCGTGTTGTGTGTCCCTGGTGATCAGCGAGACTGAGCCTTTTCATATGTTTGTTGGCCACTTGGTTGTTTTCCTCTGTGAAGACTCTTTAAAGAGACCCATTTTTAACTGGTTTGTGTATTCGCCCTTTCTGTACCCGTTAGTAGTGTTCTCCTGTTTTCTGGACGAGCATGTTCAGATTTGGGGCCGAGAACGCCTTCTCTCACTTTTTATGGCCTGGATAAAGTCTTTTTATGAACTTAAATTCGTAATTTCGATCCAGTCTGACCTGTCCATCTTCTCCTCTGTGATGTCTGCTCCGAGTCCTGTCTCAGATACCTTGCCCTACCTCCGAATCCTGACGCTCCTCCGTAACAGCTTCTGAGAGCTTCACTGCCTTGCCGTTCACATGCAAATCTACAACACATCTGGAACGGATGCTGGTTACAGTGTGAAGCAGAGGTGACGCTTCATTTCCCTCACGTCGGGATCCAACGAGTCCAGCTCGGCCTGTCCCAGATGCTCTGCAGCGCTACCTTTTTCACACAGTGAAGGCCCGGGAACATGTGGGTCTGCCTTCTCAGCCCTCCGTTTTGGTCCACTGTCTATTTGTCTGTCCCTGTTCCCACACCACCTGACCACGATGGCTTAGCTCCTGAGGCTTGGTAATGCATGTTTCCTGATACCTCGTACAGCACATTCTCCCAGTGGTTCTTCCAAGGTGTCTTGGCTAGTTTTAGCGCTTTGTATTCCGTTTTTACAAATCTTAGAATCCGCTTGAAAATTAACATAACATAAATCTGTTGTGACTTTTATTGGGATTGCAATGATTTATCAGTCACTTTGAGGCTTTCATCTTTACAGTTTTGAGGCTTTTAATCCTTGAATAGAGTGTACATAGTTTTCTTTAATTTCCCTCTATACTGTTTTATAATTTTCCGTGTAGATATCTTGCATATAAAAAATTAAATATAAATTAATTTTATTCCTAGATATTTGATGTTTATTTATGCTAATATCTTTTTAAATTTTAATTTTCTAACTTTCACAGACATACATATATAATGTACTGTAAACAGGAATAGAATTGAGTTTTGTAATACTGACCTTGTGTATAGATTTTTGTTTATTTTATGTATATTATATTTTTGTGTCATTTGCAAATAAAGACAAATTTCCAATCAGTAATCATTTTATTTCTTTTCCTTGATTTATTTTACTGGTTAGAGTCTCCAAATGTATGACATTGAAGTGGGTATATTGAATATTTTTGTCTCACTTCTATTCTTGAAGGCATCGACTCATTAGGTACAATGTTTTCTGTAGTCCTTTTGTAGGTTCCCTTTGGAAATTAAGGAAGATCCTCTCTCTTTGTAGCTTACTATATTAAATTATGAAAGAGTATTGAAATTTCTGCATTTATTGAGATTCATATGGGTTTCTCTTTTATTTTGTTAATGTAAAGAACAATATTAATTGATTTAAAAATGGTAACCAATTTTGCATTCTTTGAATAACCTGGAGTTAGCTGTGATGCATTATCCTTTTTACATATTATTGTATTATTCTGTTTTTATTTTGTTTGGGATATTTGCGTCAATTGTCATCAATAAGAAAAACTCATACGTTTCTTTCCCTGTAGTGTATTTGGTAAAAAAAAAATTTTTAATTTCGTTGGTAATCTTTTGGGCCTAGAGATTTTTTTATGGAAAATATTTAAATTATACACTTGATTTTTTAAATTATTATAGAACTATTTAGATTTTCTATTTCTTTTTGTGTCAGTTCTAGAAAGTTATGTTTTTCTAAACAAATGTATTGATTTGTACCTAAATTTTCAAATGTATTTGGATACTATTTTTCCTAATATCCTCTTGTGACATTTCCAATGTCTTTGTGATCCACAAGACGTCACTTCGTTAACTCCCAATGTTATTTATTTTGTACCTTCTTTCTCTCTTTCCTTGATTGCCAGGGTTCAGTCAGTATTTTTACACATTTCAAATAATAAGCTTAAGGCCTTGCAGGTTTTTTACTCTGTGTTTGTTTTTCTGCTTTGTTAGTTGCTCTTACTTTTCTTTCCCCTGTTCTTTCTTTGGGTTTAACTTGCTGTTCTTTTTCTCAGCTTCATAACTGAGCTTAACTCATTGATTTTTGACCTTTTTCTCTCTCTAAATATGTATTTTAAGTCTATAAAGGTTTGGCTCTAGCTGCACCCTAAAAGTTTTAGTGCTGGCTCTTGTCATCACCATTTAGTTCAAAATAGTTTATAATTTTCATTGTAATTTCCTTATTATCTCATGAGCTATTTATTCAAAATGCAGATAAACAAGACTGTGCTGTGTGGCACAGGAACATATATACAGGATCTTGTGGTGGCTCACGGCGAAAGAGAATGTGACAATGGATGTATGTATGTTCATGTATAACTGAAAAATTGTGCTCTACAGTGGAATTTGACACAACATTGTAAAATGACTATAACTCAATAAAAAAAAGTTTAAAAAAATAAAGTATATTTAAAAAATTCCAAATGTGTGAGGATTTTTATTTTATCTTTGTATTATTTATTTTTAGCTTAGTTCCATTGTGGTGACATAATATGTTCTGTATGATTGCAGTTTTTGAAATTTGTGACTTGTTTTATGACCCAGAATGTTTAAAAAAAAAAAAAAAGTGTAACTGTAGACGTTTGGTGCAGTATTTCACGTGTTTCATACATTAACTAAGTCATTGCTGCTTTGTCGTTAAAGCTTCTCTAGGCTTATTAATATTTTTATCCCATTGCTCTAGTTAATGAAAGAGGCATGGTAAAATTTCCCACTATGCATATGGATTTATGCATTTTTCCTTGACATTTATCGATTTTTGCACCATATCATTTGAGACTATATTACTATTATACATGCATATGATTACAATTTCTTGGTGAATTGAAATTTTTACCATTAAACGGCTTTCTCTAACTACAGAAACCCCAGGGAAGACCAATGAGAAAACCGCTGAATGGGAGGGGCCCCACGCTTCACTTCTGTGGACTGTCCCTTAGTTACTTAACCAAGTGACGTGCTTATGACACGCTCAGATATGTGTATTTTAACTGTACAGATATGTCTGAGTTATTTCTATTTTACTTGTAGTTCAAGTCCTGGCAAAATTGCCATTTCCACCGTGACACCGTTTTTGACACCTCAAGGTGAGATAGTTGCTTCCTCTTTAGAACCTTCATATTTGTATGGCTGCAAAATGGCACCGCAACATTCTGTCTTCACTGATCCTACGTTACTCCCATTTGCAGTTTAAGCTATTGAGAAGAAGAAATTACATCTCACCAAAATACACATGCTCTGAAACATCTAACATCGTATTTCGAATGTAATATGAGCTTAATATATATTTGCAAGGTAAGTGGAGGGATAAATGAACAAACAAGTATGCTGCATTGCAGTGAAAGGAGTGTTTTTTTGAAATAAGATCTAGGTTAATGGGCCATCTCTACATCGGGCAAATGTTTTAAATGTTTTCTCAGTGTCGTCATTTGTAATATCGGAATAAATGCTTACCTCAAGGTGTTTTGAAGCTTAACAACATAATCTATCTTCATGTGCACTCTAGGGCCTTACACAAATATAAGGTGGCCATTTAAATTTTAAAAGCATGGGAAGGAGAAAATATATGCCTGTAAAGGCATAAAATATCTTTAGAAGAACACAGAAGAAACTCTAGACAGGGGAACTGGATGGTGAGGAGACAGGATAGGAATTTGACTTTTAACATTACATACCCATTTGAATTTTAGTCCATGCGAATATTTCAACTATTAAAAATAAAACAAATGGAATTTAAGAAAAATATAATGTATTGTTATTTCATTTTGTGTCAGAGAACTTGGCTCAACAACAACAACAATAAAAAAAAAAAACGCTTTGTGCTGATAATAATCAAGCTTGAGGTCATTCATTATCTAAACAAATCAACTTTATAGATAGAGATTTAAAGAACTTGTGAATTAATTAATTTGCTTTTATTATTTATTAGAAAGTTCTTAACCTGGTTCAGAGGCTGGAACACATATTGATTATTTTAAAAATTCGTTATGTAGTTTAGGTTTGTTAGATTATCACATAACTGGATTTGGAAAGGTCAAAAAGCTAGAGATTTGTGGAATGTGAGGCTTCCTGTCATTTAGTATAATTTAGAAATGTTTCCTGTACACTGAGCTACAAACAGAAATACTCTTTTAGGACATCGAGCAGGGAAGGCTACTCGCGTATCCCTGGTGATGATACTGTCCTCCCGGGCTGACCTGACGGCACTGGCAGGGACACACGAGACCCAGTGAGGGGGGATGGGGCCCCCCACCACCTGAGTCAGCCGCCCACCTGGGTGATACAGGGGATGGCACATGTGGCAGACTGACGGCCTTTACCTCCAGAACTTCTGTGGGGGCTTTCCGAGTCAACTTTTCAGGCATTTAAAATATTTCTTGATATCCAGGAACATTTCCTAGCCTTTAGCTTTGTCTATGTTCTGGCCACTGTCAGTTGCACCAGGCGACCAGGAATCTTAAATCCAATCTACGGAAACCCTGTTCTCTTTGAGTAGCTCTTGCTGAACCTCAGTGGAGGAGGGGAGTGAAGCTAAAGCCTCACCTGAGGATGGAGATTGGCTCTGGAGCTCGGCTCTGGAGCTCATTCATTTATGTCTCCCAGGTTGGCAGGAAAAAAAATGACTTCACTCTGTCTCCAGCTATTGTAAAGTGATTTCTGATTTTCTTAAAAAAAAAGTTCTTCTCCTCCTTTTCAAACTCTCCAGCTTCACTAAATTCAGTTTATGGTGTTTTAAACTAAATAAAATGAAACAGACTTTGGGAGGATATTTTCTGTTCACAGTTTGTTTAGGTCTTCCAGTTTTTTAGTCATATCTTTCAAAAGACTCAGGATTTTTTTTTATATTTCAAAAAGCCTCAGGGTTTTTATCTTTTAAAAGCTTTTATAATTCTCTTGAGAGGCACATGAGGTGTCTTCCCAGGCCCTGCAATTTCCAAATCTCAGTATCAAAGATGAGTCGCTGCTGGAATTATATTAACAAATTTTATAGTCACCACTAAGCTGAAAGTAATATGAGAACTTGTTTAGTTTCAACTTGATTATAAAACTGAGCAAATCATTGTACAGTCATGATTTTTGGTTCTGTTGCTTAATGTAAAATGTCATATAAACAGATTTTCTAGGTGTTTCAGTTCCATACTGTTTATGATTTAAGGTGGTTTGTTACAGAACAACGGGTAACTGCAACAACAGGCAATAACACCTGTTCATTTTCTCACGATTCTGCGGTCTGCGGTGGCTCAGTGGGGAGGTACTGTCTCTGGACCACATGTGCCGGCTGGGGTGGTACCAGCTTCACTCACACGCCCGATGCCTCACCTGGAGTGGCCGGGCCACCTGGGACTGGTCTTCCCTCTTTTCTTGCAAATTCTTATTGTCCAGGGCTTCTCTCTCTGTACAAGCTATCATCTATCTGTCTGTCGTCTGCCCGTCCAGCATCTATCAGTCATTGTCTGTGTATCTGTCTGCTCATCCACCCACCCACCCACTCACCCACGCACCCCTCCACCCACCCAAGTGGCTTTTCTCTTTAACACGGTAGTTGAACTTCCTTACGTGGCTGCTACCTTCCAAGAGAATTAAAACAGGACTCACCCTATTTCTGAAGGCCTAGGCCTGGAACCGTGAAAACGTCACTTCTGCCGTACGCTTTTTAACAAAACAATTCACAAGGACAATCCAGATTCAAAGTCGGGGGAAGGGACTCCACTCTTCAGGATGAAGTGTCATGATACACAGAGGTGAGAGGAAGATGGCCTTGTTTGGAAACAATTATCACCTCAAGACAGCCAGACCAGTCCATTAAAATATCTCTTTGATGAGCCCCTTTGCTCCTAAAAAAGAATCAATTCATTTCCCGAAAATGTGTCCTTTTACGGAATCTGACCTTTTAATCTTTACCTGATTATCATCAATATGCACAGGTTTTTGCACTTCTCACCTAACAGATTAGATGCTTAAGTTTGCCTTCCTTACTACATTTTTTGGTAACAACTATGTAGGCTTTTATGAACACCACACACACACTCACACAAACATACACACACACAAACACACGCACAAAAACGATTTCTGCGATGAGACAGAATTAGGTTTTAATCCCAAGTTTTATCACACATTAATGGTACGACTTTGGGCAAGCTCCTAAACTCTAAGATTCTCAGCTTCCTCATCTGAAAATTGGATTGATAGAAATATTTATTTTATGGCATGGTTCTCAGGTTTGAATGAGACAGGCAATATCTGATAAGCCTTCGATCATTATTAACTATTATCATAGCTTCTTTTATAATTCCAGGATCATTTATAAAATTGTTTATTTTCACGCTTATTTTTCAAGGCTCCCTGTAGTTTGAGACACTAGGTGAATGGTGGTGCCATTACTGAGGTGGAAAAGACTGAGACAAGAGTATGTGTTGAGATAAGTAATCTTCTGGATAAGAAATTATCCCAGAGGCTATTAAGATGATATGTGAGCATATAGTCAGTTGTGTATATATGTTTACATACACACGCATGCATTTACGTGTATACAGATACATAGCAAGACATGCAGACTCAGAATGGGGTTGGCGGAGGAAGGGGAGGAGGAGGAGAGAGAGAGAGAGGATAATTTTGGAAACAATTATCTCAACTGATGATGGACGACCAAGGGCTATTCATCACTCTGCTCTCAAAGGCAGAGATTTTGCCGTATTCATCTTTCTAGTCTCCATAACACATATCACCATCCATCACCTCCATGTGATAAAGTATTCATACAATTCATGTCATCTTCTACTGAACTGTATGAATACATTCCTTGTAGAGCTGGCCTGAGAAACAACCTGGCAACAATTTTCAGAGCTCCTTAATATTCCACAGATCCAGTCATACCCAGGTCACATCACGCCTCTCACTTGCTGAGTGTGTTAAATGCCTTTCTCTGCTTTCTCGATACGGCAGCAGAGCGGGGAAGGACTTAAAACGTGGGTGTTCTCCTTGTCTTCTAAAGCCAGTAACTTCTATTAGAACTTGAGCAAACAAATATATTTTGTTATTTATTAACATTCAATGCTAATTAACACTTATAATTCACAAACCATTTTCATAGTCATTACAGAATTTGATAAATACAAACCCTTGGGGTATCATTAGTATGCCCATATGACATGCTCAGGGTTTAAGCATGAGCCAGTATGTGTCAGAGCTGGGACTCAAACACGTGTCTTCTAACTCCAGAATCTACACAATAATAAAATTTTGATAGGAGAAGCATCTTTGGGAATGTATATGAATTTAAATTTTTCCTGATTCCTATACCATGAGTAATTTGGAAGGACTACATATCTCAAAATTTCTAATTTGATTTTTGGTAACATATTTAAAAAATGCACCATCTGTGACTCTCCAGCAACTTTTCGTGGTGGATCTGTAGTTTATTTTACATACACAGGTTATTAATTCATAATTAAAATGAACACAATGCTAGTCAAAGAAATTCACCAAAACAATGATAAATCTATCATTAAAAATGATTCTAAGAATCTGTTCTTTCGGCTAGTTATGAATAAGATTTTTGAAATTAAAATCACTCCAATTATAGCACACCATTACTCGTTTTCGTTTTTCCATCCCACAGCGGGTTCAGGACTTGATTGAACTTCATTCCTGGCAAATCGCTTCTTCCCTAGCACTGAAAGGCCGTGACATGAAATCGCGGTTTCAGTACCAGCTAATGGACTGGCGGCTGCTCTCAGTGCTCTTACTGGTGATCTGAGAGTTTGCTAGGGTTGCCTTTTGAACAGCTTCTGACTGAAGACGCTTCTGTTACTAACAATAGCAAACCCATGAGCCTGCAGCCTGTGCCAAGCATTACAGAATTATATTTCACAGAGGTATTTAGTTCCAGACCTGTTATAATAGTCCTGTCTAAATGTTCAAGAAGAGAGCTAAATTAGATGGCACAAGTAGTCGTTGCTCAAGGGATGCTGAAACACTCCAGCCTTTTGTATGTTCCTGACAGCTTGCAGAACACTTTCTCAGACTTATCTAATCCTCGAGGTGGCTTCAGGCTCAGGTGTTATAACTGAGATCTTACGGGAGAGGAAGTGACGTTTAGAGAAGTTAAGGTCCCCTTGGTGCTGGCAGAGTAGGGTCCTGGGGCATCGTGGTAAGAGCAGGGTGTCAGAGAGACTCAGAGACACTCAGGTTCCACCGTCTTTGCTGTTTCCTAGCTCTGCGACCTTGAGCAGTTCCCTTGAAAACACCTGAGTCTGCTTCCTCATCTGCCTTGGGCTGCTGACAGGACTGAGTGGACACTGGGTATGGAGGTGTCTGACCCCTGAAAGGTGTGTGCTAGTTACATCATCCAACCTTTGGGGAGGAGAAGGGAGACGGCTCAGTGCTGCGGACTGCAGCGTTTCGTGTCAGACAGGACTGGCTCCAACCAGCACGTGCTGCTTGGACTTGCGTGTGTTACTTGAACTCTCTGGGTCTCTGTCTCCTCTGTTGTGAAATGTGTGTCCTAGTGTGACCTTGGGGAGCTGCGAGCACCGACCGATGTGACAGAGGCGAAGTGCGGAGCACGGCACAGGCCCTCCTCGAGGCACTGGGTGCGCATCAGGGCTCCTCTCTCTGGCTCCCGGCCTGGTGCTGCTGTCAGGAAAGCGCTGGCTCCCTAGAGAGCACCGAGGGGGTGGCCCAGCCCAAAAGCGCTGTGACAGGCTTGCAGGGCTCTTCAAGGGTGAGGTCTGAGGCCGGAGGGGCGAACCCACTTACCCAGGTCACAGAGCTAATGGCAGAGGTGGACCTGGAGCCCAGTTCTGTTCTGAGCTCCAGCAGTCTTTTCTTTTTCTTTTTCTTTTTCACAAAGTTACAATAACCTCACGATCGCATTAATCGTGCCTCCCTTGCCCTGTGAACGTGACTTTTATTAAGAATCATTAGTATGTGTGAATAGCATTGCTAAAGCAGTTGAACCAGACCTGCATTTCTCCGCTTCACAAGCAGCCAGCTCTAGGACCGCAAGCACACAAAGCTTTCCTCCTGTGTCGTGAGCTGTCCTCCGGAACAGAACCACGGAGGTTACTTGGTCACTGTGCCTGGTGTTTAAAGCTGTGCTCCCTTGGAATCAAGTCGCACACTTTCAGCGTCTACTCACTTGGCTTCAAATTCGCTGTTGCCGTTGCTCCAGAGACGCGCGTGTCCGCCAGAAGACGTGTGAGAGAGCCCAGAGCGGAGGCGCCAGGAAGCCCAGATTCTGCTTCCACGCTTGGCGCTAACTGGCTGTTAAACCTGGTTGGGAACGAATTTACTGCCTCTCTGGTGCCTCTGGAGATCCCGAAGTGAGTCTGGGAATTTCCCACGGCGGCACTTCTTACTGCTGCTGTGACAGACTACCACGCGCCTAGCGGCTTTGAACAACACAGATTCATCTCCTGCTAGTTCTGGGGTCAGAAATTGGAAAGGGGTGCTATGTGGCTAAAATCAAGAAGCTCGTTCCTCCTGAGGCACAGGAGGCTCCGTTCCCTTGCCCTTCTCAGCTTCTCGAGGCTGCCTGCATCCCTGGGCTCCTGGCCCCTCCCCTCCGTCTCCTGCTTCCATGAGCACATGCCCTGCTCCTCTTTCTGACTCCTTCGACGTCCTTCTTATGAGGCCCGTGTGGTTTCATTGGGCCCAGCGGCGTACTCTGGGACAATCTTCCCATGTCAAAACCCTTGACTGGGTCGTGTCTGTAGTCTCCTCTGCCACATGAGGAAGCATTTGGAGGTTTCAGAGATTAGGATGTGGACACACTGAGGGGGCAGCATATCCAGCCCACCATGGTGACCCAAGTGCTCACACAGCAGAGGCCTGGGGGTGGAGGAGGAGAGAATGAACCTGCTTTTAGTAACTTCTTTCATTTCCTAACACTGTGAGCAGCAGCAGAAGACGCAGCGCGGGAGCCTCGGAGCCCTGCAGACCTACAGCCAGACCCCCTGCGCCGCTCGCCGGCTGTAGGGCCTCGGCAAGCAGCACGGCCTCTCTGAGGCTCTGCTTCCTCCCCTGCAAAATGGCAATGACAGCACGGACTCTTTTAAACGTGAGGATTCAATGAGATAATGCACAGAATGTCGAGTTACCAGACAATGACGAGTGTAGTTCCAGACCTCAGCAAACGAGGCTGTCAGCACTGCCACAGCCCAGGCCTTGCTTCTAATTCAGTCCATATTTTTTCCTTTTAAAGTCTGGACCTCGGGTGCAGGGCTGAGATCGCTGTACTCCTCCTTCTTCCCCTGGTCCCCACCCCCATTTTCTCCACCGCCTCCTCAACAAACCCTCTCTAACGTGCTTGATGTGTGTCTTCGGATTTGTATGTATTCTTTTAAAATATACACTATGGTGTAATACACGTGTGCTTTAAATTAAATGTTACGTATTGTACTGCAGAGTGTGTCTACTTCTTTTTTTTCCACTCACCGCCGCACTGCTCAGGGCTTCTCCCTCCCAGCCCGTGTTGCTTAGCTACTTCGGGGTGATGGGCATCTGCCCCTACTACAGATGAGTATCCGTTTCTATGTATCTTTACAGACTTGTGCAAAAGGTTCTCCAGGTTATGCACATGCTAGTAGGAAGCAGGGTCGTGAGGGAAGTCCTGACAGACTGTGCTGCAGAGAGGCTGCACCATTTCTTCTTCCCTCAGCTGAACAAGTCTTCTTGTTCTTCTTCTTTGCTAACACCTGGTGTTTTCTGACTCTGATTTTTGCCATCTGATGGGTAAAAAGTGCTATCATTCATTTTTTTTATTTAATTGAGCACTACTGGAGTTAAGCATAGGTTTGTATACTTGCTGGTCCTCAGGTTTCTCCATTCTGTGGATACATATTATATATGTGTACGTATAATTTACATGGATATTCATTCTTTGCTCATTTCTTTCTTGGCCTCACTAGCTTTTTGTTGTTGTTCTTTCTTAATTCACTGGTGTTCCCTGAATGTTCTAGATGCTACTTCTTTGTTGGGGCTAGACATTTCAAATTTCTTGCCCCATTCTTCATCCTTTTATTAACTCTGTCTGTGATATATGTTCTAGATATACTCAGGTGCAGATATCATGCCAGTTACAAGTGCTGTGACTAACTGTGCCAGATCACCTGGATCTTAAGATTGGGAGTGTTTCTTTGAGGAAAAGAAACTCAACAATTTTCCCCTGTGTGATGTATGATTTGGGGGTCTCATTAAAAATCTTCCCCACCCCAAGAGAACAAAGATGCTCACCTATATTTTCTTCTACTAGCTTTATATATTCCTTCATACTTTTAGTTCCGTAAAGCTTCTATGCTCACTTTTGTGTATGGTGTGAGGCAGAGATCCAGCTTAACGGTTTCCCACGTCAGGACCGGTTTTCCTTGTACCATCTCATGCACGACACACCCTTTCTCCACTTGTCTGTGGTGCTGTGTCCATCATATGGCAAGTTTCCAGATGCACATGGACCTATTTCTGAACTCAGTATCTAACTCCAAGGTCTATTTGTCTGTCCCTCCATGAATATCATGTGTTTTTAAAAAATTCCTGTGGATAGATAGCATGTCAATTTCTGATGGGCAGAGTCCGCCCCTTCTCTGTACAAGAACAGTTTTTGGTATTCATGAACTCTTGTTCTCCCACATCCTAAATGTGCCGAAGTCCTCTAAAATTTCTCTTATCATTTTGATTGGGATTTAATGGAAATGACATGTGTAATCTTTGATTTTTGGCACTAGGTAATTGTGAAGAGTCATGGCTATAAATACTACAGAGTTATTTCTAGCTTTTGCTATAAGTTACGGAGGGATAAATATTGCATTTATGCATAGGGACTGGGAAGTATCTTTGAAATATAAACGGTGGCCTTTTGCTTAACTTGCAATTACAGCAAAAGGTGCAGTGCTGCAAGAATGTTTCTACAGCCAGAAGACTGTAGCATTTGAATACCACTTTATGAAGCCTCTATGTGTGCAGACACAATCGCAGACAGAAGCTCCCAACAGAATAGACTCTGTGGCCACTGACTGTTTCTGCATAATGTGCACCTTGTGGGCTGTCAAGCTCGTTCTGAGGCATTTTTAGTCCAAAGCCTGACTTCTGGAGCGAGAGGTTAAATGAGCACTTTTTGGGTGGTACATGTACAGTTATCTGTGTAGTTATCTCACTCTGGAAGCATGGTTATTTAAATGTTACCATGGCACATTTGTTCTCCGACTGTCTCACAAAAGCAGGTCTCTTTCTCTAGAAACAAATATTCTGAAACATGTGACCACTGGAGAGGTGCTGGCCAGAAACATTCTGCTCTGTTCTGAATAGAGTTTGCCTGGCATAAGATTCTGCAGTGGCCCGTCTGCCTTCAGTGCCGTCTCGTGCCTAGACCTGTGTGCATTTCCCACGTAGGTGCTCACTCTCCCACTCCTAGTAGTCCTGGTCTTTCCTGCCCCAGTCGGCTGGCTCTCAGGAAGTAATCTGAAACCCATCCAGATCAAGGTGCAAATGGCCCCGAGACCTCACGGCCTGCTCTCCCGTCATCCTGCATAAGAACAGAAATCTCAGTCTCAAAATAAAGATATGGATCTGCAAGGTATGCAGCCCCCCAAGCCCCTGGACGCATAACTCACATTCCATTTATGCACAATCTCAGCTTTAGAACTAAGGAAAGGATGCTAGCAAAGACAAAAAACCTAGACTGGCCGTTAATTTTTTTAAATGTACAGTCACCAGGTGACCTGCAGCGACTATGAAACTCCATGTAACTGCTGCCCCACTCCTCCAGCCCCAAAGGGTGACATTCGCTGTGAGTCTCTCTGTGAATGGATGGTGCAAAGGTCACCTCTCTCCACTCCCCTCTCCTCTGGGCTTTCTGCAGGAGAGTGGGGGGCGTCGAGCACGACCCACCTGAGCACAGCGTGGCCTTACCAGCTCAAAGCCCATCCGAGACACGGGACACCAAGGGCCATGTCCTTGGATTTGTCCTGGACAATTACAACTGCCTGTAAAAGCACCCCACCTGGAAGGAACCTAGTACTCACCAAGGAAAACACGGTCTTCGCCGGCCTTTCTGAAAAGGAGCCAGGCACAGAAGAGGCTCCTTCCAGCTAATCGGCAAATGCATAAGAAATATCACTTGAGTATTATGGCAGTTCAACTGTAAGGAATCTGATGGTTGTTTGTGGTTGAATTTTACTTAAAAAGTGATCCAACTTAACCTCTGAAAAAAGGCTTAGGTCAACAGTTAGTCAGCACCTGGTCTCTGCCAAATGTGGACTGAACTTTCCAAAGCTGAGCTGGGGTTGGAAAGAGCCAATGGGAAAAAGGAAGTTGGGGTCATGCTGAGTTCAGCTCAGGATTTGGGGCGGGCTTTCGCAGACACTGCCCTTCTGGCGGCCCATGGATTAAGCAGGGCAAAATGATTAACAAAACTGTTCGTGTACTGGGGACACAGTCAGCCATTTCAAATATGCCCAGACTGACAAGAATGCATTTCTCAACCCTGGGTCAAGAGGAAACTGATCACACTTCACAGCAGATTCTGGACATGCACTGCTTGCTCATGATGAAAGTCCCAGAACGTTAACTGTGGAGCTGAGTAACTCCCGCTCTGTCCCTTCCTAGCTACCTGGAAATCCTTAAAGACAGAGACAATGGCTCACTTGTTTCAGCACCCTAGCACGCAGCACAATGCCCAGCACATAGCAAATGCTTAATTAGTGTCTGCTAAGTGAGGCATGCGGTAACGTCCGCAGGCTAATGCAGAGGAGCAGCCTCATAATCTGGCTGTGCTGTGACAGGCCCTTCAGTGTGGCAGTCTGTGTAGCTGTAAGCTCACTGGGGGGAATACACCTTCTAACTTATAGCCCACCACTTCTGTGCTTAGAAACCAGAGAGGGCACAACACTTAAAGCCATGGATCTGTTTATAGGTCTGTTTGCCTTGTCTGCGTATCAGACAAGGTAGCTACCACCTAGCACTGGATTCAAAGGAATGTCATTATTTAGCAAGGGCAGAAGGGGTGCCTGGGACCTAAGGGCAAAGAAACGAGAAGGGAGTGCTCTAAAGGAAAAAGGGATTCGAGTGCTCGAGAGGTCAGAGAGACAGTTCTGCCCTAGTGGACGCTGGGACTTCGGGCCTGCTAGACTAGGACAGTGGGCAGACTTCCTAGATTTATGGCCGTCCTGAAAGCAGCAAGTAAACGGTCTTGCTTTTAATCAAACTTCAGTAACATGCAGGCCGCTTTCCAGTACCTCACCCACATCAAGCAAGAGGAAGAGTACAGGGAAAACTGAAACCCAGAGACCACAGCCACACTTACTCTCTCCGGAGGAGTGCACCCCCGGCTTTCCCCACTAGACTCTGACAAAGAAGCTCTTAGCCCTGAGGCCCCTGCCCGCCTCTTCTTCCACTTTCGCTGTGCAATCAGAGACACGGGTGAGCGGAGTTTGGAGTGGAAAGCAAAGGGCCGAGGTGACTGACAGCGGGACAGTAAACCTCTTGGGGATCGCAGACTCAGACGTGATCGCAGAAGGACGGGACTCTGTCTCCTCCACCCCGTTGTCCTTGCCGTCCCCCAGGCGGTGAGGCCTCTGAGCACGGCCACTCAGCAGCTGCACGTCAGAGCTGGTCACTCACGGCCGAGGGGACCGGGTGATGGGTCAGCCCCACTCAGACCCTTGAAAGGACACACATTTACCTTTGCACGCTTCCACCCAGGAATGTTGTCAGGGACTCACCTGGGCCACGTGGGTCTTTCCGGGCTCTGTCCCAGGGCCTTGTGCAGCAGCTCTGCCCCTGCTCGTGTCTGTCTACAGCGGCACAGTCACTGCTTTCTGGGGGCTTGGCTCCTCCCTGGCCCTCAGCCCTCGGGGCCCCACCACATCTTTCCTTGTTTATTTCCCCTCTCCCACGGGGGAGTTTCTTCCTGGACGAAGGAAAGTCCTTCTATCCGGTTTGCTTTTTCCAAGACTCTCTGCTTGTAAATTCCCTTTCTCTTTTCTCTCTTCCACAAACCTTCTAAATTCCCCCATGGGTTTAGGCTCTGTGAAATAAAAACTGGAAGTTGAAAGAGGAAGAGGAAAGGAGGAAATAGAGGGAGAAGAAAAAAGAGAAACTCCTAAATTAAAGGCTTAAAATGTATTTTTTTTTCAAGATATAAGTATTTGTAAGTGCTCTGATCCCAAATAATCATAATAATAACATAGAAAAATAAACCGTTCAGTACTTGAAGGGAAGCTACTGTAGACAGGTAGGGTTATGGGGCCCCTCAGATGCCACTATGCATGCAGTTTTCCCCAGGTGAATGTGAGACTCCCCCGAGTACAGTATCCTGCAATATTTGGGTTGTAACTACTATTTCCTGCCATCTCTCAAAAGGTTGATCCCTCTACTCTTGACTCCCTCCCTTTTTTGTTTTACTCTTAGCAGGTTTTTGTGGATCAGATTTCCTTACATCTTCCTTCTACCAAACTTGGCTTATTTGCCCTGAATTGATTCTAACAAACTTTTACGAACTTGCTTCTTTATAAAATTTATTTTAAAATCTCCCCCTCTTTCTTTCTCTTCGTCTCCCCTTGCCTCTGTCCTCTGTCTCAAGTCCTATGAAGAGGGCAGCCAGCTCTCTTAAAAAGAAAAACAAAACAAACAAACAAACAAACAAACAAACAAAAAACCCCAGGAAAAAAAAAACAAACAAAAACTCCTCTGCTGCCCTCTCGTGGGTGTCTGCAGAGGAGCAGCCGACGGTCAGGCTCCCACTAAGGAGCCATGGGTAGGCTGCTTTCCTCTGTGGCAGCGGCCCGGACGCTGAATCCGTCATCGCCACACGTAGGCTCAGCTAGTCTTCCGCTGTCGGTAGCTTATGGGAAGCTTCCCCTCTTTTGTGTCCTAGTCCCAAGGCTTGGAGCCAAGGAAGGAAGCAAAGCACGCCACAGTGTGTGAAGCTGTTCTCTGCGAAGAGTGGCCGCCCGTGGGCGGGCGGCGTGCAGCTCCCCGCGCTGTGACGAGGCGGGGCCGCAATGGGCCTTCTCAGGCGTGCAGGCTGACCTTCATTCTGGGTGCCAGGCAGTGACTGTGAGCTGCTTCTGCTTTTTTTTTTCCCCCTCCAGGATAGGGCACAAGACTTTAAAAAAACTTTTTAAAACAGAAGTCGCACATTCATTTGCACACTGGCAAAAGCAGACAGTGAGAGTAAGAGAGACGCCCCGGACGCCAGCACAGCGACGAGCTGTAGGCGGCGGGCGTTGCATCGTCCCATGTGCGTGCGCATCCTTGAAGAGCGGCGACCTATCAGAGAAGCGAAGAGGCTCTGGACCCCCTTCCGCACAGCACCGTGCCTGCGAACACGATCCGCAGCCGCGCTCGTCCTTCCCGCCTGCGGCGCGTCCTCTCGCCCACATCACTGCCTTCGCACTCCGCTCTCCCTCCTGAGGAGGGGAAGGCTTCGGAGGCGTCCCCCGTGGCCGCTCCTTGTTGCCACGTAAACCTCAGCTCAAATACTGCCACCCCAGGGTCGCCTTCCCGCCCCTTCAGCCTAGGGACGCTCCTGTCATCTGTTACTTCCTTCATGCCATGCGTCAGTCCCGTTGGTAATGAACTTGCTCATGCATTTGTCTGCTTGTTTTTTGGCTCTCCCCTGAGAGCCCAGGCCTTCTGTATCTTCTTTATCACTCTGTCCCCAGGGCTTAGGGTAGTAGTTGATGCCGAGAATTTGCGTGGGTGGTAACTGCTCACTGACTGGCTGAATTCATTCTGTGGCTGGACCGACGGTACCAAATGCGTTTAAGCGATTTGTTTTTGCGGTGCCTTTAGGTTGTACCCTGAGTTTTAATATTTTTAACAGCGCTGCAGGAATGCCTTTGTACACTTGGACAGTTCTTTTCTCTCTCCAAACATTAAATTGAAACATTTTAAACATACAGAAAAGTGGAAAGGACAGTGCAATGAACACCCAAATACTTTTCATTAAGATTTAAAATTTGTTAATATTTTGCCACGTTTACTTTCTCTCCCTAAATACTTTTTTTGATGAACCACTTAAACCTCGCAGACTTCATGACACTTCGCAACAGCCCTAAGCATTTCAGCATGCATCTCCCAAGAATAAGCACCTTCTCCTAAATAAACACGTGTCATTAGCATACCTGGGAAAGAGTAGTAACTAATGGTTCACTGACACAACCGGATAGCCTATATTCGAATTCCCCAATCACGTCTAACATACTTTTACAGCTGTTTCACTTATTTATATTTTTGAATCAGGGTCAAACCAAGTTTCATGCCCTGTATTTATTTGTTACATCTGTTTACATAAACCTGAAGGTGTCATTGTGTGTTTCTGATGTATTATTCATTTAAAAAACAGCATTGAATTTTTAAAGAAACTAGTTTCCTTGTAGAATATCCCACCTGTTTATTTTCTCGTGGTGTCTTTTTTCTTGTTTTTCTTTCCCCATGTTTCCTATTGCTGAGGTTAGATCCGGAAACTGGCTTAGGTTATGTGATTATAATCACTTACAGTCATGAGTCTTTTTGATGTTAAAATTATCCCAAATTTGCCCATGAGGTGTCTATTTGGCATATTTGATATGATCTCATTAAATCTTTGAGAGTACTTTTGGTTTCCGGCACCAAAATATGTCATAGCCACATGTTGCGTTTTTCCCCTACACCTGCAATCTGTGGTTTCTCCAAGGAACATTGTTTGCTACTTTTTTTTTAAAGTGAACAAAAGTTATTTGAAAACAAAAATCTGGGTGTTGCATTTGCTCATTATTACTGCAGTGCTGTTGCTTCAGGAACATTTTAGTGTGCCAAACTGTTATATATATACTTTTTAATTTAATTTAATTTTTATTGAAATTTAGTCAGTTTACAATGTTGTGTCCATTTCTGGTGTACAGCACAATGCTTCAGTCATACGTATACATACATATATTCATTTTCATATTCTTTTTCTTTATATGTTACTACAAGATATTGACTATAATTCCCTGTTATACAGTATAAACTTGTTTATCTGTTTTATAGATAGTACTTAGTATCTGCAAATCTTGAATTTTTCAACTCAAATGTATATTATAAAGACTTTTCCTAACTTCTTTTATTTTACGTTTTTATATAAAACACTCATCAACCAAAACTCACCAAGGAAAAGATTAGATTTGTTTAGCTTGTTGTAGCAAAGAAAAATGCACACCATAGGGAACTGAGGGGCCATCTAAAAATTGGGGCATTAAGGTGGGCTCGGGGGATGGGAGTTGAACATAGGATAGCCTCAGCAGAAATTATTTAGAATTTGTAAAGTTGGAGAGTTGCTGATATTGTTTGTAGTTTATCTTCAGAACACAAGGGTCCCCGATGAGTTGTTGATAGCCATGTAGTCTCTTCTCAAAACTATGGGCTGAGTGAGCTGGTGTTTGAGCTCAATTTGTCTCACATGTTACATATTTTGTGCACTGTGGTACACGTATAGTAAGTTGTGGTTTCTGTTTCAGTTACTAGTTTCTGCTCTTGACTTGGCTGACATCAGGGTTACTTTTTTAAAACAGGTTTATTGAGGTGTAATTGATATACAAAACTGTGCAGACACAATGTCTACAGGTGATGAGTTAGGATATATGCACACAGCCATGAAACCATCACCAGTATCAAGACAATACACATATTCATCACCTCCAAAATTTTCCTTGTGCTTCTATTTTTTGTTTTTTTTTTTTGGTTACTCAAACTAACCAATCCTAGCCCTGCCTCTTTGCCTCACCTCTTCCCCTAACCCTTCCCCTTCCAGCAGCAGCCACAATGGAAGATAATTTTACCCTATTCATCTTACAATTCCAACAAGAAATTTTAAAAAAAATTAAATAGCAATAAAAAGAAAAAAATAACAAAGCTCAAAGGAAACAATGAGCAAACACCCCTCCAACAAGAAACCCCAAAAGAATAAAGAGACTAACAAAGTTTAAATATTGAAAATTATTGAATACAGATTACAAACTCATGAGATTTCTCTGTTTAAACAAATGAAAGACAAACTTTAAAATATCTGCAAGTAATAGAAAACTATATAAAGTGACAGCAAATTTCAAAAGGAATGAAAATGTCTTCCATTGTGGAGGATTCACATTTAATTCTTTCAAGTGCCTGTGACCATTACTAGTCCAGAATCACCTTAAACCAATATTTTGGCTTGAGTTCCTGGACCATCCAAGAGATGCAACCCTGTAGTAACTATATTTACTAGCTTCTGTGTTTAATGGTTTGGCATCTTGGGACTTTGCAGTCCCTGAAGAGACTGATCAACCCAGGACTAGCCAACACTCCTTTGCAAGTGTGCCTTTTATATAAAAACCAACCAGTCGATAGCCCATATTCCAGCCACCTCCTCTATCAGCCTTCACACTCTGGGCCACTACCCAACTGCTCTTGCCCAGGTTTCTCCTTGCTCCCTCTGCCCCTGACTGACCCTGATACCTTCTTGTGTGGCCGCACAGGGGCGTGGTGTGCCCTCTACTCTTGGGAGCTGTGAATAACAAACTATCTTTTCAATGACAATCATCTCCTTATCTGTTGGCCTCACCATATTTGAATAATAACAAAACATACATTTTAAAACAATCCCCAGTCTGCAAATAAATGTGATAGCCAGGAATCTTTTTTTGCTTCTACTGTCTCTCCTTTCCATGTGTATCAAATCAACCTTGGACGTAACGCGTTGGCAGTGAGGGAAGGCAGGCTTCCTTCTAGCTCCCGCTTTCTTTGCTGGTGCGCTCCAGTTGTTTTCATCCTTGACTGCAGTTAGAATCACCTGGGGAGGAGGCCTTAAAAAAACACTCATCCTTGCTCCAAGTCCAGGTCTACCGAGTCAGAGACTCTGGTGGTGGTCCAGAGAGCAAGTGTGAGCATTTTTAAGTACGTCCCTGTTGATGCTCATGTGCAGCAAATGTCAAGAATTACTAATTTAGTCTTTCAGTATCTGAAGGAGGTCTCCTACCAGACCCTGTCTGTCCTCCTAACATCTTCTACTGACAGAGCTGAACTCTGCCGTTTTGCGAAGGAAGAATACTTCAGGAGTTCAGCTCTGTTTTTTTCAGAGTAGAGAATAAAGGGTAGACTTGGAGTTGGGAAGCAATGAATTGATAAAAGCACAATCACACTGAGAATCACACAGGTGTATAGTGATCACACGTAACAGATTAACACTGAGCAAGTCTGGCACAGTTCCAGGGATGCAGTAAGCGATTAATATATATGATACTGTTACTATATTTTCTAATGTAACATGTAGTTTTACGTATTGTAAGACCCATTCCAGTTTTATTATCAGATAGTGCTGGGGTTCTCATTAATGGCTCCAGGAGCTGTGAGATGACGGGTAGTTTTCAGGAGGGGTGAGACAGCATCTCTTCCCTTCAAGCTGAAAAAACAGAACAGCAGGAAAAGCACAGTTATTCATTTGCCTCTTACAGATCAGGGAGCATTCCGACCTGAGGTAATTTTTTTGCAATGAAAGTGTGAGCCCCTCAAATTGCAGCAAGAATGCTTTGCTAGGGCTCTAGTATGGGAATTCCAAGCTTAGAATTTTTATGTTCAAACAAAACATATTTCCTCACTAATGAAGACACTTTGCCATTGAAGCGTCATCACCTTTTGTGTTGAATGGAACTGTGTTGTCATTGCATTAATCCTCAGGGTTCTTGAGAGGCAAGAGTATAGAATTATCCATTCCATTTTATATTGCTTTTACTTCTCATAATTGGTTAGTATCATGTTATTAAAACCTGTGTTCTTTACCTTTTATTTTTCTTCTTGCTAGCAATAGACTAGCAATTTTTGATCCTGAATAATAACATTTTGATGTTTTAGTTCATGGATTTTTACACTATTTTTAAATCGAGATGTAACTGGCATATAACATTATATTGCTTTCAGGTGCACAAAATCATGATTTGGTGTATATATGTATCAAATATGTATGTATATGTATCATATTTATGTATTTGATACAAATGATCACAGTAAGTCTAGTTAACAGCCATTGCCACAAATAACTGTATTTTTTTCCTATGGTGAGAGCTTTTAAGATCTGCTCTCTTAGCAACTTTCAAATAGAGAATACAGCATTACTGACTATGTACATTACATCCCCATAGACTCTCAGGGTGAGCTCTGGCTTTTGAGCTCTTGCCCCTTATCTCATAACACCTTCAAAACTGATGGTGCATTCCTTCGTTTGACAACAGCGTCAGGGCTCCACCTACCTCACTGAGTTCCCACTTTCCCTTGAAACTTGGCCTAATGACGTCACTCAATACCAGTTTAAAATTTTTATTGCTTTTAAAAAAACACTTTTTCTTAATCCAGAAGTTTACATTATTTTCAGTGCGAGGCTTTGTCTGAAAGGATTATTCAGATTCGGTCACCCTATTTCCCAATTCTCAGGCTTCAGTTATCTCCGACACTCCCTGTCTGCTCACCCTGTCTCTCGCCTCCGCTCTCAAACCCACCGCAGCAGAGCGTTCCTGGTACCAGTCGGCTTATGTCTGTGTCCCGCCTCGAGTGCCTTTCATCTATTCTCTCTCGGGCTTTCCTTTAAACTGTGACAGGCAGCCCACTTTGCACAAGCACGGCCTGTGAGTGTCGGGTGTTAAAGACCCCACAGAAGCTCTCAGCCAACGGGAAGTGCGCTTTGTTGGACAGGTCTCCGTGCTGCCCTTCATAAGGGATACTTCTGAGGTGCATTCCACGTCGTTCTTCAGAAGGTCCACGTTGGGATCGCCCTCCAGTTTCCCACAAGGGACCCAGCGCAGTGACTCACCTTCCTTGACTTGTCCCTTTTCCTCGTCTACTCCCCTCTGGATTCCTGGCATCACTGCCCAGATAAGCCACGTACACCCAAGTACCTGTTGCTGTGAAACTGTCTCTCCGTAGGAGCTTAAGACCTTACTACTTCTCTCTTCATTTCAATTAACCTTTAAAGAAACTACATTATAGCCAATGTTTATGTTATGAAACATATGATGGCAAAATTATTATTGCATGCATGTAATATACTTGTATATGTGGATTTCTACTCCATTATAATTGAATTTCTATAAAATCTACATTGAATTTATATTGAATTCAGTAAAGCGCTTTTGGCAGGGAAACTCACACATTACTGGATGGATGATGGCTCTGAGCTACCACACGATGGCAGTGTCGGCGAGCCTTTACACCTTAGGTTTGGCCTTGTGCAGCGTCCGTGGGAACCGTGTTGTTCTCTAATCTGTGCTGGGGATGAACAGACCATGTTGCACAAGTGTAGGCAGAAGTACCCCCTGAAAAGTCTCTTATAACCTTCACCATTGCCCCGCGCTCTCAGGCCAGCTGGGGTCTCCTTGACTGGTGCCCAGATGTCAGGCTTCCTCACTCTCTCACAGAGGCCTGCAGACCTGGGCAGATGTCACACACCAAACCAGCCTCTCCTTCACTACCACTGACTGTATTCCATCACTTTTGGCTTCTCTTCGGCCGGTCTAGGAGCTGCTGGCAGTGCTATGTTGCTGGGAGTAAGACAGTTACTGGCATAGACATGTGGTTGCGTGGCTTGGGGACCCAGGCAGGAACTCATGTGGATGATGCGTAGACACGTGGACAGTATACACATTCCTTCTCTGCATCTCTGCTCCAAGACTGAGGATCTTTAGACACTGTTTAACCCAAATGGCCCTAGAAGCAGACACTCAGCCTGAGAGTCTGGACTTGGACAATTTTACTCGGCTTGCAAGACGATGATACATCCATGAGCTGGTGACAACCCCTGGCATATCGTAGCACCACACTGGCCTAAACCAGGATGGCTCCCCATTGCCCACTTTGTAAACAGCGTCTCACTGGAACACAGCTGTGCCCGTTCGTTTACCTGTTGTGCAGGGATGGCCTCCTGAACAGCTGTGACCGAGGCCCTACGGCTCAAAAAGCCTGAAATACTTACTCTCTGGCCTTTTATGGAGAGGTCCCCACAGGCAAGGGGAACGGCGAGGAGGGCGGAGAAGGGCAGGGAGGAGGGGGCTCCCTGCACCCGCACAGCCTGGCTTCCCTGGACGTCTCCCTGCTGCACCGCTCGTCCTTCCCTTACACGCTGCTCCGCTTTCTTTCTCACAAGCACATGTGTGCACCCAGTCACTTTCTTATCTGATCAGATACATCCCTTTGGAACTGGTCCAACCGGCTAAATTCCTGTGGAAAGAGGGTATCTGTGTTAGGGGAGGGTCCGTGTGTCGGGGAGGTGCAGGCATGCTGAGCAAGTGCCAGTGGTGAGCATCTCCAGGTAACATAGTGAAGGGCTGCTCATTTCCATCTTTAATCTTTATTTTCTAGTTATGATAAAACATACTCGTTAACTAAATGTATACATTAAGGAACAGGTTTAAAATGTTACAAAAATCCCCAGGAGTCCCGCCAAGAGAAAAGTGCTTGAAATATCCTTGTTGTACACAGCCTTGCCTACGTTTGTGCCATGGATTTTCTATTTTTCTTGTTTGCCAACGAAACTTAAGCCTCCTTCGGCAGCCTTGCACCGGGGAGAGATGTATCAAGAAGGGGGGCTCTGAAGGCCTTCCAGTGTGGGGCGGCCCACAGAAAGCGGGGGCATGTGTTAGGGTGTGACAGCTAAATAGCTTTTCCTAACTTCCTTTCACCCTGAACCACACACACCCATAATTGTGCTGTAATCAGTGGGTCTGGCAGGAGTCTACTAGCTGAAAAACAGCATGAGTTACTTTTGCTTTCAGCTTCAGTTTTATCACCATTGTACTGGAAGAGAAGACAGACCTGCTCACTCTTTTTTAGCCTTGGTGAAGGAGGGACAGAGAGGTGGAAGGAGCTAGCGAGCAAGGTGTGAGAGGCACTAAGAACCGTTCTGGTACCCGTGTGTGGAGCAGGTATGTCCCTGTCTTTTACGTGCAGCACAAACCTGATTTCTTTCTTTCTTTTTTTTTTTTTTTTTTTTTTTTTGAAGTATAGTTGATTTACAATGCTGTGTTAGTTGCTGGTGTGCAGCACAGTGACTCAGTTACACACGCATATATTCTTTTTCATTATCGGTCACTGCAAGGTGCTGAATATAGTTCAGTGGGACTTTGTTGCTTATCTATTCTGTATGTAGTAATTTGCAAGATTGATTTCTGATTCAAAGTGACACCTGAGGATGGGCAAGTGGCCTCCGGTCTGGCATGCAGGGCTCTGAGGCTGGCTTTAGTTCGAGGGAAGCTCGGCTTCTCTGTTTGGACCAGTGGCAGCTGCAAAGTGACAGCCAGGCACATGGTGTCCCCCTGGATGTGCTGCTCCGTGAGAGAGTCCTCCTGGGAGCCTGCCTGTCTTGCTCTGTCAAGCTCTGTGGGCTGGCGTTAGAATTCAGAGAATAAGACAGTCCCTGGCAAGGAGGTTATAGGGAACTGTCATCTAGAGAGACAGTTTCTTTTCAATGTTTCTATTAGTCAGTTTAAGAAATCTCACAGTGAGGGCTCTGTAAATCTCTATGTAGAGATAAATTATGTTACCTCACCCCTGATCTTTATTAGTTAAACATTACAATTGTGTCAAAATTCTCTTTCTTTTTTTGTGTCTCTGGCTCCCCCTTCCTCCCTCTCATTCTCTCTCTTCTCCTCTTCCCCACCCCCTGCCCCCGTGTTTGTGGGTTTGTTTTTTGTAAGAACATTGGAGTCATTTGTAGCATGTTTTAAACGTACACAATCTGGGTTTAATGGTCCCTTTGGATGATTCATCACATTTTGAAAACCAATCTGAACAGGATTGAAGAGCTGCAGTTTGTTAATTTGATGTTAAAAATTCTGTGGCTCATTCACAGCTAAGAAATCACAGACCTGGTTTTTACAAAGTTGTTTCCCTCGCATTTTCCTGCAGCTTCCTTTAGTGCTCCCTTTAAAGAGGGGACTGGACGATTCCAGTCATTATAATGCGGCTGTCAGAGGCTCCTGTTCTACCTTTGTGTTCTTTGCTCCCACAATGAAGAATCAGACAAAAGGAGATGGTGCAGGAGCAGTGTTTGAATTTCCTTGCTGCTTTGCTCTGATAAAAATTTTTATTTACAGACCTTGTTTCTTAGTAACCCAAAGTTTGCCGATTGTGTTCAAACGCGTAACCCGATTTGTCTAGTGCAATATTGTGGATACAGCTCCACCTAATTCAATAAACATGCACTGAAACCCCATTTTGTGCTGCATGCTATGCTCAGATACAAGCTAATAGTTATCTAATTTTATTATCAAAACATCCTCCAGACTGGACTTATCATTTTCCTCATATGACCCCTATAATTATTCTTAAAAACTTAGGTTTAGCTAGGTGAGGCTTCTTGTTTAAGGCCACACAAGTAGTAACTGATAAAGCTGGTATTTTTTTTAAAATATTTTGTGATAGCATTTGAGGCATCTTTAATATTTGACTTATAAATATGAAACTGAATATTTGAGACATTTGAATATAACATCATATTTATATAGTCTGATTATGAAACATGCATATGTATTACAGGGAACTTTTAATACAATGCCAATCAAAAACATGCCCAAAGACCCATGGCGTAATTGCGCTTTTAAGGCTTGATTTTCTAAATCAGATTGTGCCTTGGAAGACAATGACAAGGGAATCTCTTGTCCTTTTCACCTAGATTCACCCACCGGTGGCATTTTGCTGGATTTGCTTTATCTCTCTGAATATATGTATACGTCTCTCAATAGAATATAAATGATATTTGCATTTTCATTCTTATTTTCATTTATGGGATTAAGTTGCAAAAAATCTGACCTTTCTCAGCTAAGCACTTTGGACTAAATCGCTTAAGATTCAAGACATCTTCCTGAAACAGAAGAAGAGTGGCAAGTGGAAGAAGGAGCAGCTGTGTGGGAAGGTCGGTCCACAGTGTGCGGCCCCTTCTCAAAAGGGGAGGCAGGCGGCGGGGAAAGGCTTCAGTGGTTTACCTATGAGTGTGATGCTAGCTGTAAGTTTTCCATACATAGCCTGTATTATGTTGAGGTGGTTTGTTTTTACTCCAAGTTTTATTGTTTGGTTTTCACATATTTGTGAATTTTGCGGTTTTACTCCATCTATTAATTTCTAGTTTAATTTCACTGGGTTCAGAAAAGATAATTTGTATGATTTTAGCCTTTTAAAATTTGTTATGACTTGTTTTGTGGCCTAAAATATGATCTATCCCTTGGAAATATTCCATGCCCATCTGGGAAAACGTGTGTTCTCTTGTTGTTGGATGGGAGTGTCTGTATATGTCTGTTGAGTTCAGTTAAGCTACAGTGTTGTTCAAGTCCTTTATTTTGTTTTTGATCTTCTGTCTGTTTTTTCTACCTATCATTGTAAGTAGGGTATTAAACTCTCCTATTATTGTTGAGTGATCTGTTGCTCAATTCTGTCAATGTTTATTTCATATATTTTGGAACTCTGCTGTTCAGGATATACATATTTAGAATTGTTTTATCTTCTAGATAAACTTGACTCTTTTAACACAATGTCCTTCCTTGTCTCTTTTAACAGCGCTTGAAACACATTCTCTTTTGTCTCATATAGGCATAAGCACAACAGTGCTCTTTTCGTTGTTATTTGCATAGAATATCTTCCTGGGGAGTACAGTAAGGTGGTAGTTGCGGGGGCAGACCTGTCTCCAACCTGTCCGGTGGCAAACCAGCACCCATTCACTCCTTCTAGTCTAGGCTTCTCCAGCCTTTCTATCTGTTTCAGTCTTTCTCCAAGTAGCCAAGGGGGCTTGTCTCCTCTGTGTAGGACCCCAGGACTGGGATGCCCAGTCTGTGGCTTGACCTACTCAATCCTCAGGGTTAGGGTCTGTTTGCACCATCTTCCTTTTCCTCTTAGTCCGTCCCCAGGTGCACAGGTCCCAGCCTAAAGTTTTCACCCCTGCCCTACCTAATTATGTGGAAATATCCCTTGAAATCTTGATTGTATAGGAGTTCTTCTGTCAGTTTTCAGTGGGAAATTCTTTTCCATCATCTTGATCCCCCTCCTCTGGAATCAAGTATTCTTGATTGACAGTTTCCACCCCCACCCCATCACTTTCAGTTTTTAGCAATTTAAATATATCATTCCACTGCCTTCTGGCCTCCAAATATTTTGTTGAGAAATTGACTGACAATCTTATTGGATGTGATGAGTCACTGCTTTCTTGTTGCTTTCAAGATTCTCTCTTTGTCTTTTGACAGTTTGATTATAATATGCCTCAGCATTGGTCTCTGATGATTTATCCCACTGGAGTTTGTTGAGCATCTTGCATTTGTAGATTCTTGTATTTCATTGCATTGGGATTTTTTAGCCATTATTTCCCCAGATAATCTCTCTGCCCTGCCTCTCCCTTCTGCTTTAGGGACTTTCACAACGCACGTATCTGTCTACTTGACAGTATCCCATAACTCTCTTAGGCTATACCCACTTTTAAAAAGTTATTTCTTCCTTCTGCTCCTGAGACTTGATAACTTAAAATGTCCTGTCTTCAAGGTTGCTGAGTCTTTCTTTTGCCTGCTCAAGTCTGATCCCCTTTAGAAAATTTGTAAATTCATTTACTGTATTTTCCAGCTTCAGAATTTCTGTTTGGTTTCTTTCTTTTTTTTTTTTTTTAATCTCCTTATTGATTTTCTAATTTTGTTCACATATTGTTTTTCTGATTTTCTTTTGTTCTTTTTCTGAGCCTTCCTTTAGCTTTTTGAGCATATTTTTAAAAGTTATTTTTAAAGTCTTTGCCTAGAACATCTAATGCATGTGTTTCTTCAGAGTTGTTTTTTACTTTATTTCATTCCTTTGAAAGGACCATATTTTCTTTTCTTTTCTTTTTTTTTTTTTTTTTTTGGTATGCCTTGTGATTTTTGCTGTTGATGTTGTAAAACTGGATATTTATTTATTTATTTATTATTTATTTATTTATTTTAAATGGAGGTACTGGGTATTGCACCCAGGACCTTGGATATGCTAAGTACATGCTCTACCACTGAGTTACTGTCCTTCCACCCCCTGAAATCTGAGCATTTATGAAAGCAGTCACCTTTCCCATTCTTTGCATACTGGCTTTGTGACAAGGAAGTCTTTCCCTAAGCTGGCCCTTGGTTTTGAGGCTTGGGATCAAGCTAAGGAGAAGCCTTAAAGTCTTCTTAGGCTTTTCTGAACATGCATCTTCCCTGGGCCTGTGTGTTGCTTTTTCAGTTTTCCCATATACGTGCTCCTTTTAAGTATATTAATTTCCCAATGGGTCACCACATATGTTAGCATTTTTTTCACACTAAGCAATTCTGACACTAACTGCCAAGAGTTAGTTCATACCCTACAGGTTAAGGGCTCAGTCCCACAAGACTTCCCCTCAGTTCAGATGCCAAGTACAAATCCGGGTTGTCACCTGTACTTCTGACTAACTGGCTATACATTGGAGTTTCCCACCATCTCTTCCCCAGGTTCAATAATTTGCTAGGATGGCTTAAGACTCAGTAAGGATAGTTTACTTACTGGATTACTGGTTTATTTTAAGAAAGGATACAACCTATAAACAGCAAAATAGAAGAGATGCAGAGGGAAAGATATCGAGAAAGGGGTGTGGAGCTTCCATGACCCCTTTGGATGTGCCACCCTCTAACCACCTCCACATGTTCATCAAGCCAGAAGCTCTCTACCCCTTCAGTTAGTTTTTGTCTTTGTTTTTGTTTTTGATGGAGGCTTTATTAGATAGGTACGGTTGAATGAACTATTGGTCATTGGTGATTAACTCAACTTTCAGCTCTTCTCTGCTCCCCAGAGATTGGGGCATCAAGCTAAATGTTCCAACTGTCTAATAACATTGGTTCCCCTGGCAACCAGCTCCATTCTGTAGTGATCCAGGGGCTTTACAGAATCACCTCATTAACATAAACTCAGGTGTGGCTGAAAGGTGCTTGTTATGAATAACAAAAGACTCTCCTCTCATCTTTATCACTCTGGAACTATTTTAGGAATTGAGGACAAAAGACTAAGGGTTATAAGAAAGATAATTTCATCTCTCTCATCACATAGGGTTTTAAGAGCTATGTACCAGGGATAGGGACAACAATCAAATATATATTTCTTATTATAAATCTCAACATACCCATAATGTTTTGCCATAGGTGTCTGCAGGTCATTCTCCCTGCAGGTTTCCCAAGCAATGCCCACTGCTTCTCCCTGCCTAAGATCCAAATAGGGGAAAAAGATAACAGTCCTCCAGGCAGCCCATGAGATGTTAGAACATTGTAAATGCAGTCTGCTCTGCTTTGTTTAGTTTGAAGAAGGGAGTTGGAAACTGAAATGATGCCTTAGATAGTCTATTTTACATCTTCACTGCTAATCTCTTGCTCTAGGCATCTGTGGAGCAGTCTCTCCACATTTTTCTTGAACAATACCCACTGCATCTTTCCACCTGATGTCCAAGTTATGCCACCACCTACCCCTCTGCCACCCCTCCCTGAGATTCATGCGAGGTGAAACAGAGACCTGAAGAGGTAGTCCTGACAGGTTAGAACATTATAAAATTCCCTCCCTCTGGATCAAGGGAGGGAATGGGAAATGAGTTGCCACTTCCTCTGACGAAGACCTTACCACAATAGGGACCCAGGGCAACAGAAACCCCGCAGAATTTCCTACCATTTCGAATGAGGCTGTTTCTTGATTGGGTACGTGGCTGGCTGCTTTGGACCTTTGACTGTTTTACGGAACTACTGGAAGGTTATTCTGGCCAGTATTTTGGTTGTTTTTGATGTCTAGTTGGAGAAACAAGAGCTTAGAGCTTGCTAGTCTGTCATTTTGCTCAAGTATATAGATTTTTCAAGCCTTGCTGAATCACTTACTCACTCAGCCTTTGTGAGAACCATTTACCTCATTTGTAAAGTAGTTATATTAATTTCTAACTTTCAGCCTCTTGTGAGTATCAGTTTAGCTGGGTATGTACGTTACTATTAAAGGGCTTGGTATATTGTAGGCCTTCAGTGCGTCGTAACAATAACTTTAATTATATTATTATTTTGAAGTAACACTTTGGAGAGTGATATTATATTATTTCACTACCAACATCATGAGAGACTTGAGGGAATGATGGGGGAAAACCTTTGCAGTATGCTAATTCTAGGTTACATTTTGTCTCATGGAAAGCGCAGAAGTCTTACCCTATGCTAAGTTGATGGATGCTTTGTATAAGTCTGAGTTAGAGAACAACTTTGTAATCTGATTTCCACTAGGAAGCTCTTCTAGGTTGGCCAGTTGCCATGGCATCTGGATCCAACATGATGGACCCCATTTGTCTGCTGGAAAATGATGATGAGCTGCTGTCAGTGAACCAAGAAGCTCTGCAGATTCTTGGTGAGATTTCTCAGCCAGTGGTGGTGGTGGCCATCGTAGGACTGTATCGTACGGGCAAATCCTACTTGATGAACCGTCTTGCAGGTCAGAACAGCGGTAAGTACTGTACTGGGTCAAGGGCCAATTGCTTGATTCTAGCTAATATCTCAGCTTCTTAATTTTCGTCCCTGGTCATGTGTAGGGAGAACCAAACTTCTCTTAATAAACCAACTTTCCACTTCTATTTCTCACTGCTAAATCACTATCTTAGTGTAATTTGTTATCATATTCTTTGTTTTATTCCTGTAAAGCAAAATTTCTTCTGCTGATGCACACAGTCCTACCTTATTTTACATGCTTAAGCACTGGGCTCTTGCAATCATGTCTACTCTCTCTTGAAATACATTTTGCTTTTTTATGGCATATTCTCATCAGCATATAAAGATGTTTGAATATCTATAGTCTTAAAAATCTTTCCTGGATGTCATATCCTACTGTGGCTAACACCTCTCCCCACTTTTAAAAAATAATTTTGTCTGGCAAAAAATATAATCTTGATTTCTTTTTTCCACTTTTTTCTCTTCCCATGTTTCTCTTCAGTCCACTTCTCTCTGGCTTTGAACCCGACCATTCTTTCAAAATACTCTTGTTATGGCTACCAGTGACCTCCATTTTGTCGGATTCATGGATTCCCATTTGCCTTCGTGTTGAGCCCTTGCTTGGTATCCTTCTCACAGTTAATATTCCCTCCTCCTTGGAACAGATGACACACAAAGTAGGACATTCTTGAGGAAATGGAGAAGCACCATGCCATATGCTGGGGTACTGACATTCCAACAGATCTGACTTTGTGGCCCCTTGGCTGCTTAGATTATCTGCTCTCACTGAGTGCTGCTTTCTCCCCTCTCCTTGCAGGCTTTCCTCTAGGCTCTACAGTGCAGTCTGAAACCAAGGGCATCTGGATGTGGTGTGTGCCTCACCCCTGCAAGCCAAATCATACCCTGGTCCTTCTGGACACCGAGGGCCTGGGGGATGTGGAAAAGGTAAGGCAGAAAGTCACGTTAAATC
Organism: Camelus bactrianus; assembly: GCF_048773025.1. Classification (NCBI taxonomy): domain Eukaryota; kingdom Metazoa; phylum Chordata; class Mammalia; order Artiodactyla; family Camelidae; genus Camelus; species Camelus bactrianus. The sequence continues at coordinate 25,381,884 of NC_133547.1, read as the reverse complement.
CTTTTTATTCTGGATTTTCTCCTTATCTCTCCATGATCCTAGAAATTTTACTGCTGTAATCTGTAAAATCTGGAAATCAACAACAGTAAATGAGGCGAACTATGGTTTGTTTGAATCTCACTTCTAGGTAAGGTATCATGGTGTATTAGATAAAATCTTTTATTTCTTGGCACCGAGTGGATGACTTGATTACATTGAATAAATCATTACTGAACAGCTGAGTTCCAGGCCTTTGGACTTAGCACTGTAGATATCGGTGACCAAAGCAAAGGTCCTGCCCTAAAAGAGTCTTTAGTTCAGTTGACAAGACCACATTATCTGCAGTCAGATTTACTATCATGTGATTGGGAAAGGAGCCGGCTGGAGAGAGGAAGAAGATGCATTGCATTGCAATCCACCAATTTCTGTGAATTCCATGGGAGCTCCGTGGCTGGAATGGCCTTTTTGAGCTATCCTGAGTTGGGACAGGGTGCTGATACATTTTTGAAGAGCTGCTCTGGAAGTCTTTCTAATTAAGAGGGCTGACACCAGAAGACTGTCTTCCACCAGCACTCCCGACAGCTGGGGGAATAAGTCCTTCAGTCTTGAAAGGTGATCCAGGCAGCACCTGACTAGTTTTGAGCACTTACAGTTAAGCATAAGGGTGCCTTGGTAAGAAAGAGGAGAAACATCAACCCGGGAGTGAGGAAAGATTTCTGATTCACCTTCTTAGCTGCCAGGTGAAGAGTGCATTTGAGGGTTGGATTTAAGAGACGGGTTTACATTTTCCATGATGAAGTTCATCAACTACTCACAGAGGGTTCTGGAAATCTGTGAGACACCTCTGAATGTGCAAGTTCTATGAAAGTAAGTACTTGTCCTACAGGAAACGTTTTAAGATGGATTTTTGGTGTTTTGGCTTTCTACTAATGGGTGAAATTAACTATCCCTCCTTCCCCCCCCTTACTTTGAGACTTGTTTGGAAATAGTGCCTACGTTTTTATAGCTCTCTCTTTTCTCAAAGGGGAATTAGAAAGTCTGTGTTTATTTTTAAAGCCATATATCAAACAATGATATAATCTTATTGTTGAAATAATTTATCACTTGTCATAAATGCTACTTCTTACCCTAATTTATTATTTTTAAAAATTGGGGGTTTTGGGAAAGAAAGTAACGAATAGACTATTATCCCCCCAAACTCCCACTTAGAACCTTCTCAACATAAATCACAGTTTTTGCATTTGCACTGGGAGCAACTTTACATGCCGTTCATAATAACAATTTTTGGTTTATGCCATTACTTAGCCAGTGCTGCGGCTGACACAAATTAGCCTGGGCTTTAAGGCCCTTGATTAGGCTGCATGAAAGCTCCCCTTAACTCCTCCACTTGCCCGCTGCTCCAGTCAAGTCAAATGACTCTGTTTTAACAGCAAGACCCCTGTATGCTCCCATCTCTAATTTTGTTTCTCTGGGTGTTCCTGTCTATGGGATCACCTTCATTTCTTCAGTTCCACATTTACCAGTTCTTTAATGTTCAGCGCCAGACCTTGAGGAAGGTTTCAGACCATATATTCTTCCTCCAACTTTCATAGCTCTGTTCCTCCTTGATAGACTTCTAAATCTGAGTTTAGTGCTTTAGCTATAGGTTCCAGGCTTATGCACATTATTGAGAGTAAGCTTTTTATAGACGCTGTTATCTTTGTTGCACTTACGGTTATGGATGTTTGTCCACTGCTTTGAAATAGTCATCTTGAAAGGAATAATTTTTATTTTTAGCACTGCTTTTTAAAACCTAAGAACAGTGGGGATATTTAGTAGCTTCCTGCAATTATTTATTGATTGGCTAGAATGTAAATACCCAGTTGTGCCAACTGTGGTATCTTTTACAAGGAGTCCGATCAGTGAGCATGTGTAGCATGAGCAAGCGCCGCCGCCTTTCTGAAGAGCCGACAAGACGGCGGAAGCGGAACAGAGGAGGAGATGGGCCTTCCGCAAGCGCGCGTACCGCCGCGTGGCCGCGGCCTACGAGCAGCCGGTGCAGCTGCCCTGCGCCGGCGCGGGGGCCCAGCCGGGCCTGCGCGGGGAGCGGCGCGCGCCGCCGAGGCGCCTGCGCGAGGCCCAGAAGGAGGCGCCGCCCACGGAGAAGCCCGAGGTGGGGAAGACGCGCCTGCGCGATGTGACTGTTTCCCCGGAGCCGGTGGGCAGCGCGGTGTGGTGGGCGTGTGCAGCGGCAGGACCTGCAGCCAGGTGGAGGGCAGGCCCGAGAGGGTCGGCCAATACCCAGGCGAGTTCTCAGTCGCGGCAAGCCCGTGAAGCACGCCGGCCTGGCGTCGGGGCCACCCACCCCTCCCGCTTCACCCCCTCCAGTAGCCTGCGGGTCAATAAAGGCACCAACTTCTCTGAAAAAATTAAGAAGTGCCCACACTCATCACTGAGTACCTAGTTACACAACAGGTACTGCACCAGTTTTTCTGTATGTGTTATTTTGCTTTATCCAATTGAGGAAAAAGAAAGCACTGTGAAGATTGGAATCCTTTTATATATGAAAAAATTGCAAACACGAGAAATGTCTCAGCCGCCCATCTCTCTCCCTCCTCGGAGACGGCCCACATTCTGTCTATGGAGTGTGTACCTACTTTTAATCTGAGCACCCAACACCCACACCTTGTGGCCTTTCTCTTGCCTTTCAATGTATCTCCCTGAATAAATCTACCTTCACTCAAAAATAAAAAAGTCTCTGTAATTGTCAAAGCTGATACCTGCAGTTACGTCTGTCTTCAAGCGGTTTCTTTGCATGGTGAGTATGTTGGCTGGAATAATAAATGAAACCATGATTGCATAATTGTAATGAATGAATTTCTAATTTAGGAGTTAACTCCTAACTCTCTTGTTCTAATGTGCTTTCTAGGGTGACCCTAAGAACGACTCATGGATCTTTGCCCTGGCCGTGCTTCTGTGCAGCAGCTTTGTCTACAACAACATGAACACCATCAACCATCAGTCTCTGGAGCAGCTGCAGTATCCTTTCCTTCCAGGACCTGAACTGCCATGTTTCACTGAAATCATGGGAATGGAGATAGAGTCAGTCTCTCTTTCCCTGCCATTTAGTTTCCCTGGGTGGAGCGAAAGAGGGTGTTTATAATACTTTTATATTAGCGAAGTGTGGGAATTGTTGGTAGTGAGTTTCTTTTCCTTAACCAAGTCCTAGTTATGTGACAGAGCTCACAGAACTCATCAGGGCAAAGTCCTCCCAAACACCTGCTGGAGTAGAAGATTCCACAGAATTTGTGAGTTTCTTTCCAGACTTTATCTGGACTGTACGGGATTTCACCCTGGAGCTGAAGTTAAATGGTCAGCCTGTCACGGAAGATGAGTACTTGGAGAATGCCCTGAAGCTGATTCCAGGTATCAGAGCATGGTCTGCGCAGTGGATGGTCCAGCAGAGGGTGGGATCTGCTAAACACTGTTCCTCATCTCCGTGATTGCATTTGCATTTGAGACTAAATCAAAGTCTGTGGAAATGGTGGCTGGAAAGTGGGTTGCAAAGATCTAGGGGCTACAGTTGAAGTTTACTTAAGGAAAGTAAAGTGTAAAGTGAAATTACTCAAAACCAGTTTGTTTTTTTAATACATCTTTAAATTTAACATCCAGGTGTAAATGGGTGCTGAAGTATTCTAAAGACCAGACACTGTGTTCCCCATTTTGGCTTCTGCTTTTCTCTGTTGGAGAAAACAACTGACCAGCTAATTGTTAGACACGAAGCTGCAGTGAAAAGTCTATCTAGTGAAAAAAATACATATTTCACATGTTACTCTTCTCAAAGAGAGATACATGACTTTCTAATCCTGTATAATTATATCATCTACAAAATGATTTTATGTTCTAAGTAAACCTGAAGAAGTGTCTGTCTTTTCAATCTATGCGTTTTCAATATTGCTGACGTTTTACCTTCCACATCATGGCTTTCTCCTAATTCCCACATGTTTACCCATGATTTAATTACACGGTAATAAATTATTTTCGTGGGTTACATTTACAAGGATGTGTGTCTATTGAAACCTTGAGAGAAATATCAGTTCTGATTTACTCATTCGCACTTTCATGTTTCTGTTTATGCTTTCTCAAAGCATTTACTGAGAAGTTGGCTGGCAGGAGAGGACCACTGTCAAATCAGATATAACCCTTTACTTCAGAGAGCTTATAGATTAGTGGTGATATCTGAAAATTACCTTGCAGGTACCTTTACCCTTCAGAGATCTTTGCTAAAAATAGATAATACTACATCAATTACTTTTAGCATCAAAACAGTTTTCCTTGAACAATGAGGGTGTCATTCCTAATATTCCAATTATCGTCCATGAGCCCTTGTTTGTAGCTCCTCTTTTTGGTTCCACAGCTCAATTCCTACATGAGGTCGAGTTGAGCAGAAAGTTTCATTTGACCTTTCATCCTTTTAGCTGCTAGTTAAGCAGAAACCTGATAGACAACCACGGTACTGTGTGCAGGTCTGGAGAGACCAGCCATAGGTTTCCTTTACTGGATCAGATGTCTCCCTAAATTCCTCTGCAGTTATATCATTGGTGTAAGTTTGATGTGCAAAGAAGTATTGAATGTCTATGTTAAAGGGGTTCTATGCATAGACGATGGCAAAGACACACAAATCCCTTCCGGGAGCTCCTGTAGCCCCCTCGCCTCAGGACTCTCCATGCTCTAATCCTGTTTTTCTGTCCCTCAGGGAAGAATCCCAAAGCCCAAGCATCCAATCTACCCAGAGAGCGCATCAGGCAATTCTTCCCAAGACGGAAGTGTTTTGTCTTTGACCGGCCGACAAATGACAAAGAACTTCTAGCCAATATTGAGACGGTACCTGAAGACCAACTGGATCCTAAATTCCAAGAGCAAACAAACAATTTCTGTTCTTACATCTTCGCCAATGCAAGGACCAAGACCCTCACAGAAGGAATCATGGTCACTGGGAAACGTGAGTCTCTTTTTTCCATTTCTATGGGGACTGGTATGTGTTGAATGTTTTATATAATGGGGTTTTCAGTTAATTTTTGTTTGATTCTATAAGGAATTCTGGGTTTGCAGACATTTATATTCCATGAAGGAATCTGTATACTTTATAATTATCTTACTTTGAGGGCTTTATAAACCCCTCCCCCAAATTGCAAGTTTTGTCACTGATGTCTGTGGCTTCCACTTGTCTGAAAACTTCCTCCATTTAGAATAAAATCACTATCTTGGTATAAAAACAGAATATTCCATGTCCTCAAAGGAAATCGTATACAATAAGTGTTCTTCACAAGGAGAATTCAAAAGATATTTCGAGAGTTTAGAGTGGTCCAAAAATAAATATTAGCCCATAAAAATCACATAAAATCCATTCAAATCCTCAGAATGAGGAATAAATTTAATGTGGTACACCCTGCCTCATCTTTCTATCTATGTAATCTATTGTGCTTTCAGTTTTTAAAATGGGAAACTGTATTTTCCAGATACCCCTTAGTGTGCTAGATAGAAATACATATATAACATTTTAGTGATGTGGCCTGGAAAACCATAAAACTGAAAGTAGGAAAATGAAGGTGATAATAGTAGGAGGAGGTAGGGGTGCCTGTGTGTGTGTGTGTGCACATGTGTATATGACCCTAGAAGCGTAGTCTCAGAATCCTGGAGCCTGTTGACTGACAACTTGGTATTAAGCCCCTAAATTTCCTGGCTTCTTCAGGGCTGAGGACTCTGGTTGTGACCTACGTGGATACCATCAATAGCGGAGCAGTACCTTGTTTGGAGAACGCAGTGACAACTCTGGCCCAGCTGGAGAACTCAGCTGCCGTGCAGAAGGCAGCTGACCACTACAGTGAGCAGATGGCCCAGCGAGTGAGCTTCCCCACAGACACGCTGCGGGAGTTGCTGGAGGTGCACGCTGCCTGCGAGAGGGAAGCCACTGCAGTCTTCATGGAGCACTCCTTCAAGGATGACAAGCAGGAGTTCCAGAAGAATCTTGTGGTAATCTGTCTTAGTGTTTACCATGTGCCCCCTGCCCTTGAAGAATGAAGCCTAGAAGTGCCGTTACTGGTCCCATGGCTCGTCTCTCACTCAGGGACAAAGTAGTCCCTGTCCTCATGAGGGGTAGAGTCTCAAAGGATTACATTTCTTTCTTTCAGGCAGTTTATCTGGAACTCTCTCTGATCTTCGATGCAAAGCCAGTATAGATATCCTCTTGAAATAAATACTTCTGTGGATTCCAAGCCTGTCCAGAACACCCAAAAGGCGTTCTTTCGCTGGCTTCTTTTTCTGTGAACACACTCCTGTGCCTGGAAACCAAAATGTCTCTTTTTAGATCCACATCCCAGGCCCCTTTCAGCTTAGGTTGCTCCTTGTTGTATCTGTCATTGAAGACAGATAGAATCACTGAACGTGGCAGCTGCAAGGAACCAGCGATTAGGTAATGCAACTCCAGCAGCTCAGTTGAAGTACCCAAAAGGAGGTTAGGGACCTTTCCCGTGGTCTTCCAGAGTTTTCACAGCTGTGAGTAAATCAAATCTTGTGACTGCTGTTTTATTACATGTCCTCCAACAGAATACTTTTCTCATGAGGACAACAGTTAGACCAATCCTTCTACCAGATCCTTTGGAAACTTACCTCCTCTGTTCCTTGCTTCCGGTGACATCCATCTACATTTTTTCCCTCCAGGAAATCATAAAGAATAAGAAAGAGGATTTCTTGATGCAGAATGAAGAGGCATCTCTCAAATACTGCCAGACTAAACTTGATCAGCTTTCAAAGGCACTAATGGAAAGTATCTCAGCAGGAACTTTCTCTGTTCCTGGAGGTCATGGACTCTACAGGAAAGCAAAGGAAATTCTTGAAAGGGAATATCATCAAGTGCCCGGGAAAGGAGTGAAGGTGAGGAATAAGGGAAACATGGGGAACCTACAGAGCAGAGCCAAAGGGGTCTCCTGAAAATCTGAGCACACAGCTCCATGCATGCATAAAGAGAGAGCATGGGGCCATCAGAACAGCTTTGGCTCTTAAGGTCCACTGCATGCTGTTCATTCCTGAAGAGAGTGGAAGTGTCAACTCCCAACCATGAGTACAGATTTCTTAAATCCACAAGAGACAGAACATAAATTATTCATTTTTTTAACCCAGCAACATGATATTTGATGTGTTGAGCGCTGACAATTTACATGTCAGAGTCTTTGTACTCAAGGATGATCACAAGTGAGACAGGAAGTCAACTACATAGACAATTGCATACAAAGTTGTAACACTCAGGAAAGAGCTACTTAGGTAATAGAAACAGACACAATAATAACAATAAAAAAGTGGTAACAACAATAGTAACACAACTAATATATACTGAACTGTTGTGTCCTGTAGCCATAATGTCAAGCTTTTGCCCCAGACTCTTTAACTTAATCTTTCACATAACATTAAGAAGCATCTACTTTCATTATCAACATTTTAAAGATCTGAACTGAGAAGCATAGGCAGGTTAGAATAAGCTGTCTTGTTGTAACCGGCTAGTGGCAGAGGAGAACAGCAGCACAATGTGGAGGCACTGTTTCACACTGGGAAGGCAGATACGTGAAAGCACCAGAGACTTGGGGTTTGTAGAACTGAACGTGGTTCTGACTGGCTGGAATCTAGAGAGGGGAGAAGGAAGCAGCACTGAGCAAGAGACTGGAGGGGGACAGGTCACTCTGAGGAGCTTGGACTCGTTGTAAGGAACCACTGTAGAACTTTAAACACGAAGCAAAAGTTACATGGACATAGTTGTCTTTGCAGCACTAACCTCCCTATTGGAAATCTAAGTTCTGTGCTCCTTCTTGGCTCCTCAGGCGAACGAGGTCCTCCAGAGCTTTCTGCAGTCCCAGGTGGCAATAGAGAAATCCATCCTGCAGGCAGATAAAGCCCTCACTGATGGGGAGAAGGCCATAGCAGGTACGGGGTAGGGCTGGGCTCACAGTGGGAGGGGTAGGTTCCTGCAGTGCCCTCTGACAGGTGTGAGAGCAAGGCCTTCCCAGCAGAAGGAGCTTCCTTCCTTTCTGCAGACCAACCCTGCTGCATCTGGAAACAGCAAAGGGAACTGTGGTTGGACACCAGCCAGCCAGAGCCTTTCCCCCACATCCTGAAGTGTGCTCTCCATGGTGTGGACATGGGGTGGGGGGAGGACTTCGGAGATTTCCTACCTCTCTCTTCAATTTGGTTTGGTCTCCGAGCTCAGGAGGGTGGAGGTCAATCCTTGCCTTATTTTCTTCCCTCTCTACAACCTCCCTGGGGCAGAGGAGCGGGCCAGGAAGGACGCAGCTGAGAAGGCACAGGAGCTGCTGAAACAGAAACTGCAGGAGCAGCAGCAGGAGATGGAGGCTCAGAACAGGAGTCTCCAGGAACACATAGTCCAGCTGACGGAGAAGCTGGCGAGGGAAAGAGAAAACCTGCTGAGACAGCAGAACATGATGCTGGAGCATAAGCTGAAGGTGAGTCAGGCTGTGGCAGAGGTAGGGCTTGACAGCCTGCCCTGGCTGCTCAGGAAGGGTGGGTGGTGTTTACAGCAAGATCACGCAGGGACCACCAGTGCGTCCACTGCTTGTGATTTATAAAAACCCCGAAGCCTTGGAATCCTTCCAGAGCCTTTGAGTTCTGCTCTGTAAGGAGGCTCTGGAGAGTTGAGGATGAGTAACGGCCCCCACTCCGAGCCCTCGGAGAACGTAACTAGGGTAGAATAGCCACTTGAGGAATTTTAAAATGCTCTCACAGGGCTTGCTTGAACAGATACTCCAACCATGTGTATTTAATATGAGCAACAACTAGTGTGCTCTACCAAGATCACTACCATTTAGCAGGAGCCCTGCTCAGCCCAAGGCCCTGAGGTAGATCTGTGCTGACATAAAGCTACCAGAAGTGTCCAGACTTAAAAACACAGGCAAGTGGCAGATTTACACTCGCTGCGCTGCCTCCAGGCGTGGACGGAGCCCCGGGCTGTCATGTGGCTTGGAGGATTTCTCTCGCTGTCCATCTGAACGTGCTTTATGAGAGATTTCTGTAACTTTGGGACCATGTGTTTACAACAGGTTTCTATAATATGGGCGACAGTACCACCCTGAGTGGGACTGAGAACCAGTGCAGTCAGACCAAGGCTACCTCTCTTGCATTTTTTGACTGGAACATATTACATTTGTCCTCATGTCAGGCTTAGCCTCCTGGCAAAACCCTAGGGTGTATGAATATTATTAAGGCTGTAAACTACACTTTCTCTTAATACTCAGATCCAAACCAGGAAATATTCCTTGTTACAAGAGTCTCCTTTCATGATTAAGAGAGAACAATTTTAAGAGTAAAACAAAGATAGTTTGACAGTTTTGAAGTTTGACAAAATGTAATCCTTGAAAAAATGGGGAATTTAAAAAGTTTTACTTCCTTCCTCACTTTTTTTTTAGGTCCAAGACTCTCTACTTAGCGAAGGATTTAGAAAGAAATCTGAGGAGATGAATGCAGAGATAAACCATTTGAAAAATATGATTGATAAAAGTAAAAATGATGATGTTTCCTGGATTGCAGTGGCCTTGAACAAATTTGGCAGTGAGATCTCTTCATTGTTGTCTGTCCCAGCTAACCTTGTTGGTCGCATCGTGCGAGGAGTGAGCTCACTATTTAAAAAGAAGTAGCTCTCCTGGTGAAGAAATTAGATACATAATATACTATATATGTGTATGCTCTGGGCTGTGTCTGGTGTGTGTGCTTTTCACTTTCATTCAGCAAAGCTTTAAATATAACAAGTGGCTTCTGGAGAATTTTGATGCCTGGCCCACATTGAATAGAATAAATGCATGGACACTTTGATATAGCGTGCTCACTTTTAGGAAATGTATATGTGTGCAAAATCGTATATATGTGTATGTACATACATACAAGAGGTTCACTGAGGCTTTGCTTTTAATGGCAGAAGGTTGGAAACCACTTAACGCTCATTTGTCTAAATCGGCAGTGTGTGTTTTGATGCACACACACTGGAACACCGTGTTGCTCGTGAGTAGACAGTGGGGCTCTGTCTGTGTAAATATAGAACCATCTGGAAGCTATGTTGTCAAGTGAAAAAGTGAGTCACAAAACAGTTTGTATAATGTGTTCACCATAAAAAGGCAATTATTATGGGCACTCATACACATGTATATGTAGCACATTTCCGGAAGCGTCATTGGAAATTGGCGTCCTTGGTTCTCTCTGGGGAGAACAGCTTGGCATCAGGGGCGGAAAGGACATGTGCTTTTTATTATATTCTCTATCTTTTCCATTTTGTAAAGAAAGCTTGTGTTATCATTTCTTGAATAACAAAGAAAAGTATAATGCTAGTAATTAAAATAATAAATGGAATATGAATAAATGGAATTGCTCATTGCTTCTAGAAATAACATCAGCCTGCTCAATAAGGGGTCTGAGACTAAGATCAGAATACTAGAAAATAAAATTTGCATCCTAATCTTGTTTTTGTTTTGGCCTTGGTTTTTAATCCCTTATATTTGCTTCAAAAATAAGGTATGAACTTTCCTGTTACCCCTTGAAATCTCAGCAAGAGTAACCTTTACTTCATATGTTTGAATTACACTTTAAAGGTGTTTAGAAACCAATTACTAAACATTAAGAATATTCACTGGTGAGAGGAATTCCCATCATCCTTAAGTTCAGTGGTGGCCTCTCTGCTGTAGGCAAGCACAGAAGGGGTCATTCACCACTGCAGAAATGGATGCGTTGACAGTACTGGGGGATGATACACCCAGACGCACGAAGGCCAGGTGTTGGCACTTAAACGTCACTATCCAAGTACATACAATGAGAGTAATGAGCATCGTGGTTTGTCTTAGCTCAGGCTGCCATAGCAAATTACCATAGATTGGGTAGCTTACAAAACGAACATTTATTTCTCCCAGTTCTGGAGGCTGTAAGTCCAAAAGCAGTGTGCCAGCATTGTTATTTTCTTGGTAAGGGTCCTCTTCCAGCTTTAATGACAAATTTCTTACTGTGTCCTCACATGATGAAGAGAGAAAGAGAGAGAATGAATCTCGTGATTCTTTGTCGTACTGGCACTAACTAGATTCATGAAGGTCCCACACTCCTTGCCTCCCCCCCCCTAAACCCCACTTCCAAGCACATTGGGACATTGGGAGTTGGGTTTTCCTCCAATGAATTCTGGAAAACACAAACATTCAAACATTCAGTCTATAATATGGTTGGAGAGGCAGCCAGCAGACCTGACCAGAGAAAATTCTGAAGGTGGCAGGTGGAACAAGGTGTAGAGAAAAAAGGAATGGGGAGGAAACAAATGGAATCAAGGGTATTTATCAGGAGGCTGAGAGGTAGCAGGATAAAAGGGGATAATCCCTAGCCTTCGTCTAAACTGATTTCAGATCACGAGACTACCACCTGGGGAGGGGGGCCGGCTCCCAAGAGAAAGGCCCTCGCAGCTCTGGGATGAGGATGAATGGTACTGATTTTCCCAGTCCCTCTCCTAGGGGAGCTCTGGGAATGCACTCGGATCTGTGTGCTGGGACATGAGAATGCCCAGACATTCCAAGGACTCTAGCAATCAGGATCCCAACTAGCAGCGACGCCCAGCTCCTGAAAAGACATCACAGTCTCCCTGTTAGAGGTGCACGTGGCACCCTGGTAAGAAACACGGTCTTGGCCCAGGTGCAGCTAACTTGGTCTAGTGTTTGTTTTCAAATAAAAGTAAAGTTCATCTGTGGACAGACACCATTATATGTACTTTTCTGTATTTCTTCATAGTGTATGTTTAGGCACAGAGGGTACTAAGTAAGAATCTTCTGGAAAAACAAAAAGCTGACACAGATGTGAGTGTTTTCAATTGCCAGAATTCCATGAACACTCCAAAGCTCTGAGGTAATAGATCGTTTGGATTTTAGACATTAGATTAAAGTCTCTGAGTTGACTTAAGGGCCAGTGGAGCAGAAGAAACGCTTTCGGTACAGTCTCCCCTTCTGTGACCTTATGCACCACAGTCTCTGTATCTCTGCGAGGATGTTAACTCATCTCCACTGGAGATTTTAAATGACTCCATCTAGCCGCGGCTTCAAGTGTTCAGAAGGAAGAATGAACGGCTTTGCCTTTTAAAGAAGAAAGCGTATAGTAATGAATATGTGACCAATGTATCGTGGGGCTTAATGGAAAAGCAAACCATCCTACAGAAGTATCTGTAAATCTGACCCCACTGAGAGCTTGACTAAAGTAGACGTTCTAACCCCTTGGGCTAGACACACCCTGAATTGAAGAGCAAAGAGAAGTCTTGCCTTTTTTAGATGCGACACGTAAGTGATACCGCACGGTACTTGTCTTTCTCTGACCTGTCTCTCAGCATAATGTGCTCAAGGCCCATTGATGTTGCCAATGGCAGGATATCCTCCTTCCTTGTGACTGAATAATACTCCCTTGTGCATATGTATATGGGCCACATCTTTTGTATCCATTCACGTGTTGATGGGCATTTAGGTTGTTTTCATTTCTTGGCTATTGTGGCTAATGCTGCAGTAAACATGATTGCAGGTATCTCTTTGAAATACTGGGGTTTTTTTTTTTCTTCATTTCAATTAAAAAAAATAAAACTGACTTATAATGATCACTTAATAAAGAAAAATGCTGTCAAAAGCAGTTAACAATTTATTCACACATCTATTCTAATTCTTACTAAAGAATGCTTAGTTCTAAGTATTTACACTTTGCTATATTCTTATGTCCTCCCTGCCATTGTTCTGGATTATGTAAAGAGAGAAAAGCAAAGATCTTGTCCTCATGCAGCTTACACCCTGTATGGGCCTCACACAACATTATTTAGGCAGTAATAAATATTGTAAATATATATACATGTATACACACACACACGTATATATCTCACATGTAGTGATTAAGAATCCAAGTGGAAACCAAACAGTCCTTTTTTTAAGTTTGGCTTTAATCTAGTGCATCTTGCCTCGGGTTGTAACTGTGCGTTATAGAGCCCTAAGGACCAAATAGGATAACAGTAAAGTAAGGTAAAACCCAGCGTGCCTGGTGATTGAAAGAATGGATAAATAGATGAATGGCTGGATGAATGAACAAGTGTGACATTTGTTTATCATTTCAAGGGTAATAAATATCCCTCCTATTACCGATAGGCAGAAAAGTAACGGCTTTGACCAAGGATTCTGTGTTCTTTGATCTCTACTCCTCTATCACCTGTACAAATTTATTGTGTTTAAACAAACTAAAGTGGATTCTGTTTCTATGACTGTACTGTGACTGGTACGTCAGCTCTGGAATGTTCTTCCTAGTGTCTCTTTCCATGGAAGTGTGGCTGTGCTGCTCAACAGTGTTACTTAGATGGAATTCCTTTTACTTCAGATAACATAGTCTTATTTCCTGAACACTGTTTTTGTGGACAAGTGGCCCACTGTTTTGCGGACAGTGGTCCCAGGCTGCATTGAATATGGTGCCCACTCTTGGCTCAGGAAACAGTCCCTGATCAACCATGAACAATGAATTCCTCCCCTGATATATTTGGTGTAAGGCCCCAATCTCTCTCTGTCCCTGCTGACTGCCCATTAGTAATATAAAATGCAGACAATCAAGTTCTATTTTCCTTCCGCTTAAAAAACCTAGTTATTTTATTTTGGTGAAATATGCACAATTATTTACTATTTTAACTATTTAAAGTGTACAGATTAAGTATGTTCACACAGATGTTACAATCAGCACCGCTGTCCACCTCCAGCCCTTTGCATCATGCTCGAGTGAAATTCCGTATCCGGTAAACAAGTCCCCACTTGCCTCGCCCCAAGCTCCTGGTGATCGCAAGTAAACTTTCTGTTCCTATGAATTTAACTACCCTGGACACCTCATATAAATGACATCATGTAGTATTTTTCTTTTTGTGACTAGCCTATTTCAGTTAGCATAATGTCCTCAGGTTTATTTAGGTTGTAACCTGTGTTAGAATAGCCTTCCTTTTTAAGGCTGAATATTATTCTATGGTAAGAATTACTACATTAAAAAAAATTTTATAGAACTTTTACGTTTCCACCTAATTTGCAATTATTACAAAGTACTGGCCATATTCTCCCTGTTGTGCAGTACATCTTTGTGGCCTGTCTTACACCCAGCAGTGCGTTACTCCCACTCCTCCTACTCCTCCACATCTATATTGCCCACCCCACTCCCCAGTGGTAACCGCTGGTTTGTTCTCTGTATCTGTGAATCTGCTTCTTCTTTTGTGTCATATTCAATAGTTTGCTGTATTTTTTAGATTCTACATATAAGTTATATACTATTTGTTTTTCTATGCCTGACTTATTTCACTCAGCATAATGCCATCCAAGTCCATCCATGTTGCTGTTAATGGCAAATTTTCATTCTTTTATGGCTGAGTAGTATTTCATTGTGTGTGTGTGTGTATCACATCTTCTTTATCCGTTTATCTGTTCATGGACACTCAGGTTGCTTCCATACCTTGGCAATTGTAGATAATGGTGCTGTGAACATTAGTGTGCATGTATCTTTTCAAATTAGTGTTGTTGTTGTTGTTGTTGTTGTTGTTGTTGTTGTTGTTGTTGTTGTTTTAATATATACCCAGGAGTGGAATTGCTGGCTCATATAGTAATTCCATTTTGAGATTTTTGAGAAACCTCCATACTATTCCCACAGTGGCTGCATGAATTTACTTTCCCACCAAGAGTGTACTGAGAGTTTCTTTTCTCCACATTATTGCCAACATTTGCTATTTGTGTTCTTTTGATGACAGCCATTCTGACCAGTGTGAGGTGATAATATACCACAATTTATTTATCCATTCATATATTGATGGACAACTAGATTGTTTCCACTTTTTGGTTGTTTTGAATAATGCTGTTATAAACATTGGTGTACAACTATATATTTAAGTTCTTACTTTCAGTTCTTTTGAGATATGTAACTAGAAGTGGAACTGTTGAATCAAATGGTAATTTTATGTTTAATTTTCTGAGGAATTGTTATACTGTTTTCTACAGCAGCTGTTCAACTTTGCATTCCTACCAACAATGTACAAGATTTCCAATTTCTCTACATCCTCACCAAAATTTGTTTTCTATTTCTAAAGAAATAGTAACCATTTTAATGTGTGTGAAGTGTACCTCATTCCCTTACTGAACAATGATGGTGAACACCTTTGCAGGTGCTTACTGGCCGTTTACATCTGTTACTTGGAGAAGGTCTGCTCAAGTCCTCGAATGTTTCTGAATTGAGCTCTTTGTCGCTGTTGTTGTTGGGTTAAAGTGGTCTTTATATATTCTGAATATTAATTTCTTATCAAATGTATGATTTGTAAACATTTTCTCCTATCCTATGAGTTGCCTTTTATTCTTCTGATGTTGTCTTTTGATATGCACAAGAGTTTTAAATTTTTGTGAAACACAATTTATCTATTTTTTCATTTGTTGTCCACACACACTTTTGGTATATCCAAGAAATCATTGTCAAATCCAATAGAATGAAGATATTCCCCTACGTTTTCTTCTAAGAGATTTTGTTTAGCTTTTACATTTAGATCTTATATCTATTTTGAGTATATTTTTGAATATGGTGGAAGGTAAGGGTACAGCTTCATTCTTTTGCACGTGAATATCAAATTTCCCCAGTACCATTTGAAAATATTGTGCTTTTCCCGTTGAATGGTCTTGACACCCTTGCCAAATCACTTGACCATGTACGGGAAGGTTTATTCACTCTCTTGGTCTATGTGTCTATTTGGATCACAGTAGTTTGTAGTAAGTTTTGAAATCAGGAGGTATGATATCTCCAGATCTGTGCTTCTCTTTCAAGATTTTTTCTTTGTTTATTTGGGATCTCTTGAACTTCCCTATGAATTTTAGGATGAGTTTTTCTTTTCTGCAAAAAATATCATTGGAATTTTGATAAAAATTGCATCAGATCTGTAGATTGTGTTGGGTAGTACTGACATCTTAGCAATATTAAAACTTCCAACCTATGAACCTGGATGTCTTCCCATTTCTTTATGTCTTATTTAATGTCTTTTGGCAATGTTTATAGTTTTCAGTGTGCAAGTCTTTCCCCTTCTAGGCTAAATTTATTTTTAATTATTTTAATCTCTTTGATCCTATTTTAAAAGGGATTGCTTTCTTAATTTTTTGAATTGTCATGTTAGTGTATAGAAATGCAACTGATTTTTGATTGTTGATTTTGTATCCTCAAAATTTGCTGAATTTGTTTATTTTTTTCTAATATTTTTGGTGAAATCTTTGATATTTCTACATTTAAGATCATATCATGTGTTAAGAGAGAATTTACTTCTTCTTTTCCAATTTTAAGTCTCTTTATTTCTTTTCCTTGTTTTATTGCCCTGGCTAGTACTTCTAATACTACGTTAAATAGAGGAGGCAAAAATGGGCATTCCTGTCTTTTTCCTTATCTTAGGGGAAAAGATTTCAGTCTTTTGTCATTGAGTATGATGCAACTGGATTTTTCATGTATGGTTTTTGTCATGTTGAGGAAGTTTTCTTCTATTCCTAACTTGTTGAGTTTTTTTTTTAAAAGAAGAATTGTTAAATTTGGTCAAAGTATTTTTGTGAATCAATTGGATGATCATTTTTTTCTTTATTCTCTTAATGTCGTATATCACATTGATTCATTTTTCTATTTGGAATCTACAGGATGTAACCAACACTTATGAACACCAAAAACATCAGAACACAGTCTCCTCAAGCTAACATGCAGCGTTCACAAGACAGACCTCATTATGGATCATAAAACACACCTTAAAAATTGAAAGGAATAGAAATGTTACAACGTATGTCTCAGACTACAGTGAAATTAAACTAGAAACCAACAACAGAAAGATAGCTGGAAAGTCCTAAAATACCTGGATAGTAAACAACGCACTTCCACGGTATACGTAGGTCAAGCAAGTCTCAAGAGGGATTTTAAAATGTATTCAATGAAATAAAAATACAACTTACCAAAATTTGTGAAATGCAGTGAAGGCTGAAGGAGACTTGCAAGTTTTTTCTTTTGCCATGAGATGTAATCTTACGGAGACCGTAAACTCAATTTTGGGAGGGGAATGAGAAGACACCATGCAGCTATCTGGGTACTTTTAAAATTCATCTGAGTAGATAAGTATCCGCTCTTTCTCCAACTAGTCTTTTCAGCCTGTGGTAGTTGCTTTTGGGGCCTTACATTTCCCAAGAACCCCAGGAGGGGGAAGGAGCCCTAAAGCCCAAAGGCCAAAGAATGGGCGGTGGCCCAGTCCCTGGGAACCCCAGCCCCTTCCCCGGGGCAGTTGGAATGATCCCACCTGTAGGCATGTGCAGCTACTGAGCCCATAAAAAGTGACACCGCCACGCCTAGTGGCCCTTTGCGCACTCTCTCTCCCCTTTGGAGACGGCCCGCACTCTGTCTACGGAGTGCGTACCTGCTTTTACTTTAACCTGAGCACCCAATTCCCACACCTCTTTCCTGGCCTTTCTCTTGCCTTACACTCTATGCGGTGTGTATCTCTCTAAATAAATCTACCTTAATTCAACGGTGGCTTGCACTTGAATTCTTTCCTGTGCGAAGCCAAGGACCCACACTTGGTGGGGCACGTCCCAGGGGCTCAGCAGAGACCTGGGACTCGGCTCTCCTCACACCCCACATCTGTTTTCCTGCATCATAATGAAGCTCAAGGTCTACTAGAAGTTAGATCTTCCATCATCTTGTGCCTCAAGGCCTACAGGAGGGTTGAACCTTTCACCAATTTGATGTTAATTGCTGTAGCATTCCTTGAATGGCTGTGCCCTGTCCCCTTCCTGTCTCATATGGTCTGGTTCTGTTTGGTCTAAGTCCAACAGTCTTTTTTCATTTCATTTTGTTTTCTCTGTTACCTTGTTACGGAAACGACAGGCCAGCCAAGAAACAAGCACCACTCGGAGGGTTGGAGTACTCAGATGTATTACGCAGGTGGGCTCAGAGGGGCTTCTGCTCCGAAGCTCTGAGCACCTCCAAGACGTGCGCATGAGGTTTTATAGGGTAAAGTACAAGCTTGGGGTATTCGGCCAATAGGCATGGAACAGCTTTAGCAGCATTATCATCACAAAAGTGGAGGTGGGGAGGCAGCAAACCAACATTCCAAAGCCAGATATGTATCTTTGAAAACCCAGCTGGCTAGCAAAAAGCATGAACAGCAAACCAACACTAATTAACCTAGATTTACAAGTTAGTCTAGCAGAGCTCAGATCAGTATTCCGATACTTAGATTTGTGAGTTATCTTGTTAGCCCAGCCCAGCCTCTCCTTCACATTCCTAGACTTGTGAGTTATCTTAGACCAGCCCGGTTTTTCCTTCACAACTTGTGGTTCCAGCTGGCAGTGTTTTTGCAGGTATAGTCCCATCTCCATCTTGCCTTTTGTTGAGATGGGAGATCTGGCATAAAATTTACAGCCAGAAAAAGAATCTCATATGTCACTTAAGGCCACTTGAAATAACATTTTCTGTAAATATGATCCAGATTGAAATTGAAAGCGAGGAAAATCTCCTTTTGTAACAGGCTTCTTTCTGGGATACCAGAGGCCTTTCTGTAGGAGCAAAAGGAGAGCCTGATTTTAAAGATCTAAATCTATAGCAGAATATGAAAACTGTGTAGACAAGTAAGTAAGTGCCCCTAAAGTGCTTCTGCAGACTCGCCTTAGAAAACACACTCTTCCTCTGGTGTACACTGTATTTCACTGGCCAGAAAATGTCCATGGAATGTGCAACTGCTGTTTGGCTAGGAACTTCACCAACCCCAGAGTGGTGTAATTCAAAATGTGTAATTCAATCTAAGCTGCATGTCTCTGACCTCTTGTGGTCCATTTTGCCAAACATTTCCAAAACAAAGGTGTCTGGCCACGATTTGAATTCTTAGAAATCTCCATACATGCCCTCTTTCTTTCTTATGCAGAATAGATATCGGGCCAACATTTTCAAAAGATGAAATAAAGTTTTATTATCTTTAACATCTGATCCCCAGTTCTTGACAGAGAAGGAGATGTGCATGTTTGTAGAAATTCACTGACAGGCCTCCTGGAGCAAACGGGGAAAACCAGGATGTAAGCGTCAGTGCTGCCCGGGTCTGTGTGCCAGACACTCAGTGAGGCCGGACAAACCCAGACGCCAGAGTTCGGAGCAGGGAAAGGGTTGCTGCAAGGGCCCAGCGAGGAGAGTGGGTGGCTTCTGCTCAGAAGGCCCGTACTCTCCCATGGCCTTCCTGGAAGAGTTTTTAAACGTAAAATTTGCAGAATGTATGACTTTCTTCTAGTTGGCTGTCAATGTGAATGAAAAATACTATAAACCATATCAGTAAACAAAGAATGCTGAAGCCATCAAGTCATCAGCAGCTGCTGCCACCCCCCAGTGAAGGCAAACTGCAGCCCAGCCTGTGCAGCCACTCACCATGGTGCACCCTGAGGGGACTCAGAGTAATAAAGGACAAGATACTGGCCCTAGGTGCTTGTCAAAGGAATGAATTCAGTGAGCCCAAATGTTTGCTTCCTCCCATACATAGAAAAGTGCTCAATTCTTTAACTTGAGGTGCCTGGTTTTCTTTAGATAACAAGTAATCTTTTATTGTTCCAACTACCGGGTCTTTGTTGTAAAATTCCTATATCTAGCTCCTCCCCTACCTCTTCGGAGCAGTCCCTCAGAGCGATCTGAGGGGCTGTCATCCGGGCTCGAGTCCTCCCGCCAAATAAAACAGAACTCTCAACTTTTAGGCTGCACATTTATTTCAGTCGACAGTAATGAAGTAATAGGATGCTATCTCCAGAAGCTCAACCTGCTGTTTCAAACCAGCCTGGGGTCCACATGCTTGTGGTCAGCATGTGGTCATCCTCTTACACCTGGGTGAGGGTCTTAGTTTCCGTGGAATAACTCAGAGAAATGTGTCAGGTTGTTATCTACACCCCTTTAGGAAGAACTAGGATGCCTGTGGCTCTATTATCCTGTGATCTGCTTCAAGCCGGCTCTTTGGAATTCAGGGAAGGCCTAGGAGACTAAGCCTTTTTCCCCCCTTCAAACAAGAAACAGGGGACACAGAGGGGCTTTTGCACCTGAGAGGGCCCTGCAGGGTCTTGCTGGTTTCATCAGCAGACCCCTAAGCAGCAGAAATGGTGCTAAGTTGCTTTGTTGGAGAAGTTTTAACTGCTCTCCAAAACAAGGCAGTGAGTAAACGAAGGAACAAACTATGGAGAGGAGCCAGTAAGATAGAAAGGGGCTGGGCTTTGGTGGAATGAAGAGCTTATGGTTCCCTCCAAAGCTGTGATGGGCGAAATAAATCTTAGGAATACAGATATTTTCCCCCCATCTTCAGTAAAATCTATTATACTCACAATCTATTATAAGCTTTTTGGATGGTCTTGGCTTTTGCAGTGCGGCTATAGGAGGTTTTATATGCAGCTGTGTCTCTGACTGAATTATCATCCAAAAGATGAGAGGTCACCTCCCCCAAGACTGCAACAGCCAAGCTGCAAGGGATCAGGCACTGACACCACGTGATGTCACCAGCCAAACGCCATGGGAAATGAAGGAAAGTGCTCCTTGGCTTGCTCTCCCCTCTGGAAGGCTGTGCCACTTGAAACAATCTGCTTAAATTAGATAAATGAGTCTTTATTCTGTGAAGAAAAAGCCCAGCTGGGCTAATGAGCTAAGTCACAAATCTAAGTGCGATAAGTGTCGGTTTACTGATGTAAGTTCTGCCGGGCTAACTCATAAATCTGAAGTTTAGTGTCAGTTTACTGGACTAACAAGCTAACTCGTAAATCCAAGCTCAACAAGTGTCAGTAACGTGATCTGTTCCAAATTGATAAGCTCCAGTGTACTGATCCCTTGCTTTTTGTTGTTTGAACCTTATTGGCTAATAGCCCCATACTTGTAATTAACCTATAAAACCTCATGCGCACGTCTTGGAGGTGCTCAGAGCTTCGGAGCAGAAGCCCCTCTGAGCCCGCCGGCGTAATACATCTGAGTACTCCAACCCTCCGAGTGGTGCTTGTTTCTTGGCTGGCCTGTTATTTCTGTAACATTTCCAGTAAATCATCTTAGCAGAGTGAAGAAGGTTGTCATGTACTAGCCAACAAAAAAAGAGCTCTGAAGGTGAATTCCTAGAGAAGGGAATGGAGACCCATGCCACATAACCTTGGATTGTTCTAAACCCTTTGTATCTCTTGTGCCAAGACAGAGTGTCCTGAAGACTGGATTCCCTGCAGGAGATTGGCATTGATGTAAGTCCTGGAGGAGGACCTACAGATTCGTGGGCTGCCAAAAACTAGGGATGATCTGAAATATATTTAAAAATGAAAGCAGCCTATATGTGTTTTAGTGGATAAATCTAAATGTTATAGCCATAAAAACAACTCTTCAAAAATATACATTCACATGCAGATCTCAAAACGGAAAAAAAAATGTTAAAAACTGCTACATACATAAATGGCATCATTTTTGTAACAAAATAACAACAACAACAACAAACACAAAATGGCCAATAAACACATGGAAATTAAAATCACAATATGTTACTGTTATGGAACTCAGGTTTGACTGCTCACTACTCAAAAGCCAACACTCAAGAGACAGGTGTTGGTTGTAAAGGAAAAACTGCTGTATTCAGGAGTTGGGTAAGCTGGGGAGAAAGAAGACTCATAACCAAAAACCAACTCTAAAGATTCTGCTGGACCGTGAAAATTTTTAAAGGGAGAATCATTTGGGGAGGGGTCAGAGTCTTTGTTATCTTCCACTAGGTGCAGGCTTTCTTCTGATTGGTTGGTGAAGATGATGCAGGAAAACAGATGTGGGGCACTAGAAGGACTGTGTCCCAGGTCTCGTTTGAGCCACTGGGACGTGCCCTGCCTAGTGTGGGTCCTTGGCTTCATGAAGGAAAGAATTCAAGAGTGAGCCACAGTTGAGTGAAGGTAGATTTATGCAGAGAGCTACATTGAAAGGCAAGAGAAAGGCCACAAAGTGTGGGGGTTGGGTGCTCAGATTAAAAGTAGGTACACACTCCATAGACAGAATGAGGGCCCTCTCCAAAGAGGGAGCCAGATGGGGACGGCCACAAGGCACCGTGTTGCTGGTTTTTATGGGTTTGGTGGCTACATATGCTAATAAGTAGAAGGACCAGTCTAAGGGGAAGGGGCTGGGATTCCCAGGAAGTTGGCCACTTCCCACCCTTTGACCTTTTGTGGCTAGCCTTGGGACTGCCACGGTGCCTGTGAGCATGTTGTTCACCATGTTAATATATTACAATGGGTGTATCATGAAGCTCAAGATCTACTAGAAGTCAAATATCCCATCATGTTGAGCCTCAAGGCCTCCTGGGGGTTGAATCTTCCACCATTTTGATGTTAACTGCTGTGGCAGTCCTTGAATGGCTGTGCCCTGCCCCCTTCCATCCTGTCTCAAAGAGGTAACAACGTGGTGTTACAGGAATCCTGTGCTCAGCCGTTCTCCACCTAGGTGAGGGGTCTTAGTTCCTGCAGAAGAACTCAAAAATATGTTATGCATCTTCCTTGAGGCGGAACCAGGACTCTGCCCAAGGCTGCACTGTTGTTTCTTGAATGCTTTCCCCTTGTTTCTGCATTCCTTCTTTTCTCTGATTACCAACTGTTAAAATCTGCCCTTTGGAACTATGGGAAGGTCAAGGAAGCTGAATGAAGCCTATTTCCTACCAACCAGAAATAGTGATACGGAGAGGATCTGTACTTGGGAGACCCCTATAGAGTCCTGTTTGGTTGCAGCAATGCGGATCTGTTGGTTTTGAAAATTCATGAAGTTGTACATTTATCAAATGTGCACTGTTCTGTATGTGTATTTATGCTCAGAGAAGTTTATTCAAAACATGTGAGAATAAATCTAACAAACATATGCAAAGACTATATGCTGAAAACAGTATTACTGAGAGATTTAAAAATGCTTAGTAAACGGTGGGACATATAAAGATGACGGTGTGGAAGACTCAGTAAGAAGTGTTATTTATTTCCAGTTTATCTATGGACTCAAAATAAATCCAAACAAAATCCCAAGGGATATACAATTGTGAAAAAAGGGGAAATTATATGAAAAAACCTATATGAAAATGCCAATACCCAAGAATAGCCAAGGCAATTGTGAAGAAAACAAAATGAAAGAATTCTACAGGATATCAAAACTCACTACAAAGCTAGAGTAACTTGGATATCATGGTATCGGTGCACACATAAAGGAATGGATAGAGGTAACCAACTAGATATCTCAGAAACAGACTGACACATGTACAGAGAGCTGATCCATGGAAAATACAGGAAAACTACAATTTTTTCAATAAATTGTGATGTATTGATATTATATTCATGAAAAAACTCTTCAAAATTTGATTACTACATCCCAAGATCCCCCCAAATCAAATGCATATGGATTGTAGATCCAAACGTGAAAGACAAAGTAATAAGGATTTTAGAAAATATTAAAGATATTATTTTCATGTCCTCCAGGCTTAGACATAGGACACAAAAGCACTGACCATGACAAACAGTTGAAAAACGTAACTGCTTAAAATTAAGATTCTCTGTGCATCCAAAGACTCCATGAAAGAATGAAAAGGCAATTCAAGGGTTACCAGTAAATACATATATGTATATACATGTGCACACACATATATTACATACATGTATACATGTATGTGTGTATGCATGCACACACACATAAACTCAACCTCAGAATATATAAAGTGATTATCAAGAAAAAAGACATATTTCAATATCTTACAGTAACCTATAATGAAAAAGAATATGAAAACGAATATATGTATGCATATGTATGACTGAAGCGTTATGCCGTACACCAGAAATTGACACAGTGTTCTAAAGTGACTATACTACAATAAAAACAGGAAAAAAAAAGACAGACACCACCTTAGAAAAATATGCAGAAACCTTAAATAGGCAAGACTAAAGAGCACATCCAAGTAAGAAATAGATGTGAAAAGATGTTCCACGCTCCTATTTATCTCTAGTAATTATTGAAGTAAAGGTAATTAACCTGCAATTAAAACTATGTACTTGCAAAAATGACTAAAATTTTATTCTGTCATTTCTGCATGATGGTGAGAACATGATGCATCAAAATTTTGTACATTGTTGGTGAGAGTATAAATTGGGATAATCACGTTGGAAAATTGTTGGATATAGTCTGCCATAAAAGCAACAAATGTATATCATAGGATCAGCTTATTTCAGTCCTAGGTATATGCCCAACTGTAATGCTTACCTGTATGCTCAGTGCCATAATGATTCTCCAGGTTCTCATCAACAGTAGAATGGATAAAACAATTGTGGTATTTTCATAAAACAGAAAACTACACAGCAATAAATATAAGTCATAAAGGTTTTAGTCCAAATCTCTTGGCGTTTGCAATGAACTCTTTACTGACTTCAATGAAGCATGAACTTGACTCATGAGAAAAAGAAAAAAAAAAACTGCAAAAGAGATAATACTGGATATTTTGTCTTTATAGTATTAGGTGTGATGAATCATTTCTCCTTTTAATTTTACATTGAAAGTAGCAGGAGTAGGTGTTTTGCTTCTATTACTTAAAAAAAAAGTGATTTTATTCTCTTTTTAAGTTTCAATAATAATCTTAGTATATGCCAATAAGCTTTTTGGTCTTAACTTCTGTTTCTTTTTTCTAAATTGGTTAATTTATGAATTACACAAAAGGGTATGGAAGAACTGTTTTTCCCCCATATACAGAAATGTTTCCAATCTTCCATATACAGTCCGCTAAGCATTTGTTCAAGGACCAAAATTGTACCAAATTATAAACTGCTGATGCCAGGAGAACTGTTTACTGACTTTAGAATTGTGGTGTTTTGGAGGAATGGCTAATTCTATTTGCATGGCTTTCAAGACCCTTCTTGTTTTGCCTTGAATCTTGTTTCCAGTCTCGTCTTCCTTTCTCGTACACTCACGTGCTGCTTTGGTCAACTAAGTAATTCTACAACACCTGTGGCAGACCTATGCTTTCTGACAACCTGACTTGGACTGTGCTGGTCCTTCCACTTGCATGATGTCTTCTTCTTTACACGTCCACATTTTATAAATTGTGTGAAGAACGGGCATTTTCAACTATTTCCCAGTTAGAGTTATTCTCTTCTAGCTCTGATCTCAGAGAGCGTTTGAACCCATTCATTGAACTGGCCACGTTTTCCTTTACATTATAGCTTTTGTTTCTGCCAAGCAGAGGTTATCATCTTGGGTGCATTTTGTTTTTCAAGTTTATCTGCTTCTCTAGAAATTTATCTTCTTGAGGGCAGGGACTGTGATATTGAACTTGCATTAACAAACAAAATACAGTGCTTTGTATTTAGTAGATGCTCAATGAATACTTGTTGGACTTAATTTATAGCACTAGTGTCCCTAATATAGCCCATGATTGATAAAAAAAATTCCTAAAAAATCGCTCACTTACTCCTGCGCATTTACTCTCTTCTTAGCACTCGAAATATTTCACACACGTTGACACCAACATTCACCTGTTTTTCAAACTTGTCAATTATTTTAGGTATAGTTGATTTTTACCATTATATTAGTTTCAGATACACACAGTGTGATTCAATACTTTTGTAGTTTACAAAGTTATTATAAATAATGGCTATATTTCCCTGTGCTGTGTACTATATCCCTGTTTCTTATTTTTTTATACATAATAGTTTGTATCACTTAACCACTGACCTTATCTGGTCTCTCCCTCCTTCCCTATTCCCTGCGGGTACTCACTAGTTTGTTACCTATATCTGTGAGTCTGCATCTGTTTTTTTTATATTTGTTTGTTTGTTTCATTTTTTAGATTCCACATAAAGTGATAACACAGAGTATTTGTCTTTCTCTGACTTATTTCACTTAGCATAATACTATTTAGGTGTATACATAATTTTTCAAATTGTAAAATTTCATTTTTATGGCTGAGTAATATTCCATTATATATACTACATCTTCTTTATTCATTCATCTGTTGATAGACATGGGTTACTTTTATATCTTGGCTTTTATAAATAATACTCCTATGAACATTGGGGTACATGTATCTTTTCAAATTAGTGTTTTAATTTTCTTGGTTATATACACAAGAGATAGCTGGATCACATGGTAGTTCAAGTTTTAGTTTTTTGTGGACTTTCCATACTATTTTCCACTGTGGCTGCATCAATTTACATTTCCACCAACAGCATATTAGGGTTCCCTTTTCTCTACAACGTTAGCAACACTTGTTATTTGAAGACTTTTTAAGGATAGCCATTTGACAGATGTGAGGTGATATCTCATTGTGCTTTTGATGTGCATTTGTCTGATAATTAGCAGTGTTCAGCATCTTTTCACGTACTTATTTGCAATCTGTATATCTTCTTAGGAAAAAGATGTATTCAGGTTTTCTGCCCATTTTTAAAATTAGGTTGTTTGTTTTTTTGATGTTGAGTTGTATGAGCTGCTTATATATTTTAGAACTGAGAATAAATTAACATCAAGAGGTAACCTACGCTACCTCTCAAAGAGCCGGGACACATCATGGGATAGTTCTCAGGCCTAGCCTGTCATCAGCCTCTCTTCGCACCAGTGAGACGGTGCTGAGGGAATATCAGCTGGGTTCAAACAATGGATAATATCAGTATCTCGACCCAAAAGTATGGAAATATTGGGTGACCCCATCAAAGAGTGCGCTAAGGTGGTAGAGAAATACACATGAATGCTTAGTTGCTGATTTGTAAACACAAAATCCCAACTCTTGATGACTGTGGATTTTCAAAAGTGGACTCTCTCTTATAAGTCTAAGAGGAACGGCTTAATGAAAGACTTAAAACAAAATCTGAGGAGTAAATGAAGAGATAAAAACACTGGAACAAAGAGACTGAAACAATAATGAAAGCTCAGAGTTTTCAAAATTTCTTGAAGAAGCTGGCAACGGTTCACTACGGGACTACGTGGCATTGTTATGCTAGTTTGTGTAGGGAAAAGAATTCTGAGCCCACAAATGAAGACTTCAGAATTTCTGTTAAGGAAATTATAAAATGAAACTTCTTTTGTTTTAATACTGTTATGCTGTGGCTCACTTCTGAAGTATATGTGTCATGCTTTTTTCATTTAATAAAGATTTTAAAAAAGAAAACCTAATTTCCAAAGAATATTATGACCTATAATACAGAAAACAAGTTGCATGTTGATTGACATAATTAAATTAATTAATTAAGCGAATTAATTATGATTGAATCAATTTAATTTAAAGAAATAGGAAACAAGTTAGAAGATGTAATGGAAGAAAGGACAAATTCATAATATTTTGAAAACCAGTAAAATACTTTAGAAAATTATCAAGAAGTGTGTACACAGCATACTTATGAAGAAATGTTACAATGTTACTGAATGAAATAAAAAGTTGTGAAAATGTTCAGAAACAAAAATATCAATCCTTATAAATTATATGATTCAAATAACTATGGCAAAAATGTTTTTTTTTTTGAAGTAGAAAATTTATTTTAAACCAGACATGCAAAAATTAAAAGCAAGAATATCCAATGCAACTCAGAAACACTGATAATACATGAGGGGAACCAGCTGTAATTATATAAAGCGTTCCAACAATTAGGACACTGGTACTGACAGCTGAATATTCAAACAGCTCTAAAACAGAAGTGAAAGTTTAGAAATAGTCACAAATTCATACTGAATTTTAGTATTTGATGGATCTGGTGTTTTTGCCTCAATGAAAGAATATAGAACATTCAGTAAATGGTAACTGGACTATAGGTAGCCATATGAAAAAATGTAAAATATAAAATTTATATAAAATATAAAATCCCTTATACCCTTCACCAAAATAAATTTCAGATGGATCAATATGAAACATGAAAAATTGAACTAAAAAGATAGAAAAATGGTAGGATGAAGAAAACATCTGCAACTTATATCAGACACAGAGATAATTTCTTTATGTTATAAGGAGTCCTTCATAGGCCAGTGAGAAAAAGAACAATTGCTTCAAATGTGAAAAATGGGCAAAAATAGTAGAAAACACAGATTTTTAAAAAAATTTACAGTTTACATTGACTGATAACAAGAAGATGTGCAAATCAAAACTATGAGGTATGTGTTTCGCTTCTAAAGTTATCAAGACAGAACACATCTGCTGGGACACTGGGTTGGCAAGGGTTTGGGGAAACACAAATCTCTCATATTTGCTAATTACAGTGCAAATTGTACAATTATATATTAAAATTTTTAAATGAACACAAAACTCTGACCCAGCAAGTGCAGATTTTGGATTCTATCTTATAGATATATTTGCCCTGGTGCAAAGTGACTTATGTACTAGGATATTTGTTGCAGGATTGATGCAATCCTGCAAAAGATTGAAATGACAAAAGATTGAAATAACCTTAAAGTCCATCTGTCAGGTACTAGTAATTTAAGTCAAGGGACATATGTATAAAGGAATACTCTACAGTCACTAAAATAAAGAGGTAAATATTATTTTGACTAATAAGAGAAAATCTCCAGGATTTCTTATGAAGTGAAAAGAAGAAAGATGTGGGAACTGTGTACTTTAAATCATCACATGGGCTAAAAATAACAATTCTTCCCAGTCCCCATCTCTTACTGTCATGAAGCTTTGCCTCCTTTGCACAAAACTATAAAAATAAACTTTATCCCCTTCAATGACCTAGAGATGCTGTTAATTGTAGTGTACTATTTCTTCTTGGATTTTATTCTTACCTTATTGATTTATAATTTTTATTTGAAATTAGACCCTTACCCTCCATACCACAAAGTAAATGATTCTTACCAACATTTCAAAGTTTCCCTGCACGCAATAAACCACTTTGGTTTATCTCTGAAGGGGCTGCAAGAATAGGCAGGAAATTCAGTTCACAATGTTCATATAAACATTCAATTGTCTCTGAAACTATTTTTGGTTCCCTGGCATAAACAAGGGCTTTATCGGTCAGAAGAAAAAGCAGCTGGTTTCTGAGCATCGGTCACATTTCAAAGCAGCCCTGCTCGACTTTCACTTTCATTCTCAGTTGTATTAGCAGAATACAGAGTGTCAAGTTGTGTCTTGAAATTGACTGAGAAATTCCACATTCACAAGAAGGTGAGGATAAACTTAGACCTTGTCCTTTACAAAGTATTAATTAGAAGAAGGTTAGAGAAGTCAAGAGGAGAGACGGGTAAACTGTTGGGTTATTCCCCAACTTCTCTCAGATATAAGTTGCATACAGCCCCTGGCATTGGCACACTGTTCATTTTCTCATCTGAGTCCATATTCCTGATGGCTGGGTAAGAATCTGAATTTCAGATCAGGTTTTAAAATTTCCAGGGTTTCCACAAAAGTGTCCAGATTTTATTTGCTAACTGTGATGTAGAAGAGGCAACAGTTCTCTTTGTTGTTTTCTGTTTGCTTTGCTTTTGAGGTACAGCATTTATAACTAGATGTCATACATCACCTTTTTATTATATGAGAGCTTTTGTTGTAGTTTCTAAAGTTTTAAATGAATGCATAACATAGAAACAGGAAAATGTTCAGCTTAAATGTGTACAGCAGGTGAAACACACAAAATGAGTATTCCTGTAATTGTTACCTAGGTTAAAAAAAAGGGAGCACTCAAAGTACCCCAGAAGCTTTCTTATGTCCCTTTTACTCCATCACCCGTCCTTCCTACTCAGAGTTACCTGCTCTCCTTACTTTTCTCATCAGAGGTGGATGTACCTGTTTGGGAACTTCATGTAAATGGAATCAAACAATATGTATCCTATTGTGGGCAGTTTGTTTTACTCAATATTATAACTGTGAGGTTAATCTACATTGTTGGTTTTAACTATAGTTTCTTTATTTTCACTACTAAAATGCATTCCAACGTGCAAATATATCAGATTATTTAGCTATTTTACTATGGCTGAACATTTGGGTTACATTCACTTTGGAACTATTACACACATTGCTTCTATGATCATTCTCTCTAATTTTTTGTGCACATGTATCCACATTTCTGCTGGATGTGTATTTCTGAGTGAAATAGCCAGGTCATAGGGAACTTAAGTTCAACTTATGTAGATTATTCCACACTGTTTTCTTGAATGTACTTCAAGTCATCCTGAAACACACAACGGTTCCTAAAAGAGAAACGCCACTCGGAAGCATTACTAGTCTGAAATGGTTTGTGGTTTTCAGACAAGCATTACTTGTCTGAAATGTACGTGATGGTTCCACTTCTTCCTAGTGGCGGATAGCAAATACAGTTTGTATTTGTTTGGATATGAGGTACCCATGGCAACTAGCAAAGTAATGTGTGGAATGAACTTTGTTCCCAGTGGGAATCTCTGATTCAACAGATTCTGTATAATATCCCAAGAAGCAGGAGGAACAAAATGGATGGAAAGAAGAGAGGAGGAAGAGGATAAGACAGAGGAAGGGGAACAGACGGGTAAAAAGACAAGAAGGATGCTGATTCTGTCAAATTTGGTGAAGTATACTTGACACACAGTCTTAGCCGAAGCGGCTACAGCTCTCCTCAGTCACAAGGGCTTGACATCCTTCTTCAGGTGTGACCGTTTCTCCTGCAGTTTGGGAAGGGCGTTTCCTGCGTGGCTTGGAACTCGGCAACCTGTCTCCAGTGTTTAGGGTTAGGGTTGGGCTGGCACCTCCGGTTATACAGAAGAAGCCCATCTGACAACCAGAACCTACTAGCACCTGGGGCCCTGGACTATTCAGAGACCACTTAGGTGGAGCCTGAATCAGGGAATTCAGAGCCCGTACGCATCCTGGTGCGAGCCTTTTGCTTAGACCATGTTACTTCTACCAAGACTTTTTCTACAATTCAGGTGCAGGTCTACAATTCAGGTGCAGGTTTTGAAGGTCTTCGAGGTGTAAAAATGACAAGTAGAACAAATGTGAATTGATAGCTTTTGCCCTCAGAGTCTGACCTGAAGCCAAGGTCACAAACTGGAAATTTCTTTAGCCCCAAATGGACGATCCTTGAAAATTTTGGACAGATGTATTAATGGGCATTTCCTGCAGTGAGGATGAACAACAATCTATGTACATACATGTCAGCCATCACAAACCAGATGTCCCAGGCCCTGGAGGGAGGCCAAATGCCTAACTGTTCCTACTGCAGCCAGCATACAGTTCTTGGAGGGAGCCTCTTTCTTCCTTCAAGTGTGTATCCTAAAAATGTTAAACCCTATTAAGTTCTCATTTCCAACTAGCTTCCAGGCCCTGTGCACAGTAACCGGGGAACTGAGGGCACACTTTCTTGCCCGTCATTGATAGAACCAGTTCCCTATTCCTTTTTTCTATATTTCTTCCTGCCCAGCAATCTCCAAAGTGTTCATTCTGTTCTTTTCAGCTTATGTTACAGTGGCTACTGTCTCTTTGTCCTGTTTGTGGAGTTAACACCTTGACTCTAAAATACGCTTCTTCCTTAAACCCCAGATTTTCTCAGCTGAGGAATTTCACTAAAATTATTCCTGACCTGAAGGTGCTTTTAATTTAATTTAATTTAATTTAAACAGCATTTAAATGCGGTGATTCCGGGGACGCCATGCGGGTCTGGACGTCACCAGTCTGTGCTCCTTCTCCTTAGGCTGCTTGACGTTAGAGTGGTGATCTTCCTGTCTGGGAATGTCCAGCAAGTACCTAAAGCTGAGAAAACTAGGCGCCAGAGAACAACTTGTTCCCAAGTCAGGGGTTCAATCACCTTTTATGGTGTTGGAAATTCATGAAGCTCATGGGGCTTGAAATAATATTTTTTTCAGTTCAGTCAGGTTTATTACATACTATCAGTTTTCTATCAGTTTTCAAAACTGTTCAGTTTATAATTCTTCATTTACCAATAGAATCTTACCAGTATACCAATGCTGTTTAGTGTAGTTAGCCTTATGGAATGTTATATTTAAAAACATGCTTCTAGTAGAAATTGCAAGCCATAGAAGCTGAAAGAAAGACTCTTAATTTATTTTTTCCTTTTGTTATTTCATTTCAATACAAAAATGTTTACATCCTTATCATCAAAGAGGATTTTCTGATTAGAGGAGCTCTCTGAATACTCTGTCTTACGTATTCTCTCCTCCAAAATGAGTGTCTGTTGCAGGGAAGGCTGGGCAACTGAGTATTCTGGCTGGAGAGTATCCACCCCTTGGATGGTCACCATGGACAATGGAGACAAGGTCAAGGGAGAAGCTGGCAGCTCCTATTCAGAACATAGATGTGATGAGAAAGGAGGGTCCTTTCTGAATTGAATGGAGGGCAGGGTGAGCACACACAAGGCCAATAAAAACTTTAGTAAGCTGGACAGCCATTTCAACTTGAGTTCATTTTTGCTTTTGCTAATTGTAAATTAATCATTAATTACTATGTGGCCAGTACTTTAAAGATATTAACTCCTGAATTCTTATGACAAGATTCTGAGATTGGTCCTATTATTATTACCATTTTATAGATGAGAAAAATAAGATAGAAAGATGTTAGGTAAATGACTCAAGGTCACAAAGTCACAGAATGTAGAAATGCAATTTGGAAACATGCATCTCGGTTTCAAACTTAAGCTATTGTGTTTTTGTTTGTTAATTATACTGCGTGGGGTCCTCTAAACTTCTGCATTTGTGGTTTCTTATCTTTCATTAATTTTGGAAAAATTATAGATGTCTTTTCTTTCCCTCTTCTACTTTTGCTATTCCAGTCAAATGTATGTAGCATGTAGCATGCATGTATGTTAAATGTTTCGGTGTCATTATGGGATAGTCTTTGGGGAAACTCTAGAAGACAACCCTCACCTTTCCACACACACACCCTTTCAAATTTTAAAGTCTCTCAGCGTTGATTACGTGAACTCTCTGGTTCCAAAGATAAGATAAAAGGAAACATTAAGCCAGAAATAATGTTTTCCCCTTTAAAAATGGGAACTAAAGAGGCTTTAGAGTGAACACTGTCTAAGAGTGAGACATGAAACCCCAGTCAAAAACCTTACATTTTCCTCTAAGCAAACTGTGTACAACTTAAACGGACCAGGCTTTGGAAATGTTGCAAATGCGTAAAGGGAGTGTGGCCTCAGCAGGGCACTGACTCGTCTGCACGCAGAACGTGTGCGGCAGGCCAGGAAGGGGCCGAGCCAGCTGACTCTTAGTCACATTTTTATTTTATAGCCTCATGGAACAAAATTAAAAAAAAAAAAAAAAAAAAAAAAAAAAGGAGAGGGAGAGAGAGCAGGCAGGCTGCTTTGTTCCAGTTAGTGAGGGAGGACGGTCTCTCTTTGTGCTTGGGTCGGTGCCCAGCCCATAGACAGCTGCTGTGTCTCAGTAAGTCCAGGGTCACTATACTTAACCCAGTTTAGGTTCAACTCTAAAAACTGCCAAGTTTAATTTCAGGTATTTTTTTAAAAAGCTGTCTCTAATACTGTTGAAATACCTTTAGAGCCATGACAGACTTTCAGCTGTAAATACTGTATGATTCTGCTCTGTGAGATGAGCTCATGGCAACCCAGGTGGAGATTATACTTCTCTAGCTCTCCTGCGTCACAGCGTTGCCATGCGCTCGTGGTGGATGAGCAGCAGTGTCTGTGGGCAACTTGTGGGTCTGGCCCAGAGAGCTCTGAGCCTGCTCTCCAGCAGTCACTCTTATCCATCTTTCTATCTGGACAGCAGATGTGGCAGCAGTCGACCTCTGAACTTGCAGGTGTGTGGGAGTCCATGACTGGGTTAACAAACTGTAACAGACCCCAGCCGCTTGTCTCCTTTAAGAAGAACAAATGTGCTTAGTAACTGCTTTACAAGCAGGCGCCTGTGTGTCCGTCCGCACTCCTGTCTCCTTGCCGTGAAAAGCAGAGACAATGCCTTGCTTGCATAGTTGAGGTTTTAGACAGCACTCCGCTCATTGCAAAGCAATGACCCAGGCCCTCAGCTATAAATGCTGGCGTGCCTGCTGTTAGATAGTCTGTTATCCCCCAGACAAGGGACTGGCTGGTCTGGTGGTCTGCACATCTATACGTATGTATCTTGCTCTCCTCTCCCCATGACTTCCCTAAAGATAAAGCCTTTGTACTCATTGTGACTTCTACAATCTCAATCCCATCCTGTCTTTCCCTAAATTCCTGCATACCATCACACAACTGTTAATGATTTTTCCTTTGATTATACACAATAAATGTGGGAGCATTTGAGAGGCTCGTGGAGTTGGTCCCCAAGTCCCTCTCACTCTCTTGACTTTTTCCACAGGGTCTTGAGTAATTCATTCTGTCTTGGTGGGACTTCTGCTGGCCAGAACCCACACAGGTGTATACATGTCTTAGTGGGTACCGAACAACAGGATGGAAGGAACCTGAGTCTCTGAATGACTCTGTGGAACCTAGAATGGTGGGACTGTAATATGTCTTCTTAGCTGTGGCACCAGCCTCCTGAACCATCTCTGTCTCCAGTGTCCTCACTTTGTTCTCTGTCTTCCCGCCGTCAGAGAGAAGGAGCTCCAACAGGACTCTGCGCATGCGGAGTAGGCTTCCAAGTCTCCACCTGCCTGTGGAACATGGTCCATGAGCCAGGACTTCCAACTTTATTCTCAATGAGCCTGTTGTACTGGCTACCTGGACCTGGCTGATTCTCAGCAGTTAGCCCCAACTTTTGTACCTTTGCTCATTCCTTTCTTTTGCTTTAAAGGTTATTTCTCCCAATTACCTTTTTTTCAGATCTGAATCACTCTTTAAGTTCCAACAGAAATGATACCTCCTCAGTGACACTGTCTATAGCCTTCCAAATATAAGTAACCGTTGCTTTTGTAGAAAATAAGCACTTTATCTGTAACACCCTTTTTAACACTCAATCACTTCTTGCTTCATTTTATAATATTTGCTTTCTAGGTGTAGATCGGACCTAGGTGAGAACTTTCTTCCGCTCATCTTTAAATACACAGTAGCGATGGGCCTCACGAGTGTATTACATGTACCAGTAAAGGGCACCACCAAGTGTTGCAGGAAAAAGCAGCAAGTATTAAAAAGTACCAAGTCAAGACAATTTATAAAAGCTGCTCGACTATGAGGCAAGAAACTTAACAGACAATATAACTAGAAAACTGACAGAATGTATTTGTCAGCTTTTAAACATCTGTCAGCTTTAAAGATTTGTTGATATGATTTCTTTGCTCATTTTGAATCAATATTCACTTTTGAATTTGTACCTTCATGTTATTTCGTTTGAAACAAACACTCAAAATATATAAACTCCAGACCTCCATAATCCCTCGTAGATCCACCTCCTCCCTCCAGGTAAGTGGGAAAATATGCTACAAAACAGTGGTGATTATTTCTGGACCGTAAAATTAGGAGTCTCATACACACACTTATTGTTAATGAAAAAGTACTTATATTAATAACAAGAATACTTTGAAAGGAGGCTGAGAGAAAGGAGAAAAAGATGCAAAGTAAAAAATTAAAACCCCTAAATCCTCTGTTTCCTCCCCCAAAAGTACCCTCCAAGACAGGCTGTGGCAGGATCTCGGCTACAGCTGCTTTGTTCGTATTCCCGCCTCCAGCTCCAGCTCCAGCTCCACCTCCGCTGCGGGGTCAAGGGCACCCAGCCAGCCGGGGAGGAGGGAGGAGCATGGGTTTCGCCCACACCCCTGAGTGCTCTGGCCTCCGTTAAAAAGAAAAACCAAAACCTGTTCCAGGTAAACTCAGGAGAAGTGTGAAGGAAAAGCCCAGCTGGGCTAACAAGCTAAGTCACAAATCTAAGCGTAACAAGTGTCGGATTACTGATCTGAGCTCTGCTGGGCTAACTCGTAAATGTAAATTAGTAAGTGTCGGTTTGCTGATTCCCTGTTCATGCTTTGCTAGCCAGCTGGATTTTCAAAGAGACATATCTGGCCTTGAAATGTTGGTTTGCTGCCTCACTGCCTCTACTTTTGCGATAATGATGTTTCTAAAGCTATTGCGTGCCTGTTGGCCGAACACCCCAAGCTTGTACTTAACCCTATAAAACCTCATGCGCACGTCTTGGAAGCGCTCAGGGCTTAGGAGCAGAAGCCCCTCTGAGCCCGCCGGCGTAATACATCTGAGTACTCCAAACCTCAGAGTGGCGCTTGTTTCTTGGCTGGCCTGTCATTTCCGTAACAGAAGCGCATGTCTTTTCGATTTCCTTTCTCGTAAACCCGCCTCATTACTGGGTGGCTTTCACATCAGGCTTCCTTCTCATCTTTTAAAGAGCAGCAGGTTTCTAGAGGAGCCAGGCGCCGGAGGCGCGCGGAAGGCGAGCCAGGGGAGCTGAGAACTCGCCTCGCGGTGCACCGCCCGCGCCAAGTAAGTCTGCGCCTAACTTACTTCCAAGAACCTTTCCGTCAAGTAAGTTCCCAGGCCCAGACACCGGCTGCAGGAGGGAAGGCTGCGGGGGCGGGGCACTTTGCAGGGGAGGCTCAGCGTCCCCTTTTGGATCCGTGGCGGCTGCAATGGGATGCGCCGCTCCTCCGGGAGCATCCACGGGCGCAGGCGGCAAAGAGCCCTGCAGGGCAGGAGGAGGGCTGCACCCCGCTCACCCGCGGAAACGGTTAGGGGCCAATCCCCGCCTCCTGGCCGCGGCTGTGGGTGGAGTCGCTCCCTCCTGCCCCTCCTCCCCTCCTCCGACGGGTCCCGACTGTGCCCTACTGGGCGCTGGAAAAACAGGAAGGATAGTCCTTGATGTGCACTTTAAATTTTTATAGAATTCCAGTATTAACCATATGTAATATTCTAAAGATTGCACAAAGCTGTATTTGTATAAAATAATTCATTCTCACTTTCTCTAATCAACTCTTAAAAATTAAGTATAAGATCTAAGCCTGTTTTTTATCCTTTGTTGTTACCAAATGTGTGGTCCCTACTCCAGAAAGAAAAATTACTTTAATTTTCAGTTTCAGTTTTTTTGCTCTGTTTCCATTGTGAGAAAGAAGAAAGACATCCCTTAGTTCATTTTCAACGTCTATAACATAGCAACAGAAAAGCGGGAGGAGGAAAGAGCGAGGTGAGTGGGAAGCAGCTGGGAGCTTCTCCCTAAACTCGCTGACCTGAAGAGCTGTGCAGCAGAAATGCCAATTTGTCTGCTCTCTTTTAAATACAACTTAATCTTGACCTCAGAACTCTCAGTTTCTGATTGAAAATGGTATCTGCGGAGTCGAGAGGTCAGGGAGAATGTATCCTGATAGTCTGGACTGCAGGGTTCAGACGCTGGCTTTCGTTCTGAGAAAGCTCAGCTTTTTAATTTGGACCAGTGGTAGCTGCATGGTGACCGCTTCACACCATGTCACGTAACCAGGGCAGCAGCAGGCGGAGTGGAAAGAGTCCTGCCCGAGAGATGAGAGATGAGGGTCTTCTCCTGGATCTTTTGTTGGGCAGGAGTGGGGAAGCAATTTTTCCACCCATGACCTCAAGTTTCCTCACTGTATAGACATTGGGAGAGACTCATCACTGGTTCTCAACCCAGGCTCCACACTAGATTCACCTTCTACACACTTCTTTTCTTTTCCTTTCTTTTTTGAGTCAAGACCATAGTTGCTCAGAAAGATCTGGCTGCCTTTATTTTTTGAATGGGGGGGTGGTGGTGAGATCCCAAAACAAGTGGGCAACCTAAATATTGCATCCTTACTGTCACCCCCATTTGCACCCTTAAAAATTGGGAAACAAGCATATTGTCTCCTGGCCTTGGCTCTAAGTCACTGCTCAGCCAAGCCTGCCTGTGACACCCCGTAGGGCAGCTTCTTTCTGGTACTTCTTGAAAACTGGGAAGGACCAACTCAGCTCTTCCTGGGAAGTAAGTGCTTCTGTCTCCTACCTTAATGAAGCTCAGTGGCAGACATGTCCAGGGGTTATGCAGACCCACCTGAGGGCAGAGTTGGTTCTGAGTCTTTTCACAGGAACATTTTTGAACAATTACATGGATGGTGCAGAAGTTGGTCTTCTTGTTGTTCTTCACTGACTTTTAAATTAAGATATACTTTTTATTGGCTTATAACATACATCCTTTTCTTGATGTTGCTGCGCATTTCTGTTTGGAAAAACAAAATCTATTTCCCAGTGGCTCAGTTTCCCCACACAGAGGATAATTCTTAAAATTTGTGGCCAAAAGGATTTTTATGACTTCTAAAAAAGGAGAAAAACCAAAAGCTGTTTCCTTTCTTGAAGCCAAACTCTTTCAATCCTTTGAATATTATAAATGGTTCCATAGGTATTATGCATCATTGATCTGTCATATGGGAAACTAGAATTTATCAGCTTAAAAACTCAGATTTTTATAAATACTTGCGATCCTCATCACTAGTTCTACAGCTCTTCTCAACAACTAGGATCAAGGGACAGAAGAGATGCATGAAGTCCATGGCTTAACATTTCCTGGCTTGTTTTCCCAGGTCATCCTACTCCCAGACCTTCCCTCAGCATTGGCTCCACTGCTCAGTTTTCTCTTACCATATGCTTAAACTTTAGGTCTGGGGAGAGGATGATCAGATGAGGTGGTCACTTTGCTTCTCAGTGATGATGACCCCCACCGTATCCTCCTCGGCTTTGGGTAGAGCCGCTGTACTGTATGACAGAATGTGCCAGCAGTAACATCCACTCTGAGATCCTCACAGCACTGGGAGCACTTTGGCCATTCCAGAGATTCATTGTCAGGGCAGAACCAAAAATAGATGAATTTTTAATTGTAGGCCTTAGTCTATGCAAACTGTGCCAGGAACACAGCAAGGAAGAATGAACTCAGAGACGACTGAAGTGCAGCCTACATATGAATATTTAAACATTTATGCATAAAAAGGCACTATCAACAGAGTAAAAATGCAACTGAGATAGTGGGAGAAAATATTTACAAGTCATATCTGGTGAGGGATTAACATCCATAATACACAGAGAACTCCTAAAACTTAATGACATGAATACAAACAACCCTATTTAAAAATGGACAAAAGACTTGAATAGACATTTCCCCAAGGAAGATATACAGATAACTAATAAGCCTATGAGAAGTTGCTTAACAACACTAACCAGTAAGGAAATATGAGTAGAAACTAAAATGAGGAGCTACCTCACACCTGTTAGGATGAGTACCATCAACAAAACAGAAAAGAATAAATGTCAGAGATAATGTGGAGAAATTGGAACACTTGTGTGCTGTTGATGGGAATGTAAAAAGATACGCCACTGTGGAGACACTGAAGATAAGAGAGGAAGTGGAAGAATGTGCATGAAGAAAGGTGAGCTCCTCTGAGATGCAGGGAAGACCTCAGCAGGTACAGGGGAGGGCTCAGCTCACAGTGGGGCGGGCAGGTTCCTGCAGTGCCCTCGGAGACCCTGACAGGAGGTGCTTCCTAAGTCAGGGAGCTTCCTCTCCTCCTGTGAACACACTCCGCTTCACCTGAAAATAAAGTCGAGTTGTGGCTGCAGGTCCAGCCAGCCAGTCAGGGTCTTCCCTAGCACGTGCTCACACCTGCCCTTGCTGTGTGGCCACAGGTGAATTCAGACACGTCCATTGGTTTTTTCCAGACAGTTTGGTTACTCAGAAAGCAGATAGTTGGGGAATGGAGGGGCTGTAGCTCTCCAGGCTAACTGTTGTTTTCTTCTCTCTCTAAAATCTTCCTGAAGCAGAGGAGTGGGCCAGAAGAGAGGCACTGGAGAAAGAACAGGAGCTTCTACGGCATTAGTTTAATGAGCTGTGACAAAAGTTGGAGGACCAAGAGTCTCTGAGTGATTGATTAACAGCTAAAATGACAGAGGAGATAAGAGAAAGAGAAAAGACCTCAGCAGGTACAGGGGAGGGCTCAGCTCACATGGGGTGTGGAGTTTCCTGCAGTCACGTCTGAGAACGATGATGGGAGCAGCTTCCAGAAGCAGAGAACTTCCTCATCTTCTGTGAACACACTCTGCTTCATCTGAAAAGTACACAGGTCCAGCCAGCCAGTCAGAGCCCTTCCTAGCAGATTCTCACACCTGTCCGTCATGTGTAGTCACGGGTGAATTCAGACATGTCCATTTGCTTTCTTCAGACAGTTTGGTCACTGAGAAAGTGAGTGTTGGGGGATGGGGGCATTGTAGCTCTCAGGGCTGACTGTTGTTTCCTTTCCTCTATGAAATCTTCTTGGAGCAGAAGATCTGGACGAAAGAGAGGTGCCTATTTTTTCCGGGATGGAAAATGAGCCTCCTGAGCAAACAGTTAAAGAATTGCAGCAAATGTTGGAAAACCAAAAAATAGGCTTCATGAAATTTGTATTCAAAATAATAGGAGATACAAGAGAGAGAGAGAAACTTCTGAGGGAGATGAATGAGAAGATTGAGTGGCTCAAGGTAGGTCAGGTCTGGGTGTGTGCAGTGACTGTGAACAAAGCCCTGGGACCTCAGGAGGGGGAGGGGGAGAATCAAGGCAAAGTGAGAGAGAAGCACCCCTGCGCTGTACTGGCTTTGACTCCCTAGAAGCCCTGAGTCTTAGTGGCTTATATCCAGAAACTTGAGTTCTGTTCACAGTGAGTTTCTGAAGAGCCTAGGAGGAACTTGGTGCCTCCAAGCATTTATAGGATATAAAGAACTCTCCCAGTGCTTGTGCTGCTGTTTTGGGGGTTCCTGGATGATCTTATGGAGCCAGTATTAAATGGGGTTTTCAGGATTATCAAGTAGATGTTCTAACGGAGTGTGTCTAAATTCTCCATAAGCAGGAGAATTTACTGGAGCAGCAGATGGCGATTTACCGCACAGTCCATTCTTCAGGTTTTCTCCTCTCACTAGAGGCCACCTTCCTGGCCATAGATTAACTCCCATTCGTAGCGGATGGATCCTGAGTCTTCTGAGTAAGCTAGATCTAAAGGATGCGATTACTCTATTTTATCTCCTTCTAGTCCAAATATGTGCTGTTACCTGGAAACTTTTGGTGGGTGTCGAGCTAAAAGACACAACCAAGCCAAAGATTGGAAAAGGAAGGATTCATTACTTGCAGCTAATAAGGAGGACACCGGGGAGCTTTTCCAAAGCCGTCTCACTGACCAGCAGAACTAGGGCAGTCTTGAGCTATGGGTACATGCATATTCATGCAGGGTCTTGAGCAGCAGTCAGAGTCCAAGCTTTATTTGAATGGAGTCATGAGAGCCAGAAAATGTCAATATCATCATCTATCAGATTTCAGCCGATCTGGGTGCTGAGTGCCCAAGTTGGGATTTAGATTCTGCAAAATATCTCCAAGTTAGTCTTTACATTAAAATGGAACTGGGAGTCTTTACAACTATTTGCTGTCTTTGCTATTGTTACATCACTTGCCTGATAAGTTTGTCCTTTTCTTCTCTTAAGAGCATTATTACTGAGACTTGTTCGAAGGCAGGTATTGTGGCCAGGCTTAGATCACAAAATGGCTTAGGCCAAAAAATGGCTTCTCTTATGTCAAGAAAGTCATTCTTGGTTTTTTTTCTCCAGGAAGCCCCTACCATATCTGCTTACAACACTTTTTCTGGAAATCTGTCTGACCTCTTAGCAAGGTCAGTATAGGCACTCAGACATCCTCCTTGACTGAACACTTGTAGTTTCCTCATGTGCTTGGAACACACTTAAATTATTTTGAGGTTGTTGCTTTTCCTGTTTACTCCCTCCCCTTCATAGTAACCTACAGTCCTCTGGG
Organism: Camelus bactrianus; assembly: GCF_048773025.1. Lineage (NCBI taxonomy): Eukaryota > Metazoa > Chordata > Mammalia > Artiodactyla > Camelidae > Camelus > Camelus bactrianus. Next base: position 25,340,217 of record NC_133547.1, on the reverse strand, counting down.
AAGATTCTCTTACCAGATCTTTCTTTATCTTTATTTTGCTTTTAGTTGTTTACTGTTAATCATAAGCTGTAAATGGACTCAGGATGCTGCAGCTGCCGGGCACCACAGGGATTATATAATGCAAACTCAAACTCAGCATTTCACAAGAAAGGCTCAGGGAGTTAAAAACATACTAGTAGCCTTAAAGAGAGTATTTTAGTATTTTTTTCTAAGATGGGTAATTCAAGGACTTTTTAGAGTCTTATTGAGCTATAATTTACACACCATAAATTCCATGCGTTTAAAATGTACAATTGATACAAATGTACCTATATAAATGTACAATGATGTCACCATGGAAAGTTTAGAACATCTTTCTGGAAAAGGAGTGTTTTGTAAATTTGAAACTATTTGTACATATAATCCAACATGGGATGTTACCAGGAGAGCCCCAAACAGAAAAAACAGCATGTGAAAAATACGAAAGCCCCCAAGCTTACCTGTTTGTAAAAGTGCTCATTCTTCTGCCTGGTGGAAGCAGCACTGGCAGAGGAGGCTGGAGAGGTAGTGAGGTAAGCAGGGTCTTGGAAACGTTACATGTAGCGGGTGGGAAGCAACCAGGGCATGTTATTCAGAACAGTTCTTCTCTCAGAATATTTCAGTGGAAGTTTAGGTTTGACCTGCCTGTCATGTCTTTGCCCTTTTGTGGTCTCCAGGCCTCGGTGATGATAACAGATGAACAAGAAGAATGCTGCATGAAGGAAGGTGACCTCCTTTGTGATACAGGGGAGACCTCAGCAGGTACAGGGGAGGGCTCAGCTCACAGTGGGCTGGGCAGTTTTCTGAAATGCTCTCTGAAACTCTGACAGGAGGAACTTCCTGAAGCAGGAAGCTTCCGCTCCTTCTGTGAACACACTCTGCTTCATCTGAAAATAACAAGGCGAGTTGTGGTTGCAGGTCCAACTAGTCAGTCAGGGCCTTTGCTAGCACATTCTCACACCTGCTCTCCATGTGTGGTCACCAGGGGAATTTAGACACATACATCTGCTCTTTCCAGACCACATGGTCACTGAGAAAGTGGAAGGTTGGTGGGCAGAGGGTTGTAGTTCTCAGAACTGACTTTCATTTCCTTCCCTCTCTGAAATCTTCCTGGAGCAGCAGAGTGGGCCAGAAGAGAAGCAGCTGAGAGGGGAAAGGAGCCTCTTGAGCAAAAGGTTAAGTTGCTGCAGCAAAAGCTGGATAAGGAAGAAATAGCCTTTGAGGAATTCAGAGTCAAAATGACAGAGGAGATACGAGAGTGTGATGATCTTCTGAGAAAGGTGGACCAGAGTATTAAGGAGCTGGAGGTAGGTCTGGTCTGGGTCTACGCAGTTACCATGGAACAAAGCCCTGGAACCTGAGGAAGGGATGGATGAGGATTCAACAAAATCGCAGAGGAAAGCATCGTCGTGCTTTAGTACTTTTAACTAGAAGCCCAGAGTCTTTAATGGCTTATATCCAGAAACTTGAGTTCTGTTCACTGTGGGTTTCTGAAGAGTCCAGGAGGTCTCTGGATCTCCAAGCATTTATAGAATATAAAGAACTTTCCCAGGACTTGTGTTTTGAGGGATTCTTGTTGACCTCATGGAGCCAATATTAAACTGAGTTTCCGGGTTTATCAAGTAGGCATTCTAACTGTGTGTATCTAATACAAGCAGGAGAAGTTACTGGAGCAGCACATGGTGATTTACCTCAGCAGTTGATTCTTCCTATTACCTCTTCTAACTAGAGGCCATGTTCTTGGCCATAGATTAATTACCATTCATAGTTGAAGACCATGATTCCTCTGAATAGGAGTGTTCTAAAGGACTGTATCACTCCAATTTCTCTCCTCTTCCAATCTTAGGCACAATTTAAGGAAATCTGTCTGACTTGTGAGCAAAGTCAGTACAAAGGTCTGAGATGTCCTCCTTGACTAAACACTTGCAAAGTTTCCTTATGTGCTTGGAACACACTTCAGTGATCTTGAGGTTGTTCCTTTTTCTGTGCACTCTTTCCCATCCATAGTAACACAAGATTTTCTAGGATGATTCTCTCACCAGACCTTTCTTTTCTTTTATTTTGCTTTTAGTTGCTTACTGTTAATCATAAGCTGTAAATGGATGCTCAGGATGCCGCAGCTGCCAGGCACCACAGGGATTATATAATGCAAACCCTGCACTCCACAAGGACGGCTCATGGGGTTAAGAGGCTTACTAGTGTCCTTAAAGAGAGTGTTTCAGTATTTTTCCTGAGTTTGGAGTAATTCTGTTTTCTTTAAACAATGTTACTGAGATATAATGCACAAACCATAAATTCCATGCATTTATAGTGCACAGTTGGGTCAATTAATCTACAACAAAGTAGACAAGAATATACAATAGAGAAAAGACAGTTTCTTCAATAAGTGGTGTTGGGAAAAACTGGACAGCTACCTGTAAAAGACTGAAATTAGAACATTCTCTAACACCATGTACAGAAATAAACTCAAAATGGATTAAAGACCTAAATGTAAGACCAGAAATTATAAAACTCGTAGAGGAAAACTTAGAACACTTGTGGACATGCATTACAGCAATATATTTTTTGAAACAGCTCCTGGAGTAATGGAAATAAAAGCAAAAATAAACAAATGGGATCTAATTAAACTTAAAAGCTTTTGCACAGCTAAGGTTGCCATCAACAAAACAAAAAGACAACCTACAGAATGGGAGAAAATATTTGCCAATTATGTGACTGAGAAGGGACAAATTTCCAAAATATACAAACAGCTTGTCCATCTTAATATCAAAGAAACAAGCAACCCAATCCAAAAATGGGCAGAAGACCTAAATAAGCAATTCTCCAGTGAAGACACACAACTGGCCAGTAGGCACATGAAAAAATGGCCGGCATCACTAATTGTCAGAGAAATGCAGATCAAAACTACAATAAGATATCACCTCATGCCAGCCAGAATGACTATCATTGAAAAGTCTACAAATAACAGATGCTGGAGAGGGTGTGGAGAAAAGGGAGCCCTCCTACACTATTGGAGGGAGTGTAGATTGGTGCAACCACTATGGAAGACAGTATGGAGGTTCTTTAAAAAACTGAACTGGACTTACCATGTGATCCAGCAATCCCACTCCTGGGCATATATCCAGAGAAAAATAAAATTCAAAAAGACACATATATCCCAGTGTTCATAGCAGCACTATTTACAGTAGCCAAGACATGGAAACAACCCAAATGTCCATCAACAGATGACTGGACAAAGAAGATGTGGTACATATATACAACGGAACACTACTCAGCCATAAAAAGTATAAAATAATGCCATTTGCAGCAATATGGATGGACCTGAAGACTGTCATTCAAAGTGAAGTGGGTTGGAAAGAGAAAGAATGCCAGATGACATCATTTATATGAAGAATCTGAAAAGTAACAACAACAATAATAAGGACACAAATGAACTATTTACTATTTATGATTTAGATGACTGATCTCTTGAATGCGTGTGAGCACATCTGACTGTCCTTTATGATCGTATTACCTCATTGTGCTGATTCTCATTTTGTGGTTGGCTTTATTCCTTTGGTAACTATGTAAGTTAAAAAAGCTAAAGCTCTAATCTGTTCTTAGAAACAATCAGTACACAGATGTCAACTAAAAAAGTGCAGTATACTGTATACATGTATTTACATGCAAAATAACGTGTATGTGCAGTCAAACTGTAATAATTCTACCTAATAAAACTAAAAAAGGGAAAAAAATGAAATGCACAGTTGGTACAGATGTACCAATGTAAACGTTCAGCAATTTCACATGAGGAAGATGGGGTAGAAGATCTCCCTGGAAGAGGAGTGTGATGTAAAATTTGAAAAATGTGTGCATATTACCCTGAGTGGGATGTTAACCAGAAGAGCTTCAAGCAGAAAAAACATCATGTGAAAAATACGAAAGCCGCCATGTTTACATATTAGTAAAGCTGCACAGTCTTCTGCCTAGTGGAACCTTGAATGGGTGGTGGGGAGCAGCACTGGCAAAGCAGGCTGGAGGGCAGCAAGGCAGCAGGGGTCTTGGAAACTTTACATGTAGTGGGTGGGAAGCAACCAGGGAATGTTATTCAGAACAGTTTTCTCAGAATATTTCAATGGAGATTCAGGTTTGACCTGCCTGACATGTCTTTGCCATTTTGTGGTCTCCAGGCCTCAGTGATGATAACAGATGAACAAGAAGAATGCTGCATGAAGAAAAGTGAGCTCCTTTGTGATGCAGGGAAGACCTCAGCAGGTACAGGGGAGGGCTCAGCTCACAGTGGGGCGGGCAGGTTCCTGCAGTGCCCTCGGAGACCCTGACAGGAGGTGCTTCCTAAGTCAGGGAGCCTCCTCTCCTCCTGTGAACACACTCTGCTCCGTCTGAAGAGTACAAGGCGAGTGGTGGCCAGAGGTCCAGCCAGCCAGCCAGGGCCTTTCCTAGCACATTCTCACAACTGCTCTTATATGTGGCCACAGGTGAATTCAGACACGTCCATCTGCTTTTTCCAAACTTTTGGTCAATGAGAAAGTGGAGGGTAGTGAATGGGCTGTGGTAGCTCTCAGGTCTGACTTTGTTTTCTTCCCTCTCTAAAATCTTCCAGGAGCAGAAGAGTGGACCAGAAGAGTGGCAGCTGAGAAGGTTATGGAGTGTCTTGAACAAAAGTACACAGAGTTCTGGCAAAAGTTGGAGGACCAAGAAAGAGTCCATGAAGGACTTATAGCCATTATGACACAGGAGATAATAGAAAGAGAAAAGTCCTCAGCAGGTACAGGGGAGGGCTCAGCTCACAGTGGGGTGGGGAGGTTCCTCCAGTGCCCTCTGAGGACTCTAGCAGGAGGCCCGTCCTGAAGCAGGGAGCTTCCTCTCCTCCTGTGAACACACTCTGCTCCGTCTGAAGAGTACAAGGCGAGTGGTGGCCAGAGGTCCAGCCAGCCAGCCAGGGCCTTTCCTAGCACATTCTCACAACTGCTCTTATATGTGGCCACAGGTGAATTCAGACACGTCCATCTGCTTTTTCCAGACAGTTTGGTCAATGAGAAAGTGGAGGGTTGGGGAATGAAGGGTTGTAGTTCTCAGGGCTGAATGTTGTTTTCTTCCCTCTCTGAAATCTTCCTGGAGCAGCAGAGTGGGCCAGAAGAGAGGCAGCTGAGAGGGGAAAGGAGCCTCTTGAGGAAAAGATTAAAGAGCTGCAGCAAATGTTGGAGGACCAAGAAAGAGTCTCCGAGGGATTTAGAGCCCAAGTGCCAGAGGAGATGAAAGAAAGAGAAAAGACCTCGGCAGGTACAGGGGAAGGATCAGCTCACAGTGGGGTGGGGAGGTTCCTGCAATGACAGCTGAGAACTTTGACGGGAAGAACTCCAGAACCTTCCTCTCCTCCTGTGAACACACTTTGCTACGTATGAAAATAATAAAGGGAGTTGTGGTTGTAGGTCCAAGCAGCCAGTCAGGGTCTTTCCCAGCACATTCTTAAACTTGACCATAATGCCAGGTTAGCGATGACTTTAGACATATCCGTCTGCTTTTTCAAAACAGTTTAGTCACTGAGAAAGTGGAGAGTTGATCAATGAGCAATTGTAGCTCTCAGGGCTGACTGTTGTCTTCTCTCTCTAAAATTTTCTTGGAGCAGAAGATCTGGACAAAAAAGAAGTTGAGAGGGAAATGGAATTGCTTAAACAAAAGATTAAAGAGCTGCAGCAAATGTTGGAGGACCAAGAAAGTGTCTCCGAGGGATTTAGACCCCAAATACCAGAGGAGATGAAAGAAAGAGAAAAGACCTCGGCAGGTACAGGGGAAGGATCAGCTCACAGTGGGGTGGGGAGGTTCCTGCAATGATGTCTGAGAACTTTGACGGGAAGAACTCCAGAATCAGAGAGCTTGCTCTTCTCCTGTGAACACACTCTGCTCCGTCTGAAGAGTACAAGGCGAGTTGTGGTCGCAGGTCCAGCCAGCCAGCCAGGGCCTTTCCTAGCACATTCTCACAACTGCTCTTATATGTGGCCACAGGTGAATTCAGACACGTCCATTTGCTTTTTCGAGACAGTTTGGTCACTGAGAAATGGTGGGTTGTGGGATGAGCAGTTGTAGCTCTCAGGGCTGACTGCTGTTTTCCTTCTTCCCTGAAATCTTCCTGCAGCAGAAGAGTGGGCCAGAAGAGCAGTTTCTGTGTGTCTCAAGAGAGAAAAGGTGCCCCTAGAGCAAAAGGTTAAAGAATTGCAGCGAAAGTTGCACAAGCAGGAAAGAGCCTTCAAGAGGTTTAGAGCTCAAGTGACAGAGGAGATAATAGAAAGAGACAGACTTCGGAAGAAGATGAATAAGAGGATTGAGAGTCTCGAGGTAGGTCAGGTCTGGGTCTGGGCAGTGACTGTGGACAAAGCCCTGGGACCTCAGGAGGGGGAGGGGGAGAATCAAGGCAAAGTGAGAGGGAAGCACCCCTGCGCTGTACTGGCTTTGACTCCCTAGAAGCCCTGAGTCTTAACGGCTTATATCCAGAAACTTGAGTTCTGTTCACTGTGAGTTTCTGAAAGACCTGGAGGTCTCTGGTACCTGCAAAAAATATGAGAACCAATACCTGTATGTACATGCATGACTGGGACATTGTGCTGTACACCAGAGACCGACACATTGTTATTGACTGTACTTCAAAAAATATATATATGTACCTTTTTAGCTCGTGAAAAAAAATATATAGTGAACTTTCTCAGGGCTTGTGCTGCCGTTTTGGGGGTTCGTGGATGAGCTCCTGGTGCCAGTATTAAATGGGTTTCCTGGGCTGTCAGGCAGATGTTCTAACGGAGTGTGTCTAACTAAGCAGGAGGGGCGGCTGCAGCAGCGCAGGCCATGCTTTATGTTTTCTCCTCTTGCTAGAGGCCACGCTCTTGGCCGTAGATTTACTATCGTTCATAGTAGAAGCACCCTGATTCTTCTGAATAAGGGAGTTCTAGACGACTATATTACTCCAGTTAGTCTCCTTCTCTTCCAAAGTTAGGTACTTTTTTAGGAAGTCTGTTTGACCTCTGAGGCAAAGTGAGTACAGACGCTCAGAAGTCCTCCTTGCCTGAACACTTGCAAAGTTTCCTTATGTGCTTGGAACACACTTCAGTGATCTTGAGGTTGTTCCTTTTTCTGTGCACTCTTTCCCATCCATAGTAACACAAGATTTTCTAGGATGATTCTCTCACCAGACCTTTCTTTTCTTTTATTTTGCTTTTAGTTGCTTACTGTTAATCATAAGCTGTAAATGGATGCTCAGGATGCCGCAGCTGCCAGGCACCACAGGGATTATATAATGCAAACCCTGCACTCCACAAAGACGGCTCATGGGGTTAAGAGGCTTACTAGTGTCCTTAAAGAGAGTGTTTCAGTATTTTTCCTGAGTTTGGAGTAATTCAGTTTTCTATAAACAATGTTACTGAGATATAATCCACAGACCATAAATTTAGTGCAGTTAAAATGTATAATTGATACAAATGGACCGATGTAAATGCGTAATGATTTCACATGGGGAAGGTGGTTTAAGATGTTTTCCTGGAAGAGGAGTGTGATGTAAATTTTGAAAAGTTTCTGAATATCGTCTAGCATGGCTTGTTACCAGAAAAGCCAAATGCAGAAAGAAAAAAAAAAAGCATGTGAAAAATATGAAAGTACCACGCTTACATATTTGTAAAACTGGCCATTCTTCTAACCGGCAGAACCTAGCATGGGTGGTGGAAAGCAAGGCTGTCAAAGGAGGCTTGAAGAGTAGCATTGTAGGTGGAATCTTGGAAACTTTACCTCTAGGTAGTGGGAAGCAAGCAGAGAATGTTAATCAGAACAGTTCTTTTCTCAGAATATTTCAGTGGAAGTTCAGGTTTGACCTGCCTGACATGTCTGCCCTTTTGTGGTCTCCAGGCCTTATTGATATTACTAAAGCGACGAGAGAAATGCTGCATAAAGAAAGATGAGCTCTGTTGTGTTGCAGTAAAGACCTTAGCAGGTACTCAGCAGGTACAGGGGAGGGCTCAGCTCACAGTGGGGCGGGCAGGTTCCTGCAGTGCCCTCGGAGACCCTGACAGGAGGTGCTTCCTAAGTCAGGGAGCTTCCTCTCCTCCTGTGAACACACTCTGCTCCGTCTGAAGAGTACAAGGCGAGTGGTGGCCAGAGGTCCAGCCAGCCAGCCAGGGCCTTTCCTAGCACATTCTCACAACTGCTCTTATATGTGGCCACAGGTGAATTCAGACACGTCCATCTGCTTTTTCCAGACAGTTTGGTCAATGAGAAAGTGGAGGGTTGGGGAATGAAGGGTTGTAGTTCTCAGGGCTGAATGTTGTTTTCTTCCCTCTCTGAAATCTTCCTGGAGCAGCAGAGTGGGCCAGAAGAGAGGCAGCTGAGAGGGGAAAGGAGCCTCTTGAGGAAAAGATTAAAGAGCTGCAGCAAATGTTGGAGGACCAAGAAAGTGTCTCCGAGGGATTTAGACCCCAAATACCAGAGGAGATGAAAGAAAGAGAAAAGACCTCGGCAGGTACAGGGGAAGGATCAGCTCACAGTGGGGTGGGGAGGTTCCTGCAATGACAGCTGAGAACTTTGACGGGAAGAACTCCAGAACCTTCCTCTCCTCCTGTGAACACACTTTGCTACGTATGAAAATAATAAAGGGAGTTGTGGTTGTAGGTCCAAGCAGCCAGTCAGGGTCTTTCCCAGCACATTCTTAAACTTGACCATAATGCCAGGTTAGCGATGACTTTAGACATATCCGTCTGCTTTTTCAAAACAGTTTAGTCACTGAGAAAGTGGAGAGTTGATCAATGAGCAATTGTAGCTCTCAGGGCTGACTGTTGTCTTCTCTCTCTAAAATTTTCTTGGAGCAGAAGATCTGGACAAAAAAGAAGTTGAGAGGGAAATGGAATTGCTTAAACAAAAGATTAAAGAGCTGCAGCAAATGTTGGAGGACCAAGAAAGTGTCTCCGAGGGATTTAGACCCCAAATACCAGAGGAGATGAAAGAAAGAGAAAAGACCTCGGCAGGTACAGGGGAAGGATCAGCTCACAGTGGGGTGGGGAGGTTCCTGCAATGACAGCTGGGAATTTTGATGGGAGGAACTCCAGAATCAGAGAGCTTGCTCTCCTCCTGTGAATAGACTCTGATCCATCTGAAAATAACATGGCAGGTTGTTGTTGTAGGGCCAGCGAGCCCGTCAGAGTGCTTCCTAGCAGATTCTCACACTCACCCTTAAGTGTGGTTACAGGTGTGTTCAGACATGTCCATCTGTTTTTTCCAGACTTTTTTTCACTGAGAAAGTGGAAGGTCGGAGAATGAGTGACTGTAGCTCTCAGGGCTGACTGTAGCTTTCTTCTTTCTCTAAAATTTTCTTGGAGAAGAAGAGCCAAACAAAAGAGAAGAAGCTGAGAGGGAAGAGGAGTCTCTTGAGCAAAATGTTAAAGGGCTGCAGCAGAAGTTGGAGGACCGACAAACAGACGTCAATGGATTAAAAGCCCAAGTGACAGAGGGGATCAGCAAAAGGGAAAAGACCTCAGCAGGTACAGGGGAGGGCTCAGCTCACAGTGGGGCGGGGAGGTTCCTGCAGTGCCCTCGGAGACCCTGACAGGAGGTGCTTCCTAAGTCAGGGAGCTTCCTCTGCTCCTGTGAACACAGTCTGCTATGTCTGAAAATAGGGCCAGTTGTGGCTGCAGGTACAGCCAGCCAGCCAGCCAGCCAGCCAGGGCCTTCCTGGTGTGGCCTCAGGAGAATTCAGGCATGTCCATCTGCTTTTTCCAGACAGTTTGCCCACCGAGGTGGCAGGGGGTTGGGAATGAAGGGCTGTAGCTCTCGGGGCTGACTGTTGTTTCCTTCCCTCTCTGAGATCTCCCTGGCACAGCAGAGTGGGACCTAAGTGAGGCAGCTGAGGGAGAAAAGGTGGATCTTGAACAAAAAGTTAGAGAACTGCAGCAAATGTTGGAAGACCAAGAAAGAGCGTTTGAGTTTTACAGAGTCATAATTACAGAAGAGATCCAAGGAATTGATGACCTTCTCAGAAAGATAAGTGAGAGTACTGAATTGCTCGAGGTAGGTCTGGTCTGGGTCTGGGCAGTGACTATGGAACAAAGTTCTTGAACCTCAGGAGGGGATGGGTGAGAATTAAAGCAAAGTCAAGGGGAAGTATGTTCTTTTACTGCTTTTGTTTCACTGAAAGCCCTGAGTTTGTAATGGCTTATATCCACTCACTTGAATTCTGTTCACAGTGAGTTTCTGAAGAGTCCAGGGGGACTTCGGTACCTCTAAGCATTAATAGGGTATAAATGACTTTCCCGGGGCTTGTGATGCTGTGCTGAGGGATTCCTGGATGATCTCTTGTGCTCAGTATTAAATGGGGCTCCCAGGGTCATCAAGTGGATGTTCTAACAAAGTATATATACTGTAAGCAGGAACCAGTTCAATTTACTAAGATTATTGCCAATTATCAGGAACACTACTACCATCCTGAGAACCTAAGATAGAGCTTGCTAACCTGAATCTATCAAATATGCACAGATTTAGAAATAAGGAGAATTGACAGCTTCTAACCTGGCTGCAGGTGTGTCCAGGTAAGGAGAATCTGCCTGAGTCAGCACACAGCATAGTTCTCTCTTCTCCCATCTGCAAATGTTTACATCAGAGTTCTAAATCAGCTTAGGAGTTCCCAGTATTTCTAAGACATAGGTGAGAATTTGTGCCATTCAGAGGCAAGGCTCTCTCCCAAATAACATCAATGTGGCTGGAATGTCTTATTATAGCAACTGTCCCCGTGCCTCATTAGCCACCTGGCCAAACCCTGGTGGTGGGTGAGTGTGAACGAGGTTGTGCTGTGCGTCCTCTCACCTTCCAAGCCTAAACCAGGAGATACTCCTAATGTAAACAGTATCTTTTCATGATCTGATAAGAGATAACTGTTTAAAAGGAAAACACAGATAATTTTATAAACTGGTAATAGAAAACCTTGTATTTGAAAGACTGGGATTTTAAATAGTTTTCCTTTTACTAACACATCATTCTTTTTTAGGCCACAATAAACAACGAAAATGATCGGATAATGAGCAAAATGCTGAAAATGACTGCACGTCCTAGATAGAAGAAGACAGTGAGGAAGAAAGTACTTCACTGCCTTTTGTTTTGATCTTGGATTTGGGAGAAGAGAAACCATGCGTGGTCACTAATTACCCAGTTTTTCTCTTGTTTTGAATTCTGGCAGTTTTACAACTTTTTATAACAGCTTTTTGATCTGACCTATTTTTATTTGTGTGTACACTTTCTCTTTTTTTAAATCAAATTTTTGTAGAAAAATAGGAAAATCACCTAATATAGGACATCAGTGCCTGGCAAACAAATGATAGAATTAATGTGGCTGGAAAGTTGATTTAGATGGAAATGGAAACAACTGAGTAGAAAAGAAAGAGATGCTCAGATTCATGATATATTTTTAAAAAGCCCAATATTGGAATATACTTACTAAGAAATGCTGCTGCAAATCACATATGAATAGTTATAGAAATGGGTATGTACACTGTGTTCTTGAGAGGAAAGAACCAGTTCCGCCTATAAAATAACTGTCTCTTAGTTCACGTGTAAATTTTATGTGTTCCAAGTTAAAATGTCACAAAGACTGTTTCTAAATTTTAAATGAAGCTGATCAAAAAAAAAAAAAACAAAACAAAAAAAAAACATTAAAAAGCCATGACAATTTGGAAGAGTCACAATGAAATGTACAGAATTACAATAATTAGAACAATGTGTTGCCAAGGCAGAAATATAAAAACAGAGCATAAGAACATGTTACAGTCTAAAAATAGAACTGAGAACATACTTGATTGAAAGTATGTGAAGAGTGTTATTTCAAATCAGTGGAAAAATATAAACCATACATCAAGTGTCGTCAGCTGTCTGGACAGCCACGTAGCGTAAAAGGGTGACTAGAGCTCTTATAAACCTCGCACAGAGTAAATTCCAGCCTAACCTTAGACTGAAACATTTAAACATCTCCATAAAAATAATAAATGTCAGATAATTGTAAAACAAATTTGGAATATCAAATTTATTTTTAAGTGACATGAAACTCAAAGATATAAAAATAGTAACAAAACTCCATAAAAATAAATTTGTTGTGGTAAAAGGAGCATAGACATTCAGAAGCCAAAATGATCACCTCAATTTAAGTCATAGAAGAGAACAAAATTTATACTAGGTATGAATCATATAGAGCCACAAATCAATAAAAATGGGCTGACTTTGCATAGACAGCTTATAGAAAAGTCAGATATTCAAGTCACTCAAAATAAGAAAAATGAAACTAAAATGATGAGAAAGTGTTTTGCTACTGAGTCCAAACCCATTCTGCTCACTGCACGACAGGCCAATAAATTGGGAGACCAGGTGTTGGGGCAAGGAATAATGACTTTATTTGAAAAGCCAGCAGACCGAGAAGATGGCAGACTAATGTCCTGGAGAACCGTCTTACCCAACTGAGAATTCAGGCTCCTTTTATACTAAAAAAGGGAGGCAATGTGATTGGTTGTTGCAAATTTCTTGGTGTCAGAATCCTTTGTCCTTGCAGCTGTCCACGTAGGTCAGGTCATGATGTTCCTGTAAACCTCCAATGAGACAAATGTTATTCTCTGCTTTGCAACCTCCCATCTCTATATGAATGGAAAAGTGTTAAGCCCTTAAAGGTCAGAGACTTGAGAATGGGCTATTCTGTACATTTCAGGCAGTAGACAATATTCTTTTACAAAAGGTGCAGAACCAGGATGAGTAAGCACAGGAAACAGAGCACAGGGTTAGAGTTAAAGGAGCAGATCTTACATGGAGTCAGATTTGGTCTTCTCTATTACAACTCCCCACTGCCAAGGTCCTTTCTGCAGTCTTGTGGGAAAAGGGGCAACAGCTGTCCTGGCTACTTCCTGCTGAACAGGGGTGGTGAGAGGGTGATCATGGAAGGGAACTGGTCAGCCTTGGACAGGGGACATCCCTTAAACTCTTCAGTCAGTAGTGCAGTCCTCTTTCTTTATCTACAACTACTTGAACCTGATGAAACCCCTCAGTACTTTGTTGAACTTGGGGTTTTGGTTCCAGTTCCCAATATATATCTATTAATGTTAACTTTCCTACTGTACCATAATTACACTAGATCCCTGTGCTATTTATTTGGACAAAATAAACAGATAGATTGACCCTTCTCCAGCTACAATGAAATTACAATCTCAATATTTATCTTTTTTAAAGAGCAGCCTTAAGTCTTCTAGGGGTTCACAAACCCATTGCTCTCCAGGCCTCCCAGGAGTCGGGGCATGTTTTGATTCTGATGACAGTGGTGCTGCTTTAATCTGAGTGTGATGAATCCATGGCTTTACTCCAGCTAATCTGACCAATGAGAACACGATAATGACACGTGCGGTCCTATCCACTTTGTAATCAGCTGAGTTTCAGGTCCCTGTTCTGTCCAGATTTTAAGGAGGACTTGGTCTCCAGGTCAGAAAGGATGCAAGGCTACCAGGCAGACCTGCTGGAGGCAAACTCGTAAAAAGAGATTAGTATAGTGCCTAAAGTTTTAGCATATTGGCAACTGCTAGGTCTTTTAGAGCATTTAAAGATTTTCTTGCCTGGGTAAAATACCTGGAATGGCCTACTGTACAGTATTTTAAAGGGGCTTAATTTAAACCTGCTTCTGGGGGCCACTCTGATCCATAGCAGGGCAACTGGTATGGCCTCATCCCAAGTTAAGTAAGTCTCTTGACATATTTTAGCATTATGCTTTTGGAGCCCATTCCTGGTTCCTTCCTTGCTGGCAAAAAAAGGTGTCTCAGGAAAATGGGGCAGGGGAATGGCCAAGTCCCAGGTTTCAGGTGAGTCCCTGGGATGTGCCCCATCAAGTGAAGGTCCTTGGCGTCGCTCAGGAAAGAATTCAAAAGCGAGCCATCGTAGAGTGAATGTAGATTTATTCAGGAGATACACGCTCCATAGATAGAGGGTGGGCCATCTCAGAAAGCCAAAGAAGCCATAAGCCATGGGGGTGTTTAGTTTAAAGGAAAAGTAGTTACACTTTCCACAGACAGAGTGAGGGTCGATTCAGAAGGCAAGATAGACACAGCCCCCATCGGCTGCAAGGTTGTTAGTTTTTCTGGGCTCAGTAATTTCATATGCTAACAAGTAGGAGGATTTTTCCAGCTACTTTGAGGAAGGGGCAAGGGTTCCCAGGAATTGGGCCATCACCCATTTTTTTGGCCTGGGAACTGTCATGGCACCTGTGGGAGTGCCATCTAGCATGCTAATAATCAGGATGAACGTATGATGAAGCTCCGGGTCTACTGAGATTTAAATCTTCTGCCAGCTTGGGCCTAGCTATTGTGACTTTCTTTTAATGGTGGTACACTGCCCCCTTCCCATGTCTCAGTTTAATGTAAGGGCCATGCAAGGAGAATGGATGGCTTCTGCTCTGAAGGCCCCAACTCCCCCATCATTTTCCTGGAAGAGTTCTAAAATGTAAAGTTTACAGGGTGTGTTGTGGGGCCAAGTGGAGTCCTTCAATATCCAATGACCCTCATTCCTGGGTTCTCAGATGTCTGCCTGTAATCTCTTAAAAGATAAAGTACATTTTTTACTGGGCATGTTTGAATAGCCCTAGGTAATGCCTAATCTCACAATTGCTCAGGCTAGTTTGTTTGAGCCTACCTTATCAGAGTCATAAATCCCACCACCTTTCAGGGACCCTAAACTTCTTATGTCACCTACAACCAATCAAAAGCTTGTGCAGGAGCTGATTACACAGCCCCCAAGCCATTGTGTTTACCAACTCCTCCATCCCCATAAAAGGCCTCAGCAACCAACCCCCAGAGCTCACACAGGCACTTCTCATCTGCATGGTTCACTGTATCAGCAGGATATCTATTAAACTTTTCTTTGTCCTTTAAGCTTTTCTTAGTCTTTGGTAAATTCTTTTACTGCCCGTGACATTGGTCCACTTGTCCCTGGAAATGTGTGACATTCTTCTGATTGGTTGGTAGTAAGGTAATAGGGTGATATCTATGGAATCTCAATCTTCTGATTCCAACTAGTCTGATGTATATGTCCTTATGGTCAGCATGTAGTCACCACCTTCTACTTAGTTGAGGGACTTAGTTTCTGTAGAAGAACTCAGAGATATGTATCCAACTGTCATCTATATCCCTTCAGGAGGAACTTGGAGTTCTGTGACTCTATTGTCCTATTAACCACTTGAGCCTGCACTTTGGGATGCAGTGAAGGCCTAGGAGACTAAAAACTCTTTTTTCCCCTACAAACAAGAAACAGGGGACATCGAGGGACTTTTGCATGAGGGAGGATCATGCAGGGTTCTGCTAGGTTTCAACAGCAGAAAACTAACCAATAAAAAATGGTGCTAAATTGCTTTGTCATAGAAATTTTAATTGCTCCCCAAAACAAGATAATGAGTAAAGGAAAGAATAAAATGGGGAAGAACCAGTAAGATAGAAAGGGGCTGGGCTTTGGTGGAATGAAGAGCTCATGGCTCCCTTCAAAGCTGTGATGGGCAATATGAAGAAATAAAGATCTCGGAGGCAGGACCAAGATGGCGGCGTAGAAGGACGTTCGTAGCTCACCCTCGCCCACAAATACACCAGAACTCACATCCGCGGACCCACCCAGCCAACCAGAGCACCTGCTGAACTCCAACAGAACATTGCCCTCTTCAAAAGACAAAGACACCACGAATCTGGTAAGAGAAAAGTTAAAAAGAAAGAAGAAAAAGCAAAACAGTGCGGGACCGGTCCCGCGGGGAGGGAGCAGCAGAGGAGGACTGGCGCTCGCTCGCTGGGTCTCCCCTCTCCAACGGAGAAGCCAGCGGGACGGAGGGGGAGCCTCCGAGGCTCAGATCTGTATGGAGCAGCCCTTGATCGACAGAACTAAGTTGAACAGGCACAAGGGGTCCCCGTGACACCCAGCCTGAGAGGTGAGCCGGCAGCTGGGGGCCAGGAAAAGCTGCGTGAGCGGGGCGGAGGACTAGGGCGACTGCGCTGAGGCAGCCCCCGGGGAATGCAGGGGGCTGCGCGCTGTGGCTGGGAGGGGATAAGAAGCAGGACCACCTCGGTCCCCCATAAATTGCAAAAAAAGCAAGCAACACAGCTGGAATGCCCTGGGGGGAGGGGCGCCGTAGCCTTTGTCTCCTCAGACCGGCGCCGCCGTTACTGGCACTTCTCGCGAGAAGAGAGGCGGGGCGCGGCCACAGCCGCCATCTCCTCCTGTGCGCTGCGCCTGGGCCGGGGCGGGGCCGAGCCCTGAATCTGTACCTGGGGGCTCTGCAACCTCCTGGGCAGGACTGAGGCTTGTTTACAGCCGGAGGCAGGATCTTTCTGCCCTGGTACCTCAGAGAACTTGTGCTGCCAAGACAAGCAAGGAGCTGAGTTTTCCACAGAGCAGGGTTGGGGCCATTCCGCGGTCTTCCCTGAGCCCGCCTACGGAGCGCCCACCCGAGGCGGAGCGGGCTGCTGCACAGAGCAGCGGAGCAACCGGCGCTGGGAGAGGGTGGGCGGCCCCCGCCTTTCTGGCGGGAACACAGCACCGGACCACGGTGCTGGGAGAGCGCGTGATCCGCCTGCACATGTTGCCAGTCTGCAACATCTGACTGTGGCATGGGGAGGGGGAGGGGGAGTGACCCGCCCACCCACAGCGAAGGAGAGCAGCACCTGACCCAGTGTTGGGAGGGGGCATGATCTGCTTGCCAACAGGCACTAGGAGCAGCACAGACGAGGGCGACAATGGAGGGCCTCTGGCAGCAGCAAGCTGAGTTCAGGAAACAGGGCGAAGACAGAAATAAAATCGTTGAGTCTTCAGAACACATCCTTTTTTTTAAAGACTTTTTTATATCTGTTCTATTTTCTATTACATTTTTAATTTTTACTTTTTAAACCGTTGTATATGTTTACAGTTTTAATCCCTTTTAAATTTTTCTTTTGAAATATTTTTATTATTATTATTTTTTAAAAATCCACCTCATTTCATTTTTAATTCTCTTGGCTTTGATCTCCTGTTACTGATTATACACAGATTTCAGATATTGTTTTTTTGATTGTTTCTCCTTTTTTTAGGTTTTTAGAAGATGTCTCAACTTGATTGCTATTCTGCTTCAACTTGCTCTTCTATTATTGATTATATACTATTTTCAAGCCTTTTTTTCTCCCTTCTTTAAAAATTCTCTATTGTCTTATCTTTTTAAAAATCTAATTTCTATTACCTTTTAAAATTTTACTTTTTAAACAATTGTATATGTCTCCAGTTTTAATCCCTTTAAAATTTGTCTTTTAAAATCTTTTTATTATTATTTTTAAAAATCCACTTCATTACATTTTTAATTCTCTTGGTTTTGATCCCTTGTTATTGATTATACACAGGTTTCAAATATTGTTTTCTGATTTTTTCTCCTTTTTTTAAGGTTTTTAAAAGACATCTCAACTCAATTGCTATTCTGCTTCAATTTGCTCTTCTATTATTGATTATACTCTGTTTTCAAATCTTTTTTCTCCATTCTTTTAAAATTCTCTCTTGTTTTTAAAGTTTTATTCCTGCATAGGCTTTAGATAGATAAATAAATAAACTCCTTAAGGACCACAATAGATAACTGATACTCCATAAGCCACAGTGCCAGAAAGATATGAGCAAGATGAAGAAGCAGAGGAACCATTCCCAATTAAAAGAGCAAAAGAAATCCCCTGAAAGAACCAATGAAGTAGACATTGATGGCCTACTAGAACAAGATTTCAAAAAAGGAGTGATCAAAGTACTGAAGGAACTAAAAGAGACAGTGTTTAGAGATATAAAATATGTCAAAAATGAAATTGAAGCTATAAAGAAGAGCCAAGTAGAATTGGTAAACTCATTTGCTGAGATGAGAGCTGATCTAAAGGCTGTACAAAGCAGGGGTACAAGTGACCTAGAAGACAGGGCAACAGAAAGCACCCAATCAGAACAGCTCAAAGAAAAACAAATAAAAAACAATGAAAACATTATAAGGGACATATGGGAGGCTATAAAGCATGCCAACCTATGCATAATAGGGGTTTCAGAAGGGGAAGAAAGAACAAAGGGGATTGAAAATGTATTTGAAGAAATCATGACTGGAAACTTCCCAAACCTAAAGGAGGAATCAGATATCCAAGTACAGGAAGCTCAGAGGGTCCCAAAGAGGAAGAACCCAAACAGACCCACACCAAGACATATCATAATCAAGATGGCCAGAGTCAAGGATAATGAAATGATCCTAAAGGCAGCAAGAGAAAAACAAAGAGTGAGTTACAAGGGAACCCCCATAAGGCTCTCAGCTGATTCCTCTACACAAACACTACAGGCCAGAAGGGAGTGGCAAGATATATTCAAAGTCCTGAATGAAAAAAAGATGCAGCCTAGGATACTTTATCCAGCAAGGCTATCCTTTAGAATAGAAGGAGAGACAAAGAATTTCACAGACAGGCAAAAACTAAAAGAGTTTAGCATCACTAACCCCACGCTGAAAGAAATATTGACAGGTCTACTCTAAATAGAAAACAAGCAGAATGCTACAAAAATGAGAAACTCATAACTGGAAAGGTGAAAACCACCATGAATTACAAATAGAATAAATACAAAATTGTGAAAGAAGACATCTAAATCATTAAGAGTGGGAGAGGGAAGCAAGGAAATATAGAGTATTTTTTTTTTTTAATTTTTTGTTCTCCTTTGGATGGGTTTGAGATTATATTACTATCTGTTTAATACAAACAGTTATAGTTATGGGTTAATAGACTTACAAAAAAGGGTAACCACAAGACAAAATCTTACAAGTGAGTCACAAAGATTAAATAAAATCCAAGATAATACAAAGAGAAATTACCAAACCACAAAAGGAAGAAGAAAGGAACAAAGAGGAAATACCAAATCAACTGCAAAAATAAGTTTAAAATGGCAATAAACACTTGTCTATCATTAATTACTATAAATGTTAATGGACTAAATGCTACAGTCAAAAGACGTAGAGTGGCAGACTGGATAATAAAGCAAGAACCTTCAATATGCTGCATTCAAGATACCCACTTTAGGGAGCAGGAGCCCTACATCAAAATGACACCTGCACTCCAATTTTCATAGCAGCACTGTTTACAATGGCCAAGACATGGAGGCGGCCTAAATGTCCATCAACAGAAGACTGGATAAAGATGTGGTATATTTATTTATACAGTGGAATACTATTCAGCCATAAAACCCGACAACATAACGCCATTTGCAGCAACGTGGATGTTCCTGGAAAATGTAATTCTAAGTGAAGTAAGCCAGAAAGAGAAAGAAATATACCATATGAGATCACTCATATGTGGAATCTTAAAAAAAAAAAAAAAAAACCAAAAATATAAATACAAAACAAACAGACTCATGGACATAGAATACAAACTTGTGGTTGCCAAGGGGGTGGGGCGTGGGAAGGGACAGACTGGAATTTCAAAATGCATAATAGACAAATAAGATTATACTGTATAGCACAGGGAAATATATACAAGATCTTGTGGTAGCTCACAGTGAAAAAAAGTGACAATGAATATATATATGTTCATGTATAACTGAAAAACTGTGCTCTACACTGGAATTTGACACAACATTGTAAAATGAGTATAACTCAATAAAAAAAGTTTTAAAGAAAAGAAGAAATAAAGATCTCAATAAAGGTAAAGGGCAGTTATAAAATCTAACATTATTGTAAAAAAAAAAAAAAAAAAGCTGTGATGGGCAAACAAACCTCAGGGAGATAAAGATGTTCTCCCCATCTTCAGTAAAATCTATTACACTCACACACAAGCTCTTTGGAAGGTCTTGCCTTTTCAGTGGGGTTATAGGAAGTTGCTGTACGCAGCTCTGTTTGATTGAATTACCATCCAAAAGATGAGAGGTTGCCTTCCCCAGGACTATAAAAGTCATGTTGCAAAGGATTAGATAAGGACACAGCATGATGTAAGCCAGCCCTAGAAACCATCCAAATGCCACAGAAAATAATGGAAAGCACTCCTTGATTTTTTTTCCCCTTTGGAAAGCTATGTAATTTGGAATGGTCTGCTTGAATTAGATAAATGAGTTTTTATTCCAATAAATTATCTTAGAAGAATGAAGAAAGCTGCCAGCTGAAAAGAGCTTTGAAAGTGAATTCCTAGGGAAGGAAATGGAGGTCCATGCCACATAATCTTGGACTATTCTAAACTATTTATTATGTCTCATGTGTCAAGACAGACTGTCTTGAAGACTGGGTTCCTTGCATGAGATTGGCTCTGAGATAAGTACTGGAGGATGAGCTATAGACTCATATGCTGCCAAAACTAGACCTGGTCTTAGAAATAATTAAAAATGAAACCAGCCTAAATGTGTTTCAGTGGGCAAATCCAAATATTATATACATATAAACATCTCTTCCAGAATACATACACTCACACACAGATCTCAAAACCAAACAAAAGGTCATGTGAAAAAAGAAATGTTAAAAACAGCTGCATATGTAAATGATACCATTTTTATAACAATATAACAAAATAGTATATAAAAGGGCCAATAAACATGTGGGAAAATGTTCATACATATGTCATTAAACTCACAATGTGTTATTCAGTTATGGAACTCAGCTTTGGCTGCTCACCACTCTACAGCCAACACTCAAGAGACAAGTGTTGGTTGGAAAGGAAAGGCTGCTTTATTCAGGAGTTGGGTAACCTGGGAAGAAGGCAGACTTCTATTCAAAACCAACTCCAAAAATTGTGTTGAACCATGCAAATTTTTAAAGGGAGAACCATCTGGGGGATCAGAATCTTGGTTATCTTCCACTATGTGTAAGACTTTCTTCTGATTGGTTGGTGGTGAAGTAACAGGGTGGTGTTTCAAGAATCCTGTGCTCAGCCTGAAGTTACCAACCTCCACTGAGGTGGGGGTCTAAGGTCCTGCAGAAGAACTCAAAGATACACTGTTACACATATTCCTTGAGTAGGAAATAGGACTGTTTCTTGTTTGTTTCTTGGCTGTTCCTCTCCCCCCCCCCCCCCCCCCGCTTCCCCTGCATTCCCTAATAAGCAACGGTTTGAATCTGCTCTTTGGAACTCAGGAAATGTCAAGGAGGCTGAATGAAGCCTTTCCTACTAACAAGAAATGGGGGACACAGAAAAGATTTGTACCTGAGAGGGCCCCACACGGTCCTGTTTGGTTTGAGCAATGTGGATGTGTTTTTTCTGAAAATTCACGGAGTTGTATATTTGTGAAATGTACAGGGTTCTGTAGGTATATTTATGCTCATAGAAGTTTATTTAAAACATTTGGGAATAAATCAAGGAAACATATGCAAAGATTACAAGTCAAGAGTTAAACCCTGACATACCCTCCAGTCAAATAACCAAATTCTTCATTTTTCCTTTCTCATGACATCCCCTTCTTCAGTCTTACAGCCTGTACAATAAAGGCCAACTCAGTAGGTTTGAGGTTTCTTTAAATTCCAGACAAAGGTCTGACCCTTGACTGGCTCCTGGAAGAAAACCTCTAAGTCCGTGGCACATCCTGTCTAGTAAGAGTTCTTTGTATACCTATATGGAAGCTTTGGGCCATACCAGGTAGTTCATGCTGATGCTGTGACACATGCTGAGGATCCTGGGCCACCGTGGATCAGTTTAATTCTGAAGGGACTGGAATCTGAGTATCTAAGAACAGTCTGAGTAACCAAGAGGACTCCATGCTCATATGACTGCCTCCAATTATAACAATGAATATGGAAGCTTGAGTCGGTTGCCCTGGTTGGCAATATTCCACATATGATGTCACACATTGTTTCTGGGAGACTTAGATGTACTCCACCAAGAGAGGACAATTGAAAGTCTGTGTCTGGTCTCTCTTGGACTCCATTCTATGCACCTTTTGCTTTTGTTAGTTTTCGTTTGTAGCCTTTCATTATAATGAATTGTAACTTTGAGCATAGCACTTTTCTCAGTTCTTTGTATCCTTCTAGTGAATCATTGAACCAGAAGGGTGGTCTTGAGGACTAGAGTCCAGTTGGCTCCCAAAATGGGATTTTCTAGAATGACTCTGTCCCATGGACACATGGCAAAAGCATGGTTTGGGCAAAGGAAGAAGGAGTGGTGGTGATGAGGATGGTCTTACTGTGTCTCAGTGGAATAGGGCCTTAGTCTTCTTGATCCATAATCTTAAACTGGCATTTGACAGGATCCCTGCTACAATCATCAAGGAGATCTGAAACAGAGCCTTTCAATCTTGAAAGTCTTAGATTTGATCTTATATGAAATACAGGGTGCTGATGGTCTAATTTTGCTTTGCTTGTTTCTAGATCTGCCTGTGTCACCCTATAAAGCATGGAAGAAAATTCTTTGAACAGACATGTAGATTGATAATTTTACACACAGGATCAGCACTGCTTTATTTTCTAGATGGGGGTGGTCATGCCACCTCAATTAGAATTGAGAATGAATTAGCATCAAACCTACATTACCTCTTAAAGGGTATCATTTGGACTGGAACAGATTATACGAATAGTTCTCAGGCCTGAATTTTCATCAGCCTCTCCTCTTCACAGTGAGATGTTGCTGAGGAAATCTTAAGAAGGTCCAAATCATTGATGTTCTCAGTATCTAGCTCTAAAAATATGAAAATATTGGATGATCCTATCAAAGAGTACTCTAGGAGGGCAGAGAAATAGAGATGAACACTTAGCTGCTAAAGTAGTTAAATGCAAAATCCCAACTTTCGACAGTTGTGGATTTTCAAAAGTGGACTTTTTTTTAATATGTCTAAGAGCAACTGCTTAGTGAAGGATTTAACAGGAAATCTGAGGTGTAAGTGAAGAAGCAAATCAACTGACAAAGAGAGACTGAAACAATAACAATGAAAGCTCAGAGTTTTCAGTTTCTTGATGAAGCTGGCGATGGTTCATTCTGTACTATATGGCATTGTTATGCTTGTTTGTGTAGGTAAAAGAATTCTGAGCCCATAAATAAAACAGACTTGAAAATTCCTGTTAAAGAAGTTATAAAATGAAGCTTCTATCGTTTCAATATCGTAATGTGGTGGCTCACTTTTGAATTATATGTGTTAGGCTTTTTTCATTTAACAAAGATTTTAAAAATAAAAACTGAGTTCCAAAGACTATTAGGACCTGTAATACAGAAAACAAATTGCATGTTGGTGGAAATAATTAATTTAAAGAAATGGGAAACAAGCTAGAAGATGTACCAGAAGAAAGACCAAATTCATAATATCATGAAAACAAGTAAAATACTTTAGAATTAAGTTATCAAGAACTATGTAGTCTGTATATGAAGAAATGTTAAAATCCTATTATAGGAAATAGAAAGTTGTAAAAATGGTTAGAAATAAAAATATCAATGCTTCCGAGTTAATAACTATGGCAAAAATGCTTTTTGAAGTAGAAAAACTTATTTTAAACTAGACATGTAAAAACTAAAAGCAAGAATATCCAATGCAACTCTAAAACACTGATGACACATGAGCGGAAACTGGCTGTAATTATATGATAAAACATTCCAACAATTAGGACACTGATACTGACAGCTGAATATTCAAACAGCTCTAAAACAGAAATGAAAGTTTAGAAATAGTCACAAATTCATACTGAATTTTAGTATTTGATGGATTTGATGTTTTGCCTTGATGAAAGAATGTAGACTATTCAGTAAATGGTAATTGGACTATAGGTAGCCATATGAAAAATATGAAATGTAAAATTTATATAAAATATAAAATCCCTTATGACTTACACTGAAATAAATTTCAGATGGATCAATTTGAAATAAGAAAATTGTACTAAAAAATTAGACAAATAGTGGGGGAGGGTATAGCTCAAGTGGTAGACTGTGTGCTTAGCATGCATGAGGCCCTGGGTTCAATTCCCAATACTTCCTCCAAAAAAATTAAATGAATTAAATAAATAAATTACCCCCCCAAAATAAAGTTTAAAAATTAATAGATAAAAAAAAGTTAGACAAATGGCAAGATGAAGAAAACATCTGCAACTTATATCAGACAAGGAGATAATTTCTTTATGTTATAAGGAGTCCTTCATAGGCCAGTGAGAAAAAGAACAATCGCTTCACATGCAAAAATGGGCAAAAATGGTAGAAAAAAATACAGATGTTCACATTGACTGATTAACAAGAAGATGTGCAAATCAAAACTATGAGGTATGTGTTTCGCTTCTAAAGTTATCAAGACAGAACACATCTGCTGGGACACTGGGTTGGCAAGGGTTTGGGGAAACACAAATCTCTCATATTTGCTAATTACAGTGCAAATTGTACAATTATATATTAAAATTTTTAAATGAACACAAAACTCTGACCCAGCAAGTGCAGATTTTGGATTCTATCTTATAGATATATTTGCCCTGGTGCAAAGTGACTTATGTACTAGGATATTTGTTGCAGGATTGATGCAATCCTGCAAAAGATTGAAATGACAAAAGATTGAAATAACCTTAAAGTCCATCTGTCGGGTACTAGTAATTTAAGTCAAGGGACATATGTATAAAGGAATACTCTACAGTCACTAAAATAAAGAGGTAAATATTATTTTGACTAATAAGAGAAAATCTCCAGGATTTCTTATGAAGTGAAAAGAAGAAAGATGTGGGAACTGTGTACTTTAAATCATCACATGGGCTAAAAATAACAATTCTTCCCAGTCCCCATCTCTTACTGTCATGAAGCTTTGCCTCCTTTGCACAAAACTATAAAAATAAACTTTATCCCCTTCAATGACCTAGAGATGCTGTTAATTGTAGTGTACTATTTCTTCTTGGATTTTATTCTTACCTTATTGATTTATAATTTTTATTTGAAATTAGACCCTTACCCTCCATACCACAAAGTAAATGATTCTTACCAACATTTCAAAGTTTCCCTGCACGCAATAAACCACTTTGGTTTATCTCTGAAGGGGCTGCAAGAATAGGCAGGAAATTCAGTTCACAATGTTCATATAAACATTCAATTGTCTCTGAAACTATTTTTGGTTCCCTGGCATAAACAAGGGCTTTATCGGTCAGAAGAAAAAGCAGCTGGTTTCTGAGCATCGGTCACATTTCAAAGCAGCCCTGCTCGACTTTCACTTTCATTCTCAGTTGTATTAGCAGAATACAGAGTGTCAAGTTGTGTCTTGAAATTGACTGAGAAATTCCACATTCACAAGAAGGTGAGGATAAACTTAGACCTTGTCCTTTACAAAGTATTAATTAGAAGGTTAGAGAAGTCAAGAGGACCTGTACACATTTAAGCTGAACATTTTTCTGTTTCTATGTTACACTTTCATTTAAAGCTTTAAAAACTACAACAAAAGCTCTCATATAATAAAAAGGTGATGTATGACATCTAGTTATAAATGCTGTACCTCAAAAGCAAAGCAAACAGAAAACAACAAAGAAAACTGTTGCCTCTTTTACATCACAGTTAGCAAATAGAATCTGGACACTTTTGTGGAAACCCTGGACAATTTAAAACCTGATCTGAAATTCAGATTCTTACCCAGCCATCAGGAATACGGGCTCAGATGAGAAAATGAACAGTGTGTCAATGCCAGGGGCTGTATGCAACTTATATCTGAGAGAAGTTGGGGAATAACCCAACAGTTTACCTGTCTCTCCTCTTTACCTGTCTTGGTGTAGGTCTGTTTGGGTTCTTGTTTGGGGACCTCTATGCTTCCTATACTTGGAAATCTTCCAAGTCACTTATTCGTTCTTCTACATTATCTATTCTGCTTTTGACTGCCTTTAGCTTGGCTCTTACCTCAAACACTTTTGTGTTTTTCTGTTTTTTGAGTTTTGAGTTTTCTGTTTTTCATTGGCTCCTCTTTAGAGTTTCTATTTCCTTTTTTTAGTATTCTCTGTCTCTACTTATGGTCTCTCTTATTTCCTTCAGTGCTTTTATCACCCACTTATTGAAGTCGTGATCTAGTAGACTGTCAAGGTCTATCTAATTTTTATGTTCTTTCAGGGGACTTCTCTTGTTCTTTTAATTGGGAAGGGTTCCTTTGCTTCTTCATTTTACTTGTATTTCTCTGGCTCTGTGGATTTAGGAGTGTCAGTAATCTACTGTGATCTTGAAGTGCTCTTTTTTCTGTTTGTTTGTTTGTTTTTATTTAAAGTGAGAGTGTTCCTGTGTAGACTGTTTGTGTCTAATAGTTTTGTCGTGAGTGCTGTTCTTACTATGGCTGGTTGCCATGTCCTTCTTCCATGTGTGTTGGCTGTTATCCCTTTGATTAGGGGTGTGGTTGGTGGTGTGATCAGAGCCTGCCCTGATTGTTGTTGTTGAGTGGGGCCTCCTTTTTTTTTTATTCTGTAGTTGTCACAGTCTTGATAGGGTCCAGGTCTGCTCTCCTGTTGATGGAATACACACTTCTAGACCAGTTTCTGGGCTACGGAGTGTGGTAGGCAGGGTTCGAGCACTTCAGCTGAGAAGAAGAGTCACTCATTATGCCTCCGCAGAAGATGTCCATTGGGAGGTGCCCTCTGTGATATTATCTGTCACTTGTTATGTGTGCTTACAAAGTACTCTGTTGATGCTGCCTTTGTCTCTGCCTTAACTGCAGCAATGTCAGCCACCTGCTCTGGTGTGCCCCACTTTCTGGGCCCTTGGGCTGGGTGTACCTATTTGGGAACTTTATGTAAATGGAATCAAACAGTACGTATCCTATTGCGTGCGGTTTGTTTTACTCAATATAACTGTGAGGTTAATCCACCCCTCAAAAAATAAGAACAATCTCAAATAAACAACCTAACCTACCATCTAAAAGAATTAGAAGAAGAATAAACAAAACCTAAAGTCAGCAGAAGGAAATAAATAATAAAGATCAGGGAGAAAAAAAATAAAATAGAGATTTAAAAAACAGAAAAATCAATCAAACCAAGAGCTGGTTTTTTGAAAGAATAAACAAAATTGACAAACCTCTGGCCAGGCCCACCAAGAAGAAAAGAGAGAGGACACCAACAAGCAAAGTAAGACATGAAAATGGAGAAATAACAACCAACACCACGGAAACACAGAAAGTCGTAAGAGAATACTGTGAATGACTATATAGCAATAAATTGGGCAACTCAGAAGAAATGGACAGGTTTCTAGAAATATACAGTCCACCAAAACTGAATCAAGAAGAAACAGATCATTTGAACAGGCCAATCACTAGAAGTGAGATAGAATCAGCAATAACAAACCTCCCTGCAACAAAAGTCCAGGATCAGAAGGCTTCACTGGGGAATTCTATCAAACATACAAAGAAGAGTTCATACTTCTCAAATTCTTCCAAAAGACTGAAGAGGAGGAAATTCTCCCAAACTCATTCTATGAAGCCACCATCACCCTAATACCAAAGCCAGACAGAGACACTACCAAAAAAGAAAACTATAGGTCAATATCATTGATTAACATGGATGCAAAAATCCTCAAAAAATCTTAGCAAACAGAATCCAACAACACATAAAAAACATTACACACTGTGATCAAGCTGGGTTAATCTCAGGGACACAAGGATGGTTCAACATACGATCAATGTGATACACCACAAACAAGAAAGGACAGAAATCACATGATCATCTCAATAGATGCAGAAAAAGCATTTGATAAAGCTCAATACCAATTTATGATAAAAACTCTAACCAAGTGGGTGTAGAGGGAACATATCTCAACATAATAGAAGTCATTTATGACAAACCCGCAGCCCATGTAACACTCAGTGGTGAAAAGCTGAAAGCCTTCTTGCTAAAGAATCTGGAACAAGACAAGGAAGCCACTCTCACCACTTCTATGCAATGTAGTATTGGAGTCCTGGCCATCGCAATTAGACACGAAAAAGAAATAAAAGGTGTCCAGACTGGAAGACAAGAAGCAAAACTGGCATTATATGTGGATGACATGACACTATACTATACATAGAAAACCCTGAAAGCGCCACACAAAAACTACTAGAACTGATAAAGGAATTCGGCATGGTAGCAGGATACAAGATTAACATACAGAAATCACTGGCATTTATTTACACTAACAATGAAATATCAGAAAAGGAACATAAAGAAACAATCTCTTTTAAACTTGCATCTATGCTTTCCTGGGAAATTTTTTTTCCATAATATAGCAGACCATGTTAGCTGAAGGAAGATAGTTTAATATTTTAAACGTAGTGTCCTTAAGACCCATAGAATAAAGACTTGATAGGGGAGAAGGTACTAACTCAGTGGAGGAGAGGTGGCTTATGAAGGGTCTCATAGTGCATACAATTTTAAAGATCGTTTAGAGTTATAGTTTCTGACTTTAAACCCCACTGATGGTTGACTTCCTTACTTTCCTGCTTCATTCAGGACTGATCCTCGTGGACATCTTCAGCAGGATGATTCCATCTCTGGAAAACATCTGTCCCAGTGTGAGAACTCAGACTCTGCAGAGTGAAGTTCCAACAGAAACGGCTCAAAAACCGTCACAGGAGGCCTGTGCACAGGAGTCGGGGAAGAGCTTCACCAGGTGTGACAGCGCAGGGCCCCCAGTGCAGGACAGGGAAGTCTGCCTTAACAGCTGGTTCTGCACGCTGCCTCCTCGGCCTGGAGGCCCCTTCGCGGCTGGCGGGTCACTGCCATCCCGAGCCCGAGGGGCCAGATTCTTCCAGTAACAGAGTTCTAAAAGACTATATTGCTCTGTTCTCTCTTCTTCTCTTCCAAGCTCAGGCACTTTTTCTGGAAATCTGTCTGACCTCTGAGATAAAGTCAGTTACAGACACACAGATACCTTCCTTGCAAAGTTTCCTTATGTGCGTGAAACGCATTTAAGTTACTTAAAGCTTTTTTCTTTCTCTGTGCACTCTCTCCCATTCATAGTAACCCAGGTTTCTCTGGAAAGATTGTTTTACTGGATCTTTCTTTATCTTTTTTCTTGTTTTTGGTTTATTATTGTTAATCATATCGTGTAGATAGAATCACAGGATGTTACAGCTGTGAGGAATCAGAGATTAAATAATGCAAACCCAACGTTTCATAAGGAAGGCTCAGGGAGTTAAGAAACTTACTAGCAGCCTTAAAGAAAGTATTTCAGAATTTTTTCTCAGATGAGAGTAACACAAGTTTTTTTAAACAGTTTTTTTAAATTGAAGTATAGTTGATTTACAAAGTTGTATTAGTTTCTGTTGTATGGCAGAGAATATATTCTTGTATGTGTTATATATATATATATAAATTATTTTCCAGATTCTTTTCCATTATAGGTTGTTACAAGATATTCAATATAGTTAACTGTACTATACAGTAGGTCTTGTTTATCTATTTCATGTATAGTATTGTGTATATGCTAATTCCATCCTCCCAATGTATCCCTCTCCTCCACTCTTCTCTTTGATAATCATAAGTTTGTTTTCTGTATCTGTGAGTCTGTTTTTGTTTTGTAAGTAAGTTCATTCTTATCACTGTTTAGATTCCACTTATAAATGATACCATGATATTCATTTTTCCCTGTCTGACTTACTTCACTTATGTGATATTCTCTAGGTTAATTCACGTTGCTACAAATGGCATTTCATTTTTATAGGTGAATAATATTTCATTTTATATACATATTATATATAGAAATATTTCCATGTCTTGGTTATTGTAAATGGTGTTGCTGTGAACACAGGTGCAGGTATCTTTTTGAATTTGAGGTTTTTCTGCTTATATGCCCAGGAGTGGGATTGCTGGGTCACATGATAATTCTATTTTTAGTTTTTGAAGGAACCTCCATACTTTTCTCCATTGGCTGCATCAAACTGCACTCCCACCCATAGTGCAAGAAGGTTCCTTTTTATCCACACCCTCTCCAGCATTTATTGTTTTTAGACTTTATGATGATGGCCATTCTGATCAGTGTGAGGTGATACCTCACTGGTTTTCATTTCTCTGATAATTAGAGATATTGAGCATCTTTTCATGTACATATTAGCCACCTGTGTATCTTCCGTGGAGAAAAAGCTATTTAGGCCTTCTGCCCACTTTTCAATTGGTTTTTTTTTTTTCTTTTATATTAAGCTGTATGAGCTGTTTGTACATCTTGGAAATTAACCCTTTGTCAGTCTCATTGTTTACAAATATTTTCTCCCATTCCATAGGTTGTCTTTTCATTTTGTTTATGGTTGTCTTTCTGTGCAAAAGCCTTTAAGTTTGGTTAGGTCTCATTTGTTTATTTTTGCTTTTGTTTCCATTACTCTAGGAGATGAATCCAAAAAATATTGCTATGATTTATGTCAAAGAGTTTTCTACCTATGTTTTCCTCTAGGAGTTTTATCTTATCTGCCCTTAATCCATTTTGAATTTATTTTTATATATGGTGTTAGGGAATTTTCTAATTTGACTCTTGTATATGTAGCTCTCCAGTTTTCCCAGAACACCTTATTGAACAGAAAGTCTTTTCTCCACTGTATATGCTTCCTATGTCATAGATTAATTGACCATAAGTACATGGATTTATTTTTGGGTTTTCTATCCTGTTCCATTGATCTATATGTCTGTTTTTGTGCCAGTACCATACTATTTTGATTTGTGACCCAAAACAATCTACAGATTCAATTCAATTCTTATCAAAATTCCAGTAACATTTTTCATAGAAATAGAACAAATAATCCTAAAATGTATAGCATCTCAAAAAACCCTGATTAGCAAAGGTAATCTTGAAAAAGAAGAATAAAGATGGAGGCATCACACTTCTAGCTTTTAAATGTATTACAAAGATATATTAATCAACATAGTACGGTATTGGCATGAAAAGAGACACATAGATCAACAGAACAGATCTGAGGGCCCAAAAACAAATCCACAGATATATGGTTAATCATTTTACAACAAAGGAGCCAAGAAGATGCAACAGGGTAAGAACAGTCTCTTCAATAAATAGTGTCAGGAACACTAGGCAGCCACATACAAAAGAATGAAACCAGGTCACTATCTTTCACCATACACAAAAATAAACTCAAAATGCATTAAAGACTTGAAGAACCTGAAACCATAAAATTCCTAAAACAAAATATAGGTGTAACCTACTTGACATTGGTCTTGGCAAAGGTTGTTTTTTTTTTTTTTAATTTAACACTAAAAGCAAAAGCAACAAAAGCAAAAATAAACAAATGTAGCTACATCAAATGAAAAAGCTTCTGCACAGCAAAGGAAACTATCAGCAAAATGAAAAAGCAGAATGGGAGAAAATATTTCTAAGTCATCTATTTGATGGGGTTAATACCTAAAATATATAAAGAACTCGTACAACTCAATAGAAGAAAATCTGATTAAATCTGGGCAGAGAACCTGAATTAACACTTTTCCAAAGAAGACAAAGGCTTAACAGTTACATGAAAAATGCTCAACATCACTAATCATCAAGGAAATGCAAATCAAAATCACAATGCGATATCACCTCACACCTGTTAGAATGGCTATTATCAAAAAGACAATAAATAACAAGTGTTGATAAGGGTGTGAGGAAACACAGGTATAAATTTCATACAGCCACCATGGAAAAGAGCAAGAAGCTTTCTCAAAAGTTAGTTCACAGTGTAACAGAAGAATTGGCCCGGTGGGAAGTGACAGAAGGCACGCACTCAGAGGATCAGAAACGACTGGCTTTTCCGCCCCGGTGCCGGCCCAGCGGAGCCACCTCCAAAGGCTGAGCACCCGGCCGGGTTCTGACGGTTTTACTTACACTTGCCAAGCTCCCAGGTATTGTGCATTCAAAGTGGGGCTGGGAGCAGTAGGTTTTCCCCTTTCCCGCTGCTGGCGGATGCAAGCAGAGCAAGATTACAGAAGCCAGCGGCGGGCAGTGCCCGCTGAGCAAGCGTGCGGGCTTTGTCCTTGCTTGATTTCCCCCCTCATTCCCCGCTCTTGATTCTCAAGCTGTCTTTTAGCAGACTTAGAGAATATCATCATGCAGTTCCTCTTGATTTCTCAGCTCTCGGTTCCCCTTTAAAAACAGTTGTGAGGTGGTTTTCTTTTCTACTGTGGCCTCAGTGAAGCCTGTCGCTATTCAGGTTAGGAGAGGCAGTAAGCAGGGGAGCAGGAGGCATCCAGGCGGTATGACCAGGAGTAATCCCACCAGGGTCTTTAATCCCCCCATCAAGGGGAACCATCCCCTAAGGAGATTATTATTCATCCCAGCCTTTCCGTCTTTGGACAGGGACGTGAGCTGTTTTTCTGATATTTTTGGCTATTTCAGTTACTGCTTTCCTATTGTAATTTATTTGCGGACAACAATGCATTTGGTTAGACTTTCCATATATCCCCCCTTCCTCAGCCAGCAGATAATCCAGTGCCAGGCGATTCTGGTATGTGGCTTTTCTCATCTGAGTTTGTTGCTTCGCTAGCAGTTCCAGGGCGGTGGCAGTTTCATCAGTAATGATGTCTAGGACTGCGTGGAGTCTGATAATTCGATGTAGCATGTATATTGGGGTTCTGTATCCCCAGCTGCCATCTTGTGCCCAAGTGGCCGTCCACAGTATTTAATGACTTGCTGGGGGCCACTCATCCCCTTCCCAACTCTGCCTACCACCTAGTTTAAGGGCACGTCTTGTTCTGATCAGGTCATCGTAGATTGGGACTCCCAGCGAGTCTTGCAGGGCCTTGGGGAGGAGGAAGAACCCTGGCTGTATGAACCCTACTGTACACGTGCCTCCCCAGTTGGGCAGGAGTCAGGAGTGGGCTCTGTTCCCACATGTCCAGAAAAGCCATCCTCGGGGCTGGCCAGACATCAGAGTGGGAAGGGTTCAAATGTGTCCAGTACCAATCTCGGCCTGGAACAGCTAGGAAGGGGGTAATGTTACCTGAGTTCTGGGTGCAGCTAAGTATAACAGGATCTGAGTTAGGGCTGCTAAAATTATATTTCTGGTTGTCCTTTTGAGGGGCTCAGAGCCAAGCAGGGGCCTCTGGCCAGCACTGAGTTTTCCCTGAGCCCTTGCGGATAAGGACCCTTTTACATGGAGCACCTCCTACTCAAGTGTAGTTTGCTCCTTGTCGCACCAGACATTCCCGGCCTTCGACCCCAGAGGCCAGTGTCCAGACGCGACTGAGCCCACCTTCCCGTTTGTTGGTGGTTTGGTTCCACTGCACAATGAGGGAGGCGTCTGTGGCCGTGCCTTTCCATGGCCAGGCTTCATTCATCAGGGCTCCCCCGCATACCCAGCAGTTAGTTACATTCAGTTCTTTGGCTATTTCCTCTCCCAGATGTATGAAGAGGCTACCTCCGATAGTGGGCAACC
Source organism: Camelus bactrianus (assembly GCF_048773025.1). Taxonomy (NCBI): domain Eukaryota; kingdom Metazoa; phylum Chordata; class Mammalia; order Artiodactyla; family Camelidae; genus Camelus; species Camelus bactrianus. The sequence continues at coordinate 25,306,935 of NC_133547.1, read as the reverse complement.
CTAGTGTTTGTTTTAGGGAGGTTCAGAGCTGGTCATAAAGCCCAGCAGATCCAGATGTTGGGGAAGGGCAAGAGGTGTTTGCTGGTGTTTGTTGCCTTACCCAATCAACTGTTTTTTGGACTGCCTCTTGATGGTCCTGGTCTTGTTTTTTTCTTTCCCCATCGGACATCCCATAATGGGTTATTTCATTTTGGTCGGGGCTGGTTCTTTTTAGGCAGCAACCAAGGACTATAGTGAGGCAAATCCCTAACAGGAAAATATAAGCAAGGAGACAAAGTCCAGTACTGGGATCAGTCCAGCAAACAGTGGTTACTGGGTCCAGTGATGGAGTCCTCAGGCTTCAGCCGTGCGTGGACCCATCAGCTTCCGCTGTGATCGGAGCAGGGCTTTGCTGTCTTTTTAAGAGTGCCTTGCAGAGGACTGTCCTGGTTGGGGAATCGCCCTCCACTCTTGATGGTCAACATCTGGCAGGTGGGCTGACTTCACTCAGGAGTGGTGGATTCAGGTGTTTAGACCTGCAACTTTGAGGGCTGTGGGAGACTTTAGTATGACTAAATAGGGCCCCTTCCAGGTTGGTTTGAGGGGTTCCTTTTTCCAATCTTTTATCCAGACCTGATCTCCTGGCTTGTAGGAGTGAACAGTCATTCCCAATGACATGGGTCTCCTATCTGTTACCCATCTGTGTACTTCGAGAACAGTCTCTCCTAGTCCTTGCCAGTGTTTACGGATCTCTAAGTCTCCTAGTTCCTGAACATCTCCCTTGAGTTTAACCAGTGGGGGTGGTCTCTCATACAAGATCTCAAAAGGGGAGAATCCTGTTCTTGCCCGGGGGTGCAGTACCCCCACAGGGGAGCCATGGGCAGCAAATCAGTCCAGGGCAGGTTGGTTTCTTGACAGAGTTTGGCCATCGTCTGTTTGAGGGTCCAACTCATACGTTCTACTTTCCCTGAACTCTGGGGCCTGTAGGCCGTGTGTAAGTTCCACTGTATGCCCAAGGTTTCTGCCGCCTGCTGTACTACTTCAGCCACGAAGGCAGGGCCGTTGTCTGATCCCATGGTCAGTGGCACTTTTTCTGCGAACCCTTCCAGTTTCTGAAGTTTTAGTCTCATGTCAGTTTGGGCCTGTCCTACAAAGGCAGCATTAACCACATGCTGCTTCTCAGCGGCTTCTGGGTTAAAAGGGGTATAAATTCTGAAGGCTTCACACAGCCTTTCATAGAAGTCGGCTGGATTCTCATCTGGCTTCTGCAGGACCTCGGTGGTCTTAGCCATATTTGTGGGCCTTTTTGGCCCCTGTCCTCACCCCTTGGAGGAAGGCTAGTCGGTATCTTTCAAGCTGGTTCTTCCGTGTTTGGGTCCCAGCGTGGCTCCTCATCTGGCAGGGCTTCTCGCGCCCCAGCTTCTATGTCTAGATGCCCAGCTGGTGCCTGCGTTTGGAGCCACTTTCTAGCTTCAGTGACAATCCGTCTGCTCGACAATTCCCTTGAGACACCAAGACATTTCACTTCTGGTGTCCTTTGCAGTGGATGACTGCTCCTTCCTTTGGTTCCCAAACTATTTCTAACGGGTTTAAGATTTCATCTTGGTTTCTGATTCCTTTCCCCCGGCGGCGAGGGGTCCTCTTTCCTTGTATGCAGCCCTAAGCGCACACAACGCAGCAAAGGCACAGCAAGGGTCTGTGTGCATGTGAGCCCGCTTGTCTTCACCGAGCTCCAGGGCTTTTCCTAAGGCCCAGAGTTCTGCCCCTCGAGCTGACCATCCCTAAGGAAGAGCTTTTGCCTCCAGGACCTTAAAGTCGGAGACCACAGCACATCCAGCGTATCTTTTGCCTTCCTGTATAAAACTGCTGCTGTCAGTATACAGGATGAGGTCGGGATTTTGCAGGGGTCTGTCTGACAGGTCTGCCTGGCTGGAGTAGACCTCATCAAGTGCTTCCAGGCAGTCATGCTCTGGGGGCCCCGCTGCTGTAAGCAAGAAGGTGGCAGGATTAAGAGTCTTTACAGCTTCCAGCCTCACCTGTGGGTTTGCACATAGTAGCCCTTGGTATTGGGTCATTTGGGCATGAGTTAGCCAATGCTGTCCCCTAGTGTCCATTAGAGTGATGACAGAGTGTGGGACCTTGACATTCAAGTTTATCCCCCCTCTTGTAGGGTTCCGTCAGGGCCTACTCTCTGAGGGTCCCTTGTCTCCGGGAGAGGCATCTGCATTGCTGCCGGGGGTCTTGGTCCCTGAGCTGCTGATCTGAGATGCTTTCCTATGGGTTCTGGTGACCCTGGCAGTGAAGACGGGGCAGCTGCTGGCGGGGGTGAGACAGATGGAGGAGGACTGTCTGGTAGATGAGGCTCCCCATTTTCAGGTAGTGGGGCACTGGGGACATATGGTGGCGGCAATGAAAGGGTATCTTCTGAATCCCCCTGTAATATTGGGGGCTTCTGTCTTCGCCGCGAAGTCTTACTTTCGCTTTGAGGCACGAGGACCTTCCACTGTCCCTGACTAGTGACGCAGAACCGGACCCAGTGAGGCTTAATCTGGGCTATTTCCAACCATTGGTCTAAATATGGAAACTGGTCCGGGTGGCCTGGGTCACCAGTGACCACCTTATACTGCTCTGGCCCGGGGGACATCTGGGGTGCCCTCGGGGGGCCATCCCACACCGAATGGGGCCACTCTACCGTGTAGAGTATGCAGTCTCCCGGGGGTCAACTCTGCCTCACAGTCTCCCGAGAATCTCTTCTTACGGTTCCCAATCATACATTCCAGAACAGCGGCCCCGGGGTTAGCAAGCTAGCGCCCTCGCACAGTGAGCGGTGCCAAGACAAGCAAGGGGGGACTTCCGTTTGTCCGCCCGGCCGCTCCCCTCGCCGGGATTTAGGCGCCTCTTGGCGCTGGCAGGTCTGTACACGCCCCTGACTCCGCTCGGGCTCGCCGGGAGGGACAGTGCCCCCCGGACTCGGACACGGCCCTTAGCCGTGCGCGGCTGCCGCGGAACCACAGGCTGGGACTCACGCTGGCTCCGCAGCGGATGCCGTGGGGCGCGGTCATTCACACGCACAGCCGCACAGCATTTAAGGCGTCCCCCCAGGAGCTCCCTGGCCTGTGCGGCGAGCGCGCCGCTTGGGAGGTGATCCAGCTCCCCTTCCGCCTTAAAGGCGGGCCTGAACTCGGTCCTGGGTCCCCGGGGACACTTACGCGATCTGACATCCGGCAGAGTTTTCTGTCCTCCAGTGAGTCCGCGCGCGCGCGCAGCCGCGGCCGCCCGTGTCGAGCCCGGCGAGGGATGGGGTCCAGCAAAGTCGCTGGCAGGCGCCTTTTCCTTCCCATCGCAAGGGCCCGACACTAGCGGCCCCTCGCTGGCCCCCGGCAGCGGTGGCTCAAGGGGCCAGCGCGGCTGCCGGCTTCCTGGCCGGTGCCCCAGAAGCGTAATGGGAGAGTTCTGCCGGGAAGAGACAGAGGGCACGCGCTCGGAGAATCAGAAAAAACTGGTTTATTCCACACCCGTGCTGAACCAGTTTTTTCTGATTCTCCGAGCGCGTGCCCTCTGTCTCTTCCGGGCAGAATTCTCCCATTACAACAGAACTATCATATGATCCAGAAACTCCAGTTCTGGGTACATCTCTGAAGGTTACAAAAACACTGTCCTGAAGAGACATATTCACCTCCATGTTCAAAGCAGGATTATTCACAATAGTCAAGATGTGGAAATCACCTAATTATCCATCAACGAATGACTAGATAAAGAAAGTGGAGTGTGTATATATGATGGAATATTACTCAACCATAATAAAGAAGGAAATGCTGCCATTTGTGACAACATGGATAGACGCTGGGTGTATTATGCCAAGTGAAAAATAGGTCAGACAGAAAGACAAATACTGTGTGATCTCACTTCTATAAGGAATCTTAAAAACAAAACAAAATAATGAGCTGAACACATAGAACAGACTGGTGGTTGCCAGAGGTGAGGAGAGGAAGGGTAGAATGTGTTAAGGTAGTCAAAACTTACAAAATTCTGGTCATAAATAGTTCCTGGGATGTAATACACTGCATGGTGACTATAGTTAATAATACTATACTGCATATCTGAAAGTTGCTAAAAGAGCATATCTTAAAAGTTCTCCTCATAAGAAAAAAATGTAACTATATGTGGTCATAGATGTTAACTAAAATTTTTCTGGTAATCATTTTGCAATATATACATAAATCATTGTGTTGTATACCTAAAATTAATCAGTGTTACATGTCAACTAGATCTCATTAATAGTAAGAATAAAAACATAGAGAACTTTCTATTATTAATATGTTGGGTGGATGATAGATTTAAGTAGAGCTAAGTCACGAAGCTCTGGAAAACAATGAGCCAACGCTACCAGACAGTGATTGAAAATAAGGAAGATAAACCAAATAAATATTTGCATGTGCAGGAGGACTGGATTTGAGGGAGGCGAGGGAGGCAGTAGATTGCGTTCATCTAGAATGAAGTCTCCTTATAGGCGTTATGATGCTTCTGGTTTGTTTCCTGCTTCTCTGTGAACACTGCACTATGCAGCAGGTATTCAAGGTGCTGGCTCTGAATATTTGCCTGACTGAAGAAAGGTGCAGTTACAAACATCTGTTGACCATATAATAACTGATTATTTTTAAATTTCTTTAAAATTATTTAGCATTTGTTTTATCTATTTAGGTAGTTGATTTTTTTCATTGAAGTTATACAGCAATATATTCTGTGTGTCAAACTCAAGTTTTCTCAGAAAAAAATTATATCAGAATCCCTAATTGCTTAGCAAGAGATGACCTGAATTGCATAGGATGGCTGGCTTCTTAAAAACAAACAAAAGTGGTATAGTCACATAATTCAGACATACTTTGGGGTTATAGTCACTGTTAATATTGGGCTTATTATGGTTTCTTACAGCCCCGAGGACAGTTTGGAGTAGAAAAAGTGCAAATGGGTTCAAAGTTCTCTTCCATCAACCATGTGCAGTTTCTGGGAAATCAGCCGAATAACAGCCAGCCCACCCACCAGGAAATGCCCTTTAGAATCTTCTAGTCATTGAGTTTGGCGTGTGGTTTCAGTTTCCTGCAGTGACGTTTGTTTCATAAACCCTTTCCACTTTTGGTTTCTGTTTCCTTTTCTAATCCTCTGCCTTCTGGCAGGGAGTGGAGTGGCATGGAGAGAAAAGAAATCCCTGGGACTGGAAAAGAAAATAGTGTATCAGAAACCAACACAGCTAAACTAAGGAACAGAGTTAGAACTCTTACCAAGCTCTCATCGAAGCATCTTCCTTACCAGCTCTAAAAGATTCCTGCTCCTGATTTTATAGTTAAGGTAAGACTGGGGCAAGGGTGGAAACACATTTGCGAGGATCAGGAAGTCTTAACAAGTCTGCTTATGATACAGTGCTGCTGAGCTTGACGTGGACTGTAACACCTCATTAAAGGCTAAACTGTGGTGTGGGCAGACAGGGAGCAGAATTCATTAAGCGCTAGTTCCATTTTCTTGTGGCTGAGTTAGACGCAAGCATGTGCAGGGACTGAGGATTTGAATTGTCTTCACACTATTTTTCTTCCTTTGCCACCCTAAGGTCTATGGGGATCATAATTGCCACTGAAGTTACCTTCGTCTTTGATAAAGCCCAATTAAGTTCCTTCAAATTGCAGCTTGAACTTTTCAAGAATTATGACCATACTATTTTCATGAGAAAGAGCAATGAATGAGATGTAATGTATATGGCTTACTTACATTGGTAAGGACAAAACAAGAGAAGAAAAAAGTTGAAACCTAGAATGAACAATGAAGAGGTTTCAAGAAAAAGGCTGTATATTTTAGCCATAGTCCTGCACTTTGTTTGAAGATAGATTTCTTCCTTTAGAAAAAACCCTGAATTAATTAGTTTTGATTTCTCGACACTCACTCACTCCATAAGGCCTTTTGTGTTGGACCTTGTTTCTACCACTATATTGACTCTACTATTATGATCACTTAATACAACAGTTGCCCCCCTTGACCACTCAATACTGTCTGCCAATTTTGCTTACTCGTTGGAACTCTCTCCTTCTTTGGATTTCTTACCATGGTACATACTTCACATATCTCCTTGTTTGATTTCCATTTTTCTCCTTAATAAGAGCTTTTCCCTTCTCCTACAAACTCAAACTAAAAACAGCACAAAGCAAAGTGAAAGTAAACAACAATAACAAAAATAACACAAAACCCATGTAGCATTAATACTGAAAACAAAGTTTTCTGCTAGAAACTCTATCAGTAACATCAGTAACTCTTCTGAGCCTTTTCTTCTATATTTCTTGGCATTTTCCTTCTTTACACATTTTTTTCCTTTTCTGAAGCATTCTCTCTGTTTTGAAAGCTAGCAGTTATACTGACATAAATGAATATTTATTTACTAACTTTTTTTGAAGATAGGCTTAGTGGAGTGCCAGGCATTCCACTTAATACCAGTGTCACACAGACAGCCAGGTGCTCTGAGATTAGAAATCATGTCTGTCCTATTTGAAAGACAAAATGTGTATTTGTGTGTGTGTGTGTGTGTGTGTTCAGATGCATTCTTGCATGGTTTTTACTTACAAAAAGTTATAGGGCTCTAATAGAGTTAGGGTGAGTGCATCTCAGAGCACACATCACAGGCTGAGTTATAATGGCAGAGCAACAGTTAAATATGGGGCTCAAACACAGTGAATATGCAAAGATGTTTTGGAGATTGGGCTGTCCTAAAGCCATTACAGATGTTACATACAACATCTGGGGTCAATATATAAAATACTTCCATTAATATAGTTATACAGCATTAATGGATTCATTAAGAGGTCTGAAAATTCAGACAAATTAGTTTCCTTTCCCACTAGTGATATAATCCCAAAGCTAAGGAGTCGATAAACTCCCAATATCTGCAAATAGGTTTAGATTGTGTATCTTCTGTTTGTCTAGCTGATTGTTGTAGCTCATCAGTGCCAGGTCTCCATATCTTTCTAATGTAAAAATGATTATGACCCTTGCTATATGCAAATCAGACCACAGAATTCAACAAACATACGGTGCCAATATTGCATTGTAAGTGGACTAGAGTGAAAAGAGACTTGGCATTTGAAAATGTAAAATTATGTAGAATCCCCTCTTTTTGGATTTGGCTTGGACTGAACATTTCCTGGCTCCCATGCCCTCATGCTGTGCCATTTGCAGTAGATCTATTGTCTGCTCCCAGGTACTTTCTGTTTTTATTTATCTGTCACCTGGATAATCTCTGGGGCATGGGCTTTGAGGATGGGGAGGGTATGGGGCTTTATAATTTTTTAAGAAGCCATTTTTACAGTTTGCTAGCAAGGGAATCCAGACCTTTTCATTGTAATATTTCAGTTTAAAAAAGGCAAGCAGATGGTGGATTTTTAGCTTCTGTTGGAAATAATCACTTCTAACATGGAAGAAAATTGTTCTTTACGGCGTGGCAAGGCAGAAAAGCAAGCATTTGTTTAAATCTCAGATAGCTTTCAAATGTTTTATCAGGGACTCCTTAGGTTACAAGAATTGACACCTAGAAATTAGAAAATAAATGGTTATATACTATTTATGAAGGTATTTTCACTCACTTTCCCATTTATAAAATAATTGTTTTCATTAAAATTTTGATTGAATAATGCACATTAATAGTCACATATATATGTGTGTGTGTATGTATATATATATAACTATAAATTAAAGCTTTAAGAAGTAAGCAACTATTTGTTAGATAATGCTACATAATGACCTGGCAGGATTTAGTATAATACACTGTGACTGGACATAGCCCTAAACTGGAGAAAATCAAGCTGATATTGGGTAAAAGCAAGAAGTGTAATATAACAAATAGTGATCATAAAGATTCAATCTGGGGATTCAGGGAGACCAAAAGTGAGGCACAGAAGCCAGCCAAACACCAATGGGGAAGAGTCAGACTCAGACTAGCAGTGGATCAGAAAATGGTTCTCCACACACCCATCAAATAATTCAGAACCAGTGGGGTGGCCTACAGCAGAACTCCGGAAGGCCTAGGACTTATTTTACCCTGACCCTCTGTGCTGTCTTTTAAAAAAATTTCTTCAGAAACTTAGACCATGCTGGGGAGTAGTATGTCTGCAAATTGAGGAAGCAAAGTGACTTTTCTCTGGTTAAAAACTAGAAATTTCAACCTATCCCCTCTCTTCCCCTGCAGATCAGGTGACACCCGGACATGGCCCCAGTGATCCACATGCCAGAACCCTTGTGCCTCGTTAAGAACACTAATGGGCGGCTGGTGGCTAATCCAAAAGCTCTGACCATCCTGTCTGCCATCACGCAGCCTGTGGTGGTGGTGGCCATCGTGGGCCTCTGCCGCACAGGCAAATCCTACCTGATGAACAGGCTGGCTGGGAAGAGCAAGGGTGAGTGACCGACAACAGCAGAGCCCCCTGAGTCCCTCCTGTCCACCCACACTCCCAGCGTTGAGGACGACGACGGGAGGAGAGGAAGTTAGACTGGGGTGGGGGTGGGGGAATAGGGAAAGCGAATGTTTGGGCCATAGCTGGCTAATTATCTCCTGGGAGATAAAGTGTAAGAAGTCTGTCTCTAACATATCACCTCTTTTTAATTTTTTTCTTAGTCTCTTCTTGGAAAAATCATACTACTTTCCAATTATAAGAAGTAAGACATCAATGAAATGACTTCTACACTTGTAACTACAAACAATTAAAATTTTAGTAGCGTAGTATTCTTATTAACAATCCATACAATTTCCAATCTATGGTACTTCATATTCCTTTATCTCATCCCTCTACGATAATTCAGACCAATGCCGCTTATATTTTCTGCCATCTTCCCTTGTTGCTTTCCTCAAACTCTGGCTCAGTTGTCAAGAAAGGGTCCAATTTCCAAACCCACTCATCTGTTACAGCCTCTGCACTCCCCCTGCAGGCTTCTCTATCAGATCCACAGTGCAGCCTCACACCAAGGGCATCTGGATGTGGTGTGTGCCTCACCCCAAGAAGCCAGACCACACCCTGGTTCTTCTTGACACCGAGGGACTTGGTGACGTAGAGAAGGTAAGGGACTAGGGTTCCTTTTTAATCAACCTCCTCATCTTTCAATGTTCGTTACGCAGGGAGATTTCCTTTTTTTTTTTTTTTTGTACTTCCACTTGATTTTATTTTCCACCTTATTTTCCCCTTCTACTTTTAAAAGGCAAAGTTCAGAAACCTGAAGTAAGAAAAATATATGGATATACCAGAATCATGATTGGGAGGCTAACAAAGAGCTAGACAGTTAACCGAAATGCAGAAAGATGGTGCAAACAAAATCACTGTCACAAGTCTGAACCTGCAGAGGATGGAGATTAGCAGTGAGCGCTGGGTTACCAGGACTTGAGTCCAAATCAGGACCCTGGAACTTGGAGCTCTCAGACTTTGATAAGAAACATTAAGTCTCCTCAAATCTTCGATTTCCCCTTTTTTCTTGTCCATTTTGTTACTTGCACAGGAGATAAACGGGGCTTTTCCATTCTGTGCTGGGAAGTGCAGAACAACCGGCCCCCTGGGGAAAAAGCCTCGATTTGCAGCACTTGCCAGTTTTCTAAATACTCCCATCACAGCTGAATGCAGGCTGCCAAAGAGAAGTCGCCAGACTCAAGGCTCGGAGTCGATGTGCACAATGTGAATCGGTAGGAGCTGGTTCGAGCACGAAACTGGATCTTTCCCTTGAACTTCTCCTGTTTTTTATGTCTTCATTTTGCTTTTGATTTACTACAATTCAAAATGGTCAACCCGTTTTTGCTTTCGTTTCTTCATCTGTAATGTGGAGATAGTATGTAAAAACTTCTCTCACAGCGTCGTTTTGAATATTAGATAAGATCAGTAATGTGAACTGCCCTGTGTGGAAAAATTACACTGTAAAATTGATGTATGTTTTACGTATACAGGCCAACTTTGTTTTACACAATAGGAAATCTTGATTTTAAGTACTCTGGTTATCTTCACTAAATTTGACTATCCATTTTGAAAATACCAGTTATGAGAGGGACTGGTAAGTTAACAGTATATGGCTTTGTATAAAATGATCAATGCTAATGATGGAACTATTCAAAGTTCACATGTTTCTCACAACCATTTTTGTTTATCTTGTTTCGCACTTGTAGCTCAGGGGCCCGTTTTTAATAATTGTCCATATGGCAATGCCATGAGACATGACTGAGATTTGTTCTGACCTCTAGGGTGACAAGAAGAATGACACCCAGATATTTGTACTGGCACTGCTACTAAGTAGCACCTTTGTATACAATACCATGAACAAAATTGACCAGAGGGATATCGACCTCTTGCAGTATCCTTTTGTGGTTCAGGACGGCACCAAAGCCAGAGAGAACGCCTCTGTTCACCGTCTGTGTTCATGAGTCCTTGTGAATCAAACATAAAATGAAAACACTACAAACGTTAAAAACACAGGATAAAGACTCTTTATGTTTGCTGATGAAATGAGGAATTGGTACAACTCAAAGGGCATATAAAAGTACAGGCAGGCGCGGAGCTAGGTGCGGCTTAGACGCAGCCCTATTTGCAACAGTTTTCCTTGATTGCATCTCAGCTATGTGACGGAGCTGTCAGGTCTGCTCAGAACAGTATCCTCACCTGATCTTGATGGGATAGAAGATGCAGCTGACTTTGTGAGCATCTGTCCAGACTTAGTGTGGACTCTGAGAGATTTCTACCTTGACCTGGAAGCACATGGGCAACTTATCACAGCAGACGAGTACCTGGAAAATTCACTGAGGCCAAAGCAAGGTAACAGAGACTTCAGTTTTGGAAAGAGAGAGAAAAGTAACACAAGATTTACCTCCTGTGTGTTTCTGGTTAAATTTATAATTTCCTATATTGACTAAAACGGACTAAACTACCAAATAAATAATTAATACTATTAACTTAAAGTGAACTAATAGATTCAGTATTAAATTGTGTGCCCACCTCTTCTTGAAGCAAATTACTTTTTCATTTTCCATTTTGATTTCCTGATTGATCCCCATTTTAACTTTTTGCTTAGGGTTTGTAAAGATACAGTGAAACAAATAAGATCTGGTAGAAGGCACATTTATTTGTGGGAAATGCACTAAAATGAATATTACTCTTATATAAATAAATGCTCTTTTTCCTTCCTCAGGCACGGATCAAGGTCTTCAAAATTTTAATTTGCCCCGTCTGTGTATACAGAAATTCTTTACAGTGAAGAAATGCTTTATTTTTTATTTACCCACTCTTCGAAAGAAGCTTGCCCAGCTTGAGACACTGCGTGATGACGACCTGGATCCTGAATTTGTACAACAAGTGGCAGATTTCTGTTCCTACATCTTCAGCCATTCTAATGCTAAAACTCTTTTGGGAGGCATTAAGGTTAATGGATCTCGTGAGTACCTTTTTAAGGATTTTCTTTTAACTCAAAATAGAGAATGGGAGCACTGTTGTAACTTTCCCCTTCCACTGTCAATGCTGGAAATGCATTGTTAGCTACTTCCAAGAAAATCATATGTGTTATATTGATTAAATTTCAGTCAGTCACAAAAGTATTTCTAGTGCTTTTTAGCAGTGCCTCCAAAGTAAGATAAAATAGGAATGTAATCGGAAGAAAAGGTCAAGTTTAAAAAGTTCTACCTGTAAGTGGTCCAGTGTTGAACCTGACTGACCCACATGGCAGTTGGCAGCATTTCTTACACCAAAATGGTGGATACTTACTGTGTGTCACAGCCTTTGAGAGGAAGAAGAAGAAGACACAAACATTTTCTGTAGAAATGGAATGTACCTGATACAAACATTAAGCAAATAGATGCCAAGTGTGCCTAGAAACCTTAAAGAAGTCTAGACAGACTTCTTGATTCAGTTGTTCCTAAATACTGTATGTTTCAGAACTCTATAAATTATTGCTGCGCTCTAGAGGGAACGAAAGTGTACAAAGGACAATGAAGACAAACAGGAACGTTGCAACAAAGAGTACGGTGATCTGGTCTAATTTGCCTACTTTGTGTTTTTTCTGATGAGGGTAACACTCATACCAGCTTTACATGTTGAAGTGGAAGAGAAAAGGGAACTCTGAAGGGAACAGAAACCCGCAGTAGAGAGAAAGAAAGGGAAGAGTCAAAGGCAAAAGGTCATAGTATTCTAATCAGAGGAATACACATAACTTTATATAAACATTTGCTCATTCTCTATGAGAAAATGATGAAATGTGCATGCTCACATAGATCTTGAACTTTCCCCTTTGAAGACTTTCTTTTCTCAAAAAATGAAAGATATATCTTCTTGGTCACATAATTTCTCAAAGGAATTTATTTGGACCACTTGAATACTGTGCAGAAATGTTGAATATGTTAAATTAGCATTCTCAGAATTACTCACTTCAGAGCATGTCCTTTGACTCTGCAAATAATTCAAGCATCTCTTCCTCCTATAAAGGTCTAGAGAGCCTGGTGTTGACCTACGTCAATGCCATCAGCAGTGGTGATCTGCCCTGCATGGAGGATGCAGTCCTGGCCTTAGCAGAGATTAAGAACTTAGCTGCAGTGCAAAAGGCCATTGCCCACTATGACCAGCAGATGTTCCAGAAGGTGCAGCTTCCCACAGAAACCCTCCAGGAGCTGCAGGACCTGCACAGGGCCAGTGAGAGAGAGGCCATTGAAGTCTTCATGAAGAACTCTTTCAAGGATGTGGACCAAGGTTTCCAGAAAAAACTGGAAGTAATTGTCTTTTTGGCTCTAGTTCATGGAGCTTAGGGGCAATAAAAGGCAAAGCATTGCTATGAAAGGCAAAATGAGGACTTAACTAAGAAAAACAATTCTTACTAGACTAGAAGATAATGACTATCACTATGTGGCCAAGATATCACTATCTTTCTGAAAACAAATAAATAAACCTGTAACCACTCCGGACCCTATAGATTCTGAAACTCTCACACACAAACAACTTAACTTACCATGTTACAATCATGGACTAATTTTTTTAAGTAATCTTATTCCTTAAAATATTATATTCATAATATATTACCTTTCCATTTTTATTAATCAAGTATACAGATTTGCCAAATGGATCTACTAAAAGATTATGTCCCCAGGTTTAATAGCACACACTCATCATTCTGACCAGTCATTCCATTCTACCTCCTCATTGGGAATCCCAGGCCTAGTATAATACTGAAACTAGGATGATTGTAAAACTGTAGGTTGCATTTAAAATTAGGGCATGAAGCTAGAGATCTGCAGTGTGAAGATTATACCCAAAGCAGAAATGGAAAAGAAAGATATTTCGGGATACTTCAAACAGAAGTCAGGTCATTTTTCTATAGTGTATCATCCTTGAAACTTCTAGGTTTGCTAGGGAGGATATATTATTGCTTGTAGTCCTCTAAAACTTCCAGAAAGATAGAGATATTCCTTTTGTGAGTCACTTCTAGAAGAACTGAAGTGTTGCTAACACCCTTTCCATGGGCCTTTGTCCCTTTGAAGACCCTGCTAGAAGCCAGACAGGATGACTTCCATAAACGGAACTCGGAGGCGTCCCTGGACCGTTGCTCAGCTTTACTTCAGGATATTTTTCATCCTCTGGAAGGAGATGTGAAGCGGGGGATTTATTTAACAGCAGGGGGGCATCGTCTCTACGTTCAGAAGACAGAAGAGCTGAAGGCAAAGTACTATCAGGAGCCCAGGAAAGGAATACAGGTATCCCCAGTTTCATGTATTAATTAATTTATTGTATAATTAACTTAAGTAAGTAATTAAACTGTTGGGGGTCTTCTTTCAAAGATCTATGATCACAGACAGAAAGAACTAAATGCTATCACCATAATTGCCAGACTCTTACTGCAACCATCAACATTTGCTGCAACAAAGGGACTTTTTCAGTTATACAGGACAGAATCCCAATAACTGAACTGACTTAAGAAAATAATTCACTGGCTCACATAAGCTAAAAGTAAAGCGCTTAAATTTAGTTGTAAGTGTAGGTATGTCAAGGGCTTAATATAAGCAGTCTATGCCATGTAATAATGCAATCAGTTCCCCCCTTTCCTTCTTTCTTTCCAATCCCACCTGCAGCTTTCTGTTCTGTTTTCCTCACCATTGGCTTCATTCTCAGGCAGGCTCACCCTGCATGGCAGCAAAGATGACACCAACAGCTCCCAGCTTAACTAGTCCTTTGTGGCCTCGGTCTCAGGAGAGAGAAAGCATCTTTCCAGTATCCATATCAGTCTTTAAAACACCCAAGTTGCAGTATGTTTCTGTCTGTACCCAAATCTTTTGCGTCTAGTGGCCTTGGATGCTCTGATAGGCCAGCCCAGAGCATGTGCCCACCTCTCAACAGAAGAGGCTTCATTGACAGTTTCACTAAATATAGGCTGAGCACTTGCAGGGAGGAAAGGGTGCTAGGAAGAAAAAGAAATAAAGAGGTCTACAACATTTCTAATTATTTCCTACTTCTAACTGCATCTGTTGGCGTTCCTAGGCTGAGGAAGCTCTGCAGAAATATCTACAGTCCAAGGAGTCTGTGAGGGATCGCATTTTGCAGACAGACCTGGCTCTTATAGAAAGAGAAAAGGAGATGGAAGGTGAGAAGAAAATGGGAAAAGATGCAAGACAGAAATCCTACACATTTTTAATTAATGTGGCTTGGTTCACATGGGATCATTAAACTAGAGCAAGACTGGCAAAGATGTGCCACTCTTAGGTCCTCAGTCTGTATCTGAATAGGGCATGTACTGTCAGCTAGAATATGATTACCTGGAGAGGAAAATGACCCCAGGGAATGTTGTCTATGCAGTAGCAGCAATAGCAAACAAGAGTGGGGGCAGAAGGAAGGGTACTTTAATCCTAGAGATGTTTGTCATTTACCTTTTTCTTAGAGGCACATGTAAAAGCAGAGGTTCTGAAGGCTGAAGAACAAAGAATGTGGGTGGCAGTTCTAAGGCAGTACCAGCAAATGATGGAGCAGAGGCAGAGAATCCTTCAGGAACAAGTCAGACAAATGGAGAGAAACAGGATGTTCCAGCATCCATTGCAACAGAGGGCCCTGGACCTGAGGCATCATTGCCAGGTATTAATCAGTTCTTTCATCTCTGGATTTTAATCATTATCTCTCCTCTCTGTATTGATGAGAACATGCAGCACTGACAACGTGTGAATGGCAGCGTAACATTGTGGCTCAGGTCAAGGACTCTGGAATCAGACAGCCTAGGTAAGAATCTCAGCTCCACCACTTATAAATAGATTGTTTGGAGATGGTAATGATAGCTTTTTGCAAGGGTATTGACATAAATGAGTCAATATTTGTGTTTAGAATGATGCTTTGCACAACATAAGCACTATAATTTGTTTAACAACATCCTAGAGGTTGTTTCATAAGCACTTGAAAAGAAGATACGTTGTGTTTTTGGGGGGGGGGTGTAATGTCCTGAGAATATCAATTAAGTCTAACTGTTTTATTGTGTTACTTAGGATTTCTGTTGCCTTGTTGATTCTTTGTCTGGAAGATATGTCCCTTGATGTTTGTGAGCGTTTAACGTCTCCGACTATTACTGTATTCTCATCAATTTCTCCTTTTATGTCTGTTAGTGTTTGTTTCATGTATTTAGGTGCTCCTATATTGGGTTAATATATGTTGACGAATATAATAGACTTTTCTTGTGTTGATCCCTTTATCATTATATAGTGTCTTTTTAAAAATCTTTTTTATGGCCTTTTTCTTAAAGTCTGTCTTATTTGATATGAATATTGCTACCCCATCTTTCTTGTTATTCCTATTTGCGTGAAATAACTTTTTCCATCCCCTCATTTTCAAACTATGTGTGTCTTCACCCTAAAGTGGATCTCTTTTAAGCGGTATATTGTAGACTCTTACTTTTGTATCCAACCTGCCACTCTGTATTTTGATTGGAGCTTTTAGTCCACTGGCATTTAAGGTAATATATATTTATTACCATTTTAAACATTGTTTTCCAGTTGATTTTGTATTTGTTGTTTGTTCGCTTCTTTCTCTTTTTGTTTTTCTATACAATTTTCTTTTGTATTATGCTTCAGTTCTTTTTTTGTTTGTTTTTATGTGTCTATTGTATGTTTTTTATTTGTGGTTACTCTGTTTTTCAAGTATGTTAACCCATTAGTATACCTTGCTTTACACTTGTAATCATATAGGCTCAGACACATTCTAAAAAAAGAAAAAAATATATATTTTCTTTTTCCCCTCTCCCATATTTTATGGTTTGACATCCTCTTTGACATCTTCATGTTTATTCTCTTGCTGTTCATTGCAGTTATTGTCACATTTCCAATAGTGATTTACTCTTGTCTATAGATTCTTGCCTGTTTTCTGTTTAGAGGGGACGTTTCAGTGTTTCTTTAGGGCAGGGTTAGTGTTGCTGTGCTCTTTTAGCTTTTGCTTGTCTGAGGATATTGTGGTCTCTCCTAGTCTAAGTCATAGTCTTGCTGGAGAGAATGTCCTTTGTTGCAGTGTTTCTCTTCCAGGACTTTGAAAATATCTTGCCACTCTTTTCTGGCAAGCAACGTTTCTGTAGAAAAACCAAGATAGCCTTATGGGGGTTTCCTTGTAACTAACTCTGTTTTTCTTTCGCTGCCTTTAGAAATCACTCTTTATCTTTAGCTTGGCCGTTTTAACTATAGTGTGTCTTGGTTTAGGTCTGATTGGATTCATCTCGTTTGGGACATTCTGTGCTTCCTGTACCTTGATATTCGTTTCCTTCTTCAAGTTTGACAAATTTTCAGCCATACTTCCTTCAAATATATTTTTGATTCCCTTTTCTTTTTCTTTGCCTTCTAGGACCCCTCTTTTGCACAGATTGTCATGATTTATATTATCCCATAGGTCTCTTATATTACTTTCATTTTTTTTCATTTGCCTTTCTGGCTCTTGTTTTGATTGGGTGATTTCCATTATACTACCTTCCAGATCACTTTTTTGTTCTTGTACATTATTCAGTTTGCTCTTTATTGCCTATACATTGGCTTTCATATTGGCAAATGAGTTTCCTTTTTTTTTTCTTAACATTTTTTAATTGAGTTATAGTCATTTTACAATGTTGTGTCAAATTATAGTGTAGAGCACAATTTTTCAGTTATACATGAACATACATATATTCATTGTCACATTTTTTTTTCTCTGTGAGCTACCACAAGATCTTGTATATATTTCCCTGTGCTGTACAGTATAGTTTTGTTTCTCTATTCTACATATGCCTGTCCGTATCTACAGGTTTTGAACTTCCAGTCTATCCCTCCCCACCCACCTCCCCCTTGGCAACCACAAGTTTGTATTCTATGTCTATGAGTCTGTTTCTGTTTTGCATTTGGTTTGTTTGTTTGTTTGTTTGTTTGTTTTTTAGATTCAACATATGAGTGATCTCATATGTATTTTTCTTTCTCTTTCTGGCTTACTTCACTTAGAATGACATTCTCCAGGACATCCGTGTTGCTGCAAATGGCGTTATGTTATCAATTTTTATGGCTGAATAGTATTCCATTGTATAAATATACCACCTCTTCTTTATCCAGTCATCTGTTGATGGACATTTAGGCTGTTTCCTTGTATTGGCTATTGTAAATAGTGCTGCTATGAACATTGGGATGCAGGTGTCTTTTTGAAGTAAGGTTCCTTCTGGATATGTGCCCAGGAGCAGTATTCCTGGGTCATACAGTAAGTCTATTCTTAGTCTTTTGAGGAATCTCCATCCTGTTTTGCATAGTGGCTGCACCAAACTGCATTCCCACCAGCAGTGCAGGAGGGTTCCCTTTTCTCCACAGCCTCTCCAGCATTTGTCATTTGTGGACTTTAGAATGATGGCCATTCTGACTTGTGTGAGGTGATACCTCATTGTAGTTTGATTTGCATTTCTCTGATAATTAGTGATATTGAGCATTTTTTTTTTTCATGTGTCTATTGATCATTCGTATGTCTTCCTTGGAGAATTGCTTGTTTAGGTCTTCTGCCCATTTTTGGGTTGGGTTGTTTGTTTTTTTCTTATTAAGTTGTACGAGCTGCTTATGTATTCTGGAGATCAAGCCTTTGTCAGTTTCATCAGGCAAATGAGTTTTCTAATGTTACTAGATCTTCTTTGGAGTTTCTAGTTCCTTGTTACAGGCACCAGCATTTCTGTTGATAGCCTTTATTAATTCCTTCAGTATTTTTATTATCCCTTTTATGAAATCAAGCTCTGGTAGACTGGAGAGGTCTGTTTCATTGTTCATTCAGGGAATTTCTCTTGTTCTTTTCATTGGGAGTGGTTCTGCGGCTTCTTAATTTTGCTTCTATTTCTCTGACTGTATGAATTTAGAAGTAGCAGTTGTTTACTGTGGCCTTGAAGAGCTGTATTTATGTGAGCACATCCCTGTGTAGCCTGTGTGCATCTAATATTTTTGTTGTGAGCACACTTTTTAGTATGAATGGCTGCCACATCTTTCCTCCATGTGTTGTGCTGGCTGTTATCCCTTTGATTGGGCATGTGGTTGGTGTTGTGGTGACCAGAGCCTGCACTGGATGTTAAGCAGGGCCTCCTCTTTGCTCTGCAGTTGTCACAGCCCTGTTGGAGTGGAAGCCCCCAGATCTATTTCTGAGCTGCAGTGTGATGTAGGCTGGACCGGAGGGCTTCCACAGGAGAGGAGCAACTGAGTATTCCTTCACAAGAGCTGTCTACCAGAAAGTGCACTCTGTAATGTCTGTCATTTGTTGTGCAGGTTCAAGACAAAGTATATGCTGTTGCTGGCACTCCCCTGGGCCCTGCCTCAGCCATGTGAATGCAAGCAGTGTGCTCTAGTGTCCCTCAGCTGTACTCACAAAGCCACCAGGGCTGATCCATTGAAGTCAGGCACCAGGAACTGCTATAGTCATGCATAGTTGCTCACCTGGATTTACAGGGTCAGTCCTGACCTCAACACTGCTTCCGTGTGCACTTGCCAGCTGTTAACACCAGACGTCTCCCAGCTGTGCACCAGTATTCTGCTCAGGTGTCTCACAGACACTGAGTTTACAAAGGCTCCACTGGTATAAATCTGCCACAGACACTTGGGAGACAACATAATTTCAGCCCTGATTCTGAAGTTGTGTGGCCATAGGAATGGGCACAAATGTCAGCCCCACCTCTGCTTGGGGGAAACCTGCCAATAATTGCACCCTTTCCAGAGCAAGCTGAGTTGGAGACCACTATTGCAGAGTCCTTCCTTTTCTTTTGCAAACCTGTGTTAACAGTGGGGTGTTTATGGCAGGGCCATGCCCTGTGATGATGCCAAAAAGGAAGCAGCTATGGTGGGGTCTGCCCCTCACTTTGTGAACACCAACAATGGAGCTTTTAATGGCAGACCCAGGCTCCTTTGCACACACTCTCAGTTTCAGCCCATACCACACTCCAGCCCCTTCACACTGTCTCTGCACAGTCAACCTCTGTCCTCTCCCTGGGTCCTCTGAAGCCCGAGATTCAGCACCCAGTCCTGGCATGCAGCAGCAGGCTCGCATCTCAGGTTAAGTACTATGTATGCTCTGTGCAGGTTTCACTCCATTCTGCCTGCTGCAGAGTGGTTCTTGCACTCTTCTCTGAGCACTGAAGCTCACTTTCTGTCCAAACTGATCACTCCACTGGTGAAGGGGCTTCCCGGTGTGAGGGAACTTTTCCTCTTTCACTGCCCCTTCCCCAGGACACAAGCCCTGTTCTGATTCTTCTCTTTTTCTTTTTTTTGTCCTATCCAGTTACATAGAGATTTTTCTTGAAGCTTTACTTAAATAAGATCTTCTGCTAGAGTTCAGCAGATATTCTGTGAAAATTGTTCCATATGTAGATCTATTTTTGTTGTAATTGTGGGAGAAGGTGAGATCCACATCCTTCTTTTCTGCCCTCTTGAAGCCCCTTGAGTGCACGTTAACTACCTTGCATTTGTGCTCTCCTCCGCTCGTGATTACTGCTTTTGATGTCCTATTTTACATCTACTTGTTTTGTACATCCCTTAACTACTTATTCTGCATATAGGTGATTTTATTACTTTCATCTTTTAATCTTTCTAATAGTTCATGTGTGGGTGACTTCCTACCTTTACTGTATTTGCTTTACTGATGAGCTTTTCCACTTTGTAATTTTCTTGTTTCTAGTTTTAGTCTTTTCTTTTCTGCCTAGAGAATTTCCTTTAGCATTTGTTGTAAAGTTGGTTTGGTGGTGCTGAATTCTTTTAGCTTTTGATTGTCTGTAAAGCTTTTGACTTGTCCATCAAATCTGAATGAAAGCCTTGGTTGTAGGTTTTCCCCTTTCATCACTTTAAATGTATTGTGCCATTGTCTTCTGGCCTGCAGAATTTCTGCTGAAAAATCAGCTGATAGTCTTATGGGAGTTCTCTTGTATGTTATTTGCTGTTTTTCCCTTTTTGCTTTTAATATTCACTTTTTATTTTTAATTTTTGTCTTTTTAATTACAATGTATCTTGATGTGTTCCTTTTAGATTTATGGGACCCTCTGTGCTTTCTGATCTTGGATGACTTTCCTTTCCCAACTTAGGGAAGTTCTCAGCTATTATCTCTTCAAATACTTTCTCAGGCCTTTTCGCTCTCTCTTCTCCTTCTGGGACCCCTGTAATGTGAATATTGTTGTCCCAAAGGTCTCTTAAACTGTCCTCTTTTTTTTCATTCTTTTTTCTGCTCTGCAGTATTGATTTCCACTACTCTGTCTTCCAGCTCACTGATCCATTCTGCCTCATTTAGTCTTTTATTGATTTCTTCTCTGGTATTTTTCATTTCAGTTATTGTATTCTTTAACTCTGTTTGGCTGTACTTTATATTTTCCAACTCTTTGTTAAGAGCTGCTCACTTCTTGCCCTGTGCATCCATTCTGCTCTCAAGTTCTTTGATTATCTCTATGATTATTACTCTGAACTCATTCTCAGGTAGATTGCTTATCTTCACATCACTTAGTTCTTCTGGGGTTTTATCTTTTTTTTTTTTTTTTTGTCAAGAACATATTCCTCTGTTGCCTCATTTTTGTTTAAATTTCTATTTCTGTTTTTATATATGTGGTAGGTTAGTTACACTTCTTGACCTTGGAGAAGTGGCCCGATGTAGGAGACATCCTCTGCATTTTGGCAGTGCACTACCCTATTGTCACACAAGGGCCTGGGGCCATCTGGTCCCAGAGTATGATTCAGTCTGTGTTTGCAAAATTATTGCACAGGCAGTGGGATTGTAGTTTTCTTGCTTCTGGTATCTGCCTCCTGGTGGATGAGGTTGGTCCAGCTGCTTGTGCAGGATTCCTGGTGGGAGGGGCCAGTGACTGCCTACTGGTGGGTAGGGCTGTATCTAGGAGCAAGTCTAAACGCAGCTGTGAGGTGAAGAAGGCTTTAAGCAGCCTGCTTGCTGATGGGTGGGGATGTGTTGTTTGGCCTGAAGTGTTCCAGCATGGAGCTTACAGGCTGTTGGGTGGGGCCAGGCTTGGTGCTAATGATCCAAGATGTTAGCCACCAGGAGAGTTCATGCAAATGAATACCCCCTGATATATCCTCTACCAGTTTCTATGTCTCCACTGTGAGTCTAAACAACTCCCCACCTCTCCAGCAGAACCTCCAAGATGAGCAGGTAGGTCTGACCTAGGCTTCTATGAAATTACGGCTTTTGTTCTTGGTCCCAGTGCATGTGAAAATTTGTGTTTTAAGAGTGAGGTCTCTATTTCCTCCATTCCTGTGGCACTCCTGCAGTTAAGCCCTACTGACTTGCAAAACCAAATGCTCTTGCGGCTCCTCTTCCTGATACTGGACACCTGGGCTGGGGAGCCTGACATGGGGCTCAGAACTCTCCCTCATGTGGGAGAAGCTCTGCAATATAATCATTCTCTATTTTGTGGATTGTCCACTGAGGGGTATAGGATTTGATTTTATTGCAAGTCTGCCTTTCTTATCCATATTGTTGTCTTCCTTCTTTATACCTTTAATTGAAGGTCTTTTGTGATAGTTTCCTGTCCTTTTCATCAATGGTGGTTCTGCAGTTAGTGGCGATTTTGATGTGCTCATGAGAGGAGGTGAACTCAAATTCTTTCTACTCTACTATTTTGGCTGCTCTCCTCAGAGAGGAAGATGTTGAGGCCAGAAACTGGCTTCTTACAGCACTCAGCTCTACACACCTCTGCCTCATGCCAAGATGGATTCTCCCTTGGGCTACAGCATGGCACTGGCCGCCAGTTTGCTGGTGGCCGAGAGTTTATGAACAGTTTTTTTGAGATATAATTTATGCACCATAACTTTCATGCATTTAAAATATACAATTGATACAAATGTACCAATGTAAATGAAAAATGATTTAACATGGGGCAGGCAGTTTAGGAAATCTTCCTGGAAGAGGAGTGTGATATAAATTTTGAAAAAATTGTACTTATTATCCAGGGTGGGATGTTGCCAGCAGAAAAAACAGCATATGAAAAATTTGAAAGCACCCAAGGTTACATGTTTGTAAAACTGCACGTTCTTCTGACTGGCTAAAGCTAGCATGGGTGATAAGGAGCAACACTGGCAAGAAGGCTGGAGGAACAGGGAGGCAGGCAGGATCTTGGAAATTTTATTTGTAGAAGGCTACCAGGGAATGTTATTCAGAATAGATCTTTTTCTCAGACTATTTCAGCACAAGTTCAGCTCTGAAATTCCTGACATATCTTTGCCCTTTTGTGGTCTCCAGATCTTATGGAAGATAACAGAGGAACTAGAAATCTGCATGAAGATAAATGAGTTCCTTCGTGTTGCAGAAAAGACCTTAGCAGGTACAGGGAAGGGTTCAGCTCACAGTGGGATGGGGAAGTTCCTGCAGTGCCCTCTGAGAACCCTCACAGCAGGCACTTCCAGAACTAAGGAGCTTCTTCTCTTCCCGTGAACACACTCTGCTTAATCTGAAAATAAATGCAAGTTGTGTTTGTAGGTCCAGCCAGTCAGGAAAGGCCTTTCCCAGCAGGTTCTAACAGTTTCCCTTGATATGTGATCATAGGCAAACCTAGTCATTTCCATCTGCTTTTTCAAGACAGTTTGGTCACTGAAAACATAGACAGCTAAGGAATGGGGTTTGTAGCTCTCAGGGCTGACTCTTGTTTTCTTTTTTCTCTAAAATCTACCTGGAGCAGAAGAGAAAGCCAAAAGAGAGTCATCTGAAAAGGAAAAGAAACTTCATGAGCAAAAGGTTAAAAAGCTGCTGAAAAAATGTGAGAACCTAACGAGAGCTTTCATGGAATTTAAAGCCAAAATGACAGAGGAGATAAGAGTGAGAGAGAGCCTTTTGAAGGAGATGAATGAGAGGATTAAGATGCTCAAGGTAAGTCTGGTCTGGGTCTGGGCAGTGACTGTGGAACAAAGCTCTGGAGCCTCAAGAAGCTATGGATGAAAATTAAAGCAAAGTCACAGGGGGAAGCACCAATAATTTAATGCTTTAACTCACTAGAAGCCTTGATTTTTTAGTGATTTGTGTCCAGGCAGTTGAGTGAGCTTCTGGACCATCCAGGAGGACCTTGGTACTTTCAAGCATTTATAAGATATAAATAACTTTCTCAGGGCTTGTGCTGCTGTTTTGATGGATTCCTGGATAACCTCTGGTAGCCGGTATTAAATGGGGTTTCCAGGATTATCAAGTAGTTATTCCAGCTGTGTCTAATATAAGCAGGAATTGGTTCAATTGACCAAAATTACTGCCAGTTACTAGGAACGCTACTACCACCCTAAGACCCTAAGGTAGGTCCTTACAGACCTAAAAGCATCAAATACACAAAGACTTAGAAATAAGAGGGGCTGACATCTCCTAATCCGGATGCAGTTGTCTCCTGGTAAGGATAACCTGTGTGAGTCAGCACACAGCACAGGGGAAATCCTCTCTCTCTTTTTTTTATTGAAGTACACTTGATTTATAATATTGTGTTAATTTCTGAGGTACACCTTAGTGATTCTTCTATACATATACATATAATTTTTTTCATATTCTTTTTCATTATATGCCATTGCAATGTAGTGAATATAGCTTTTAGTGCTATACATTAGGACCTTGTTGTTTGTCTATTTTAAATGTAGTAGTATCTGCAAATCCCAAGCTCCAAGTTATCCACCCCCACACACCTTTTCCACTCTGGTAACCATAGATTTGTTTTCTATGCCTGTGAGTCTCTTTCTGTTTTATAAATGAGTTCATTTGTGTCCTTCTTTTTTCATTCCACATATAAGTGATATCATATGGTATTTTTCTCATTGTATTTTTTATTTACATTTCTCTGATAATTAGCAATATTGAGCATTTTTTTCATGTGCCTATCGGCCATTTGTATGTTTTCACTGGAGAAATATTTGTTTCGGTCTTCTGTCCATTTTCGTATTGAGTTGTTTGTTGTTTTTTTTGTTATTGAGTTGTATGAGCTGTTTGTATATTATGGAAATTAAGCCATTGCTGGTCATATTGTTTGCAAACATTTTCTCCCAGTATGAATAGCTACCTTATCTTTCCTCCATGTGTGCTGGCTGTTACCCCCTTGATTGGGGATGTGTTGGTGTTGTGTTTTCCGAAGCCTGTATTGAATGTTAAGCAGGGCCTCCTCTTTGCTCTTGGTTTTTGTAGCCATGTGGGAGGCTGAGTCTGACCTCCTGTTAGAGTATAAGCCCCCAGATCCACTTCTGAGCTGCTATGCATGGTAAGCAGGACTGGAACACATCTGCTAGGAGAGGAGCTGCTGAGCATTCCTATGCAGGAGGTGTCCACTGAGAAGTGCCCTCTGTGGTGTCAACTATCACCCTTTATGGGGGCTTTACTGCCAAGGAACACCTTGTTGGCCTGCTGTGAAGGCATTTGCTATGACAGTGTCCCTCTCCTCCCTCCCTTCATGACAGCGAGTTAACAGTGGAGACTCTAAGTCCAAGCCACACCCTGTAGGCAGTGTTGCACCCCTCTGTTCATGTGGACCAGTGGTGGAGATTCCTATGGCAGACCCAGGCTCTTTTGCACACGCTCCTCACCTCAACCTGTACCACACACCACCCACTGAAGATGCCCCTGTGCAGTCAACCCTAGTTCTTTCCCTGGATCCATCCTCCGAAGCCTGGGCTCCAGCACGCACCAGCTGGCTCACATCTTGGGCTAGGGACCTCACATACCCTTTGTCCTGGTTTCTCTCTATTCTATCTGCAGAGTGGCTCCTGTGCTCTCCTCCGTGCCTCTGAAGCTCCCATTCTGTCCCAGCTTACCGCTCCCCTGGATAGGGGTCTTCCCAGGTTAGGGCACTTTCCCTCTTTCACCCTGCCTCCCCAGGAAGCAGGTCTTTTTCCTATTTCCTTTCTCTCTTTTTTTAATCCTGTGTGGTTTCGGGATGGTTTCCCTTGTAGTTCCTCTGTATAAGATCTTCTGCCAAAGTTCAGTAGGTATTCTGTGAGAACTCTTCCACATGTAGATGTATTTTTTTATGTATCTGTGGGAGAGGGTGAGCTCTACATACTTCTGTTCCACCATCCTGAAGCCCCTCTCCAGGAATTCTCTCTTATCCCATCTGGAAGTATTTATATTAGATTTCTAGGTAAGCATGGGAGTTCATAGTATTTCTAAGGTGTATGAGAATTTGTACTGTTCAGAGGGAAGGCTCTCACCCAAGTAGCATGAATGTGGCTGGAATGTCTTATTATAGCAGAAGTCCTCGTGCCTGGTTAGCCACCTGGCCAAACCCTAGTGATGGGTGAGTGTGAACGAGGTTGTGCTGTGCGTCCTCTCACCTTCCAAGCCTAAACCACAACCTATTCCTGATGTAAATAATATCTTCTCATGATTTGATAAGAAATAACTCTTTAAAAGGAAAACAGACAATTTTATAAATTGTTAATGGAAGACCTAAGTTTAAAAACACTGGGATTTTCAAAAGTTTATCTTTTCTAACACATTATATACGTTTTTAGGCCAAAATGAACAATAATAATGAGAGCAAGCAAAATACTGAAATGACTGCACTTCAGAGACCCAGAAAACAATGATGAAGAATATATATCACAGGCTTTTTGCTGGTCACTTTTGAGGAGCCAGTAAAATACATGGGATCACTAAAGTCTCCGGTTTTTTTCTTGCCAATAACTTCTGGTACTGTTTACAAGTTTTCAACTGGTCTTTGGCTGGCTTGTTTCAAAGGTTTTAAGCACTTTAGTTTTCCTTGACATCTTTATATCAGGTTGAAACAGCATCTACAAAATGTCATCAACAAATGGCAAAGAATGAATAGAATAAATGTGGCTGGATATTTAATTTAAATGGAAATGTAAATGACTGATTAGAAGATAAAGAGGTCAAATTTTAAATATCCTAAAAAAAAACCCTTAGATTATAATGATTAATAAATGCTCTTGAAAGTCACACATGAATAATTATACAAATGGAATATGTATAGTGTGTTCTTGAACGAAGGGCCAATTCCCTGTGTAAAACAAATATCTCTTAGTTCACCTGTAAATTTTATGTGTTTTGAGTTAAAATTTCAAAAAGTCTGATTGCAGGCGTTTGGCGGTGCCACTGAGTAGACCGGACTCAGCTCGCTCGCTCCTTGCTCCGCTTCCTCTGCCACCATGTCTGACAAACCCGATATGGCTGAGATTGAGAAAGTTGATAAGTTGAAATTGAAGAAGACAGAAACGCAAGAGAAAAATCCACTGCCTTCCAAAGAGACGATTGAACAGGAGAAGCAAGCACGCGAGTCGTGATGAGACGTGCACCGCCAGTGTACACTGTACATTCCACAAGCATTGCCTTCTTATTTTACTTCTTTTAGCCGTTCAACTTTGTAAAATGCAAAGAGGTTGGATCAAGTTGAAATGACTGTGCTGCCCCTTTTCTCATCAAAAATGGTGAACTACTGACAACGAAGGCCACGCCTGCCTCTCCCATCTGCCTGTCTGGCAGGCAGGGAAGGAAAAGAACTTGCACGTTGGTGAAGGAGGAAGCTGGGTGGGTCAACAGTGAAATCTAGAGTGAAATGTAAGGTGATCCAAGAGGCCCTGCAGGCCGTAAAACGCAGTTTAATCAGACTGCCATTTTTTTGTTGTTCAAATGATTTTAATTATTGGAATGCACAATTTTTAATATGCAAGTACAAAGTTTTAAAACCTGGAAAAAAAAGGCTGATTGCAAATTTGAAGTGGAGCTAATCAAAAAAAATTAAAGAGCCAAGACAATCTGAAGAGGTGCAATGAAATTTATAGAACTACAGCAATTAGGACGTGTCACTGAGGCAGAAACATAAAAACATAGCAAAAGAAAATGCTACATAGTCTAAAAATAGAACCAACAACATACCTGATTAAGTGTATATGAAAAGTATTATTTACAATCAGTGAGAAAATATAAACAGTACAGTAAGTGTTGTCAGCCAGCTGGAGAGTCATAGAATAAAGGGTGACTAGATCTCTGATAAACCTTGCACAAATAAATTCCACTTTGACTTTAGATCTAACATTAAAAAAAATGCCATAAAAACAATAAAAGTAAGATAGTTATTATGTTAACTTGGAACATTGAATTTATTTTTAAGTGACATACAACTCAAAGGCATAAAAATACTGACAAAACTACATAAAAATAAATGTAAATTTGTTGCGGTATCAGAGCATAAAGAAATTCAGGAAACAAAAAGATAACCTCAATTTATATCACAGAAGAGAGCTAATTTATACCAGTTATGTATCATAAAGAAACGCCTTCTTAGTGCAGTGGGCAGCACGTCAGTCTCATCATCGTATGTATCATAAAGAGCCTCAAGTCAATAGAAATGGGTTGAGTAGACAGCTTATAGAAAACTGAAATACCCAAGTCACTCAAAGTAAGAGGAATGAAACTAAAACTATGAGATACAGTGTTTCCCTTCACAAGCCATCAAACTGTGTTCTCAGTGTTTTTGAAAACATGTACTTTTATGGGAGTACAAATGGTACAATATCTACTGAAAATCATGTCTAATACTTACTAAATGCCTATGTTAACTTTGGCCCAACAGGTTCTATTTTAGGACACACACACACTCACAGAAATGATGTCCACTGCAGCACTGGTTATAATGTTAACGATTGAAAACTACTTACATGGCCATCTGTATGGGATTGCCAACATGACTTTTAGCATACTCATACAATGGAATGTTATGTATCCAGCAGATTGGGAGACAGCGTTTCATTTGTAACGATGCAGAACAATTTACTAGAGCTTCTCGGCCTTTTGGCTAAGATCAAGTGTAGAACAATTTACTAGATACGTTGTGATGTGTGAAAAGTAGGATGTTGACCAATAGGAATAGTGCGCTATTTCTGCAAAAAGAGATGCAATTCGTATATACATATATGTATACACTTAGACAATCTCTGGAGTGATGCATGGGCAACTAGAAAATTGGTTGCTTCTAGAGGAAGCTAGGTTTCTGAGATCAGGAATGAGAGGAATACTACTTTATTTTGTATAAACCTTTGTATCTTTTGAAATTTTTAGGAACTATGTCATACTTGTTCAGCAGTGTAAGAGAAGCAACAAGGATGATGATAACTTTGATGGTGATGATGGTGATGGTGATGGTGATGGTAGGGAACTTTGTATTCCCAGAAAATCAGCCAGCTCAAAGAGGAGGTTGTTGGAGTGGTCCAGATACCTGAAAAAAAAAATTTATATCCTAATCTTATTTGTACTATGGAGCTCATTTCTACCGCCTTACAGTCACTAACAAAGTATAAAGTATCATACTTTATGATACTGAAATCATATAAAAATCATACTTTATGACTGAAATGCCTGCTTGTGTGTCTTCTGCTTTCCAACCACAAATTAGAGTTTTAAGGAGTTATATGTGCCATCTGTCTGCAGTGCTTCTCAGTGTTTTTGGAATTCCCTGTCACTTGACTAATGTTTGCATTGTACGTTATTTATCTAAGGAACTATTTCCTATTGCAAAATCTTGATATGTTATCTCTTTATTCTAGGTATGTGTACACAATATTCAGCCTTCACTTCATCAAACATCCTGTGTTATAGATCCTTACCTTTATTTTACCTAACTAGTTTCTCCTTGAAATCTTGGATTTCCTGACTCCCCTAAACTGGGTGGGGTGGTCCTCTTTTGTGCTCCCATTGAACCTACCATGTGATTCTGAAAATTAAAATGGTCAATGTACTCCTGTCTCCCTGATGACACCTTCTACCAGGGACTGGTTTATCTCTATCATTGTAACCTCAGCTCTAATTTTCCCATCCAGCTCTTAATGTGTAACAGAGGAATATTCCTTGAAAGAATAAATAATCTTTGACCCTAAAGTTGCCCACTTTTATATATGCTCATTATGACAGATACTTCAAGGAACTCTAAAAACAAAGGGTATATTTTTAAGATCCTAATAGAAAGGAGGCAGGATTAATGAAGACTGCAATTTCTAGAAAATGGGACTGCAAGGACATGAAGGCTAATTGAGGCTTGCTAAAAAGTTGTTCCTAAGGAAAGGGTGGACTCACCATGTTTTTAGTTTGAGTTTCTTATGACAAATATTTATGAATGATGTCACTCATTTTTGACTCACAGTTCATTTGTGAGGGTTAAATATGAAAGAAAGTATCTTAGTCATGCAAATCTCTCAAGTCCATCCTTGTCCTTCACTTAGATGAGGGTACTTTTCCTGAGATAAAAATCGTACTTTTCATCCAAGGCTCAATTTCTCACTGAAATAATGTCTAAGGAATCATTGTCTGAGCATTAGGGCAGCTTTCCTCCCTTCTCTTGTCAATAGAGTCACGAGGTCTCCATTCTGGTCCTTGAGAATATCATGAGGTTGGGACTCAGCAACCCACTCGATGTCCCCAACCAAAAGCCATTGAGATAAGAGCTCAGGCATCCATGTCTCCCCAACTGGTGATACCCAAAGGTCTGCAGTCTCAGTAGGTGTCCTTGGCAATATCTCAGCTGCATCACCTTGTAGAAGGGATCAGGGTTCAGGCAAAACTCTTCTTCTCCAAGAAGTCACCGTGACCTGCATTGTCCTCACCCTCACGTCTAGTCCTTGAGGCATAATCTTTCAGGGGATTCAGCTGTTTTAATCAGAAAATACCAAAAGGGTTAGAAAACCAGCAACCCACGTTTACTTAAGGCTCTTTGGGTAAAACAGGAACTAATTCTGCTTAAGAGAAAGATTTATGAAAGATAATGAAGAGGTCAAGAGTTGGATAGGTCATGACAGAAAAGATAATAATGTGATTCCATAAAACTTCAGCTTTGATGAATTTGCTGAAGTTTATTTTCTCCTAATACATTTTTTGCTGGCTATTGCTAGATGCTTAGAATAAGTGCCCAGTACATAGGAGAAAATTTCTAAGTAATTGTTAAATACATGAAGGAGTAAAATCATTTCTTTAATCTCTTCCCCTCGAATTGAAGATGTGAGAGTTACACATCTACCTTTGCAGGTGATTTTTAGAGTTATGGAAATACGTTTTTTTTTTCTTTTTGTTATTCCTTCCACTCTATTAATCTGTCAGTAGCCTGCTGCTTAGATGCTAACTTTTCACTTGAAAGAATAGACTATAGAATTCCTAACTGAAAGTATTTATTTACAAAAGAATTACCTCAGCTCTGGTCAGGTGTCTGGAGGGGCTGGGTCAAGGAGCTGACCATTTGGGCATAGAAAGCATGTGCCTAATACACTTTGACTATCCATTTTACAAATACCTAACCAGTTGTGAGAGGGACTGGTAAGTTAACAGTATATGGCTTTGTATAAAATGATCAATGCTAATGATGGAACTATTCAAAGTTCACATGTTTCTCACAACCATTTTTGTTTATCTTGTTTCGCACTTGTAGCTCAGGGGCCCGTTTTTAATAATTGTCCATATGGCAATGCCATGAGACATGACTGAGATTTGTTCTGACCTCTAGGGTGACAAGAAGAATGACACCCAGATATTTGTACTGGCACTGCTACTAAGTAGCACCTTTGTATACAATACCATGAACAAAATTGACCAGAGGGATATCGACCTCTTGCAGTATCCTTTTGTGGTTCAGGACGGCACCAAAGCCAGAGAGAACGCCTCTGTTCACCGTCTGTGTTCATGAGTCCTTGTGAATCAAACATAAAATGAAAACACTACAAACGTTAAAAACACAGGATAAAGACTCTTTATGTTTGCTGATGAAATGAGGAATTGGTACAACTCAAAGGGCATATAAAAGTACAGGCAGGCGCGGAGCTAGGTGCGGCTTAGACGCAGCCCTATTTGCAACAGTTTTCCTTGATTGCATCTCAGCTATGTGACGGAGCTGTCAGGTCTGCTCAGAACAGTATCCTCACCTGATCTTGATGGGATAGAAGATGCAGCTGACTTTGTGAGCATCTGTCCAGACTTAGTGTGGACTCTGAGAGATTTCTACCTTGACCTGGAAGCACATGGGCAACTTATCACAGCAGACGAGTACCTGGAAAATTCACTGAGGCCAAAGCAAGGTAACAGCGACTTCAGTTTTGGAAAGAAAGAGAAAAGGTTCTCTCTTTTTTTTTGGAGTCAATTATAAATGGGATTTTTAAAAAAATTTCTTTCTTGCGGGGAGGGTGTAGCTCAAGTGGTAGAGCATATGGTTAGCATGCACGAGGTCATGAGTTCAAACCCCACCCAGTATCTCTTCTAAAAAGAAATAAATGAATAAGGCAAATTATCTTTCCCTCAAAAAACTTTTTTTGAAAAAAATTTCTGTTGTTTCATTACTAATGTACGGAAAGGCAACTGATTTTTGTGTATTGACTTTATACCTTGTAGCTTTACTGAAATGATTCATTAGTTCTAATAGTTTTTTGATGGTTTGATGTGGAAAACTAGAAATCAGAAATCGCCCTGTTTGGACTCCATCCAGGTCATCCACAGCACCCAAGACACAGCGGCTCCTAACCTTCCCACAGTGCCTCTAAGTTACATGTGGACTCCTGCAAGGGCGACGAGCATCAGCCCTTTGGGTGAACTGGATCTGGTTAAGGGTTGGCCTCTGTAAGGATATCTGATGTCTTCTCTGCTTTTTTGGTGTGGTGTTCACATGGTTGTTTTGGAAAGTAATTTACTTTATAGTAATTTCAAACCTATAAAAAACTTAAAATAAGTACTCACGTTTGCCACCTCACATAGAATACTCCAGTGGGTTTTACCTAAAACTGAGATGCTCCCCCAGGGAACCAGCACATAAACCCCAAATGAAGAAATTGTATGGTTCACCTTGTAATCCCATCCACAGGCCCACTTCAGCCTCACCATTGCCCCAATTTATGGAAATCCTTTTTTTCATTCTGATTCAGTTTTCTTTTTCTGAAACTATTACTGAGAGTCCCCCTCTTTTTCAAAATCACAATGGATCAAAGCACACGAGATGAGCACCACCTGGGTGGCCTCCTCCGTGCGGCCTCTTTCTCAGAATGTTTTCAATGTTCATCCACGTTGCAACATGTATCATTAATATTCATTCACATTTTTCATTGTGATTAAAAATACAGAACATAACGTTTACCATTTAAACATACGCTTCTATGGTATTAACTAGATTCACATTGTACATCCATCTCCAGAACTTACTCATTTTCCCCAAGTGAAACTCTGTGTCCAGTGAACACTAACTCCCCTCAGCCCCTGGCAGGGACACTCTTTCTATCGCCGCATTTGGCTTCTCTGGATGCCTTGTGTAAGGGGAATCCTATAATATTTGTCCTTCTGTGTCTGGCTTATTTCACTTAGCATAGTGACTTCAAGATTTATCCATGTAGTAGCATGTGTCATAATTCCTTAGTTGTCAAGGCTGTGTAGTGTCCCATTGTGTGTACACCACATGTAGTTTATCCATTCATCCGCTGGTGAACAGTTGAGTTGTTACCACCTTTTACTCTTGTGATTAACGATGCTATGAATATGGATGTACCCATTTCTCTTCCATTTCCTGCGTTAAAATAATTTGAATATATACTGTGAAGTGCAATTGCTGGGTCACATGTTAACCCCATGTGTAAGTTTTTGAGGAAATCCCATATGGTTCTCTGCTGTGGCTGCACCATTTTATTCCTTTATATGGCAAAACAATATGGCAGTTTATGGACATACCCTATTTGTTTAGCCTTTGATGGACATTTCAATTGTTCTACCTTTTGGGCCATTGTGAATAGTGCTGCTATGAATATTTGTGGACAATTTTTTTGGTTTGTTTGAACACCTGTGTTTAATGTTTTGGGGTCTATATCTAGGAGTGAAGTTGTTGAGCCATGAGGTAACTGTATTTTTGATCTTTTAGAGGGAATGACAAACTATATACATGGGCTGTACCATTTTCCAATTCTACAAGTAATGTTTAAGGGTCTCAATTTCTCTACATTTTTGCCAATACTTGCTGTTTTTAGTTTTTTTGATCGTGGGGCTTCTATCATGTTTGAAAGGCTATGGCATTATGGTATTAATTTGCATTTCCATCATAATTAATGTTTAACATCTTTTCATGTGCTTCTTGACTAACGGTCTTGTCTGGAGAAGGGCCTA
Organism: Camelus bactrianus; assembly: GCF_048773025.1. Classification (NCBI taxonomy): domain Eukaryota; kingdom Metazoa; phylum Chordata; class Mammalia; order Artiodactyla; family Camelidae; genus Camelus; species Camelus bactrianus. The sequence continues at coordinate 25,273,390 of NC_133547.1, read as the reverse complement.
CTTAAGACCTTCTACCGTGCTGAACATTGGGTTGTTTTGTCTGTTTATGAATTGTAAAAGTTCTTGATATATTCTTGATAAAGTTTTTTTTCAAGTATATAATGTGCAAATATTTCCTTTGATTCTGTGTGTTGTCTTTTCACTTTCTGGATAGCATCTTTGATGTACAAAAGTTTCTTTAGAAGAAAGTCAGTTTATCTTTTTTCTTTCCTTGGTTGTCTTTTGCTATCAGATCTAAGAAAATCGCTAAATCCAAGGTCATGATGATTTACCCCCATTGTTTCTTTGAGAGTTTATACAGCTTCCTTCCCTATCTGTGAGGTATTGGCTCCAGGACACCCTGTGGATACTGAAATCTGTGGGTGCTCAAGTCCATTGTATAAAATGGTGTACTATTTGCAAATAATCTAAGCACATCTTCCTGTATACTTTACATCACCTCTAGGTCACTAACAATACCTAACACAATGTAAATGATATGCAAATCATTGTGAAGAAAATGTAATGTTATTTAAATAGTTTATGGTGTGCAGCAAATTCACATTTTCCTTTATGTAACTTTCTCAAATTATTATTATTATTTTCTATCTGAAGTTGGCTGTGTCTGCAAATATGGAATCAGTTGATGAGGGCTGATTGTAACTTTACCTCTCTTTAAATTTAAGCTGTTTATCTATCTTGAGTTAATTTTGTATGCAATGTGAAGCAAGGATACAATTTCATTTCTCTTGAAAATTAACATTAAAATTTGAGACTGTTTAACTTTGGAAGAAACTACCAAACTGTCTTCCAAAGTTGGCTGTACCTGTATTCCACTAGAATCTTGACTATATTTTTGTACGATTATGTACTGTCTGTATACCTTCTTTAGCCAGGTGTCTGTTTCTATCTTTACCCATTTTTACTGGGGTTGTTTGTTCTAGATTTTATTGGTATAATTTGAGAACAAATCCATTATCAGATTAGCATCTTGCAAATGCTTTCTCCCAGTTTGTGGTTTGTCTTCTGGCTTTCTGAACAAGACCTTTCACAGAGTAGAAGTACATATAACTTAATAAAGTCCACATTATTTAGTTTTTGTATTATTTTGTAGATAGGCATTTGGTGTTGTGTGTTAAAATGCATCACAAGACCCAAAATCTTACAGATTTTCTCCCATTTCCTTTTAAAATATTTATAATTTTGTCATTAAAATTTGTCTATGGGCAATTTGGAGTGAATTTTGCTATCAGTTGTTAAGTTTGTGTCTATGTTCTCTTCATTCTATGTATTTTATAATTAATTGTTCCTTAACCATTTTTTGAGATGGGATGGTGAGATGTTTGGGTCTGTTTCAGTTTGGATTTCCAAAGGTACTACATAGAGCAGAACTGTGCTCAGGATGAGGTCTCTGGGCTTTGTAAGCTCAGCGTTCCCCAAACTTCTCTGATGGCCCACAGGGGGGCGCCAAACCAACCTCTCTGACCCACAGGGCACAGGCGCTTTCTGCCCAGGGACTTGGCCCCTTGCGCGGCTGGCAGGGGCTCTGTCTCCTCAGGACTGTCAGGGTTTTGGCTTCTAGACAGTGGGGCTGTGTCCATGCTGTCATCGCCTGAGTTTTCTCAGGAATCACCAGCCAGGATGCTCCATAAAATAGGGGAAAAAGAGGACAAAGTGGGGAGAAGCTTCCTGTGTGGAGCTGACTGCTGAGGGGAGCTCTGTCTCCAGAGGACCCTCAGAAAGAGCTTGACGTAGAAACTGGGGTTTTAGTTTTGTGTGCAATGTAGATGGTGACCAGTGGTGTTGCTTGGTGCACGGTGTCCGGTTTTCCCGGCACTGTTTATTGAGGGGACTGTCCCTCCCTTTGTGGGTCCTTGGCCCCATTTTCGTGAATTAACTGACCACAGCCATGTGAGTTTATTTCTGGGCTCTTTATGCTGTTACTCTCGTCCATGTGTCTGTGTTTGTACCAGTTCCTCACTGCTGTGGTCACTACAGCTCCGTGATACAGTTTGATGCTAGGGAGGGAGATGCCTCCAGTTGTGTCCTTCTTTCTCAGAATCTCTTTGGCTGTTCAGGGTCCTTAGTTGTTCTATATTAATGGTAGGGCTGTTATTTCTATTTCAATGAAACATATCATTGAATATTATATTGATGTTGCAGTGAATTTGTTGATAGTTTTGGGTAGAATCAATATCTTAGTAATAGTAATTCTTCCAATCCATGAGTACAGAATATTTTTCTGTTTATTTGTGTCTTCTTCAATTTCTTTTCCAATGGCTTACATTTTCTGAGTATAGGTCTTTCACATCTTTGGTAAAAATTTGTTCCTAGATATTTTGTTCTTTTTGATGCAATTATAAATATGATTGTTCCCTTAAATTTTCTTCTGATGTTTCAGTATTATTGTATAGAAATGCAACTGCTTTTTGTATATTGATTTCATATTCAACTTTACTGAATTTATTTAACAGCTGTTTGAAAAGTGTGGAAAATTGTAGTTTTAAAATCTCACTGTTTCTCCTGCATCCCAGGGCATGTACAGGACCCAATACCTGGTGTCTACTCCTATACTTCTCCCACAGTGCCTCTTAATAGCAAGTGGACTCCTACAAGGGTGATGAGCATCACAACTCTGGCTGACCTTGGTCTGGGTGAGTCTTGGCTTCTGTAACAAGTTTTGACGTCTATCTTATCCACTTTTCTGGCATGATATTGATATAGTTGTTTTGAAAAGTAGTTGACTTTCCAGTAATTTCTATAATGGTAAAAATTACTTACAGTTGCCACTTTATATAAAATACTGTAGGGTGTTTGACCCCAAACAGGGGTAGTCTCCTGAGGAACCATCATGTAACCCACAAAAGAGGAAGTCTTATGGCTTCCACATTATTATTTAATCCACAGGCCCGCTTCAACTTTCACCAGTTGGTCTAACTGCATGTTTTCTTTTTCTGGAATTGTTACTGAGATCGTCTCTCATTTTGACAACATTGATAAAGCACACATGAGGACCATATGATCTGGGAGAACTTTTCTTTATGGCTTTTTCACTAAGGATCTTTTCATTGTGTATTAATATAGTAAATGGTATCAGTACTACATTCCTACATTCTTTATTTTCATTGTGATTAAAAGTGCATAATATGGCATTTATAATTTAAATCATTTTAACTACAAATTTTTGTGCTATTACCCACATTTACATAATTGTAGAAACAAGTTCAACAACAAGTGTACCTCCTTTATGCATGAGAGATACCCAGGAAATTGAGTAATTCCCCGAAATGGCCCAAGAGATCACCTGAAATACCATCTTCATCTAAAAGCAAAAGAAAGGAAGGATGTGTTTGTTGTACAGATTTAAATCTTAGCCTTCTCTATTGATTAGAGTTTTCAAAGACTTAGTCATCCTTCTATTCCTGATACAGAAGGGGCAACAACCTTTCAAATGGAGATTTCCCTTATAAATGTGAATTTGCCTCACCTAAAGACAATTTTGACTTGGGTTTGATAGACTCTCACGTGTCTTCCTCCCCTTCCCCTTCCCCTCCTTCTCCTCCTTCCCCTTCCCCTTCCTCCTCTTCCTCCTCCTCCTCCTCTTCTTCCCCTTCCCCTTCTTCTTCTTCCCCTTCTTCCCCTTCTTCCCCTTCTTCCTCTTCTTCTTCTTCTTCTTCCTCTTCTTCTTCTTCTTCTTCTTCTTCTTCTTCTTCTTCTTCTTCTTCTTCTTCTTCTTCTTCTTCTTCTTCTTCTTCTTCTTCTTCTTCTTCTTCTTCTTCTTCTTCTTCTTCTTCTTCTTCTTCTTCTTCTTCTTCTTCTTCTTCTTCTTCTTCTTCTTCTTCTTCTTCTTCTTCTTCTTCTTCTTCTTCTTCTTCTTCTTCTTCTTCTTCTTCTTCTTCTTCTTCTTCTTCTTCTTCTTCTTCTTCTTCTTCTTCTTCTTCTTCTACAAATCTGCCCATTGTAACCCTTTGGCTAAAGAGGTGTATCTTGGGTAGTCATTTGCCCTCCTTCACATGGGTGTACACCAATTTGCTTGTGTATTCATGTAAGAAAGGACATCCTCACATGTTAAAGGTTTTAGCCATTATCAATAGAATTATTGTTCATAATTGCATGCTAGTTTTTGTTTGGACACTTTTTCAAAGCAATTGTCTAAATACTAGAGGCTTAATGTTGGGTCCTCAGGTGAGCCTTGATTAGCTTAGGAAAAAACTGCCCAAAATCTTTTCAAAGTAGCCATACATGCATTACACCTGTGGTGAGGGAGAGTTCCTGTTTTTCTTCATCCTCCATTAATCACAAGTAATGTCATTTTTTTGGAGTTTAGTGGTTCTAATATGTGTGCAGTGCCATTTCATCATTATTTTAATTTCTAATTCCCTAATGATATATGATTTTGAGAATAATTTATATGTTTATTTACTATCTGTATATTTTCTTTGGCAAGGCGTTTGTTAAGATCTTTACCTATTTTTACTGGGGTTATTTGTTGTACAGTTCTTGGTGTAATTTGAGCCCAAATTCTTAATCCGGGTATGTGTTTTGTAGTTATTTTTCTCAGTTATGTGGCTTGTCTTTAGGTTTTCTGAATAAGGTCTTATACAGAGTTTAAATTTTTAATTTTTTAAACTGCATGATATAAATTTTACTTCTTTGTGGACAGACTTGGGGATTTTTGTAACAGTTCATCACCTAAACAAGGTTATGTAGATTTTGTTACATGTTTTCTTTTAGAATATTTATAGATGTGCATTTTATAATTGTCTATGGACAATTTAGAGTAAATATTGGTGTAAGTAGTAAAGTTTCTGTCTACATTCATTTGATTGCATATGGTTTCCAATTAGTTGTAGTTTAACTACTTTTGGGGAAGTCATGGGATATTTGGTTCCACTTCAGTTTGAATTTCCAGGTTTAGTGGATTCTGCAGGCTGGCCCAATGGGAGCATGGCCTGGCCTGAACAGAACGGTTGAGGCCTGCATTCTCCAGCTGGCCAGCAGGTGGCGCCATGCCCACTCTCTGACACTCGTGCACGTGTCTCACTGCGGGGCTTGGCTCCTGTGGGAACTTGGCTCCTTGCTGGGGCTGGTGGAGGCTGGGTCTCCTCAGGACCCTCCGTGGTTTCAGCTTCGGGACAACACTCGAGGGACCAAGTCCACACAGACAGGAGCCAGATGTCTTCAGGAACCACCAGGAGACATCACCATGGGAATAAAAGGTGAGGAAAAAGTGGGCAGAATCTTCCTGTGTGTGGTTACAACTAAGGGTTTCCATTTCAGAGGATCCAGCAGAGGAGTGGCTTGTTGTGGAAAACTTTGGAATTTACTTCATTTACTGTTTAGTGCTGACAGAGTCTAGTGTCATTTTTGGGGGCATGGTGTCCCATGTTCTTGGCATCGCCTATTGAGGGTGTGAAGGAAAAGCCCAGATGGGCTAATGAGCTAAGTCACAAATCTAAGTGTGATAAGTGTCGGTTTACTGATGTAAGTTCTGCCGGGCTAACTCATAAATCTGAAGTTTAGTGTCAGTTTACTGGACTAACAAGCTAACTCGTAAATCCAAGCTCAACAAGTGTCAGTAACGTGATCTGTTCCAAATTGATAAGCTCCAGTGTACTGATCCCTTGCTTTTTGTTGTTTGAACCTTATTGGCTAATAGCCCCATACTTGTAATTAACCTATAAAACCTCATGCGCATGTCTTGGAGGTGCTCAGAGCTTCGGAGCAGAAGCCCCTCTGAGCCCGCCGGCGTAATACATCTGAGTACTCCAACCCTCCGAGTGGTGCTTGTTTCTTGGCTGGCCTGTCATTTCTGTAACAAGGGGACTGAACTTTTCCCAATTTGTGTTCTTGGCTCTTTTCCCATGAATTAACTGACAACAAAATGGGTTTATTTCTGTGCTCCCTATTCTGTTCCTCCAGTCCATGTGCCTGTTTCTCTGCCAATACCTTACTGTATCTCTACTGGTGACTGCGGCTTCCTAATGTCGTGTGAAGCCAGGGAGGGAGACGCCTCCAACTGTGTTCTCTCTTCTCAAGGTTGCTCAGGCTATTCCAGGTTCTGTGTTGTTACATACAAGCGGTAGGGTTTCTTGTTTTATGTATATGTGGAAAAAAAATGCCACTTGAATTTGGTAGAGTTTGCAATTAATGTATACACTGTTTTGGCTTCATGAATGTTACAGTAATGTTCTTCTAATGCATGAGCACAACTTTTATTTTGTGTGTATCCTCTCCAATTTCTTTGTTAGTGTTTTATAATTTTCTGTGTGCAGGCCTTTCACATTCTTGAAATGAATGTGGAAGGAATAATTGTATTTCTAGGTTTTTTTTTTCTTTTTGGTGCAATTTTTAAATGGGATTGCTTTATCAATTTCTCTTTCTGAAACTTCTTTATTAGTGTATAGAAAGTCAATTGATTTTTGTGTATTGATATTGTATCCTGCAGCTTTACTAAAGTTACTTATTACTTAAAAATTTTTGGCATTTTAATGTGGAAAATTATAATTCAAAATTGCCACTGTTTTTAATTACATCCAGATCATTCACAACATCTAAGACACAGTGGCTCATAATAATAACTTATGGTGCCTCTTAATTATATGTGGATTCCCACAAGGGCAATAAGCTTAGCCATTTTGGATAAATTGGAACTGGAGAAGGCTTGGGCTCTATAGTGAAGTTTGATGTTTTCTCTGCTTTTCTGTAATGATTTTGACATGGTTGATTCAAAAAATTATTAACTTTCCAATAATTTTAAACATACAGAAAATGTGCAGTAACAGTGTAGTGTGCTCAGTCTGTAAGCTCAGGTTTCTCTCATAATTGATGTAGCACATATGCTGCTTCTCATTACAATCTCTAGTGTGTTTTTTACCTCAAGTAGAGACACTCTCAGCAAGTCAGCACATAACACCCAAATGAGGAATTGTTATGGTTTTCACTTCATAATCCAGTCCACAGGCCCAGATGAAGTGTCATCATCTGCTCCAACTGTATGGCACTGTCTTTTCCATTCTGATGCAGTTTTCTTTTCCTGGAACTGTTCTTGAGATTTCCCCTTATTTTCACAACCTTGATCTATTTGAAACACAGAAGATGGGTATGATCTTGGTGGCCTTTTCTGTGTGGCTTCTTTTAGGATGTTTTCAGTGTTCATCCTTGTAGTAACAATATCAATACTTCATGGTTTTCACTGTAATTAAATCTACTCCATATGTTTACCATTTAAACTGCTTTAAGTATATAGGTTTATGACATTTATGTCATAGAGTTTTAGGATATTGACAACATTTACATTGTTGTAGAAATATTCTCAGCATTAATCTTGACTACTTTTTCAGTTTCCCCAAATGAAACTGTATCCATTAGACACTATCTCTCCTCCACCCCTGGCAAGTACATTCTACTTTGTGTCATTGACTTATATGGATACCTCATATAAATAGAATCATGGAATGGTTGTCCTTTTTTGTTCTGGTTAGTTTCACTTAGCATAAAGACTTCAGGTTCATTCACATTGTAGCATGTGTCAGAATTACCTTAATTTTAAAGGTTAAATCCTATTTTATTGTATATATACTACATTTTGTTTGTGTCATCATCCATCCATTGTCATCTGGGTTGCTTATGTCTTTTGGCCAGTGTGAATAGTGCTGGTATGAACATGGGTGTGGAAATGTGTTTTCAGGCCCTGCTTTCAAGTCTTTTGGTTTCATACAGAAATGACAGATCATGCATTAATTCTACGCTTAAGTTTTTGAGGAACCGCCATAATGTTTTCCCTAGTGGCTGCACCATTTTACTTTATTTCTTTAAATGGCAGAATAAGATGGGAGTTTATGGATCCACCTTATTTTGCATATTAATTCATCCACTGATGGATATTTGAATAGTTTCTACCTTTGGGCTATTTCAAATAATGCTATGAATATTTCTGTACGATTTTTTTTTTGTTTGAACATCTATTTTAAATTTTTTTGCCATAGGTGTATATATATGAGGAAAGTGGCTGAAACAAATGATAGTTGTATTTTTATCTTTTTGAGGAAATGCTAAGCCATTGTGCATGCAGTCTGCACCAGTTTACATTCAGTGAGCAATGTGTGAGGGTCCATTTTCTCTACACTGTTGCCAGTATTTTCCTTTGTTCTTGTGGACACTGCATTGTGGTTTTAATTTGTATTTATATCATTACATGAGAGAACTGTACCTAAGACAGTTTCATTAGAAACCCAAACCTGAAGATACTGCTCAGTAGCTGGAGCTGTTGTATAACCAAAAATCGTTAAAATTCACACGAAATTAAAAAAAAAAAAACTATTAAGCCCACAAATGAGCCACCAAAATTCATTACAATACCACAAGGAGTTCTAACAGTCGCAATTAACCCAAGCTTGTCCTAAATTTGTGAAGGCTTTGAAGAAAACTCTTCAAAAGTAATGAGAACACAGTACTTAAATACAATGTATGTCATCATTATTCTTACATGGAATATAACCATGATCATGGCAGTGAAAAATTGTCATGGTATTTCTACTATAAGAACATGAATGACCAACATTAGAAAATCTCACACATTAATCAAAATAGTGAACGACATATTTATTGATCTACCAGACCCACTAAATACCTCATTATGATGAAATTTCTATTTCCTAATTGGTGTTTGTTTAATCTTACAAATCTTAGTGGTGTTATTCCTAGTAGCACATTATATGTCATATGATAGAATAAGTGTAACCTAAAACTGCTGGGATGTAAACTGTGGGCACATTAGCTGATACTTACCTGGAAACAGAGGTTCTTTATCTGCTTGTTTATCCATGTATGTCGAGGCCTGTATTATGGATCCCATGTCCTAGAAATGTGAAATATTGCAAACATTCTAATACTAAAAATAATAGCCACAGCACTTACAGGTTACATTTTACTATGAGACAAAATGTCCTTCTGAGAAGCGACAGTCACTGCAAGTCTCTTTTCAGCAGTTCCTTACGTTGACAACACCCAAGCGAAATGAATCTGAGAGTTCGCAGTTGATAAAGCCACCCTTAATTCTCTGTCTTCTACTATAGCCTCCCGTTTATGACTGCAGCTTTAGCAGTTGTTCCCCTGTTAGCTCCTCATGAAACAGGCTATCTTACTAATACTCATAGTAGTGTCACTTGACATTCTGTGGGACCCAGATTTTTATGGTGATCGATCATCCACTAAATAAGCATTCAGGCCCATACACAAAAAGTGTTGTTTTATATTCTTACTGTAATGATAAACCCTATGTTTACTATCATTCTACAGACCTTTATCTCAGGAACCATGATTTTAGTAACAAGCTCACACTGTGTTATTAGCACCATTCTAATAAAAAATGCATAATGTACAGAAGTATGCAGCAAATATTTTCTAACACAATCCACCACATCAATACTATTTATGATGGATATTATTATCAATCTAATATTCTCCAGTCAATTAACAAGTACAAAATTTTTTAATCCAACAGCATCTATCATTTTAACGATAGCCCTAGTCATAAAACTGGACTTTCCATATTTCATTTCTGAGTGACTGAAGTTACACAAGGCATCCCCCATACAGCAGGGCCAATTCTATGAACATGACAAATGGGCACCCCTGTGTGTTACAGCAAATCTCACCACCCATCCCCTCAACACACTATTCATTATAGTTATATTAGGAATTATCATTGGAAGTTGAGGCAGACTAACCAAAGTTAACTACCAAAAGTTATACCCTGCTCATCAGTTGCCCATGTAGATGAGTAACAGCTATTATAATGTGTAATCCAACCATAATAACCCTAAGTGTACTAATGCGTATCATCATAGTACTGTCATCTTACTATTTATGCCCTGCTCATGGACCACAATACTATCATTATCATACTCATGAAATAGAGCACTTCCAACCAAAATCCTTATCCTCTTCATTATATTTTATTTGATCTTCCACTAGTATCAGGGTTTTTACTCCAGTGAGTAATAGAGATATAACAAAAAACCGTAATATCACTCTACCAACACTAATAGTCCTCACAGCACTACTCAACGTATATTTGTACAGCTGGCTAAAATCTACATTGCTAATTAGATTGTTATCAATAAATAAAAATAAAATGAGAATTCAAACATAGAAAATAACCTTCCTATTATTACTAATCCCAATATTGACACTGTTACTACCGTTCACACCCATTCTATCAGTGCTGGAGTAGGAAGTTAGGTTAGTATAGACCAAGAGCTTTCAAATGTTCAAGGAAGTAAAATGTACTTAAAATAAAGAATAAGATTCCACATATAAGTGATATCATATGATATTTGTCTTTCTCTGACTTCACTTAGTATCAAAATGTCTAGGTCCATTCATGTTGACATAAATAGCATTATTTCAATTTTTATGGCTGAGTAGTATTCCATTGGATATACACATCATAACTTCTTTATCCAGTCCTCTGTTGATGAACACTTAGGTTGCTTTCATGTTTTGGATATTGTAAATAGTGATGTTATGAATTTTGGGGTGTGTATATCCTTTGGAATTAAAGTATTTTCTGGATACGTGCATAAGAATTGGATTGCTGGATCAAATGGTAAGTCTATTCAGAGTTATTAAGGAATGTCCATATTGCTTTCCATAGTGACTGCACCAGGTTACATTCCCACCAACAGTGTGGGAGGGTTCCCTTTCTTCACACCCTCTCCTGCATTTATTACCTGTAGACTTTTTGATGATGGCAATTCTGACTTGTGTGAAGTGATACCTCATTGTAGTTTTGATTTACATTCGTCTGATCATTAGCGATATAGAGCATCTTTTCAGGTGACTGTTGGCCACCTGTAAGTCTTCATTGGAGAAATATCTGTTTAGGTCATCTGCCCATGTTTTGCTTGGATTTTGCTGTTGTTGTTATTGAGTTGTATAAGCTGCTTCCATATTCTTGATGTTAAGGCCTTGTCAGTTGCATTCTTTGCCAGTATTTTCTCCCAGCTGATAGATTTTAAAGTTTCATTTATGGTTTCCTTTGTTGTGTAAAACATTGTAAGTTTAATTAGGTCCCATTTGTTTATTTTGGATTTTGTTTCTATGTGACCCAGGAAAACATTTCTACATTGTATGTCAGAGAATGTTTTACCTGTATTTTATTCCAGGAGACTTAAGTCTAATGTTTAGGCTTTAGGTCCTTGTTAGTTTATTCTGTGTGTGGTGTGAGGGAGTGGTCTAACTTCATCACTTCACCTGCAGCTGCCCAGCTCTCCCAGCACCACTTGTTGAAGGGACTGTCTTTTCTCCATTGTAAACTCTTGCCTCCTTTGTTGAAGATGCCTATAGGTAAGTGGGTTTATTTCTGTTTCTCTTGTTCTATTAATCTGTGTCTTTTTTTGTGTGCTAGCATCACACTCTTTTAATTACTGTAGCATTGTATTATTTTCTGAACCCCTGGGAGGGTTATTTGGATAGTATGATTACTTGGGTAATGTGGCCCATTTTAACAATAATAATTCTTTTAATCCAAGAATGTGGGAAAGATTTCCATGTCTTTAAATCATCTTTAATTTCCTTTATCAATGTTTCATAGTTCTCAGTATATAATTCTTTCACCTCCTTGATCAGGTGTATTCCTAAATTTTATTTTTTTGTAAGTGATTTTAAGAGGGACTTAAAAAAAACTTTTCTGATATTTCACTGATAGTGTAAAGAAATGCAACAGATTTCTGTATGTTAATCTTGTAATCTGCTACTTTGCTGAAATTGTTTATTATCTCTAGTCTTTTTTGTGTTGGGGAAAAACCCTGTTTTTCAATTATGTTAACCCAATACTTTATATATTTGCTTTAGTCTGGTAATCACAAATCACATGTGTGTGGCTTAAACACATTCTAAAAAGAGAAAAAATTCTACATTTTCATACTTTCCTCCCTGGTATTTGATGGTTTTGATGTCTTCTTTTGCATTCTCATGTGTATCCTTTTGCTGTTCATTGTACTTATCACATTTCCAATTGTGATTTTTGTTGCTCTTACGGATTCTTGCTTGCTTTCTATTTAGAGAAGATCTTTCAATATTCCTTGTAGGGTAGATTTAGAATTGCTGTCTTTTTAGTGTTTGCTTATTTGGTATATTCTATCCTTGTATTATGAGTGATAATTTTTCTGTGTGGAGTATCCTAGGTTGCAGATTTTTCTGTTTAAGGACTTTTAACATAGCCTGCCACTCCCTTCATGGGCAGCAACATTTCTGTAGAGAAATCTGGTGATAGTTTTATGGGGGTTCATCTTGTTTGGGACCCTCTGTTCTTCCTGTACTTGTATATCTGTTTAATTCTGTAGGTTTAGGGAGTTTACATCCATCATTTCTTCAAATACATTTTCAATTCCCTTTTCTCTTTTTTGTCCTTCTGGCGCTTTTATTATGTATAGATTACCATGCTTTGTATTATTCTATAGATATCTTTTATTGTTTTCATTTTCATTTGTTTTCCTGCCCACTGTTGTGATTGGGTGATTTCCATTATTCTGTCTTCAAGATCACTTATTTTTTCTTCTGCATTATTTAGCCTGCTATTTATCACCTTTAGCTAAGTTTTTTGATTTTAAGGAGTTCCTTTTTATAGTTTACAGTTCCTTTACACAGTAATCTGCATTTCTGCCAATAACTTCTCTTAATCCCTTCCATACTTTTATACTCTCCTTTTTGAACTCATGTTCTGGTAGACTGGAGAGGTCTGTTTCACTGTTTGATTTTTCAGGGGGTTTCTCTTGTTCTTTTAATTGGGAGTGACTCCTCTGCTTCTTTGTTTTTCTTGTGTTTGTCTGGTTCTATGTGTTCAGGGGTAGCAGTTATCTACTGCGGTCCTGAAGGGCTGGTTCTATGTAGAATTGTCCTTGTGTAGTCTGTGTGCATCTGGTTTTTTGTTGTGAGGACTGTTTTTAGTACAGAAGGCTGCCACATCTTTCCTCTGTGTGTGCTGGCTGTCACCCCCTTGATAGGGTTTCTGTTTGGCGACGTGACCGGAGCCTGCACTGGATGTTGTGGGATCTCCTCTTGCTCTGTGGTTGTCACAGCCCTGATGGGGGTCAGGTATGACCCAGTGATTGGAGTAGAAGCCCCCCATCTGTTTCAGAGGTACCTTGTGAGGTTGGCTGGACAGGAGTTCTCCTGCTGGGAGAGGAGCCACTGAGTGGTCCTCCTCAGGAGATGTCCACTAGGAAGTCCCCTTTCACCTGCTGTATTAACTCACAAAGTGCACTGTTGTTGGCAGTGTCCTTGTCCCCACATCAGCCTCGGGAATGCAGGCAGCCTGTCCTGGTCTCCCTTAGGCACTGTGGTCACCAAGGCAGCAGAGCAGATCCATCAGGACCTGTTGTCAAGTGTAGTTGCTCATCAGGATCCACTGTGGGCTACAGGGTCAACCTGGACCCCAGCTCCACCTCTGCATGCAGATGTCCGCTGCTACCCATACCCTAGCCCTGCCTCTGCATGCACATGTTCTCTGCTACCTGGAACCCAGCCTCATCTCCGCATGCACACATCCACTGTTACCCAGCCCCCAGCCCCGGCCCCATCTCTGCATGCCCCCATCTGCTGCTACCTGAACCCCAGCCCTGCCTCTGCATGCACACATCTGTTGCCAATGCTCGATCTGCCCCAGCTGCTCAGCAGTATTCTGCTCAGATGTCCCACAAGCACTGGTGGCCTAAATCCATCAAAGACACTTAGGAGGGACCCAGATTTCACTCTTGCTTCCCTGGTAGCACAGCCCATGGGAATGGGCTCAGATTTTAGCTGTGTCTCTGCTTGGAGGCAACCTACCCATAATTGTTTTCTTACAGAGCAAGCTGAGAAGGAGATTGCCTTGGTGGGGTTTTCCCCCTTCAGGAGAGAGTGTTAACAATGGGGCTTTTATGGCAGGGCCATGCCCTGTGAGATAGCTGAGGTTACTATGGTGGTGTCCTTCTCCCCTTGTGTGTGCCAGCAATGGAGCACTGTATGGCGAGCCAGGCTCCCTTGCACACACTCCCAGCCTCACCCTGTAACACGCCAGGCCCCTCAGGCTGTGTGCAGCCAACCCCATTCCTCTCCCCAGGACTGTAATCTGAAGGCTGAGATTCAGTACCCATTCTTGGCATGCACGAGCAGGTTCGCATTTTGGGCTGGGGACCACTCAGACCCTCTGTGCCTGTTTCTTTTCATTCTGCCTGCTGGAAAGAGGCTGCTGTGATCATTGTTCCCCACGTAGAAGTTTTGTTGATGTATTTGTGGGATAGGGTGACTCTACATCCCCATCTTCCGCCATCTTGAACCCCCTCCTACTGTATCTTTTAAATCATCTGGAGGCTACTTATATATAATATCTAAATAATGTAAATGCTATTTAAAGAGTTGCACACAAAGTAAATTCAAGTTTTATGCTTTGGAAACTTTGGAAAATATTTTCTTGAAAAATTTTACGTCCACAACAGTTTGAATTCATGGATGCAACATTCACAGATACGAGGGGCTGATTAAACTTTAATCTAGTTTGAATTAATTTTGTGTGTGGTCAGAGGTAAGGGTCCAGTTTTATTCCTCTGCATGTGGACAGCCAGTTGCCTAGCACCATTTGCTGAAAAGACCTTTTTTGATTTTACAACTTAATGTTTGCTCTTGTCAAAAATTCTTTGATCCTAGATGGAAGGGTTTATTCTGGGCTCCTCATGCATATATATTTATGGAAATATCACAATATATTATTTAGTATTACATTGTACTGATATGTGAAGTTAGGAAATAGGAAACTTCAAATTGGATTTTCTTTACTGAATTTTGGTTTGGTTTATATTTTGGGGGTCCCTAGAAAGTAAATGTGAATGTTAAAATCTGCTTCTGTGTTTCTTTCAAAATTTTCATAGAAATCATATTCATAGTAATGTCTATATCACTTTGTCAACATATTAAGGTTTGCTATCAACATGGAATGTCTTCATTTTCTTTTAGGTTTTATTTCACTTCTTTTAGTGATGTATTTTCAATTTCAGTTTCTCAGTCTTGCACCTTAAATGGATTCTTATGTGTTTCAGTAATGTTGACATTATGTAAAATATTGTTTTCTTAAATACCTCTTGAGATTATTCACTGTTATTGTGTAGAAGGAAACAAATTTCAATACACTGATATGTTGTAGTGTGATTTTGCTGAATTATTTGACTAGCTCATTGATAAAATTGGGCTAATCAACACATTGTTTATGTTTTAAAGATGTATATATATGATGATGTCATCTGTGTCTGTGAATAGACTTGGTTGTATGTATGATTTTTTTTTTCATTTTTATTGAAGTATAGTCAGTTTACAATGTTGTGTCAATTTCCGGTGTACAGCACAATGCTTCAGTCATACATGAACGTACATAGATTTGTTTTCATATTCTTTTTCACCGTAGGTTACTGCAAGATACTGAATATAGTTCCCTGTGCTATACAGTATGAACTTGTTGTTTATTATATATATAGTAGTTAGTATCTACAAACCTCAAACTCCCAATTCATCCCTTTCCACCCCCTTCCCCACCCCCAGTAACCATGTTTGTTTTCTATCTGTGAGTCTGTTTCTATTTTGTAAATAAGTTCATTTGTCTTTTTTTTAAGATTTCACATATAAGTGATAGCATATGGTATTTTACTGATTTGATAATTTTCTTTTGTATTAGCTTGGTTTCTTTTTGGTTTTTGTGACTCTATTGTATGATTTTGATTTGTGGTTACCTTGTTTTTCAAGTATGTTAACGCCTTATTATATGTTTGCTTTAGACTGGTAGTCATGCAGGCTCAAATACATCCTAAAAAGAATGAGGAAAACAGAAGTGAGAGGGAAAAAAAAATCTGTATTTTCTTGCACCCCTTTCCCACCTTTTCGGATTTTGATGTCCTTTTTTTTTTTTTTTTTAATCTTCGTGTTTATTCTCTTGCAACTCATTGTAGTTATCACATTTCCAATTATGGTTTTCTCATTTATGTGTTTTCCTGCTGCTTTTCTATTTAGAATAGACCTTTCAACATTTCTTTTAGCGTAGGTTTAGTATTGCTGAACTCTTAGTTTTTGCTTGTCTGTGAAGTTCTTCCTCTCTCCTTCTACTCTAAAGGATGGTCTTGTTGGATAGGGTATCTTAGATTGCAGCTTTTTGTCACTCAGGACTTTGACTATATCTTGCCAATCCCTTCTGGCCTACAGTGTTTGAAAAATCAGCTGAAAGCCTTATGGGAGTTCCGTTGTAACTAACTCTTTGTTTTTCTCTTGCAGCCTTCAGAATCATTCCTTTATCTTTAACTTTGGCCATCTTAATTATATGTCTTGGTGTGGGTCTATTAGGGTTCTTCTTGTTTGGGACCCTCTGTGCTTCCTGTACTTGGATGTCTATTTCCTTCTTTAAGTTTGGAAAATTTTCAGTCATGATTTCTTCAAATCCCTTTTCAGTTCCCTTTTCTTTCTTCTTCTGGGATCCCTATTATGCATAGGTTGACATGCTTTATATTATCCCATAGGTCCCTTATATTGCTTTCATTGGTTTTTACTTGCTTTTCTGTCTGCTATTGTGATTGGGTGACTTCTGTTACCCTGTCTTCTAAGTTACTTATTCATTCCTCTGCATTATCTGGTCTCCTTTTGAATGCCTTTGACTCGGCTATTATCTCAGCCATTGAGTTTTCCATTTTTAATTGGCTCCTCTTTACAGTTTCTATTTCCTTTTTATAGTATTCTCTGCTATTTATAGTCTTTATTATTTCCTTCAGTAGTCTTATTACCTCTTTTTTAAAGTCATGATCTAGTAGATTGTCGAGGTCTATCTCACTGTTCATTCTTCCAGGGGATTGCTCTTGTTCCTTTGATTGGGAGTGGTTGCTCTGCATCTTCATTTTACTTATATTTCTCTGGCTCTATGATTTAGGAGTATCAGTTATCTACCATGGTCTTGAAAGGCTGTTTTTGTTTGTTTTTATTTAAAGTGGGAGCTTTCTTGTGTGGACTGTTCATCTAATAGGTTTGTTGCAAGGGCTGTTATTAGTGGGGATGGTTGCCATGTCTTTCTTCCATGTGTGTTGGCTGTTATCCCTTTGATTGGGGGTGTGGCTGGTGTTGTGATCAGAGCCTGCCCTGATTGTTGTTGTTTAGCAGGGCCTCCTTTTTTGTTCTGTGGTTCTCACAGCCCTGACAGGTGCCAGGTCTGCCCCCTTGCTGCTGGAATAGAGGCTTCTAGACCCATTTCTGAGCTGTGGTGTGTGGTAGGCAGGGTTGGAGTGCTTCAGCTGGGAAGAAGAGTCGCTGAGTGTACCTCCACAGGAGATGTCCACTGGGAAGTGTTCTTGTAACTAACTGGTTTAAAACTAGGTCCAATGACAGGAACAAGTAAGACGTCCTGAAGCTCAGGATGTTGAAGAACAGGAAACCAATCTATTAAACTGCTTCTGAAGTTCATCAAATAAGATATTTTTCACACACTGTACTGAGGCTAGATGGGTATTTACTCTGACAGCTGTGAATGATGGAGGGTGTGAGAAGTGACTTAAGAGTTTCAAACTTCCTTTCTGCTTCTTGTTTACCTAAAGCAGATAAAACGTCATAGACAGAAAAAATGCATGAGCGTTCCATCGTGAACTGGAAACCACAGTTATCAACTCAGTCACACTCAGCCTGAAGGCCGCACTTCCAAATGCTCACTCTCTCTTTCTCAGCAGGTATGTACGATTTTTATATGTCGATACCTTTTGTTTCTCATGCTGGCTTTGGATAGAATTTCCAGTACAATATTGAAAAACAGTCGTGAAAGGCAACATTCGGGCCTTTCCCCAGATTTGGATAGTTAACTTTCAGGCTTCAACATTGAGTATATTTACAGTGTATTTTGTACAATGCTCTATCATAGTGAAATCATTTGTTTCTACTTCTGCTTTCAGAAGTGTTGATTCCATGAAACAGGAGTGGAATTTCTTCTCAGATTTTTATGGTTCTGGTGAACATGAGGTTTTTTCCTTATTTCAAAATTGTTGTTTATTATATTGCTTATTTCATGTAATAACATATTTATTTGTGTAAAATGTTAAAACCTTGTTAACATATGATGTAGAGAAATTTTCAGGAGTCGCATGTTTACTATGTGTTGTAAATTTCAGTTAAGTACTGTTGTGTGGACGACTGTCTTTTTATAGACCTGTTGTGTATTCTTTTTGTGATGTGTTTGTGTGATTTGATTCAATTAGCTTTTTAGTGGGTGGGGGATAGGGTGAGGGTTAGGGGGAGAGTGAAAGGTTAGGGTTTAGGGTCAGGGTTAGGGTGAGGTTAGAGGTTAGAGTCAGGGTCATGGTTAAGGGTTAAGAATCAGGGGTAGGGGTGAGGGTGGGGGAGCAGAGTGAGGGTTAGGGTGTTAGACTTTGGGTTGGGTTAGGGTTAGGGGATTAGGGTCAGGGCTAGGGCTAGGGTTAGGGCTATGATGGGGGCTAGGTTAATGGCTAAGATGAGGGCTAAGTTTATGGTTAGGGTTAGGGCTAGGGCTAGGTTGAGGGCTAAGGTCAGGAGTAGGTTTAGAGCTATGATAGAGTTAAGGCTAGGTTGAGGGCTAAGCTGAGGGCTAGGATAATGGCTAGGGTTAGTGGAAGAAGGAACTGCAGTTATGGTGGAACCAGCAAGAGAACTAGAATCAGAAGTGGAGCCTGAAGTTGTGACTGAATTGCTCTAACCTCAAGATAAAACTTTAATGGATGAGGAATTGCTTCTTAGGGATGA
This sequence comes from Camelus bactrianus, assembly GCF_048773025.1. NCBI lineage: Eukaryota > Metazoa > Chordata > Mammalia > Artiodactyla > Camelidae > Camelus > Camelus bactrianus. Next base: position 25,254,634 of record NC_133547.1, on the reverse strand, counting down.
GCAAGGAAAGTGGTTTCTTTCCTTCATTTAAAAAAAAAATAACTTTGATCACTTTTTTTCCTTTAATGGAGGTACTGCAGATTGAACCCAGGGCTTTGTGCATTCTAATCACACACTCCACCTCTGAGCTATAATGCCCCCTGCACCAGAAAGTGGTTTCTTGAGATGGAATCTACTCCTGGTGAAGATGCTCTGAGGATTGCTGAAATGATGATAAAGGATTTAGAATATTACACAGACTTAGTTGGTAAAACAGCAGCAGGGTTTGAGAGGATTGTCTCCAACTTTGAAAGAAGTTCTACTGTTGGTAAAATGCTATCACACAGCGTTGCACGCTCCACAGAATTCATTTGCAAAAGAAAGAGTCAATCAACACAGCAAACTCCATTGCTTCCTTATGTTAAGAAACTGCCACATCAACCCCAACCTTCAGCAACCACCCCCCCGGATCAGTGAGCATCCATCAACATTGAGGGAAGACCCTCCACGAACAAAAAGTTACAACTTGCTGAAGGCTCAGATGATGGCTAGCATGTTTCAGCAATAAACCATTTTTTAATTAGGGTATGGTACTTTGTCTTTTGTAGACATAATGCTATTGCACACTTAATAGACTACAGTAGTGTAGAAACAACTTTTATATGCACTGGAACACCAAGAAATTCATGTAACTCTTTTTACTGCAACATTCCCTTTATGACAGTGGTCTGGAACAAAGCCCACAATATCTCAGAGGTGTGCCTGTACTTTAGAGAACTGGTTTTGTCACCAAAGAGACCCAAAGTGGAATTCAACCAGTTCTAACGTGTTCAAGATTAAACTACTAACTGTAAAAATAATACTGGTAATACCTATCTCTTAGAGTTACTGTGAGAATTATTATGAGAAAATGTTTCTAAAGGGCTGGGAGGCTGTGACCTAGTACGGTCATAATCAATGCTAAGTATTGGAAAATGAGTATAAGTTTTTTCCAATACTGAAATCCAATCTATAACAGAAACTAACTGTCATACAAAATTATCAGTTTACCTTCACTGGTCCTATCCTGTGGACATGAAATATTCCTGTTATAAAATCTGTCTACTCTAGAACCATGTCTGCTATCTGTGGCTTAAAATTTTTATCTTCATCTAACAGATCACTTCCACTGGAACTCCATGTTATAGCTGTAATCCCACTGGTACTCTTAGATGTAGTAGGTTCTGTTAAAGGAAAAGAAAATATATAAAAATGGTCAACTGATATGGTTACTTATCAAAATGAGGTTTTATGCATGTTACTCTTCCAAAGTCGCAAATAACACAAAATTCAGATAATAAAAGCAAGTCTTATTTCAAATCTTCCGGACTAAACGCCTATGCACAACCTTGCTAAGATTCTTTGAAATAAAGCCAAATGACAAGAAAAAGTAGTAATTAGAACTGATTAAGTTATAAAAGAAAGAAAATGACCAAAGAACAAATGAAAACTCAAAAAAAAACACAAAACCCTGAAATAATTATAAAGCTGTGATTTTGTAGACTATTTGAGCAAGCCATAAGGAAAAAAAAAAAGCATAAAACAAATTGCAAAGCCAATACTTATGCATAATAGGAATGCTTCTGTGTGCTTCCTCTGCCATATTAGAAGCCCTGATAGCAGGAATTTAGTTAAAACACTTAAGAAAACTTTATTTACTTAAATTTGTTATTTTGAAATAGTTGCTTCATATACAGTTGTCAGAAACAGAAGAAGCCCTTGTATGCTTTACCCAGTTCCTCCAATGGTAACATTTTGCAAAACTATAGTACAGCATCACTGCCAGAATGTTGATACTGGTATCGTTCTGTCAAGAGAGAGAACTCCATCACTGAGAGTATATCACGTATTGCTTTTTTAAAGAAAAACACAGCCCACTGCCCACCTCATTTCCTAATCCCTGGCTACCACTAATCAGTTTTGCACTTCTACAACTTTGTCAATTCAAGAATATATAAATGTAATCACCTATGTCACCTTTTAGGACTGGCTTTTTATGTACAGCTGAATTCCCTGGACATTCACCAGCTGTGTATCAACAGTCACTTTCTTGGCCTCTCTGTCTGTTGCAGATGGCCCATACTCTGTCTATGGAGTGTGTACCTACTTTTAATCTGAGCACCCAACCCCCACACCTCGTTGCCTTTCTCTTGCCTTTCAGTGTATCTCTGAATAAATCTACCTTTAGTCCAAAAAAAACAAAAAAACAAAAAAAGTCACTTTCTTTTTATTACTGTGGACAGACCACTCCTTGTTTCACCAGTCACCCCTTGAAGAACATCTGCGTTCTTCCCAGTCTGGGGCTACTACGAACGAAGCCGCTATGAACACTGTGCACATGATCTTATGTGAATGTAATTTTCATTCTCTAGGATAAATGTCTAAGGGTGCAACTGCTTAGTGGTGTGGTAACTGCTTGTTTAGTCTTATAAGAAACTGCCAAACTGTTTTCCAGGGTAGCTGTGCCATTTTATAGTCCCACCAGCAATATGTGAGTGATCCAGTTTCTCCGCATCATTTGGTGTGGTCACTATTTTTTATTTTAGCCATTCTGATAAGACAGGAAACTTAGAAGGAGTGGAGTGACTCCACCTTGGTGGAACCAGAAGTCCCAACAGGAAACTTTACTGACACTGATCAGAAAAGGAAGAGACATCCAATAGAAATCAATTTTTCTACTCATATTGGGTAGATAATTGAGTTATAATGCTAAAACCAAAAAAACCTCTCTTAGTTACATTTCAATGTACTATGAGATTCAGCAATTAGACATTACAACTCAAGTTTTCCAGAAGAGGAAACAAGCTCAGAAGTTAAATGGTGGGGGGTGGGGATAGTTCAGTGGCAGAGTGCATGCCTAGCAGGCACAAGGCCCTGGATTCAAACACCAGTGCCTCCGTTAAAAAATACACAAATAAATAAAAAACCTAAACCCCTCGCCCAAAATTTAAAAATAAATAAAATTAGAAAAAAAAAAGAAGTTAAATGGCTTCATTAAATACATATTAATATAGCACCTCTGATACAGTAAACCCTGAGGAAACGAACAAGAACAAAAAGAAAACTCCTGCCTTCAAGAAATGCGTGCTCTGAAAGGCAACACTCATTAACCAGAAAATGAAAAATTAAACACTAGATTAGAGGTATGTCATGGTATGCTGACGGCACACACACACACACACGCACACAAAACAAAAACAGATGCTCCACTTTGTACTGATCAGGAAAGGAAGATTCACTGACAAAATGATGTCTGGAAAATCAACAGGTACAAAGGCACAACAACATGAAACAACAGTAAACATTTACTAAACACTTACTTTGTGTCCTGAGCATCTAGAGTTGCTAAAGTTGTCTATCCTTCAAAATATAAAATTAAACATAAACCATTCAGAATAACGTTAAGAACCCACACTGATTTAAAGAGCTAATAAAACTAAGGTGTGTACTTACTTGCAAAAACCATTTCCAATCTTTTCACATTATTATGCATCTAGAAAGGTAAATCAGGATGAGAGAAGTGGAATGCTACAGACTAAATATCTGTGTCCCCTGAAACTCACACACTGAAGCCTAATCCCCGATGTGACGGTGCTAAGAGGCGATTAGGCTACGAGGGTGGAGCTCTCATGAATGGGACCAGTGTCCTGTAGAAGGTGCCCCAGAGAGACCCCTGGACCCTTCCATGTGGGAGGACGCAGCAGGAAGGTTCTATGAACCAGAGGTCTTCGCCAGACACCAAGTAAATGTATGGACTTCCATCCTCCAAACTGTGAGAAATAAATTCCTTCTGTTTACAAGCCACCTGGTCTATGATATTTTTGTTACAGCAGACTGAGCAGAATAGGACAGGAAATATAATTATCACTGTTCTCAGGTAGTATAATGGATTCATAAACCCATAAATTACAGGCACTTAACTATATAATTTATATAGATAAAACCTCTACCAGGAATTTATCACTCAGTAACCCATTTTATTTGCTGAAAAGGAGTACCCTTGAAATCAAGGCCCATTCCAATGAAATTCCGGGAAGGACGTCAGCCAGACTGTGAGAACAGTTTGCATTCACAAACATTTCTTGGTGCCCAATGTGTGCCAGGCATTGTGCTGGCATCGGCTGTTATAGGCTGAATTGTGTCCCCCCCCCATTCATTCATATGTTAAAGTTCTAACCACCAGCACCTCAGAATGTAACCTTATTTGGAGCTAGGGTTTTTACAGAAGTAACTGAATTAAACTGAGGGTGGGCCCTAACCCAACATGATAGATACTCTTATAAAAGAAGAAATCTGGATGCAGAACCAGACATGCAGAGAAGACAGCCACCTGCAAGTCAAGGAAAGAAGCCTGGAGCACATCCTAGAAGGAGCCGACTCTGCCAGTACCTTCACTTTGGACTTCCAGCATCCAGAACTGCGAGGTAATAAGTTTCTGTTGGTCAAACCACCCAGTCTGTAGCACGGCGTCATGGCAGCCCTAGCCACAGCCTGGCCTTAGCCACCCAGGATACAAAGAAAAGCAACAGAGGAGAGTCTGCCCTTAAGAAGCCTATGATCGAATGGGGAGAAAAACATGTCAACAAATAATAATTTAGAAGTTTACTAATGCCTCTCAAGGAGATTTCTGACCTCAATAACAAAAATTTTGAGAATATAATTTGCAGGACATTTTAAGAAAAATATTAAACACTATTTCCTTTTCATTACATAGTTTCATTTTGATACTTTATTTTAAAAGTTCTGCCTTTTAAACAAAATCTACAAAGGTTCCAGCCTCTTTTCAGGTTTTTACCTTCCTCCTTGTCCCTCGCACCTTTTGATGAATGTGCATTTGCTCACTTCTCTCACCCCTTCCCACGTCCTCCATTTCCTCCCCCTTTCTTCTCTGGTCTTCAGTGCCTTACAGGTAAGGAAGCAGAGACATAGAGACAAGGAAACGGGGTCTCCCCCTTTTTCACACACTCTGCTAAAGTATGTTTCCTTACTTCAGATTCCCAGCTGTCAAAAAAATATTACTTCCAAGTCCTAAAAATTTCATAGCCTGTCCTAAACTAAAACTTAAGAAGTTACGATTTTAAGAAGGAGCCAGTTACAGGACATGCCTTGGGGCCCCTTTTCTATCAATGTCTATCTGTAAGCCTTTGTTAAATTAGTAACAATTCTTTCTTCCCTTAACAAGCTGCTTATGCTGTAAATAAAGTACACACGGATATAAGCTCTTGCAGCCTATCAGCATATATTGCTCATTCTACAGGGCAGAAAGTTCAGAAGGATGGGTTGAGTATATACTGGGATGGGGAAATGATCCCAAAAAATCCTTTTGAAATTAAATACAAGGTAGCAGGGGATGGCTTGCTATCCACAAGGTCCTGGATTCAATCCCCAGGACAATCAATCAATGAATGAAATAAATGAATACAAGGTAGCAGCGTATTTTTCTTTCTTTCTCCGAGCTGAACTTGACTATGCCAACTTTAAATCTCCAGGAAGAGACACAAGCTACGTCTGTATACGAAAACACAGTTAGCTGACCCTCGAACAACACAAGTCTGAGCCATGTGGGTTCACCTACATGTGAATTTTTTTCCAAAAATAGGTCCTACTACTGCACAGTCCACAGTAGGTGAATCCATGGGTGCAGAGAGCTGACTTGTAAAGTTTATTACAGGCAGATTTTATACTGCATAGAGGGCCAGCACCTCTGCCCCCCACGCTGTTCAAAGGTCGACTGTTCTATTTTCTCCATACGTTATATAATGATAGTTAAGAAATCAGAATTAAACTGACCTTTGAAAATCACAGCATTTGGCACTAATAATAAAAAATAAGTTCTGCAGCACCATCAGAAGACTGTGATATTACAAATGCTGTGTGCCAGTTTATTTAATAATACAGTGTTTCGTGAATTAAAAAAAAAGTCCTTGTTTGTCCTCACCCACCTGCATTTTGTAGTGTGTTGTCCAAGCGCTTTTGGTTTTGCTGTCTCATGACTCTGTGGATTCAGAGACATTTAAAAACTATGCCTTCACTGCTGCCATTCTTCGGTTTCCATGTTGTTAATTGTTAATGTCAGCCTGGGTAGGCGGAAAGGATTCCCATTTTCAACCTCACCACTATAGCAGAAGTGGAGTTTGGGCTTCTGCTCCGAAAACACATTTTTGTGCCTGTGTAAGAATATGTTGTTTTGCAGTTTATCCATTTTCAGTCTTTCCTCCCTAGTCCTTATTTTTTAATCATCTTGTGCTTGAGTTCTGGTTCTTAAAGCCACAAATGCTTAGAATAAAGTTAGAAGTCATTGAATGGTTGGGGGAAAAAAAGTATTAGCTTAAGGTAGGGATTGCTAGTACTATTGATGTAGGAAAAATGGATATGGGGAGTGAGAAGGGCTGTCCCAGGCTTCCGCTGAGCCCCTGGGGTATGCCTCGCCAAGTGTGGGTCCTGGGCTTCATGCAGGAAAGAATTCAAGAGCGAGCCACAGTTGAGTGAAGGCAGATTTATTCAGAGAGATACATTGAAAGGCAAGAGGAAGGCCACCAGGTGTGGGGGTTGGGTGCTCAGATTCAAAGTAGGTACACACTCCATAGACAGAATGTGGGCCGTCTCTGAAGAGGGACAGAGAGGGCCGGAGGCACAGTGTTGCCAATTCTTATGGGCTTGGTGGCTTCATATGCTAATAAGTGGAAGGGCCAGTCTAAGTGGCCTGGGGAAGGGGCTGGGATTCCCAGGAAGTTGGCCTTTTCCCACTCTGACCTTCTGTGGCTAGCCTTGGGACTGCCATGGTGCCTGTGGGCGTTATTCACCATGCTGGTGTATTACAATGGGTGTATAATGGAGCTCCAGATCTGCCAGAAGTTAAATCTCCCATCATCTTGAGCCTCAAGGCCTATTGGGGGTTGAATCTTTCACCATTTTGATGTTAATTGCTGTGGCAGTCCTTGAATGGCTGTGCCCTGCCCCCTTCCTGTCTCACCTAGTCCCTATTTTTTCATCGTCTTGTGTTTGAGTTCCGGTGCTCAAAGCCACAAATGCTGAGTATAAAGTGAGAAGTCATTGAATGGTTGAAAAAAAAAAAGAGAGAAAAGTATTAGCTCAAGGTAGGCATTGCTAATGCTATTACTGTCAGCATGTAGAATAAGATAAACTAGATTTTAAATCTAGCTAGTTTAGGACTTAGAATATTTGGCCCCTGACGGGGACTCCACAAAGCTCGCCATTGTTGCCTTGTGACCCAGCTTGACCACCCTACTGTGTCTGTGCCTCGTCTCTCAGTTTTACAGCTGCAGCCAGACCCCTCCTAGCTGCTCCAGCGGTAGCCCCAGTATATTGCCTACCTGTCACTGCCAGCTGAATGTCTGTTTTAGTCAGTCTCTGTGTGTGGTGTAGTGTGCCGTGTCCTTCTTTGGTGTGTGTTGTCCAGTTTTCCCAGCGCCATTCATTGAGGGGACTGTCCTTTCCCTGGCGAGGTTCCTGGCTCCTTTCATGTCAATTAACTGACCACATAACCATAGGTTACTTCTGGGCTCTCTCTCTGTTCCTCTGGTCCGTGTCCTTGTTTTTGGGCCAATTCCACACTTTTTTGGTGACTGTAGTTTCATAATGGAGTGTGAAGTCGGGGAAGAAGATGCCTCCAGCCTGTTTTTTCACAGAATCCCTTTGGCTGTTCAGGGTCCTTTGTGTTTCCACACAAATGTTAGAATTCTTTTTTCCGTTCCTGTGAAAAATGCCACTGAAGTTTATTTTATTGTATTGAAATATAGTCAATTTACAATGTTTGGTTTTTTTCTTGTGTGGGGCATAGTGATTTGACCAGGTTTGCTTTGAATTTGAACATTGCTTTGGGTAGAATGGACATTTTAACAGCATTAATTCTTTCTATCTATGAGTACAGGATATCTTTCCATTTATTTGTGTCTGTTGTTTCTTTCCTCAGTGTTGTGAATGAAAAATACTGTAAAATATATCAGTAAGCAAAGAATGTTGAAACCATCAAGTCATCAGCTGCCACCACCACCCCCCAGTGAAGACAACCCTGCAGCGCAGCCTCTTGGTGCACTGTGAAGGGACTCAGAATAATAAAGGAGAAGATACTGGCCCTAGATAGCTAGATGCTTGTCAAAGGAATGAATTCAATGAGCCCAAATGTTTGCTTCCTCCCATACATAGAAAAGCGCTAAATTCTTTAACTTGCGGTACCTGGTTTTCTTTAGATAACAAGTAATCTTTTATTGTTCCAACTACCCGGTCTTTGTTGTAAAGCTCCTGTATATCCTAGCTCCTTCCCTTCCTCTTCGGAGCAGTCCCCCAGAATGATCTGAGAGGCTATCATCCCAGCTCAAGTCCTCCCGCCAAATAAAACATAACTCTCAACTTTAAGGCTGAGCATTTATTTTAGTTGACAGTGTCTTAGAATTTTCAGTGTTCAGGTCTTTCACATCCTTGATTAAATTTATTGCTAGGTTTTTTTTTGTTTTGTTTTGTTTTTTGATGCAATGGTAAATGATTTTTTTTAAATTCCTTTTTCTGATGCTTCATTATTAATGTATAGAAAGACAACTGTTTTTTGTGTATGGATTTTGTACCTTGTAGCTTTACTGAAATGATTCATAAGTTGTAACAGTTTTTTTGATGGTTTGGTGTGGAAAACTAGAAATCAGACATTGCCTCCATCCAGGTCATCCACAGCACCTAAAACACAGAGGCTGTTTAGCATCAGCACTTTGGGTGAACTGGATCTGGTTAAGGGTGGGCCTCTATAAGGAAATCTGATGTCTTCTCTGCTTTTTTCATGTGCTGCTGACATGGCTGTGTTGAAAAGTGATTTAGTTTCTAGTAATTTCAAATGTATAAAACACTTTAAATAGCATTACACAGTACTCACATTTGCTACCTGACATAAAATACTCCAGTGGGTTTTACTAAAACTGGGATAGTCTCTCGAGGAATCAGCAGATAAGCCCCAAATGAAGAAATTTAAGGTTCCACCTTGTAATCCCATCCACAAGCCCACTTCAACCTTCACCGTTGCCCCAAGTTACAGAAATGTCTTTTTCCATTCTGATCCAGTTTCCTTTTTCTGAAACCATTATGATAATTTCCCTCATTTTCAAAACCTTAATGGATTTAAAGTGCATGAGATGGCACAGCCTGGGCCTCTGACGTCGTGCACGCAGAGCGCCCTCAGTGCTCATCCCAGCTGTGACGTGAGTCATCAGTGCTCCATTCATTTTCCCATCGTGATTAGAGATGCGTCACGTAACATTTACTGTTTAACCACTTCAACTACACAGCACTCCCGCACGGACTGCATTTACACAGTTGTACAAATGTTCTCACCATCCGTTTCCAGAATTTACTCATTCTCCCCAAGTGACACTCTGTATCCATTAACGCTAACTCCCCTCAGCCCCTGGCAATGATCTTCTTTCTCTCTCTGAATTTGGCTTCTCTGGATACCTTGTCTAAGTGGAATCATGTAACATTTGTCCTTCTGTGTCTAGCTTATTGCACATAGCACAGTGATGTCAAGATTTATCCACATTGTAGTATGTGTCATAATTCCTTAGTTGTTAAGACTGTGTAGTGTCCCATTGTGTCAACACCACATGTAGTTTATCCATTCATCTGTTGATGGACACTTGAGTTGCTTCCACCTTTTGCTATTGTGATTAATGCTATGATGACCATGGGTGTGCCCATGTCTGTTCCAGTCCCTGCTTTCAAGTATTTTGCTCATACACCCCGAAGTGGAATTGTTGGGTCCCCTGTTAACCCCATGTGTAAGATTCTGAGGAGCTGCTATGTTGTTTCCCACAGTGATTGCACTGTTTTACTTTATTCCTTTATCTGGCAGGATCATAGGGCAGTTTGTGGACAGACCTCATTTGTTTATCTATTCAGCCTGTGACGAATATGTCAGTTGTTCTACCTTCTCCGCTGTTGTGAGTATTGCTGCTGTGAACGTTCATGCACAGTCTTTTTGAACACCTCTTTTTAATGCTTTGATGTCTCTATCTATGAGTGAGGTTGTTGAACCAGAAGGTAACTTTATTTTAATCTTTTTGAGGAAATGACAAACTGTCGTCCATATAGTCTGTGCCATTTCCCAATTCCACAAGTAAAGTTTAAGGGTTTTAGTTTCTCTAAGGTTTGCCAGTATTTGTTATTTTTATTCAGTTTTTTGATTGTAAGCGTTCTACGTGTGTTGAAGGGGTATGGCATTGTACTAATTTGCATTTCCATCATGACTAATGATATTGTCATGTGCTTGTTGACTGTATGTCTTGTCTGGAGAAGGGTCTATTCAAGTTCTTTTACTGCTTTAAAAATTGGCTTGTTTGTCTTTTTGTTTATGCGTTGTAAAAGTTCTTGGTATATTCTTGAAAAAGATTCTTTTCAGGTATATCATGTGCAGATATTTTCTTTGATTTTGTGGCTGTCTTTTCACTTTATGGATAGCATCTTTGATGCACACAAATTTTAATTTTGAGGACATGCAATTTATCTTTTTTCTTTCATTGCTTATGTTTTGGTGTCAGAACTAAGAAAATTGCTAAATCCAAGGTAAGATGATTTATCCCCATTATTTTTTTTTTTTTGACAGTTTATACAGCTGTCCTTCCCTATCTGTGAAGTATTGGTTCCAGTGCTCAAGTCCTTTATATAAAATGGTGTAGTATTTGCAAATAATCTAAGCACAAATTCCTGTTTACTATAAATCATTTCTAGATCAGTTATAACACCTAATACAATGTAAATGATATGTAAATTGTTCTGAAAAATAGTAATGTGAAACAGTTGCTGGCATGCAGCAAATTCAAGTTTTTCTTTATGGAATTTCTCAAAATGTTTTTTTCCCCTATCTGAAGTTGGTTGATTCTGTGGATGTGGAACTTGCAGGTAAGGAGGGTTGACTGTAATTTTTTTTTTTTTATTTTTAAATTTGAGCTTTTTAATGTATCTTGAGTTAGTTTTGTGTGTGGTGTGAAGTAAGGACCCAATTTTATTCTTCTACACTTGGGTACCCAATTGCCCAGCACCATTTGTTGAAAACATTATTTTTTCCCAGTTTAATATTGCCCACGGTTGTCAAAAGTCAGGTGATCCTAGACAGATGGGTTTATTTCTGGGCTCAGTATTCAGTTCCATAGATCTATAAGTATATATCTATGCCAGTATCACATTGTTTTATTTACTGTTGCTTTGTGCTAAGATTTGAAATTGGGAAATGTGAGCCTCCAACTTTGATTTTCTTTTTCAAGATTGTTTTGGCACTTTGGAGTCCCTTGTGATTCCATATATAAGGTAGGATAGGCTTGTGTGTTTCTTCCCTTAGGCCTTGGGACTTTTCACAGGAATCACATTGAATCTGTCGGTTGCATCATGTACTGTTGCCATCTTTGCCATCTTAACAAGATTAAGTGCTTCCACCACCGTGGGATGTCTGCATACTTACTCGGCATGTCTTTCACCAGTGCTTTATGATTTTCAGTGTACCAGTCTTGCATCCTTATTATACTTGCTCCAAAGTATTGTATTAATGTTGAAATTATTTAAAAGGGATTTGTTTTCTTAGAATATTTTACAGAGTATTCATTGCTAGTGTCTACAAATAAAGTTGATTTTTGTTGATTGATGTTTTGTTCTACTCTTGCTGAATTAGTTTAGAAGCTCAAATAGTCTTTAGTTGATTCTTTAGGAGGGTCTATATATAAGATGATGTGAATTGTGTCTTTGAATAGAAGCTGTTTTACTTTTTCCTTTCACATGTGGTTGCATCTTCCTTCTTTCCTCATTGCTCGGTGCAGATATTCCAGTGCAATACTGAGTAACAGTGGGGAAAGCCAGCATCATGGCCTTGTTCTTGATTTCTGGAGTAAACCTTTCAGTTCTTCAGCATTGAGCATGAAGTTTGCTACGGGTTTTGCATAATGGATTTTATCATGTTGAACAAATTTCCTTTTACTGTCTTGAGTGTTTATGAATGTGAAACAGCACTGAATTTTGTGTAAAGTTTTTTTCTGTATCAATTGACATAACCATGTGTTTTTATGTCACATAGTGACTATGGTATATTACATTGCTTGGTTTTAATATGTTGAAAAACCTGGGTTTCTGGTGTAGAGATGCTTGTAGTGCACGGTCCTTTTTTTTTTTTTTTTTTTTTTTTTTTTTAAACTTGTTATGGTTAATGGGTATGGGTTAAATTTAGGGTTAAGGTATTGGTTTAGGGTAAGGCATGGGTATGAGTCAGGGCTAGACTAAGGCTAGTGTTTAGTCCTGGGTCAGGGCCAGTGTCGGCATTTAGGATTATTGTAGGGATTGTAGAGTCAGGGTTGGAGGGTCAGGATGAGGGGAAGTGTCAGTGTTTTGAGTTTATGGGTCAGGGCCAAGGGTCTAGGGGCCTGGGATTAAGGTATAGGGTTATTGGTTAGGTGATTTGGGTATAGGTGAGGGTTTTAGATTTAGAGCATTAGGGTTAGAAAAGTTAGATTTAAGCATCACTGGCCCACTTCCTTCTCTTTCCTCTCCATCTCTCTGAGGTCCCCAGGATGGGCAGGATTAGCCCAGGAGAACACATGAGTCAGGGAGTTGACTCTACCACTGTTTTTCTGCTCCCCTGTCCTGGGCTCTGAGAGAAGAATGAAATGTTTGTTCTTGTCACTGACTGTTTCAAATCCAACTCAACCTCAGTCAAGGCTTGTGGGGCCTCAGAAGTCACACAGTGTTTTCCTCTGCCCTCTCACCTGGGCAAGACATTGCTGTCCCCACTCTGCCTGCACAGCCCCAGGTTCCAGCACAGCATTGGCACCCAGAACACTCAGTAGACAAGTGTGGCTGTACACAGAACCGGGTGGAGGGACCTTCCAGCCCCCAGGTGCTCCCTTTGTGCGTGCTGATGGGCCCCTCCTGGAACTGGCTGGATCTTTTGTCCCATCTGAGTGGGCATCAAGGGATAGTCAAGTCAGGTAGGACAGCCCTTGACTTCTGACCATCTGGGCAGGCATTCATGGTCCTCCAGCTCAGGCCAGCCTGAGCCTGTCAAGCCCCTGTTGCCAGTTACTAAGCTGGCTATGCTGCTGGGCAATTCAACAGCTCCCTGAGCAGTGTAGAGAGCACCTTGGGAAGTTTCAATTCTCTACATCCATGGGACTGACAAAAGGGCCTTCAGCATTGCAGCCTCTTAGCTTGCTAAGAGAGATAACAAACCAGGTGGCACCCAGATCTGGGGTCCTTGGCAGCACCACACCCCATCGCCTTTCCCTGTGCTTTTGGAGTCTCCTCTCCTCCCTGCAGCAGAAATACTGGGCCTGAGGCCTGCAAGGGCTCCACCCCACCAGGCCTTCCACAGGGTCAGCCTTGCACAGCCCCCTTTCTCTGCGGGAAAAACATGCAGGAGAGAGGAGTGGGGAGTACTGCTTGTCAGCATGATAGATGGGGAACAGGGAGCATGACCAAAGCACCTGGAGAGGCCCAAACCATAGCACCCAGAATCTTGTATGGCCTGGGACTACAGTACCCAGAATCCTTGGTGTGCCCCCATCTTGGGGCTACAGTACCCACTGGTCTCAGTATGTTACCCACTCCCCACCTCAGCCCATTCTGGGACTACAGCACCCAGAATCCTTGGCATTTCTGCTCATCTTGGTACTACAGTACCCAGAATCCTCAGTGTGCCCCCACCATGGGACTTCAGCACCCAGAATCCTCCTTGCACCCCTGGACTGCAATGCCGGGGCCACAGTAATCCAACCTGGTTCATTGTCAGTGGAGGCATATTTCCTAAGCCTGAAATTTGTTACCTGGTTGGTGGCCATTCTGGTGCCACCCTTTCCTGCTCTCATTTTCCCCCTCAAAGGTGGGCAATCAGGACCCATGAGAGCGGACCTGCAGTGACCTGGACAAATGGTGTGCCATGGGCCTGTCCCGTTTTTGCAGGGTGGACTGAGGCTGGGGGACTCCCCCAGTTGCCAGCTGACTGTGTCTCTGTGTGCTCCTATGGGGCCCTGAGTCCTTTCCCCTGGCATCTGGGTTCTCATGTCAGTGATGGTCACCTGGTGCCAGAGGCATCTGCGTCTCAACCCCAGGTTTCTGCCCAACCCAAACTTTAAACCTCTGTGATTCCCTGCCAGCCCCAGGGCTTGAGAGCTCTTCCACTGTGTTTCCCACCTAGCACCCTCTTGTTTCTCCCTCCCATTTGTTACAGAATTGGTTAACAGGACCCATGCCTGGGTCCTAGTGGGGGCCAGGACCTGCCTTGGCCAGGGAGGTTCTTTCTCTGATCAGGTTCATGCAGCCAATAATGAGACAGATGCTGAGACAGGAGCAGCACAAGCTTTACTCAGTGGCCAAAGGCTGGCAAATTGGTAACCCAGCTCACAGATCAGCTTCTCAACCCAATTAGGCTACAGACACCAAATATATAGGAGGGTCGAAGTGAAGGGGCACGGTTGAGGGTCAGGTCAGGGTTGGGTGGGTGGAGATTGGAAAGAGTGGGAGGAGTATTCGTAGCTTAACAGGGATGTGGTTTGACTCGACACTGATGCAACTCCTTTTCACTCCTTGTGTGGGAGTTTTGGGTTGTTGTCATAGCAATTGTCAACTGTCCCGGTGCTGCTGGGTGTGTCAGTTAGCATGCTATTATATCACAGTGAGCGTGTAATAAGGCTCAAGGTCTCCTGGAAGTCAGATCCTCTGCAGTCTTGGGCCTAGTTGGTTGTAATAAGTTTTTGTGTTTTTCTCAATGCAGCTTCCTCCTGAACCTTACATTAGAGTAATTGGGTTCCGCTCGAGGGAGGGGCGGGGAGTGAACATGGGGCAACTGAGTCTGGTATTTTGACATTTTGATGTACCCTGTGCCTTTCCTGTTGTATGAAAAGTCCTGAAGTCGTATAGCTGTGAAAAAAATCAGAATTGCATGTGTTTTTAAAAATCAACTTGACAGTCTACAGTCTTTACAAATATTCACTAGCTACTTAGGACTTCTTATGTGAAAGGAGCTTTCTGTCTGACTGTGTTTTGTAAGGCACCACTGAGGCACCACTCTGATATGTATGCTGTCTTAACAAAGGACTTTCCACTCATACATTTTCCTGACCATGCCCTGCATTTTATCTTTGTTTAGAATTCTTTTTTCAGGGGGAGGTAATAAAGATTATTTGGGGAGATACTGTTAAACAAAATTAAAGTTGTATTCATTAGCAACATAACTCAACATCCTTGACTTGGTATGAGAGTAACACATGTTCTTGCTTTCCTGTGTTCTGTTAAGTCACCACAAGCTAAATAGTTTTATGAAACTGATATGCTGAAATTTAGCTTTACTGTTTTTGCTTATGCTCTGATGCCAAACCAAGCTGTTCATAAGTTTCTTTGATCTCTGAGTCCATCTCATCATCAGTATCACCCAAGTGCAGATCACCAGCCCCTGATAAATCTGTTCCATTTTCTTCATAATCTGGAAAAAAGTCTTCTCTTTCAAGTCATTCTCAGTATTTCTCCCAACAAGCTGGAAGAACTGCAGGGAAAGGAGAGCCACCAGATGTGCAGAACATCGCTTCACGCATAGCATAGTCTCACCTTCAGGTGCCACTTCTCTGCTGAGGTTCATGGGCTCCGCCCCAGTTACCCGACCAGCGTTCTGCAAGCTTCACGAGCGTCTGATTTATCTCTCTGGCCATTTGCATCTAGGGTGATATTTTCAATTCTGTGAATAATTTCTTGCATACCAGTCTTTCCTTTTTCCTTCCAGCATCTTCCAAAATGACCCTGTCAACTTCAGTAACAGCACTGCACAAATTAAGTTGTTGCCCGGAGGGTTAGAAAAAAGGACATCCAACAACCCCTGAAGACAGCCTGAAGAAGACCTGCTCTCATAACCTGGTCCATTTGTTCCCTTGATCTCCAGGTTAAGATAAAGTTCTACCAGGAAGAGTACAAAAGCATACAGTCAAGTTACTTCATCCTTTTTGCAGCTTGTTCCTTAACTTCATATTGATTCTGGTATCTTTAAAGTAGCAATTGGTGGAAACTGCCACTCTCCGGAAGTTTCCTATTGCTAGCTCTCATGTAAGAGGATTTGAGATAGATGTGGCCTGTTGATACATGACTTCCCCATGTTCTTGCAAAACATCATCTGTTGTAACACAGCCATTCACTGTGCAAACCATTCAGTTTCAGCTTCCAAACCTATGAAATGGTTTGTAAGATGATTCAAAAATTCCTGGGCATATTCATATAGAGTGGGACAATCCTCACAACCACCCTCATAGGATTCCGTATAATCAGAGGGACAAATTGCTTCGACATGAATAAGGAGCCACAACCACCCGGGGCTTAGCCAGTGCTGACCCCGAGCTCTGCAGTGAGGTGTCAACCTGTGAATTCATCTTGCTCCCAGGAGGGCTCCCCTACAGGGTGGTTCTTGGAGAGAAGTGCTTATAGTCCATTTCTAAATTTTAGCATTTTATGTTATCTGGAGAGACAGAGAATTCCCCAAACCATCCCCTGGCCCCTCTTTGTTCAATAGTCCTTCTTTTAGCTCTCTCTCTCCTTTTTGCCATTTAGTTTAAGCAGCAAGGAAGAAGCAGCTAGGAGACACTCAGTACTTTCTGGAAATCTTAGCTAGTTCACCCAATGCTTGGGCTCATTTTCATCTTTCCACATTACTGTAGGAACAGTGTTCCTAAACTTTCTGACACTACATAACAAAGGTACTCTTTCCTCTAGTTTGTAGTCAGAATTTTTGATACTATCCTTTAAGTCCTCACCAACAGGCTCTTCAAAATAAGGGCTTCTATTAATAGTATGTTCACACCAAGTCAAGCTTTCACTAGCACTTCTGAAATCCTTTTCGCTTTCTCCCGCTGCCTGATATCAAAGCCACTCCCACATTTTAGGCTTTTGTTATAACAACCTACTGCTATAGGTACCAAAATTTGTATGAAATTTGCTGCATAGCAAATTACCATGCAGTTTATCAACTTAGCAAACACTTATGTTCTCTCACAGTTTCTGTGGGTTCAGTATCCAGGAGGGGGTTAGCTGGGTGGTTCTGACCCATGACCTCTTACGAAGTTGCAGCCAGGTCATCGTCATCATTATCATCTGGTGCTGGAGGATCTGCCTCTAAGGTGAGTGTTACTCCTTTGCCTGGTACGTTATTGCTGGTGGAGGGCAGTTCCTCCTGGTTCCCTGCATGCGTTTGCTTGAGTGTGCTCACAGTGTGTGGCTCCAGGCATCCCCCAGAGTCTGTGAGCCAAGAGAGACAGCAAGGAGGTATATCCTGTGCCTTAGACCTGTTCTCCAAAGTTCAAACATCACATGCTTTTTAATATTTATTTTATTTTTAGTTTTTAACACCTTTTCTGTAGTATGGTTCCTGTACAGCAAACTACACATATTTCAAATGTACAATCTGATGAATTTTGATAGATGTATACACCCACGAAACCAGCACTACAGTCAAGATAGCTAACATTTCCATCACTCCCCAAGAAGTGCAAATTTTGAACTCCTGATTTATCCCTTCCCACCCTGTTTACCCCCTGGTAACCATAAGTTTGTTCTCTATGTCTGTGAGTCTGTTTCTGTTTTGTCATTAAGTTCATTTGTGACTTTTTTTTTTTTTTAAGATTCCACATATAAGCAATATCATATAGCATTTTCCTTTCTATTTCTGGCTATGTCACAGGATTTTCTGTTAAATGCAAAACTCCAAATTCAGCCCACACTCAAGGGTAGAGGAATTAGGCTCTCCCTCTTGAAGAAATGATCAAGGAATTTGTGGGCCTATTTAAGCCATCACAGCAGGACCATTTTATATCTCTCCCCTCGAGGATCACAGTCCTCTCTGCCTGATGTGCAGTTTCTGAGAACATTTGCTTCATATGTTTGGTCATCTTTCTGGTTGCTGATGGCAATGGGCTAGTCTCAGGCTGGTTATGTCAGAGATCTCAGTGCACTGCTTTGGACCTTACATGCAGATTTTCTTCTCTCTGGCTTCAACTTCCTCACCTTTAAAGTGGAAATTTTTGACTTGAAAAAAGAGACAGCCACAGAAAGATATAGTTTTGCTCTCTGCTTCCACTCCCAAAGCATTTAATTGTTTCATTATTTACCTTTGAGTCCCCTTAGATTTGGGAAGAGAATGTTAGAGTAGCAGCAATAGTCTATTTTATCATATAAATTACCTGCCCCTTTATTGTACAAATTATCTAAAGTTTGACTCTGGCTGCCTGTTGCCTAACACAGGCCCAGGCATTACAGGCACCAATAAGTGTGAATGACTCCTGGACACATATCCAGAGACAACTTTAATTTGGAAAGACACATGTACCCCAGTGTTCATAGCAGCACTATTTACAACAGCCAAGACATGGAAACAGCCTAAATGTCCATCAACAGATGGCTGGTTAAAGAAGTTGTGGTATATTTATACAATGAGATACTACTCAGCCATAGAAAAGAACACAGTAATGCCATTTGCAGCAACATGGATGGACCTGGAGAGTATCACTTTAAGTGAAGTAAGCCAGAAAGAGAAAGAAAAATTCCACATAATATCACTTATATGTGGAGTGTTTTTTAAAAAGACAAATGAACTTATTTATAAAACAGAAACAGACACAGACATAGAAGACAAACTTATAGAAATGAAGCAGGGGAAAAGGGGTGGAAAAGGATAAATTGAGAGTTCGAGATTTGCAGATACTAACTACTATGTATAAAAAAACAAGTTCTAATGTAGAGCACAGGGAACTATATTCAATACCCTGCAGTAACCTATCATGGAAAAGAATATGAAAAGGAATATATGTATGTATATGTATGACTGAACTATTACACTGTGCCCCAAGAGTGACACAACATTGTAATGGACTATCTTTCAATTTAAGAAAAGTGTGAATGACTCAGTACTGCCATCTTTTTCTGTCTTGTGCTAGCTCTGGAATGTGAGCACAAGGAACAGGGCAATGCAGAAGTAAGACAGGGGCCGGGATGCTGGCTGAGGAAGATGTAGCTCTGGAAAGGCGTGGGCAGCTCACTTCTTATTGTTAATGAAAGCTGATTATGGTCCAGATGCCGGTAGTTCTCCATTTGTGTGCTCTGTGGAACCATGTTTGGGAAGTGTTGGAAAGGAACCCCAGGCCCCGTTCGATACTCTCATGTTTGCAGGTGTCTAATGAAAAAAAGCACAACCTAGAAGTTGGGAATTATGTTTTACTTGGGGATGTGGCTGAGGACTATAGCTTGGAAAGAGCTCCTCATGTAGCTCTGAGGAACTGCTCCAAAGAGGTAAGGGAGGAGCCAGGTGATGTAAGAGATCTGCTGGAAAAAAAAAAAGTCTTCAAACATTAAAATATTGCTAATAATGAAAAACATACATCTCAGGTTAAGGATCTTAGTGTTTTTCTGTGCATGGGAAGATTCAAGAATCTGGGCTCACTGAAATTATTCATTTGAAGTGGTTCTTAACTGTCTAGGGTCAGTATTTTTTTTTTTTTCCCATCCTAAATTCCCCTCAGGGTGCACCTTTGCAAGGGGGCTGCTGCAGTGGCTGATGGCTTGATGGCAGCATAATCCGTTGTCTACATGGACCTGTACCCATGTTGTTATGTCTGCACACATAATCTGTGTCTGTACACAGATGAGTGGTCTTTGCCTCTTCTTCCGGGTCCTAAAACATTCCACCGAAGGGATTTATGGTAGGTTGACTGTTGGTCTCTTTTCTGGGAATAGAAGCCACTCTGATGAGGTAATTGATACCCGTAGTCATTCCTCAGAAATTTCTGCTTTTATTCAGATAAGGAGAGCTCCAAGCAGGCTTTTTTTTCCTGCATCTAAATCTCAGGTGTCTTCAGCTTAAAGTGTCTTTATACCAACTATGGGATTCTGCCTGGCTTTCCATACCTACAAATTTGTTTTTCTTTTTCAGGATTCCTTGATCTAGTCTGAGCCCCTTGCCTTTTCCATATGAATTTTAGATTGGTTGTCAATTTCTGCAAAACACCACCTGGGATTTTGGGAGGAAGAGCTGACAGTCACCAAGGCACAAGGAAAGTGGGGGACTAGGAAGCCCCAGGTGCCTTGGCTCAGCAAACAGGGAAGGTGGGGCTGCCTCCTGGGGTGTGGGGAGCAGCAGGACAACAGTCCTGTGTGGAGCCTGTCAGCCTCAAGGTGAGAGGGTGATGCAGGGTTTAGACAGATGCATCTGGCCTGGGAGTGGGGTCCAGGGAGGAAGAGGAGAGGCTGGGTGGGGGCTGGTGGGTTACAGCAGACATACTAACCCCAAAGTGAGAGGGGGACACAGTGTTTGGACAGATGCATCAGGCCTGGGAGAGGGGTCCAGGGAGGAAGGGGAGAGCCCAGGTCAGGGCAGGTGGGTTACAGTAGACTCCATGCAGGGGACTGTGGTCCTGATGGAAGCAGCTCAGAGCCAGAGAGAATTGGTTGTCAGGTGCTCAGCTTCACTCTCCTGTTCCTTTATAAAGCCACTGTGTGAGACTGAAACACTGCCAGGGGATCCCTGAGTCCAGTTCTGCCCTGACCTCATTCAAGGGGCACAGGTGGAAAACAGAACCACTGCAGGCCCCGCCCATGTCACCACAGGGAATGAATCCCATCAGGGCACCGGGCTCACAGGCTTCAGGAGACCCCTGCCCTCAGGACTGGTCTTCTTCCTTGCTTTGGACTGCTGGTCAGAGATCCAGGCACTCCATCCTGGATCCACCCTCCAGGGCCTGGATTCTGGGACAGCTTGGGGTAGTGCAAGACCCTCATGCTCCTTTAGCTGCCTGGGGGTGAGAATGTCTTAAAAGCTGCATTAGCTGATTTCAAAGGCCTGAGTGTTTCCAGCAGGTATGGGGGAAGGAAGGGGTGTGAGGTTCCTACATCTGCAGGACCTTCCCAGGGTAAAGAACTGTGCCTTCCCCCTCCCAGTCCACTCCCCACACCATCTGTCCAGGAAGCTCAGATTCAGGAATATGGGGGCCAAGGCTCTCCCCTTGCTTATCTGTGACTTCCCATTCCCACAGTGAGAAGCCTGGCTCCCACCACCTGCCCTTTATCAACTCATTTCTCTTTTCCAGGTTCCATTCACAGTGGTTTCAGAATTGTTAGCTACTACACCCTGAAAAGAACTTTGTAATATAAAGCCCACAGGTTAACAATGGTCCATTCTGCCTTTGCAGAATGATTCTGTGCATTTCCAAAGTTAACTTAGGTCAGCACCTTTTGACCCGCCACCGACTGAGTTTTTACACCTATTTCTAATACAGTTAGATTCTGTCACATTGTGTGTTCCATCTTGCGATGCTGGTACACCCTAAATAGCTAAATTTGAGTAGATTATGATTGACCTTTGGGCTGTACAAAGGTGTGGGCTTAGACATACTTATAGTGACACCAAGCTAAAGTTTCACATGGGATAATTCAGCGCCCCAACCCCACCCTATGATCTGCTTATGTATATAATTGTGCCTTTTCCATGATTGTCATAAATAGGGTCCTACTGTGTGCAGCCTCCTCAGACTGGATTCTTTCACTTAGTAACATACAAGTAAGACTTACCTGTGCCTTTCTGTGGGTTGACAGTTTAATTTCTATTGCTGAGTAGTATTCCATTGCATGTGTATGGGAGGAAAATCAGTTTTCCCTCTCCCCTTCTAGGTTCTTGTTTAACACCGCCCTCACCCCCTAATAAGACAGATTACAGGGAGAAAGAAAAGCAAGTTGAATAACATGCATACCTCCTGTATACAGGGGAGACACCCATGAACACTGACTCCCTTCCTGAAATGGCCAGAGGCATCACCTTAAATATCACCTTCAGCTAAAAACAAAAGCAAGGCCTTGTGGAGGGAGGAAGTCATTTACGGCAGATTATCATGAACGCTCAGTAAACAAGGGTGTAAGGTTTAAAGTTTGTGTCTCCATTCACTTCATTCTGTATGGCTTCCAGTTAATTGTTTCTTAAGTATTTGGAGAAGATATGGATTCTATAGATAGAATAGATGGCTCTATTTCAGTTTGAATTTCCAGTTTAAAGGATTGAGCAGAGCCGCTGTCAGGGCGTGGCCTCCAATGGCTGTGAGGGCGGCTGGGTCCGCGCTTTCCCATTGGCTGGTGGGGCCCAGAGCCCGCCTCCCCCAGCTGTGGCGGGAACTCGCGTGCGTTCTGCCTGAGGATCTGGCGTCCTGCGCAGCTGACTTGAGCCGCTTCTCCTCTGGACCTGCTGGGGCTTTGGGACAACAGGGGGTTATGTCCCCGCTGACTGGAGCCCAGCCTCCTCAGGGCCCAATAGGAGGTGCTGCACTGAAGGGAAGGTGAGGAGGAAAGAAAAATGAGGGAAAGTGAGGAGAGGTTTCCCGTGAGGGGCTGACTGCTGAGGGGAGGCCCTCCTCAGAGGCCCCAGGGGAGGAAGGGCTGGATGTGGGAAGCTGTGGGGTTTAGTCAGGTTTTGTGTGTGGTGCAGAGAGTGTGCCATGTCCTTCTTTGCCATGTGGTGTCCAGTTTTCCCAGCACCGTTCGGTAAGGAGGCTGTCCTTTTCCCAGTGCAGGTTCCTGGCTCCTTTCTTGTGAGTTAATTGACCACACACCCGTAGGTTTGTTTGCAGACTCTCTCTGGTCCTTTTCCCTGTCGTTGTGCCAATTCCACAAAGTTTTGGTGACTGTGCTTTTGTAATGCCGTGTGAAGCCATGGAAGGAGATGCCTCCAGCCTGTTTCCCTTTTGTAGAATCTCTCTGGCTGTTCAGGGTCCTTTGTGTTTCCACATGAATGTTAGGAATGTTTGTTCCATTTCTGTGAAAAATACCACTGAAGTTTATTTTATTTTATTGAAGTATAGTCAATTCACAGTGTTCTGTTGTTTTCTGGTGGAGGGCACAGTGATTTGACGAGGCTTGCTTTGAGTCTGAGCACTGCTTTGGGTAGAATGGACATTTTAACCATATTAATTCTTTCTGTCCGTGAGCACAGGGTATCCTTCCATTTATTTGCGTCTGTTCAGTTTCTTTCCTCAGTGTCTTAGAATTTTCAGTGTGCAGGTCTTTCACAGCCTTGATTCAATTTATTGCTAGATATTTTTTGGGTGCAATTGTAAATGGGATTTTAAAAAAGTCTCTTTCTGATGTTTCATTATTAACGTATAGAAAGACAACTGATTTTTGTGTGTTGATTTTGTACCTTGTAGCTTTACTGAAATGATTTATTAGTTCTAAGAGTTTTTTGATGGTTTGATGTGGAAAACTAGAAATCAGAAGTCACCCTGTTTGGACTCCATCCAGGTCCCCCACAATACCTAAGACACAGTGGCTCCTAATCTTCCTACAGTGCCTCTAAGTTACATGTGGACTCCTGCAAGGGCGATGAGCATCAGCACTTTGGGTGAACTGGAAATAGGGAAATCTGATGTCTTCTCTGCTTTTTTGGTGTGGTATTGACATGCTTGTTTTCAAAAGTAATATAGTTTCTAATAAAGTTTCTTATAAAGTTTTGTTATAAAGTTGCATATAAAATACTTTAAATAGCATTACGCAGTGCTCACATTTGCCACCTCACATGGAACACTCCAGTGGGTTTTACCTAACACTGGGATACTCCCCCAGGGAACCAGCACATAAACCCCAAGTGAAGAGATTGCATGGCTCATCTTGTAACCCCATCCACAGGCCCACTTCAGCCTTCCCCTATGCGCCAACTTATGGAAATCCTTTTTCCATCCTGTGCCAGTTTTCTTTTTCTGAAATGATTACTGAGAGTTTCCCTCTTTTTCAAAATCTTAATGGATTTAAGGTGCACAAGATGAATACGATATGGGTGGCCTCTTCTGTGTGTCTCCTTTCACTTCGAATGTTTTCAATCTTTATCCAATTTGAGTCATTAGTGATTCATTCACATTTTTCATTGTCATTAAAAATACAGAAGATAACATTTACCACTTAAACCATTTAACTATGCAGGTCTATGGTATTAACTAGATTCACATTGTTGTACAGATGCCTCACCGTCCGTCTCCAGAACTTACTCACTTCCCCCAAGTGAAACCCTGTATCCAGTAAACACTGACTCCCCTCAGCCCCTGGCAGTGACACTCTTTCTATCTCTGCATTTGACTTCTCTGGATGCCTTGTACAAGGGGAATCCTGTAATATTTGTCCTTCTGTGTCTGGCTTATTTCATTTAGCATAGTGACTTCAAGATTTATTCACGTTGCAGCGCATGTCATAATTTCCTTAGTTTTTAAGTCTGTGCAGTACCCCACTGTGTGTACACCACATGTAGTTTATCCATTCACTTGCTGATGGACAGGTGAGTTGTTTCCACCCTTTGCTGTTGTGATTAGTGCTGCCACGGATATGGGTGTACTCATTTCTCTTCCAGTTCCTGCTTTCAGATATTTTGAACATATATCCTGAAGTGGCATTGATGGATCACATGTCAACCCCATGTGTAAGTTTTTGAGCAACTTCTATATGGTTCTCCACCTTGGCTGTACCAGTTTATTCCTTCATATGGCAGAATAACATGGCAGTTTATGGATGTAGCCTATTGTTTATCTATTTAGCCTTTGATGGACATTTCAATTGCTCTACCTTCAGGGCCACTGTGAATAGTGCTGCTGTGAATATGTGTGTGCCTTTTTTTGTTTGAACACCTGTTTTTAATGTTTTGGGGTCTATATCTAGGAGTGAACTTGTTGAACCATAACGTAACTGTACTTTTTTTTATCTTTTTGAGGAAATGACAAACTGGACACATGGGGTGTAACATTTTCCAATTTTTCAAGTAATGTTTAAAAGTTTCAATCTCTCTACATTTTTGCCAATACTTGTTGTTTTTAATTTTCTTGATCGTAGGGCTCCTAGTGTGCTTGGGAGGGACGGCATTATGGTATTCATTTACATTTCTATCATGACTGATTTTTAACATCTTTTCATGTGCTTGTCGGTTATTTGTCTTGTCTGGAGAAGGGTCTATTTAAAAAATATATTTAATTTTTAAATTTATTGGCATGTTTCTTTTTCATTTTATTAGGTGGAATTATTACTGTTTGACTGCACATATAAATTACATTGCATGTAAATATATATATACCATATACTGTACTTTTTTTTTAGCTTACATATAGAGAAGGGTCTATTTAAGTCCTTTTACCATGTTAAAAATGGATTTGCTTTGTCTTTTTATGAGTTTTAAAAGTTATTGATATATTCTTGATAAAGTTTTTTTCAAGCATATAATGTACAAGTATTTTCTTTTACTTTGTGTGCTGTCTTTTCAGTTTCTGGATAGCATCTTTGATGTACAAAAGTCTTTAATTTTGAGGAAAGGTGATTTATTTTTTTCTTTCCTTGCTTGTGTTTGCTATCAGATATAAAAAAAATTGCTAAATCCAAGGTCATGATGACTTATCCCCATTGTTTCTTTGAGAGTTTATACAGCTTCCCTCCCTATCTGTGAGGTGTTGGTTCCAGGACACCCAGTGGATACTAAATATCTGTTGGTGTTCAAATCCATTATATAAAAAGGGGTAGTATTTGTAAATAATCTAAGCACATCTTCCTGTATGTTTAAAATCATCTCTAGATAACTTATAATAAATAATACAATGTAAATGGTACGTAAATAATTGTGAAGAAAATGTAATGTTATTTAAATAGTCTCTGGCATGCCACAAATTCAAGTTTTTTTTAATGGAACTTTCTCAGATTATTATTAATTTTTTATCTGTGAAGGTGACTGATTCTGCAAATGTGGAATCAGCAGATGAGGGCTGATTGTCACTTTACCACTCTTTAAATTTAAGCTTTTTATGTATCTTGAGTTAATTTTGCATGTGGTATGAAGCAAGGATCCAATTTCATTTCTCTTGGAAATGAAAAAAATTTCACTGGATAGACAATTGCCTGGCACCATTTGTTGAAAACACAATTTTCCCCGCTATTTAATGTTGCCCACTGTGGTAAAAAATCAGTCAGTGCATGTGTCTTTTCACATTAGTGTTGCTCTGGATACATGTGCAGCAGTGGGATCTCAGACTTTTCTTGCTTCTGACCTAATCTGGAGGAGGTCACTATGTGGAACAGACACTTCAGGAGAGGGGGCTTTAGCTCCACCTCCTTGATGGATGTCATGGATTATTAGGAACACTTCTGCATAGGAGTTTTGTATTCAATCTCATTTATTAAAAACAAAACAAAACAAAACTATGTCATCATTTAACTTCACCATTGTGGACACCTGGATAGTTATTTAAATCTTTTGGTTATAATCCAGCACTACAGGTTTGGTTGCTCAGTTCATTCCTGCTTTGGCTATTGAGAACTCTTTCATTGGCTCCTGTTTCCTTTGAGGTCATTCCATATTTTGGGTATTTTTCTTCCCTGGTACTTCCTTACTTTCTGATACAAGATTCAAGATGATCCTGGCTCATATATTGACTGTCTCAGTCCTAGTATAAGCCATTTCTTCAAAGAGTCCTGATTCCTTTTTAGAGAATGATATTAAGAACTTACATATGGACGGAAAATGCTCTCACCTGACAATGCAAGGAAATGTGTGCATGTGTTCCCACCTTAGTGTATTGTTGTTGCTCAGGGACAACCCATCTGCCACAACCACATAGTGTTTTAAATTTAAGTTACTTAGAAGTGGCCAAAGCAAGAGGGACACTCTGACCCCCGCTCTATCTCCCTAAAAGCAGGAAATAAGCCTGTCATGTGAAAGGTTCAGAGGCACATATAAACATAACTTGTAACTTTTTAAATTTACAACCCCAAGCCCAAACTCTGTTCAGATTCTTCATTGAGTACCCAAAAGCTACATTTCTTTGGGCTGTGAATTCCTAATAAATTTATAGTTTTCTAGATGTATAAAATCTGCCTGTTTTCACTACCTCTTACTTCCCATTTCTACAAGACTTTTGTGTGTAGGAATTAAAATTTCTTTTTCTCCTGTGGCACTGTCTTGCATTAGTTTTATTAGTAGCCCAGCCACAAGAAGTCAAGAGGGAGAGAGAGTGAAATTTCCCCCTTCCCAATAGTATACACTCCTAATTACAAAGATTTATATGTGGAAATGTCTGTATTCATATGAAGCAGAAAACGGTATTATACTGATGCCTCCAGCTTGATCCATTATCATATGGACAGTGTACACCCCCCCCCCCACTTATCTGTAACTCCCAGTCAGGCAGTAGAATCCTGGTTCCCACCAGCTTCCACCCATTCAGTTCATTTCTCATTCTGCTCCAGATGAGTGGTTTCAGCGTTCTTAGCTCCTACCTGTGTGGGATGGATCTTACAGAGCCCACTGTTTACGTGCAGTACGTTTTCCCTGTAGTCTACACGTTCTGTTCATTCCTGCAGTTACTGAGGCTGGCCCCTTCTCCACCAGCAGCAGTGAGTGTTTTCATACATTTCTAATACAGATCCTGTGTTACATCCTGCATTCCACCCTGTGACACTACCGCTTACTCGATCACTTAACTGACTTGTTGGGTCATAAAAACCTATGGGTTTAGACAAATGCATAATGGCAAATGTCCACCATGAAGTATCATATGGAACATTTCAAAACTCCCGCATGATCTGTTTACCATATCTTATTTTTCCCTTTCCCCAAATTTCACATAAATTGGGTCACATAGTGCATATGTATCCTCTCCAGACTGATTCTTTCTCTTTTTGAAGGAAAATCAACATGGAGTTGGTATTGATAAGAGAGCTCTGTCAAATGGAGCCAGGAGCCCATTCAGAAATTGTGACCTGTTGTATCATATCTCAGCCTGAAATCAAATCCTAAGTTTTGATCTGATAAAGTCATCCAGAACATCTGCCAGAAACCTATCTACTTGTTGTACTCTTGGCCTCAAATAATTCAGGACGTACTGATCACTTGAGTTTCTAAGCCATTATGCATAGACCTCCTGTGCATTACTTAATGTTCGTTTTTGTTTGAAAAGTTTTTCAAAGCAGTTGTCTAAACTCAAGAGATGATTTTTTTGGATTCTAAGCTGAGACTGTTTGGCTTTGGAAGAAACTGCCAGACTGTCTTCCAAAGTTGGCTGCACCTGTCTTCCACTAGGATCTTGAATGTATTTTTGTATGGTTATTTTCTGTCTGTATACCTTCTTTAGCCAGATGTTTGTTTCTGTCTTTATCCACTTTTACTGGGGCTGTTTGTTCTAGATTTTATTGGTATAACTTGAATACAAATCCTTTATCAGGTGCGCATTTTGCAAATACTTTCTCCTAGTTTGTGGTTTCTCTTTTTCTTTTATGAATAAGACCTTTCACAGAGTAGACGTCTGTACTTCTATAAAGTCCACGTTATTAATTATGTGTTGATCTGTAGATAGGCATTTGTTGTTGTGAGTTAAAACTCATCACCAGACCCAAGGTCTTACAGATTTTCTCCCTTTTCCTTTTAAGATTTTTATAGTTTTGTCATTTAAATTTGTCTATGGGCAAACTTGAGTGAATTTTGCTATCAGTTGTAAAGTTTGTGTCTATGTTCTCTTCATTCTATACGTTTTTTAATTAATTGCTCCTTAACCAGTTTTTGAGACAGCATAATGAGCTATTTGGCTGTGTTTCAGTTTGGATTTCCAAAGGCACTATGTAGAGCAGAACTGCATTCAGGATGAGGTCTCTGGGCTTTGTGAGCTCAGCATCCCCTGAACTTTTCTTTATGGTCCACAGCGGAGCACCAGATCCACCTCTGACCCACAGGGCACAGGTGCATTCTACCCATGGACTTGGCCCCTTGCACAGCCGGCAGGGGCTTGGTCTCTTCAGGACTGTCAGGGCTTTGTCTTCTAGACAGTGGGGCTGTGTCCATGCTGTCATGGGCTGAGTTTTCTTGGGCATTGCTGTGAAAAGGCACCATAAGAGTAAAAAAAGACCAAGTGGGGAGAAATTTCCTGTATGCAGCTGACTGTTCAAGGGAGTTCTGTCTTCAGAGGAACCTCAGAAAGAGGTTGATGGGGAAAACTGTGGGGTCTTATTTAGTTTTGTGTGCAGTGGAGATGTTGACCAGTGATGTTCTTTGGTGCATGGTGTCCCATTTTCCTGGCAATGTTTATTGAGGAGAATGTTCCACCCTCTTTGTATGTCCTTGGACCTATTTTCATGAATTAACTGACCACAGCCATGCGGGTTTATCTCTGGGCTCTTTATGCTGTTCCTCTCATCCGTGTGTCTGTGTTTGTGCCAGTTCCTCACTGTTGTGGTTACTACAGCTCTGTGATACAATTTGATGCTAGGGAGGGAGACACCTATAGTTGTGTCCTTCTTTCTCAGAACTTCTTTGGCTGTTGAAGGTCCTTAGTTGTTCTATATAAATAGTAGGGTTGTTATTTCTATTTCAATGAAACATATCATTGAATATTATATTGTTGTTTCAGTAAATTTGTTGATAGGTTTGGGTAGAATCAATAATTTAATACCAGTAATTCTTCCAATCCATGAGTACAGAATATTTTTCTGTTTATTTGTGTCTTCTTTAACTTCTTTTTCAATGGTTTACAGTTTTTTGAGTACAGGTCTTTCACATCCTTGGTTAAATTTGTTCCTAGATATTTTGTTCTTTTTGATACAATTATAAATGTGATTGTTTCCTTGAATTTTACTTCTGATGGGTTATTATTAGTGTATGGAAATGCAACTGATTTTTGTACATTGATTTCATATTGAACTTTAATGAATTATTTTACCAACTGTTTGTTAAGTGTTGTGGAAAATTGTAATTTTAAAATCTCACTGTTTCTCCTGCATCCCAGGTCGTGCACAGGATCCAAGACTTGCTGGCTACTGGTATACTCATCCCACAGTGCCTCTTAATAACAAGTGGATTCCTACAAGGGTGATCAGCATCACAACTCTGGTAAGTCTTGGCTTCTATAGCAAGGTTTGATGTCTGTCTTATCAGCTTCTCTGCTGTGGTATTGATATGGTTGTTCTGAAAAGTAATGGACTTTCCAGTAATGTCTATGATGGTAAAAACTACTCACAGTTGCCACTTTATACAGAATACTGTAGGGTGTTTTACCCCAAACAGGGGTAGTCTCCTGAGGAGCCGTCATATAACCACCAGTGAAGAAGCTGTGTGGCGTCCGCATCACTGTGTGACCCGCCAGCCCCTTCAGCTGTCACCACTTGGTCCAGCTGCTTGTTCTCTTTTTCTGGGTTTGTTACTGAGACTCTCACTTTGACAACCTTGATGGATGTGAAGCACACACGGTGACCATGTGATCAGGGAGAACTTTTCTCTTCGGCCCTTTTCACTAGGGATCTTTTCAGTGTTTATGAATAGTGTAAATTGTATCAGTTCTACATTCCTACATGATTTTCATTGTGACTAAAAATACATAAGACACTTTTAACTGAAATTATTTCAAGCACACATTTCTGTGGTATTAACTACCTTTACATAATTGTACAAACAAGTTCAAGGACTTGGGTGCCTGCTTTGAGCCTGGGAGGTGCCCAGGAAATTGAGTAAGTCCCTGAAGTGGCCCAAGACATCACCCGAAATGCCATCTTCCTCTAATACCAAAAGAAAGGAAGGTTATGTTCATTATATAGATTTAAATCTTAGCCTTCTCTATTGATAAGTTTTCTGAGATTTAGTCTTTCTTTTATTCCTCGTACAGAAAGGGAGATTACTTTTCAAATGGAGATTTCCCTTATAAATGTAAATTTGCCTCACAAAAGGCAGTCTTGATTTGGGTTTCATAGAGTCTCATGTGTCTTATTTTTAAAGAAGTCTGCCCATTGTAATCTTCATGCCAAAGAGATATAATTTAGGGTGTCATTTGCCCTCTTTTCATGGGTGTACCCCAACTTGATTATGTATTCATTCACAGAAAGACATCCTCATATTTTAAAAATTTTAACCATTATGAGTAGAGTTGCTATGAATAATTGCATGCTAGTTTTTGTTTGGACACTTTATCAAAGCAATTATCTAAATACTAGAGGTGCAATGTTGGATTCTCAGGTGAGCATTGACTAGCTTTGGAAAAAACTGCCAAACTGTCTGTCAAAGTAGCCACAGAATTATTCCACTTGCAGTGAGGGAGAGTTCCTGTTTTTCTTCTTCTTCCATCAACCACAAGTAATGTCATTTTTTTAGAGTTTCGTGGTTCTCATAAGTGTGCAGTGTTATATCATCGTTGTTTTAATTTGCAATTTCCTGCTGGTGTATGATTTTTGAGAACATTTTTATATGCTTATTTACTATCTGTGTATTTTCTTTGAAGAGGTGTTTGTTAAGATCTTTACCTGTTTTTACTGGGGTTGTTTGTTGTAAAGTTCTTGGTGTAATTTGAGTCCAAATCCTCAATCAGTTATGTGTTTTGTAAATTTATGTTTCTCAGTATGTGTCTTGTCTTTAGGTTTTCTGGATAAGGTCATAAACAGAGTTTAAATTTTTAATTTTTTAAATTCCATGATTTAAATTTTACTTCTGTGGATAGACTTGGGGATTTTTGTAAAAGTTCATCACCTAGACAAGGTTATGTTGATTTCCTTACAGGTTTCCTTTTAGGATAATCCCAGATGTGTATTTTATAATTGTCTATGAACAATTTAGAGTACGTCTTGGTGTGAGTGGTAAAAACTGAGTGGTTGTGGCCTGCAGTTCCCAGCTGGGCAGCGGGTGGCACCACACCTGTTCTCTGACCCTCAAGGTGCACGTGTCTCACTGGGGGCTTTGGCTCCTGTGGGAACTTGGCTCCTTGCGGGGCTGGTGGAGGCTGGATCTCCTCAAGACCCACCGTGGCTTCAGCTTCAGGACAACACTCGACCAGCCAAGTCCACACAGACAGGAGCCAGACGTCTCCAAGAATCACCAGGAGGCATCACTGTGGGAGTAAAAAGTGAGGGAAAAGTGGGGAGAGGCTTCCTGTGTGTGATTACAACTGAGGAGGTCCATTTTCAGAGGATCCAGCAGGGGCTTGATATGGAAAATTTTCAAATTTACTTGATTTTCTGTTAGGTGTTGATAGTGTCTGGTGTCATTGTTTGGGGGTATGGTGTCCAAAGTTCTTGGCACCGTTTATTGAGGGGACTGTCCTTTTCCCAATTAGTGTTCTTGGCTCTTTTGCCATGAATTAATGGCACCCTAAAGATGGGTTTATTCCTGTGCTCCCTATTCTGTTCCTTTGGTCCATGTGCATGTTTTTGTGCCAATATCTTACTGTATCTCTGCTGGTGACTGTAGCTTCCTAATGTCGTGTGAAGCCAGGGAGGGAGATGCCTCCAACTGTGTTCTCCCTTCTTGAGGCTTCTCAGGCTACTCCAGGTTCTTTTTTGTTCCATACAAATGGTAGGATTTCTTGTTTTCTGTTTCTGTGAAAAAAATGCCATTTAGTAGATTTTGGTAGAGTTTGCAATTAATGTGTACACTGCTTAGGCTTCGTGAATGTTATAGTAATGTTCTTCTAGTGCACATGCAGAAGTTTGATTTCGTGTGCATCCTCTTCAAATTCTTTATCAGTGTTTTCTAACTTTCCCTGTGTAGGCGTTTCGCATCCTTGGTTAATTTTATTCCTAGGTATTTTTTAATTTTATTTTTGGTACAATTGTTAAATGGAATTGCTTTATTAATTTCTCTTTCTGAAACTTCTTTATTAGTGTATAGAAAGTCAATTGATTTTTGTATATTGATATTATATCATGTAGCTTTACTAAAGTTAGTTATTACTTCTTAACATTTTTTTGGTATGTTGATGTGGAAAAGTAGAATTCAAAATTGCCATTTTTTTTTTTTTATCACATCGAAGTCCTTCACAACAACCAAGACATAGTGGCTTATGACATTATCTTATGGTGTCTCTTAATAATATGTAGATTCCTGCAAGGGTGATCAGCTTAACTTTTGGATCAACTGGAACTGGAGAAGGCTTGGGCTCTGTAGTGAAGTTTGATGTTTTCTCTGTTTTCCTGTAATGATTTTAACATGGTTGATTTAAAAAAATTATTTACTTTTAAATAATTTTTTACATACAATAATTTTAAACATACAGAAAATGTGCAGTAGCAGTGCAGTGTACTCTTCATCTGTAAGCTCAGGTTTCTCACTCATCACTAATGTAGCACATGTGCCACTTTTCATGACAATCTCTAGTGTGTTTTTACCTTGAGTAGAGACACTCTCTCTGTGTCACCACATATCACCCAAATGAGGATTCATTATGGTTTTCACTTCATAATGCAGTCCACAGGCTCAGTTCCACTGTCAGCACCTACTCCAACTGTATGGCAATGGGTTTTCCCAATCTGATCCAGTGTTTTTTTGTTTCCTGGAACTGTTCTTGAGACTTTCCTTATTTTCCCAACTTTGATTGAATCAAAGGGCACAAGATGCGTGTAATCTGGGTGGCCTTTTCTGTATGGCTTCTTCTTCTTAGGATGTTTTCATTGTTCATCCATGTTGTGACAAATATCAGCACTTCATGGTTTTCATTGTGATTAAATTTATTCCATATAACATTTACCATTTAAACTGCTTTAAGTATATAGTTTCATTACATTTATGTCATGTAGTTTTTGGATATTAACTACACTTACATTGTGGTAGAAATATTCTCAGCATTCATCACTACTTTTTCATTTCCCCAAGTGAAACTGTATCCATTAGGCACGAACGCCTAACCCCCTGGCAAGTACATTGTACGTTTTGTTATTGAATTAGACTTATACGGATACGTTATCTTAGAATCATAGAATACTTGTTCTTTTTTGGTTTGATTTGGTTTGTTTCCCTTGAATGACTGCAAGGTTCATCCACATTGTAGCATGTGTCAGAATTACCTTCGTTTTAAAGGCTGAATCCTATTTAAATGTGTATATACTACATTTTGTGTATGGAATCATAACATCCATGGACACTTGGGTTGCTTATGTCTTTTGGCCAGTGTGAATAGGGCTGGTATGAACATGGCTGTAGAAATGTGTTTTTCAGTCTCCGCTTTCTAACCTTTTGGGTTTATACCCTGAAGTTGAATCAACAGGTGATACATTAACTCTATGTTTAAGTTTTTGAGGAACCACCATACTGTTTTCCACAGTGGCTGCACCATTTTACTGTATTTCTTTCAATGGCAGAATTATATGACAGTTTATTGATGCACTGTAGTTTGCATATCCTTTCATCCATTGATGGACATTTGAATAGTTTCTACCTTTGAGCTGTTTCAAATCATGCTGCCATGACTATTAGTGTAGTGTAGCATTTTTTGTTTGGACACCTGGGTTAAATTTTTTGCCATATATGCATATATATGAGGGAAGTTGCTGAACCGAGTGATAGTTGTTGGGGGAAAGCTGTGACTCAGTTATGGTCATCAAGACCTTAGCAGACCCAAGTAACCTGTAGCTCAGTTTAAATTGAATACTATTTACCAACATCATCGACCATCATAATGTGTTATTGAGTCAATGGTCACAGGACATTCAGAAATTACACATCCACGTCCACATGCAAATCAGTAAATAGCTTGCTTTATTACCCCTCTACTTACTGCTTAATCTCATACTTTGTCGGTCCTTATCACCTTGCCAACCCCCCCCAAACAAGGCAAAGGATGTAACTATGTAAGATTCAACTGACTCATCTAACAAAGATACTGCCCTTACTTCACCCAACCAGTTACTATAACTACAAAGTGGCCTTTTAACTGTATCCATCAACTGCTTAGATATGTAAGGCTTATATCGATAGGCATACCCCTAGATCTGCTACTTACTTTGAACAAAATTAAAAATACAGTACACAGTAACAGTCTCCAAAAGAAACATTATATATTTTAATACTAATTTTTAACACAGTGTGGTATAACAAATACCAAGATATCAGTTAAATACATGAATCTCATATGTCAAAAATCCTGCTCAGCGTGTTGATGTAGCTTTAATAATTAAAGCAAGGCAGTGAAAATGCCTGGACCAGTTTACTAACTCCATAAACATACAGATTTCATTCCAGCCTTTTGAAGAACTTGTAATAAAATTACACATGCAAGTTTCTGCATTCCTGTGAGAACACCCTCTACATATTTTAAAAGAGTAAAATCAGCAGATATCAAGCACCCTGGATGTATCTTTCAATGCCTCACTGAACCATGCCCCTATGGGAAATGGCAGTGATAAAAATTAAGCCATAAATGAAAGTCTGACTAGGTTATCATGACTAATTAGGCTTGGTAAGTTTTCACACCACACACCACTGTCATAACGTGAACCTCAGATAATAGAAAGTCAGTGTGATGTGTGCTAAAGAGTATCACAAAATAAAGTTAAGTCCTAGCTACGGTGTGCAAAGCCATAGCTAAAGTGAAAATGAGCTACTAAAATGACTTTAACATTCCTTATTACAGGTCAGTAAAGATTCAGAGTAGTGTCCATGTGTTAGTATGTGGGTAGATACCCAACTATACTTATCTTTAAATCAAAATAAAATGATTATAACAAAGTTATTGGCCAAATGAATACTAGCATAATCCAAAAAACTAAAAGGATTCATGCTGCTTCCTATGGTGTTTATAATCCATAAAACCTGATAAACCTCACCACTCTCATGAACACAGTCTATATGTCTGTGTACCACCAACTTCAGCAACCCCCCAAAAGGAGCAACAGTGATCATAATGATCAGATATAAAACGTTAGTTCTAGGTGTAACCTATGGGGTGAGAAGATAATGGTTTCATTTTCTACCTTGAGTACAAAATGATATATACAAAATTGTTATGAAATACCAAAGGAGAACTTAGTTATAAATTAAGAGTGCCCAATATAATCAGGTCATGAAGCAGTCACACTCAGCCCATCACCCTCCTCAAATAGCGATAAATTTTCATAACCTGTTAACAAGTAATAGACATTAAAAAGGAGAGGAGTTCTTACAAGGTGGGCACACTGGAGAGTGTGCTTGGATACATCACAGTGTAGTTTAAAGAAAAGCACCTGATTTACACCCAGCCGATTCCATACTTCATGAAAAATTTGAACTAAAACTAGCCGAGGCTTCCCACCAAATTTAACTGTCATAAATGAAATAAACATTCGTTTAACATCTAAAGTATAGAAGATAGACATTTAAATCTGGTAGCATAAGGTACCATTAGGGAATGATGAAATAAGTTAAGTACCTTGAACCCAGATGAGGTACTTAGGAACAGTTTAGTGGGACAGACTCATCTATATGTAAAATGGAAGATCTATGAGTAGAGGTAGTAAACCTAACAAGGCTGCTGGCAGCAGGTTGTTCAGAAAAGACTTTTAGTTCAGTTTTAATTATTAATTAAGAATATAACTTCTAATATAATTTTTAATGTTTTTAAAAAGGGACAGGTTTTTAGTTACAGGATAAAAACGCTACAGAACCAATATAAACAATGTTGCAGTTGGCTTAAAAACAGCCATCCATTAAGAAAGTATTCAAGGTTGGGGAAGGTATAGCTCAGTGGTAGTGTGTGCAAGGCATTCACAAGGTCCTGGGTTCAATCCCCAGGACCTCCATTAAAGAAATGAACCTATTTGCCACCTCCCTCTAAAAATGGCAAGTATTCAAGGTCAAGAACACATTCATCACAATTCCAATATAAAAAAAAAGAAAAAAAAAAGAAAACCCTCATAATTTAATACTGGACTAATCTATTAATTAGTAAAAGCAATACTCTTCATATAGGCAGCAGGAAATATTTCTCCTTGCATACACTTATATCAGAATGAATAAGTTACTGATAGTTTACAGTAAAATAAACCCTAATCAATATTTAATTATTTATAAAAACAATTCTTAATCTAACACAGGTATGAATTTCTAGGAAAGATTAAAAAAAAAAAAAGTAAAAGGAACGTGGTGATCACAAGTCCTGCCTGTTTACCAGGAAGATTTCCTCTAGCACTTCTGGCCTTAGAGGCACTGCCTGATCATGGACATGTTTAATGGCCGTGGTTCCCCGACCCTGCCAAAGTAGCATGATCATTTGTTTTCCACATAAGGAGTTGGGAGGATGGCCCCACAAGGTTTTAGTATCTCTTTTCATCAGTGAAATTGACCTTCCCAATAAGAGGTGGGAGCCATATAAAATGAGAAGATGCTATGGTGCTTTAAGCATTTAACCTATAAAGTAAATAACTGAATATTAAGGGATAACATAGCTTTTAATGGCTTAAAATATTTGGTTGTGGTGGCCCCAGTGAATAAAACAAACTCCAAACTGCAAGTGATTAACATTTAGACCAGCTATTCAAAATGCTGTGGCATGTATTGATCTAATACATTGATTAACAGAACACGGTGCTCTAGGGATAACTGTTCAATCCAAATTTAGAGTTCATTTCAACAATAGGGTTTATAGCCTCAGAACTGGATCAGAATATCCCAATGTTGCAACTGCTGTAAATGGTTTATTCAATGATTAAAGTTCTGTGAGATGTGAGTTCAGACTGGAGTAATCTTGATTCGTTTCTATCTTTTATACATTTGTCCCAGTATGAGAGGACAGGAGAGTTAAGGGCTGCTTTACAAAAGCACCTTCAAATTAATTGGTGATACAATACAATTTAAATAATTTTTAGATACTCTACAGTAGAACATGGTTTGTTAGGGTAGCAGATCTCAGCAATTGCATCAAACCAAAACCTTTATTTCCTGAAGCCTAAGTCCTCTTCCTAAGAATAGGTTTATAATCTGTTATAATAGGTTTATAATATATATAATATATATATTACATTATATACATAGTGTTAAATTATATATAATACATCAATTTACATATATATAATACATCAATTTACACATATATATTATATTATATATAGTGTTAAATTATGTATAATACATCAATGTACATTATATACATATAGTGGCACCAATGCTGGCCTTAACCATGGCTTCCACATTAGGAGCTCCTCTTCCCATTCCTTAGCCACTGTCTGCTCATGTGAACCTAGGCATACTTCTCATACTGGCTGCATGAAGCCTAGCCATGTACTCCACCCCCTGATCTGCATTACCTTCATATTAAAAACACACACTCACCAGAGCTCTGTGGGCAGCAGCACAGACAATCTCATGTGAAGTAAACTAGCAGTTATTGGTTTATCATTCCTACTGATAAATAGATCGTTTATACTCTCAGTTATTACACAAGAATATCTGATTAATTTCCCCCTCCCAACTCCTAGTCAGATTTTTATTTACCTCTACTGTAGCAGAAATCAATGGAGCTCCATTTGACTTAACAGAAGGAGACTCAAAAGTTGTATCCAGCTTCAATGTAGAGTATGTAGCAGGTCTATTTTCTCTGGCCTTTATAGCAGGTTAGGTCCATATCATGATGATAAATATTTTCATAATCTATTTTTAGGAGCATTTCAAATCCCTAGATAACAGAATTATATACAGACAAATTACATACAGCCAATGTTGTCATTCAAACACTCCTCCTAACAATCTCCTTCCTTGGACTTTGAATATCCTACCCACAATCTTGAGATGATCAACTTATACATCTCCTATGAAAGAAAAATTTAACACTAATAGTAGCCCTGTGTATGTTTCAGTACCCATCAGTGCATCGGGCATCCCCCCGAAACATTGATATGTTTGACAAAAGAGTTATCTGAAAAGTAAATAAAAGAGGTCTAAGAACTCTTATTCCTAGAATCACAGGAATTGATCGTTCCCTTAAGAACTTAAAAGTATTCATGCTGCCACATTACACCACATTCTGTGGTGATGGATGGGCCCCCAAATGAGCTATCAGTGTTGTTTGATATCCTTACTATGCTAATAAACCCTATTTTTACTATCATTCTACTGACCATTCCATGATTTTATTAACAAGCTGACATTGTACAAGTATTTCCATTCTAATAAGAAAATTGAATGCACAAGTTATAGAAGCACCCAACAACTGTTCTCTAACACAACCCACCACATCCATACTATTTATGTGGGATTTTACTTTTAATCTAATATACTCCAGCCATGGACAAGTACAAAATTTTTTTATCCAACAGGATCCACCATTTAAACAACAGCCGTAGTCACAAAGTTGGACTTCTCACGTTTCTTTTCTGAGTGACTGAAGCTACACAGGGCATCCCCCACACAGCAGGGCCAATGCAATTAATGTGATGAATGTGCACCCCCAATTGTTACAGCAAATCTCAACACCCACCCCCCAAGCATACTGTTATTCACAGATGTGTTATGAATTATCGTCAGCAGCCGAGGCAGACTAACAAAACTCCACTACCACATTTATAGCCTGCTTGTCAGTTGTCCATAGAGGATGGATGACAGCTATTATAGTGTGTAATCCAACCATGACGACCCTGAATGTACTAACTTATATCATTCCACACTGTCGTCTTGCTATTCACGCTCTGCTCATGGACCACAACTCTGTCGTTATCACACAAGTGGAATAAAACACTTCCAATGTCGATCCTCATCCCCAGCATCATGTTTTATTAGAAGGCCTCCCACCAGGATCAGGGTTTTTCCTCAAATGAGTAGTCATTTGAGATATAACAGAAACCAGTAACAGCAACCTACCAGCACTAACCGTCCTCACAGCACTGTTCAACATATATTTGTACATCTGGCTAAAATTCTCCATATCACCTCTTCTACTTTTATGAATAAATTAAAAAAATGAGATTTTAAGCATAGACAACAACCATCTGATGGTTACTAATCCTAATAGTCACACTATTACTGCCCTTAACGCCCATTCTATCAGTGCTGGAGTAGGAATTTAGGTTAACATACACGAAGGGCTTTCAAATGTTCAAGGAGGTACAATTTAATTTCTGAAAATATGGATTGCAAGAGATTGTACTACATCAGTTGAATGCAAATCAAACATGTTAATTAAGGCAAATACTTGGTAGATTGGTGGGCTTCCACCATAGCACATTTTAGTTAACAGGAAATCTTCTGGTAAATTGGCTTCCAGTTATTTCTCCAGTCATCTAGAAAACATTTGCAGGAGAAGCCCTAGCAAAATTGAAGCTGCTTTTTTTTTTTTTTTTTATAATTTGCATTTCAATATGTTGATTCACCACAGGGCTTGACCCAAAAGGGGCCAAACCTCTACCTCTAGATTTACAGTCTAAGGCTTGCTCAACCACTTCACCTAAGTTCACAGACCAACTTGTTAACAACTTTCAACAAGTCACAAATATTGGCATTTTATATCACCATATTATTGTTTGAACTGGAATAGTAGGCACTGCTGTAAAGTCATCAATCCCTGCTGAGACAGAGAGACCTGGAGCGCTCCTCGGAGATGACCAAATCTATGATGCTGTCATAGCATCGTAGGCATGTGTAGTACGCGTATCCGGTGCATGTGTTTTTTAGTTATACTAAGGACAATTGGGGGACCCAGAAACTGACTTGTCCCACTGATAATTGGGTCATTCAATACAGCATTGCTCCGACTGAATGATAGCAGCTTCTCACAATTTCTCCCGCCATTCTTACTCCTACTCATATCGTAAAAAGTAGAAGCAGGTGCCAGCACTTGTTGAACCACGTGTACATCCACCTCTAGCTGGCAATCTGGCCACGTAGGAGCCTCTGCCGACCTAGCCACGTCCTCCATGTATTTAGGAGGTGTCTGTTTCATTCTTGGTCATTTAAAATTTTTTAACTACAATCAGTAATATAAAACCATCAGCCATATCCCAATGTATGTAGCTTGAGTTAATTGTATACGTGGTTTATTCCCCTGCATGTGGATAGCCAGTTACCCAGCACCATTTGTGGAAGAGTAGTAAAAAAAAAACCCTAAATATTCACGCTTGTGAAAAATGTATTGATCCTAAGTGAATGGGATTATGTTCGGGCTTCTTATATACTGCCATTTATCTATATTTATATTTTTATGGCAATATCATATTTTTTATATTGCTTTGTATTGACACGAAATTTGAAAATATGAAGCTCTATCTTTGGTTTTCCCTTTTCAAGTTTGTTTTGTCTTTTTGGGGTTCCTAAAATTATATATGAATGTTAAAATCAACTTCTGTGTTTATTCCAAAATTGTCATAGAAATTACCTTGTCTCCCTAGATCGCTTTGGGCACTTACACCATATTTAGTTTTGTTACCAATATGGGATGTCTTCTTCTTTTTTTTTTAAAGGTTGTATTTCATTTCTTTTAGTGGTGTCTTTTCCATTTTAATTTACTAGTCTTGTACCTTGATTAAATTGACTCTTAAGTATTTTAGTAATATTGACATCATGTAAAATACAATTCTCTTAAATTCTTGAGATCATTCATTGTTAATGTGTACATGTAAACAAATTTTGATTCATTGATACTTTGTATCGTCTACTTGCTGAAGTATTTGAGTTGCTCACGGTTTAAAAGTTGAGCTAGTCAATGAATTGTGTGCGCTTTCAAGATGTATATGTAAAATGATGTCAACTGTGTCTGTGAGTAGACGTCATTTATATGTAACAATTTTATGTTTATTCTCTTTCATCCTGGATTTGCCTGGAATTTCCTGTACCATAGTGAATAACAGAGGTGAAAGGAACTCTCTGGGCCTCGTTCCAGATGATTGACATTTACCGTGTGTTTTTTTATACTGCTTTGTATCATACTGAATAATTTGTTCCTGGTCCTATTTTCACGAGTGTTTATGCTATGAAGTAGGAGTGGAATTTGTTTAAAGCTTGTGGTGAATCAAGTGGATGGGATGGCGTGATTTTTCTGTATTGTACAATTGTTGATTATCACATTGCTTACCTTTATGTAATAATTTATGACATTCCTTGGTTTACAGTGTTAAAACTGGATTATCTGCTTTGGAGACATTTGCAGGAGGTGGATACTCGTTTCTATTGTGCTGTTAATTTCAGGTAAGTAGTAATATACGGGGAAGTGGAGGATTCCATTTCATAGGCTAGCTGATGTGTTTCAGTTACATCTTCGTGGGATTTGACCATCAGGAGAGTGCTAGGGTATTACAAGAAAATAGGATTAAGGATTAGTATCAGGGTCAAAATTACAGGTAGGGCAGGGGAATGGGTTAGGGTTAGGGTCAGTGTGAGGGTACCGGTGAGAGTTAGGGAAAGGGTTAGGGTGTGGATAAGGGTAGGAAATAGGGCTAGAGTACAGGTTAGGATAGGAGTTTGGGAACAGGTTAAGTTCAGGGTATGGGTAAGGTAAGGGTTACGGTACAAGTAAGGTCATGCATTAGGGAACAACATAAGGTGAGGGTTAGGGCTAGAACCAGAGCAAGGATTAGGGTTAGACTCAGGGTTTAGGGTTAGAGGATTAGGGTTAGATTAAAGGACAGAGTTAGACTCAGGGTTAGGGGTTAGGTTTAGACTCAGGGATAGGGGTTAGGGTACAGAGTCAGGGTTAGAGTCAGGGTTACGGTTAGCGTTAGACTCAGACTTAGGGTTAGACTCAGGGTTACGGTTAGACTCAGGGTTACGGTTAGGGTTAAGGGTTAGACTCAGACTTAGGGTTAGACTCAGGGTTACGGTTAGGGTTTAGGGTTAGACTCAGACTTAGGGTTAGACTCAGGGTTACGGTTAGGGTTTAGGGTTAGACTCAGACTTAGGGTTAGACTCAGGGTTACGGTTAGGGTTAGGGTTAGACTCAGACTTAGGGTTAGACTCAGAATTAGGATTAGACTCAGACTCAGGGTTAGACTCAGACTCAGACTTAGGGTTAGACTCAGTCTTAGGGTTAGGGGTTAGGGTTAGGTTAGGGTTAGACTCAGACTTAGGGTTAGGGTTAGACTCAGACTCAGACTTAGGGTTAGGGTTAGACTCAGACTTAGGGTTAGGGGTTAGGGGTTAGGGTTAGAATCAGACTTAGGGTTAGGGTTAGACTCAGACTTAGGATTAGGGTTAGACTCAGACTTAGGGTTAGACTCAGACTTAGGATTAGGGTTAGACTCAGACTTAGGGTTAGACTCAGACTTAGGATTAGGGTTAGACTCAGACTTAGGGTTAGACTCAGACTTAGGGTTAGGGTTAGACTCAGACTTAGGGTTAGACTCAGACTTAGGGTTAGGGTTAGACTCAGACTTAGGGTTAGACTCAGACTTAGGGTTAGGGTTAGACTCAGACTTAGGGTTAGACTCAGACTTAGGGTTAGACTCAGACTTAGGGTTAGACTCAGAC
The DNA here is from genome assembly GCF_048773025.1 of Camelus bactrianus. Lineage (NCBI taxonomy): Eukaryota > Metazoa > Chordata > Mammalia > Artiodactyla > Camelidae > Camelus > Camelus bactrianus. Next base: position 25,211,439 of record NC_133547.1, on the reverse strand, counting down.
TTAGGGTTAGACTCAGGGTTAGGGTTAGGGTTAGACTCAGACTTAGGGTTAGACTCAGACTTAGGGTTAGACTCAGGGTTAGGGTTAGGGTTAGACTCAGACTTAGGGTTAGACTCAGGGTTAGACTCAGACTTAGGGTTAGACTCAGGGTTAGGGTTAGGGTTAGGGTTAGGGTTAGACTCAGGGTTAGACTCAGACTTAGGGTTAGGGTTAGACTCAGACTTAGGGTTAGGGTTAGATTCAGGGTTAGACTCAGACTTAGGGTTAGGGTTAGACTCAGACTTAGGGTTAGGGTTAGACTCAGACTTAGGGTTAGGGTTAGGGTTAGACTCAGACTTAGGTTTAGGGTTAGGGTTAGACTCAGACTTAGGGTTAGACTCAGACTTAGGGTTAGGGTTAGGGTTAGACTCAGACTTAGGGTTAGACTCAGACTTAGGGTTAGGGTTAGGGTTTAGGGTTAGGGTTAGGGTTAGGGTTAGGGTTAGGGTTAGGGTTAGGGTTAGGGTTAGGGTTAGGGTTAGGGTTAGGGTTAGGGTTAGGGTTAGGGTTAGGGTTAGGGTTAGGGTTAGGGTTAGGGTTAGGGTTAGGGTTAGGGTTAGGGTTAGGGTTAGGGTTAGGGTTAGGGTTAGGGTTAGGGTTAGGGTTAGGGTTAGGGTTAGGGTTAGGGTTAGGGTTAGGGTTAGGGTTAGGGTTAGGGTTAGGGTTAGGGTTAGGGTTAGGGTTAGGGTTAGGGTTAGGGTTAGGGTTAGGGTTAGGGTTAGGGTTAGGGTTAGGGTTAGGGGTTAGGGGTTAGGGTTAGGGTTAGGGTTAGGGTTAGGGTTAGGGTTAGGGTTAGGGTTAGGGTTAGGGTTAGGGTTAGGGTTAGGGTTAGGGTTAGGGTTAGGGTTAGGGTTAGGGTTAGGGTTAGGGTTAGGGTTAGGGTTAGGGTTAGGGTTAGGGTTAGGGTTAGGGTTAGGGTTAGGGTTAGGGTTAGGGTTAGGGTTAGGGTTAGGGTTAGGGTTAGGGTTAGGGTTAGGGTTAGGGTTAGGGTTAGGGTTAGGGTTAGGGTTAGGGTTAGGGTTAGGGTTAGGGTTAGGGTTAGGGTTAGGGTTAGGGTTAGGGTTAGGGTTAGGGTTAGGGTTAGGGTTAGGGTTAGGGTTAGGGTTAGGGTTAGGGTTAGGGTTAGGGTTAGGGTTAGGGTTAGGGTTAGGGTTAGGGTTAGGGTTAGGGTTAGGGTTAGGGTTAGGGTTAGGGTTAGGGTTAGGGTTAGGGTTAGGGTTAGGGTTAGGGTTAGGGTTAGGGTTAGGGTTAGGGTTAGGGTTAGGGTTAGGGTTAGGGTTAGGGTTAGGGTTAGGGTTAGGGTTAGGGTTAGGGTTAGGGTTAGGGTTAGGGTTAGGGTTAGGGTTAGGGTTAGGGTTAGGGTTAGGGTTAGGGTTAGGGTTAGGGTTAGGGTTAGGGTTAGGGTTAGGGTTAGGGTTAGGGTTAGGGTTAGGGTTAGGGTTAGGGTTAGGGTTAGGGTTAGGGTTAGGGTTAGGGTTAGGGTTAGGGTTAGGGTTAGGGTTAGGGTTAGGGTTAGGGTTAGGGTTAGGGTTAGGGTTAGGGTTAGGGTTAGGGTTAGGGTTAGGGTTAGGGTTAGGGTTAGGGTTAGGGTTAGGGTTAGGGTTAGGGTTAGGGTTAGGGTTAGGGTTAGGGTTAGGGTTAGGGTTAGGGTTAGGGTTAGGGTTAGGGTTAGGGTTAGGGTTAGGGTTAGGGTTAGGGTTAGGGTTAGGGTTAGGGTTAGGGTTAGGGTTAGGGTTAGGGTTAGGGTTAGGGTTAGGGTTAGGGTTAGGGTTAGGGTTAGGGTTAGGGTTAGGGTTAGGGTTAGGGTTAGGGTTAGGGTTAGGGTTAGGGTTAGGGTTAGGGTTAGGGTTAGGGTTAGGGTTAGGGTTAGGGTTAGGGTTAGGGTTAGGGTTAGGGTTAGGGTTAGGGTTAGGGTTAGGGTTAGGGTTAGGGTTAGGGTTAGGGTTAGGGTTAGGGTTAGGGTTAGGGTTAGGGTTAGGGTTAGGGTTAGGGTTAGGGTTAGGGTTAGGGTTAGGGTTAGGGTTAGGGTTAGGGTTAGGGTTAGGGTTAGGGTTAGGGTTAGGGTTAGGGTTAGGGTTAGGGTTAGGGTTAGGGTTAGGGTTAGGGTTAGGGTTAGGGTTAGGGTTAGGGTTAGGGTTAGGGTTAGGGTTAGGGTTAGGGTTAGGGTTAGGGTTAGGGTTAGGGTTAGGGTTAGGGTTAGGGTTAGGGTTAGGGTTAGGGTTAGGGTTAGGGTTAGGGTTAGGGTTAGGGTTAGGGTTAGGGTTAGGGTTAGGGTTAGGGTTAGGGTTAGGGTTAGGGTTAGGGTTAGGGTTAGGGTTAGGGTTAGGGTTAGGGTTAGGGTTAGGGTTAGGGTTAGGGTTAGGGTTAGGGTTAGGGTTAGGGTTAGGGTTAGGGTTAGGGTTAGGGTTAGGGTTAGGGTTAGGGTTAGGGTTAGGGTTAGGGTTAGGGTTAGGGTTAGGGTTAGGGTTAGGGTTAGGGTTAGGGTTAGGGTTAGGGTTAGGGTTAGGGTTAGGGTTAGGGTTAGGGTTAGGGTTAGGGTTAGGGTTAGGGTTAGGGTTAGGGTTAGGGTTAGGGTTAGGGTTAGGGTTAGGGTTAGGGTTAGGGTTAGGGTTAGGGTTAGGGTTAGGGTTAGGGTTAGGGTTAGGGTTAGGGTTAGGGTTAGGGTTAGGGTTAGGGTTAGGGTTAGGGTTAGGGTTAGGGTTAGGGTTAGGGTTAGGGTTAGGGTTAGGGTTAGGGTTAGGGTTAGGGTTAGGGTTAGGGTTAGGGTTAGGGTTAGGGTTAGGGTTAGGGTTAGGGTTAGGGTTAGGGTTAGGGTTAGGGTTAGGGTTAGGGTTAGGGTTAGGGTTAGGGTTAGGGTTAGGGTTAGGGTTAGGGTTAGGGTTAGGGTTAGGGTTAGGGTTAGGGTTAGGGTTAGGGTTAGGGTTAGGGTTAGGGTTAGGGTTAGGGTTAGGGTTAGGGTTAGGGTTAGGGTTAGGGTTAGGGTTAGGGTTAGGGTTAGGGTTAGGGTTAGGGTTAGGGTTAGGGTTAGGGTTAGGGTTAGGGTTAGGGTTAGGGTTAGGGTTAGGGTTAGGGTTAGGGTTAGGGTTAGGGTTAGGGTTAGGGTTAGGGTTAGGGTTAGGGTTAGGGTTAGGGTTAGGGTTAGGGTTAGGGTTAGGGTTAGGGTTAGGGTTAGGGTTAGGGTTAGGGTTAGGGTTAGGGTTAGGGTTAGGGTTAGGGTTAGGGTTAGGGTTAGGGTTAGGGTTAGGGTTAGGGTTAGGGTTAGGGTTAGGGTTAGGGTTAGGGTTAGGGTTAGGGTTAGGGTTAGGGTTAGGGTTAGGGTTAGGGTTAGGGTTAGGGTTAGGGTTAGGGTTAGGGTTAGGGTTAGGGTTAGGGTTAGGGTTAGGGTTAGGGTTAGGGTTAGGGTTAGGGTTAGGGTTAGGGTTAGGGTTAGGGTTAGGGTTAGGGTTAGGGTTAGGGTTAGGGTTAGGGTTAGGGTTAGGGTTAGGGTTAGGGTTAGGGTTAGGGTTAGGGTTAGGGTTAGGGTTAGGGTTAGGGTTAGGGTTAGGGTTAGGGTTAGGGTTAGGGTTAGGGTTAGGGTTAGGGTTAGGGTTAGGGTTAGGGTTAGGGTTAGGGTTAGGGTTAGGGTTAGGGTTAGGGTTAGGGTTAGGGTTAGGGTTAGGGTTAGGGTTAGGGTTAGGGTTAGGGTTAGGGTTAGGGTTAGGGTTAGGGTTAGGGTTAGGGTTAGGGTTAGGGTTAGGGTTAGGGTTAGGGTTAGGGTTAGGGTTAGGGTTAGGGTTAGGGTTAGGGTTAGGGTTAGGGTTAGGGTTAGGGTTAGGGTTAGGGTTAGGGTTAGGGTTAGGGTTAGGGTTAGGGTTAGGGTTAGGGTTAGGGTTAGGGTTAGGGTTAGGGTTAGGGTTAGGGTTAGGGTTAGGGTTAGGGTTAGGGTTAGGGTTAGGGTTAGGGTTAGGGTTAGGGTTAGGGTTAGGGTTAGGGTTAGGGTTAGGGTTAGGGTTAGGGTTAGGGTTAGGGTTAGGGTTAGGGTTAGGGTTAGGGTTAGGGTTAGGGTTAGGGTTAGGGTTAGGGTTAGGGTTAGGGTTAGGGTTAGGGTTAGGGTTAGGGTTAGGGTTAGGGTTAGGGTTAGGGTTAGGGTTAGGGTTAGGGTTAGGGTTAGGGTTAGGGTTAGGGTTAGGGTTAGGGTTAGGGTTAGGGTTAGGGTTAGGGTTAGGGTTAGGGTTAGGGTTAGGGTTAGGGTTAGGGTTAGGGTTAGGGTTAGGGTTAGGGTTAGGGTTAGGGTTAGGGTTAGGGTTAGGGTTAGGGTTAGGGTTAGGGTTAGGGTTAGGGTTAGGGTTAGGGTTAGGGTTAGGGTTAGGGTTAGGGTTAGGGTTAGGGTTAGGGTTAGGGTTAGGGTTAGGGTTAGGGTTAGGGTTAGGGTTAGGGTTAGGGTTAGGGTTAGGGTTAGGGTTAGGGTTAGGGTTAGGGTTAGGGTTAGGGTTAGGGTTAGGGTTAGGGTTAGGGTTAGGGTTAGGGTTAGGGTTAGGGTTAGGGTTAGGGTTAGGGTTAGGGTTAGGGTTAGGGTTAGGGTTAGGGTTAGGGTTAGGGTTAGGGTTAGGGTTAGGGTTAGGGTTAGGGTTAGGGTTAGGGTTAGGGTTAGGGTTAGGGTTAGGGTTAGGGTTAGGGTTAGGGTTAGGGTTAGGGTTAGGGTTAGGGTTAGGGTTAGGGTTAGGGTTAGGGTTAGGGTTAGGGTTAGGGTTAGGGTTAGGGTTAGGGTTAGGGTTAGGGTTAGGGTTAGGGTTAGGGTTAGGGTTAGGGTTAGGGTTAGGGTTAGGGTTAGGGTTAGGGTTAGGGTTAGGGTTAGGGTTAGGGTTAGGGTTAGGGTTAGGGTTAGGGTTAGGGTTAGGGTTAGGGTTAGGGTTAGGGTTAGGGTTAGGGTTAGGGTTAGGGTTAGGGTTAGGGTTAGGGTTAGGGTTAGGGTTAGGGTTAGGGTTAGGGTTAGGGTTAGGGTTAGGGTTAGGGTTAGGGTTAGGGTTAGGGTTAGGGTTAGGGTTAGGGTTAGGGTTAGGGTTAGGGTTAGGGTTAGGGTTAGGGTTAGGGTTAGGGTTAGGGTTAGGGTTAGGGTTAGGGTTAGGGTTAGGGTTAGGGTTAGGGTTAGGGTTAGGGTTAGGGTTAGGGTTAGGGTTAGGGTTAGGGTTAGGGTTAGGGTTAGGGTTAGGGTTAGGGTTAGGGTTAGGGTTAGGGTTAGGGTTAGGGTTAGGGTTAGGGTTAGGGTTAGGGTTAGGGTTAGGGTTAGGGTTAGGGTTAGGGTTAGGGTTAGGGTTAGGGTTAGGGTTAGGGTTAGGGTTAGGGTTAGGGTTAGGGTTAGGGTTAGGGTTAGGGTTAGGGTTAGGGTTAGGGTTAGGGTTAGGGTTAGGGTTAGGGTTAGGGTTAGGGTTAGGGTTAGGGTTAGGGTTAGGGTTAGGGTTAGGGTTAGGGTTAGGGTTAGGGTTAGGGTTAGGGTTAGGGTTAGGGTTAGGGTTAGGGTTAGGGTTAGGGTTAGGGTTAGGGTTAGGGTTAGGGTTAGGGTTAGGGTTAGGGTTAGGGTTAGGGTTAGGGTTAGGGTTAGGGTTAGGGTTAGGGTTAGGGTTAGGGTTAGGGTTAGGGTTAGGGTTAGGGTTAGGGTTAGGGTTAGGGTTAGGGTTAGGGTTAGGGTTAGGGTTAGGGTTAGGGTTAGGGTTAGGGTTAGGGTTAGGGTTAGGGTTAGGGTTAGGGTTAGGGTTAGGGTTAGGGTTAGGGTTAGGGTTAGGGTTAGGGTTAGGGTTAGGGTTAGGGTTAGGGTTAGGGTTAGGGTTAGGGTTAGGGTTAGGGTTAGGGTTAGGGTTAGGGTTAGGGTTAGGGTTAGGGTTAGGGTTAGGGTTAGGGTTAGGGTTAGGGTTAGGGTTAGGGTTAGGGTTAGGGTTAGGGTTAGGGTTAGGGTTAGGGTTAGGGTTAGGGTTAGGGTTAGGGTTAGGGTTAGGGTTAGGGTTAGGGTTAGGGTTAGGGTTAGGGTTAGGGTTAGGGTTAGGGTTAGGGTTAGGGTTAGGGTTAGGGTTAGGGTTAGGGTTAGGGTTAGGGTTAGGGTTAGGGTTAGGGTTAGGGTTAGGGTTAGGGTTAGGGTTAGGGTTAGGGTTAGGGTTAGGGTTAGGGTTAGGGTTAGGGTTAGGGTTAGGGTTAGGGTTAGGGTTAGGGTTAGGGTTAGGGTTAGGGTTAGGGTTAGGGTTAGGGTTAGGGTTAGGGTTAGGGTTAGGGTTAGGGTTAGGGTTAGGGTTAGGGTTAGGGTTAGGGTTAGGGTTAGGGTTAGGGTTAGGGTTAGGGTTAGGGTTAGGGTTAGGGTTAGGGTTAGGGTTAGGGTTAGGGTTAGGGTTAGGGTTAGGGTTAGGGTTAGGGTTAGGGTTAGGGTTAGGGTTAGGGTTAGGGTTAGGGTTAGGGTTAGGGTTAGGGTTAGGGTTAGGGTTAGGGTTAGGGTTAGGGTTAGGGTTAGGGTTAGGGTTAGGGTTAGGGTTAGGGTTAGGGTTAGGGTTAGGGTTAGGGTTAGGGTTAGGGTTAGGGTTAGGGTTAGGGTTAGGGTTAGGGTTAGGGTTAGGGTTAGGGTTAGGGTTAGGGTTAGGGTTAGGGTTAGGGTTAGGGTTAGGGTTAGGGTTAGGGTTAGGGTTAGGGTTAGGGTTAGGGTTAGGGTTAGGGTTAGGGTTAGGGTTAGGGTTAGGGTTAGGGTTAGGGTTAGGGTTAGGGTTAGGGTTAGGGTTAGGGTTAGGGTTAGGGTTAGGGTTAGGGTTAGGGTTAGGGTTAGGGTTAGGGTTAGGGTTAGGGTTAGGGTTAGGGTTAGGGTTAGGGTTAGGGTTAGGGTTAGGGTTAGGGTTAGGGTTAGGGTTAGGGTTAGGGTTAGGGTTAGGGTTAGGGTTAGGGTTAGGGTTAGGGTTAGGGTTAGGGTTAGGGTTAGGGTTAGGGTTAGGGTTAGGGTTAGGGTTAGGGTTAGGGTTAGGGTTAGGGTTAGGGTTAGGGTTAGGGTTAGGGTTAGGGTTAGGGTTAGGGTTAGGGTTAGGGTTAGGGTTAGGGTTAGGGTTAGGGTTAGGGTTAGGGTTAGGGTTAGGGTTAGGGTTAGGGTTAGGGTTAGGGTTAGGGTTAGGGTTAGGGTTAGGGTTAGGGTTAGGGTTAGGGTTAGGGTTAGGGTTAGGGTTAGGGTTAGGGTTAGGGTTAGGGTTAGGGTTAGGGTTAGGGTTAGGGTTAGGGTTAGGGTTAGGGTTAGGGTTAGGGTTAGGGTTAGGGTTAGGGTTAGGGTTAGGGTTAGGGTTAGGGTTAGGGTTAGGGTTAGGGTTAGGGTTAGGGTTAGGGTTAGGGTTAGGGTTAGGGTTAGGGTTAGGGTTAGGGTTAGGGTTAGGGTTAGGGTTAGGGTTAGGGTTAGGGTTAGGGTTAGGGTTAGGGTTAGGGTTAGGGTTAGGGTTAGGGTTAGGGTTAGGGTTAGGGTTAGGGTTAGGGTTAGGGTTAGGGTTAGGGTTAGGGTTAGGGTTAGGGTTAGGGTTAGGGTTAGGGTTAGGGTTAGGGTTAGGGTTAGGGTTAGGGTTAGGGTTAGGGTTAGGGTTAGGGTTAGGGTTAGGGTTAGGGTTAGGGTTAGGGTTAGGGTTAGGGTTAGGGTTAGGGTTAGGGTTAGGGTTAGGGTTAGGGTTAGGGTTAGGGTTAGGGTTAGGGTTAGGGTTAGGGTTAGGGTTAGGGTTAGGGTTAGGGTTAGGGTTAGGGTTAGGGTTAGGGTTAGGGTTAGGGTTAGGGTTAGGGTTAGGGTTAGGGTTAGGGTTAGGGTTAGGGTTAGGGTTAGGGTTAGGGTTAGGGTTAGGGTTAGGGTTAGGGTTAGGGTTAGGGTTAGGGTTAGGGTTAGGGTTAGGGTTAGGGTTAGGGTTAGGGTTAGGGTTAGGGTTAGGGTTAGGGTTAGGGTTAGGGTTAGGGTTAGGGTTAGGGTTAGGGTTAGGGTTAGGGTTAGGGTTAGGGTTAGGGTTAGGGTTAGGGTTAGGGTTAGGGTTAGGGTTAGGGTTAGGGTTAGGGTTAGGGTTAGGGTTAGGGTTAGGGTTAGGGTTAGGGTTAGGGTTAGGGTTAGGGTTAGGGTTAGGGTTAGGGTTAGGGTTAGGGTTAGGGTTAGGGTTAGGGTTAGGGTTAGGGTTAGGGTTAGGGTTAGGGTTAGGGTTAGGGTTAGGGTTAGGGTTAGGGTTAGGGTTAGGGTTAGGGTTAGGGTTAGGGTTAGGGTTAGGGTTAGGGTTAGGGTTAGGGTTAGGGTTAGGGTTAGGGTTAGGGTTAGGGTTAGGGTTAGGGTTAGGGTTAGGGTTAGGGTTAGGGTTAGGGTTAGGGTTAGGGTTAGGGTTAGGGTTAGGGTTAGGGTTAGGGTTAGGGTTAGGGTTAGGGTTAGGGTTAGGGTTAGGGTTAGGGTTAGGGTTAGGGTTAGGGTTAGGGTTAGGGTTAGGGTTAGGGTTAGGGTTAGGGTTAGGGTTAGGGTTAGGGTTAGGGTTAGGGTTAGGGTTAGGGTTAGGGTTAGGGTTAGGGTTAGGGTTAGGGTTAGGGTTAGGGTTAGGGTTAGGGTTAGGGTTAGGGTTAGGGTTAGGGTTAGGGTTAGGGTTAGGGTTAGGGTTAGGGTTAGGGTTAGGGTTAGGGTTAGGGTTAGGGTTAGGGTTAGGGTTAGGGTTAGGGTTAGGGTTAGGGTTAGGGTTAGGGTTAGGGTTAGGGTTAGGGTTAGGGTTAGGGTTAGGGTTAGGGTTAGGGTTAGGGTTAGGGTTAGGGTTAGGGTTAGGGTTAGGGTTAGGGTTAGGGTTAGGGTTAGGGTTAGGGTTAGGGTTAGGGTTAGGGTTAGGGTTAGGGTTAGGGTTAGGGTTAGGGTTAGGGTTAGGGTTAGGGTTAGGGTTAGGGTTAGGGTTAGGGTTAGGGTTAGGGTTAGGGTTAGGGTTAGGGTTAGGGTTAGGGTTAGGGTTAGGGTTAGGGTTAGGGTTAGGGTTAGGGTTAGGGTTAGGGTTAGGGTTAGGGTTAGGGTTAGGGTTAGGGTTAGGGTTAGGGTTAGGGTTAGGGTTAGGGTTAGGGTTAGGGTTAGGGTTAGGGTTAGGGTTAGGGTTAGGGTTAGGGTTAGGGTTAGGGTTAGGGTTAGGGTTAGGGTTAGGGTTAGGGTTAGGGTTAGGGTTAGGGTTAGGGTTAGGGTTAGGGTTAGGGTTAGGGTTAGGGTTAGGGTTAGGGTTAGGGTTAGGGTTAGGGTTAGGGTTAGGGTTAGGGTTAGGGTTAGGGTTAGGGTTAGGGTTAGGGTTAGGGTTAGGGTTAGGGTTAGGGTTAGGGTTAGGGTTAGGGTTAGGGTTAGGGTTAGGGTTAGGGTTAGGGTTAGGGTTAGGGTTAGGGTTAGGGTTAGGGTTAGGGTTAGGGTTAGGGTTAGGGTTAGGGTTAGGGTTAGGGTTAGGGTTAGGGTTAGGGTTAGGGTTAGGGTTAGGGTTAGGGTTAGGGTTAGGGTTAGGGTTAGGGTTAGGGTTAGGGTTAGGGTTAGGGTTAGGGTTAGGGTTAGGGTTAGGGTTAGGGTTAGGGTTAGGGTTAGGGTTAGGGTTAGGGTTAGGGTTAGGGTTAGGGTTAGGGTTAGGGTTAGGGTTAGGGTTAGGGTTAGGGTTAGGGTTAGGGTTAGGGTTAGGGTTAGGGTTAGGGTTAGGGTTAGGGTTAGGGTTAGGGTTAGGGTTAGGGTTAGGGTTAGGGTTAGGGTTAGGGTTAGGGTTAGGGTTAGGGTTAGGGTTAGGGTTAGGGTTAGGGTTAGGGTTAGGGTTAGGGTTAGGGTTAGGGTTAGGGTTAGGGTTAGGGTTAGGGTTAGGGTTAGGGTTAGGGTTAGGGTTAGGGTTAGGGTTAGGGTTAGGGTTAGGGTTAGGGTTAGGGTTAGGGTTAGGGTTAGGGTTAGGGTTAGGGTTAGGGTTAGGGTTAGGGTTAGGGTTAGGGTTAGGGTTAGGGTTAGGGTTAGGGTTAGGGTTAGGGTTAGGGTTAGGGTTAGGGTTAGGGTTAGGGTTAGGGTTAGGGTTAGGGTTAGGGTTAGGGTTAGGGTTAGGGTTAGGGTTAGGGTTAGGGTTAGGGTTAGGGTTAGGGTTAGGGTTAGGGTTAGGGTTAGGGTTAGGGTTAGGGTTAGGGTTAGGGTTAGGGTTAGGGTTAGGGTTAGGGTTAGGGTTAGGGTTAGGGTTAGGGTTAGGGTTAGGGTTAGGGTTAGGGTTAGGGTTAGGGTTAGGGTTAGGGTTAGGGTTAGGGTTAGGGTTAGGGTTAGGGTTAGGGTTAGGGTTAGGGTTAGGGTTAGGGTTAGGGTTAGGGTTAGGGTTAGGGTTAGGGTTAGGGTTAGGGTTAGGGTTAGGGTTAGGGTTAGGGTTAGGGTTAGGGTTAGGGTTAGGGTTAGGGTTAGGGTTAGGGTTAGGGTTAGGGTTAGGGTTAGGGTTAGGGTTAGGGTTAGGGTTAGGGTTAGGGTTAGGGTTAGGGTTAGGGTTAGGGTTAGGGTTAGGGTTAGGGTTAGGGTTAGGGTTAGGGTTAGGGTTAGGGTTAGGGTTAGGGTTAGGGTTAGGGTTAGGGTTAGGGTTAGGGTTAGGGTTAGGGTTAGGGTTAGGGTTAGGGTTAGGGTTAGGGTTAGGGTTAGGGTTAGGGTTAGGGTTAGGGTTAGGGTTAGGGTTAGGGTTAGGGTTAGGGTTAGGGTTAGGGTTAGGGTTAGGGTTAGGGTTAGGGTTAGGGTTAGGGTTAGGGTTAGGGTTAGGGTTAGGGTTAGGGTTAGGGTTAGGGTTAGGGTTAGGGTTAGGGTTAGGGTTAGGGTTAGGGTTAGGGTTAGGGTTAGGGTTAGGGTTAGGGTTAGGGTTAGGGTTAGGGTTAGGGTTAGGGTTAGGGTTAGGGTTAGGGTTAGGGTTAGGGTTAGGGTTAGGGTTAGGGTTAGGGTTAGGGTTAGGGTTAGGGTTAGGGTTAGGGTTAGGGTTAGGGTTAGGGTTAGGGTTAGGGTTAGGGTTAGGGTTAGGGTTAGGGTTAGGGTTAGGGTTAGGGTTAGGGTTAGGGTTAGGGTTAGGGTTAGGGTTAGGGTTAGGGTTAGGGTTAGGGTTAGGGTTAGGGTTAGGGTTAGGGTTAGGGTTAGGGTTAGGGTTAGGGTTAGGGTTAGGGTTAGGGTTAGGGTTAGGGTTAGGGTTAGGGTTAGGGTTAGGGTTAGGGTTAGGGTTAGGGTTAGGGTTAGGGTTAGGGTTAGGGTTAGGGTTAGGGTTAGGGTTAGGGTTAGGGTTAGGGTTAGGGTTAGGGTTAGGGTTAGGGTTAGGGTTAGGGTTAGGGTTAGGGTTAGGGTTAGGGTTAGGGTTAGGGTTAGGGTTAGGGTTAGGGTTAGGGTTAGGGTTAGGGTTAGGGTTAGGGTTAGGGTTAGGGTTAGGGTTAGGGTTAGGGTTAGGGTTAGGGTTAGGGTTAGGGTTAGGGTTAGGGTTAGGGTTAGGGTTAGGGTTAGGGTTAGGGTTAGGGTTAGGGTTAGGGTTAGGGTTAGGGTTAGGGTTAGGGTTAGGGTTAGGGTTAGGGTTAGGGTTAGGGTTAGGGTTAGGGTTAGGGTTAGGGTTAGGGTTAGGGTTAGGGTTAGGGTTAGGGTTAGGGTTAGGGTTAGGGTTAGGGTTAGGGTTAGGGTTAGGGTTAGGGTTAGGGTTAGGGTTAGGGTTAGGGTTAGGGTTAGGGTTAGGGTTAGGGTTAGGGTTAGGGTTAGGGTTAGGGTTAGGGTTAGGGTTAGGGTTAGGGTTAGGGTTAGGGTTAGGGTTAGGGTTAGGGTTAGGGTTAGGGTTAGGGTTAGGGTTAGGGTTAGGGTTAGGGTTAGGGTTAGGGTTAGGGTTAGGGTTAGGGTTAGGGTTAGGGTTAGGGTTAGGGTTAGGGTTAGGGTTAGGGTTAGGGTTAGGGTTAGGGTTAGGGTTAGGGTTAGGGTTAGGGTTAGGGTTAGGGTTAGGGTTAGGGTTAGGGTTAGGGTTAGGGTTAGGGTTAGGGTTAGGGTTAGGGTTAGGGTTAGGGTTAGGGTTAGGGTTAGGGTTAGGGTTAGGGTTAGGGTTAGGGTTAGGGTTAGGGTTAGGGTTAGGGTTAGGGTTAGGGTTAGGGTTAGGGTTAGGGTTAGGGTTAGGGTTAGGGTTAGGGTTAGGGTTAGGGTTAGGGTTAGGGTTAGGGTTAGGGTTAGGGTTAGGGTTAGGGTTAGGGTTAGGGTTAGGGTTAGGGTTAGGGTTAGGGTTAGGGTTAGGGTTAGGGTTAGGGTTAGGGTTAGGGTTAGGGTTAGGGTTAGGGTTAGGGTTAGGGTTAGGGTTAGGGTTAGGGTTAGGGTTAGGGTTAGGGTTAGGGTTAGGGTTAGGGTTAGGGTTAGGGTTAGGGTTAGGGTTAGGGTTAGGGTTAGGGTTAGGGTTAGGGTTAGGGTTAGGGTTAGGGTTAGGGTTAGGGTTAGGGTTAGGGTTAGGGTTAGGGTTAGGGTTAGGGTTAGGGTTAGGGTTAGGGTTAGGGTTAGGGTTAGGGTTAGGGTTAGGGTTAGGGTTAGGGTTAGGGTTAGGGTTAGGGTTAGGGTTAGGGTTAGGGTTAGGGTTAGGGTTAGGGTTAGGGTTAGGGTTAGGGTTAGGGTTAGGGTTAGGGTTAGGGTTAGGGTTAGGGTTAGGGTTAGGGTTAGGGTTAGGGTTAGGGTTAGGGTTAGGGTTAGGGTTAGGGTTAGGGTTAGGGTTAGGGTTAGGGTTAGGGTTAGGGTTAGGGTTAGGGTTAGGGTTAGGGTTAGGGTTAGGGTTAGGGTTAGGGTTAGGGTTAGGGTTAGGGTTAGGGTTAGGGTTAGGGTTAGGGTTAGGGTTAGGGTTAGGGTTAGGGTTAGGGTTAGGGTTAGGGTTAGGGTTAGGGTTAGGGTTAGGGTTAGGGTTAGGGTTAGGGTTAGGGTTAGGGTTAGGGTTAGGGTTAGGGTTAGGGTTAGGGTTAGGGTTAGGGTTAGGGTTAGGGTTAGGGTTAGGGTTAGGGTTAGGGTTAGGGTTAGGGTTAGGGTTAGGGTTAGGGTTAGGGTTAGGGTTAGGGTTAGGGTTAGGGTTAGGGTTAGGGTTAGGGTTAGGGTTAGGGTTAGGGTTAGGGTTAGGGTTAGGGTTAGGGTTAGGGTTAGGGTTAGGGTTAGGGTTAGGGTTAGGGTTAGGGTTAGGGTTAGGGTTAGGGTTAGGGTTAGGGTTAGGGTTAGGGTTAGGGTTAGGGTTAGGGTTAGGGTTAGGGTTAGGGTTAGGGTTAGGGTTAGGGTTAGGGTTAGGGTTAGGGTTAGGGTTAGGGTTAGGGTTAGGGTTAGGGTTAGGGTTAGGGTTAGGGTTAGGGTTAGGGTTAGGGTTAGGGTTAGGGTTAGGGTTAGGGTTAGGGTTAGGGTTAGGGTTAGGGTTAGGGTTAGGGTTAGGGTTAGGGTTAGGGTTAGGGTTAGGGTTAGGGTTAGGGTTAGGGTTAGGGTTAGGGTTAGGGTTAGGGTTAGGGTTAGGGTTAGGGTTAGGGTTAGGGTTAGGGTTAGGGTTAGGGTTAGGGTTAGGGTTAGGGTTAGGGTTAGGGTTAGGGTTAGGGTTAGGGTTAGGGTTAGGGTTAGGGTTAGGGTTAGGGTTAGGGTTAGGGTTAGGGTTAGGGTTAGGGTTAGGGTTAGGGTTAGGGTTAGGGTTAGGGTTAGGGTTAGGGTTAGGGTTAGGGTTAGGGTTAGGGTTAGGGTTAGGGTTAGGGTTAGGGTTAGGGTTAGGGTTAGGGTTAGGGTTAGGGTTAGGGTTAGGGTTAGGGTTAGGGTTAGGGTTAGGGTTAGGGTTAGGGTTAGGGTTAGGGTTAGGGTTAGGGTTAGGGTTAGGGTTAGGGTTAGGGTTAGGGTTAGGGTTAGGGTTAGGGTTAGGGTTAGGGTTAGGGTTAGGGTTAGGGTTAGGGTTAGGGTTAGGGTTAGGGTTAGGGTTAGGGTTAGGGTTAGGGTTAGGGTTAGGGTTAGGGTTAGGGTTAGGGTTAGGGTTAGGGTTAGGGTTAGGGTTAGGGTTAGGGTTAGGGTTAGGGTTAGGGTTAGGGTTAGGGTTAGGGTTAGGGTTAGGGTTAGGGTTAGGGTTAGGGTTAGGGTTAGGGTTAGGGTTAGGGTTAGGGTTAGGGTTAGGGTTAGGGTTAGGGTTAGGGTTAGGGTTAGGGTTAGGGTTAGGGTTAGGGTTAGGGTTAGGGTTAGGGTTAGGGTTAGGGTTAGGGTTAGGGTTAGGGTTAGGGTTAGGGTTAGGGTTAGGGTTAGGGTTAGGGTTAGGGTTAGGGTTAGGGTTAGGGTTAGGGTTAGGGTTAGGGTTAGGGTTAGGGTTAGGGTTAGGGTTAGGGTTAGGGTTAGGGTTAGGGTTAGGGTTAGGGTTAGGGTTAGGGTTAGGGTTAGGGTTAGGGTTAGGGTTAGGGTTAGGGTTAGGGTTAGGGTTAGGGTTAGGGTTAGGGTTAGGGTTAGGGTTA